>NC_091825.1:170085504-170741754 GCF_038994185.2 Dermacentor albipictus | reverse complement strand
AGCAGGATAACGAAGTTGAACTGCTTGGCAGCTTCTTACGGGGCCGTGCCAGCCAAGGGCGACAATACTGACGTCACAGGCGCACTTATTTTGTCGGTTTCACTTTAAGAAAGAGATAATGCTACAAATGCAGTGTCATTCGTTCTTGTCTCGAGGATTTAAACACGGGTTTTAATGCTCTCCACACCGCGTTTGTTTCCAAGAGTAGGTGTAAGCAGCAAAATGTTCACTCACACCCGGAAACACACAAACACCCTCGCACGCACACATACGCACTCTCTCTCCCTCGCACGAGCACACACTCTCTTCCTCACAAGCACTCGCACGCTCTCTCCATCGCACGCACATATATCCATGCGCACACAAACACACACTCTTTTGTCCGCATGCAGCCATACATGCTGGAATACGAATACGCACGGTCGCACACGTGCACATTCACACGCCGCCATACATCCGCCGCAACCACGCAAGCGCACGCACACGTGCACTAACACGCAGATGCAGGCATGCACATACACCGCGAACGCTCACACACGCATGCACGCACTCGCGTGCAAGCATATGCAAATATGGAGGCACTAGCACGCGCACACACTCTACCCTCGCACGCACACACACGCACAGTCTCTCTCTCCCTCGCGCATACACACGCTATTTCTTCCTCGCACACACGCACACACTTTCTGTCTGCCCCGCACACAAACGCACTCTCCCTCACACGCAGATACTCTCTCCATGCTTCATACGCACACACACACACACTATACGCATGCGCAGGCATCCATGCGCACACAAACGCGCACACATTTGTTCGCAATCGTGCTTGCGGAAATTCGAAAACTCGTTCACACGCGGCCACGCATGCACCGCAAGCGCGCGCACACACGCCGCGAACGCTCACACACGCATACACGCACTCGCCCGCATGCAAACGCAAATACGGAGGCACACGCCTGCACACTCATACACAGCGCGCACATGCGCATACAACCATACCCAGGTGCGCTCAAGACATGCACACGCATAACCACTCTATACCATCTTCGGCTGCTTCTCAAAAACCTGCGCGTGCTAACAGGATGCATAACACTCCCTCTACCATTACCTTGGCCACGGTGGCCGCATTTCGATGGGGGTGAAATGCGAAAACAACCGTGTACTTAGATTTAGGTACACGTTAAAGAACCCCAGGTGGTCCAAATCTCCGGAGTCCCCCACTACGGCGTGTCTCATAATGGGAAAGTGGTTTTGGAATGTAAAACCCCATAATTGAATTACCATTACCTTCTCAATACCAACAGTAATAAACCGCTTTATAGTTTAAATTTGGCGCTTCTTCAATTCATTGTGCCCTCTGGCGGGAAGGTGCAAAACGATTTCCTCCTGTAGTGGGACTTCACCGCCCTTGTCTGACCTGTTACAACTGCTTTAACGCACCACCAATGTTCTGACTAAGTGCCAAAATACACATGTTGTTAGAAGGGGCTACCCACTTGTTGTAGTCAGTTGAAACTTTTTGACCCTCAGCTGATATTCTGAAATATTATTTTAAAAAAAAAAATGCCCATTGAGTTACACTTGTGCGTTGCTGTGAAGTTCCGAAGGGGAATGTCCAGAACTCCTGGACATGGAAGTAAAGCGTTCAGAAAATGCTGAAGCACCTGGTAGAGTCAATGCGCGTGATTCTCGGTCATCCTTAAAGGCTCGTGTAAGCGATATATCCCCAGGAAGAAAACATATCCAGGTTCAGATGACATTTCAACTAAAGTTACACTCAGTTGCACTGTCCAAGGTGTTGCAGGCTTTGCAACAATACACAAAATGCAACGAAATAGAAAGTGCTCCTGTCGTCGTCGTAGGCCTGTCCTTGTCATCGCTGTCAACGGTATGCAACTTGGGCTACTTCGGAACGAACTAAAAATTGCAACTGTGGAGGATGGCTTCTCTCTACCTTGAGACAGGCATGCATGTAGTGGCATACGAAGCGTGCGAAATCAGGTTGCAGAATTGTCAGAAACTTCTGCTGGGTAATTTCTTCCGTAGCAGTGACGTTGCAGCCCAGATGCCCATCAAAAGACCGGCCTCTCAACTTGAACGCCTGGAGCCACACTATCACCTCAGCGCGTTTATGCCCGGGGCTCATCTTGACAACCACCCGATGAGCCGTGGGTCGCAGGGCAGAAGGAAACTCTAGGCTCTCCTCCCTGCTTTTATTTTTTTCTTAAGCGAGATCATATCTCGGCCTAAAACAGCGGCAAGAAGCATGAAGCCTTGCAGCGAAAAGGCGTCGCCCGAGAATCCAGCGCGTATAAGACATAAAGGGCAAACTAATCACGCGCGGTGGCGCCCCCTCATCAGCCGCAGAAACCCATCACCTAATGTTGGCGCTCACAGATAGGCTGCACGCTCTATATAGTCCCATCGGGGAGCTTCGCCTCCCGCATCCATTGCTGTGGCCACAACGTGCCTGGATCACCCAGCGCCCGGACAATTTATGCCGCCCGCACAAACCACTCGCCTCGCGTGCCTGTTGTGTTCCTTCGGCGCAGATTTCTCTGGCGGCGTCTGTTCAAGTTCCCACACTTGCCGACACCTTTCTCTCCTGGTGGCCATCACCTTGTTCGTTTCCTTTTCTCTGGCCTGTCGGTCACTGTAGCTCTTCTCGTCGCATTTTCTTGCTCACATCTTCACTCAATTTGGAAATACAACTTATAAATCAATCACTAAACCAGTGCACGCACTCCGAGCGAACAGCCGTTGTTCGTTCCTTCGCTCCCTTCCCATCTTCGGAGGCACTTGACTGCGTCGGAGAGGATTGCGCGAAAATAAACCGATTCCACCCGCGAGGGGAGCACATCATCGGCGGCCGCCGCGGTAGCAAGACGCGCCGAGATCATTTGTTCGGCGCGGCTCGCCCATAGAGAAAGAAATTCGTTTCTTTCTCTATGGCTCGCCTGTGAAAGCTTGTTGCCGTGCGAATGATCGGTGACTGAGCAAGCGAGGCGATCGATGGATGCCGCGCTTGGATCGCCGGCATCGCGACTGCCGCGTGCCATGGCTGCAAACCATCGGGGAAGAGAAAATCTGCTGCCATAAACTGCACGCGTTGTGACGTGTGTACTCAGCAGTAGCCATGTCTCTCATCCCAGCGTTGAGCGGACTGAGCTGCTGTGCTTCCCGAGCCACGTGTGCGTGCTTCCACAGTGATGTGAATAGGAGCCCTGCCTACGCGCCCTGACAGGACGCGCACTATTGGGAGGCCCTGACACGCGCTCAAGCTTACCGAAATGCGGTCTCAAGGCTTTAGTCTATGTGGCGTCTTTCGGGCATCTTGAATAGCATAAATGAACGCGCGGAGCATGGCGTAGCGCCTTATGGAGGTCGCTAGGGGAATGGCTCCTTTATGCTTGGTGCGGTCAATTACCTCTTTGCGTGATGTGTGAAGCTGCGAAATCGATGCGTATCACCGTATCTTGTTATCCAGATCATTTGCAAATGCGCGTCGACGACAACAAGACCACAGAAATTGATTAATTAATTCTGGGTTTCTAGGGGAGCGTTAGCATAACGAAGCGTACTGCCCAGCGTGCGACCAGCCCCATTCATCAAACGATTACGCTGTAATCAAATGTCGTTTAAGAGTCCGAAGAAAGCATCGTATATGCGAGTTGAATTAATGAGTATGGCCATAGAGTTCTTGGTTCGTTGCTCAAGCAGTTCATCAGCATGTTAATGCCGGGTCAAGGCGTTAATGCAGACAAATGGAGATCACGTTGAATGCTCTCTTTCTCCATCTTCCGGGCAGGACTGTAAGGAGTCGTCGGAGCTCGATCCATTTAAGTCAGCTCACCCGCCGTGATGGCTTAGTGGCTGAGGCGTTGCGCTGCTTGCTAAGCACGAGGTCGCGGGATCGAATGCCGACTGCGGCGGCCGCCTTTCGACGGGGGCAAGTGCAAAAACGCCTGTGTACCGGCAATTGGGCGAACGCTGAAGATCCCCAGGTGGTCAAACTTAATCTGGAGTCCCCTGCTACGGCGTGCCTCATAATCAGATCGTGGTTCTCGCACGTAAAACGCCAGAATGTATAAAATTCAAGTGAGCGCGTAAATGATGCTCATTATTCATTGTTTTGTCATTCTAAGCCGTAAGACACAGTGCTCCTATTGCTTTCTTTTTTCGTTTCTCTGTCAGTTATTCGGCTTCCATAGGACAAGGTATGTTTTGGTTTCCATAGACCAAGGTACGTTCCGATCGCGACACGAGAACGCAACACCTCTCGAGGTGGCACTGCTCGTCTGCGTTGTTCTGGGTTCCAATATTCTTTATTCTTTCTTTTAACCTAAGCTACGCACCGCGAGAGACGCTGTATACTGGCTCAGGTTTCTTTCTACGCCTACTTTTTTTTGCCCACGTCGAGGATAACTATTATCAGCATAGAATGTGGGGAGAAACTGGAACTTTGCTAGATACCACTGTCCGTAAAAGAACGTATCGCCTACTAGTCTCCTATAACAAATGGCATGCCTACGACCGAAAGTCTCAAACTGTTGGTGATACCTTACCGGTTCAATTTCTTTCTTTTTTACTACTGACGATGATTTTGTTTCACAATACTCCGAGGTCGACTAAATAAATACCACCTATAGCTAACATCTGTGTCAGTCAAGAGGGTGTCACTCTTGCTAAATACAGACTTCAAACAGTAAGCCAATGTTGATAGCTTTTTTTTTCATAACTCCAAACGTTGTGCTAGGCCTCCACAAGGGGGTGGGGGGTGGGGTGGACATGTAGGTGGAGGGGTTGGACTTGTGATGCGTGTAAAATATTGGTTGTTTTCTTCCAATAGACTTCAGTTAGTCACCGCCGTATTGCGCGTGCGTGCGTGCGTGCGTGCGTGCGTGTGTGTGTGTGTGTGTGTGTGTGTGCGCGCGTGCGTGCGCGCGCGCGCGCGCGAGCACTTCCCCGCTTACGCCTACTCTCCGGAATAAATGGGATATGGAGTTTATTTAAACCCGTATTTAAATCTACGAGACAAACGAATTACTCTGCATTTATAGCACTATCTCTTTCTAAAAGCGAAATCAAGGCAAAAAATAAAAAAGACGTTTGCGCCGTCAATATCGCCGCCCCAGATTTCGTCACGATGGCACCGTCACCATGGGCACGGCTCCGTGAGCCGCTACCTAGCTCGTCACCTTCGTTATCTTCCTTCCCACGGAGGCAGCTCCCTGTCTTTAAGCCAGCGACGCGCTAAACCTGCACCATCATTGCGTCATGCGTCGCTTCTACGACCAAGCAAGCTTTCGGCGGCACACGTTGTTAAGAACGGCCCGCTGAGATGCAAGTTTTGCCAACCAGTTTCGACAGCAGCGGTAACCTTGTCTCGGAACGCCACCGTTAACGCTCCAGCCTCGTCGCCATTGTAACTAGACGGGCTCAGCGGACCAACTATTGTTACTGAGCCCGCGGGAACGTCTACTGAGACCCCTTCCCACGCGCCGACCAAGACGCAAGACAAAGGGGCAGCCGGCGGGCGCGCTGCAGGGGTCAGCTCGGGGAATGAAATGACGGTGCCTGGTCGTCTCCCCTACGGTGCCTCGTCAACTCGCCTACGGTGCCTGGACGGCCGTTTCCGTCACCTGGGTAACGGGGGAGGACCGAGTGCTTATGAACAGCTGTTGTGCGGCTAATCAGGACACTCTTTCTCAAGCAGTCATGTTAGACTGACACTCTCTCAAGCAGTCATGCTAGGCTGATGTACTTTCTCTCGCAGTCATGCTAGACTGATGTAGATACTGTAAATAAACCCATATTCCTCGTTCTCGATGAGAAGCAGCCCTTCCCTTCAACGCTACGCTGGTTATCCTCAGCGTGGATAAGTTAGACGATGGCATGGGCCAGCTACCTTCTAATTCATGCCCGACTCCAATCTTGACAACGGCTTACGAGCGATGGGATTGAGCCCCCAATCCTGAAAACGTTCGCTGGTATATTGATATTAAAACTCAACTGCTTGCCTTGGAATAGACAGCGTCAACAGGAAGCTCTTTTGCTCGGGTGCTCTAATCTAAATACATGTAAAAGGAGGATTCATTTTTCTGGGCAACCACGGCAGAAAATTTCGCGAGGTTTACTGCATTTAAAAGGAAGATTTAAAATCTAGTGGCTGTTAGTTTCGAACTTTAATTAACGCCGTAAATTTTTTAATAAAAAGTGTAAAACATCGAAAATTTTCGCAAAACGAAACTATCAACGTTTACAACGCTGTATATCAGCAACAAGAAATGAAGTAACAAATATGTGAATTGCATCTAATAGGCAATCTAAAGCGGACAAAAATTATTTGTTACACACGAATCTGAAAAAAAATTAGTAATATGTAAATACAGCCTTTCCGGAACCCTTGTACATAGCGTAAGAAATTCCCGTAAGATTTCAAATGACATATCCAATTTGTCCGTTTTAAATTATCTAGTAAATACCGTTTTTAGAACCACGATATCCGTTCTTCATGCAGAGCCACTAAATTATAAAATTCGTGCTTCTATGTTTTTCAAACTTTCGACGTTTCGAGAATCCTTTCGGTAAAATTCAGGCCCTAAATCGGAATTCCGCTCCCACCAGTCACTAGAATTTAACTTTCCCTCTCAAATGCAAAGAAATTCGTTAAAATCGCTCCAAGGGTCATCTAAGAAAAACATTTTTGCGTTTTACATGTATTTCAATAGGTCGAGTCGGAGTTGGGCCAGAGCTAAAGCTTCGATCTTCTCAATAAAAATCGAAAGTGGACTGTCCAGCAGGAACACGATTACGGAGCCAAATTTTTGACATCACAAAAGGCTACGTGTGGTCAGGTTGGCTTTACAGGCTTTTTTCCTGCGTCAGTTACGCTTTCCGAGACCGTTTAATTGGAAAATGTTTATTCGTATAGCTCTTACAGAAGCATGTTTAATCAACATCTCTTCGCTCGGCTAGATAACTTCGAGGACGGGTTCCAAACTATATTATCTTTTTTAGCCATTTAAGATCAATACTTGAAAATTAACTAATTAATTAATTAACTAACTAATTATTAACTAAAATTAACTAACTAATTAATATAATTAACGTATACCTTCGTTAATTACGCACACCACGTCTCAACTTATCCGTATCTAGAGGTTACCAATATGAACACTCGAATGATAAAATGATCTCACCAAAACGTATATTGGTTAGTATTTTTATTTGGTGCAGTTAAAAACAGTCGGCATATGGATAGTGCAGTAGGCTTCCTATAAAGCAAGTGTGAAAGCATGTTCACTAGGGTGGAGAATTAGGCGTGTTGGTATTGCATTCTAAAACTGTTACAGCGCAACTTAGAAAGGAAGAAACACTTGGAAGTCAGCGCTCTGTTTCTGTATCTGGCCGGCTCGGCTTGTTTCTTCCTTTCTATGTTGCGCTATACCAGTTTTAGAGTGTAAATGCACGGGCAGGTTTTCTTGGCGCAAATCACGTTCATGAACTTAAACGCACGTGCCCAGCCGTGCACTTCTGTCTTTACAATGGATTCTTCTACATTATACAAGAAGCTCCTGAGTGGTACGGTACATCACAGCAGATGTGCGAGAACATTGTGTGCGCTTCCGATTACATTTCTGAGCGTTGCTGGCATCAGGCTCTATTTCCTGGTGTCATTGGGAATAAAAAGTCGGGGGACGCTTAAGCTTTGCCTTTACCAGTGGAACGCTATAGCATTCAGGGATCCCCCGACTGCTTCTCACGCTTCCCGGCAACTGCAGCTTATGTAACTGCTACCGGAAAACGCTGGCGGCGAACGTTACGCACGAAGGCGAGTGTTCTGGTAGAAACGCGGCCCCTTGCCTGAGCCGATCCCGGAGGTAGTGCACAGCCGCGCCAGGAAAATTGGATCATTTTCAGGTTTCTAACGTTGTTTCGCACTTTTAATATTTCCGTTTTAGAAGAAGGGAAGGAAGGAAGGAAGGAAAAAGAGAAGCAGAAGGCAGGGAGGTTAACCAGAATAATGTTCGTTTGGCTACCCTACACCGGGGGATCGAAAAGAGAAAAACAAAGATACAAGGAAGCGAGAAGAGTGAAGGAAAGAAGGAAATTAGCGGTGAGTTCGCTGATGAGTGCGATGTAATAGTAATTGCACTAACAGCCACAGTAGTTCACACAAGTCCGTCGTCCTCAAGAAGCACAAAAGCGCCTTCGCCGCTTTATGGGCCGTTGAGCGATGGGGGCGGTGTTCCAGCAGCACCTGCAAGGAAAGCGGCCGATTGTCCAGTTTTTGCAGAGCGTTAGCAAGTTCTTGTCTTTCTGAGGCATATCGTGGACAGTAGCACAGCAGATGGTCGATATTTTATTCGCTGCCGCAGACCACGTATGCTGCACTGTTGGTCACTCCAATTAATGTAGAGTATGCCTTTGTGAAGGCGACTCCTAACGAAAGGCGACAGAGAAGCATAGCTTCACGTCGAGGAAGTCCGAATGGAGGTCGGAGTTGCAGTGAGGGGTTCAATCGATTCAGTCGTGTAAGTCTTGAGAGATTGCGGGCTGCAGGTGTCGAAGCTGCCTTGCGGCGTCTGTCCTCGAAAGCTGAATTGGAACGATGTGCTGTTCTTGAACTGATGTGCGAGCTGCGTTATCGGCGGAAGCATTGCCACTGATTCCATAATAGCCAGGTACCCATTGAAAGACAACCTCGTGACCTTTTTGTTGGACGTGATGGTGAAGTTTCACGATTTCGTATGTCAGCTGTTCACGACAACCGCGTCGGAGAAATGAGTGCGTGCACTGTATGCCGGTTTTAAGTTAGAAAACACAGCCCGTTTTCTCAGTTTTAGATGATTTAAAATAAAAGGTATGCGCTGTCAATCCAGCAAGGCATGGCATATACATATGCCGAAATATGTACAAAAAGTTTTGCTCACTGACAACGCCACCGACGCCGACACGATATATTCTGAGACACGGGGCCCTTAACGGGTTAAAACCGCTGCCTGCGGGAAAGCATTGTGCATATTCTTCAGCACTTTGCTACAGATGTAGCATGAGTGATTGCGGCATATAATTCGGCTGTCTAATGTTAAGACCTAAAAAAGTAAATACCGTGATCTTGTGACATTTATTGCTGAGATATCTAGAGTAACGTGAAATATGAGCTCCGATACAGTGCCCGTGATGGAACTGGCCCCTGCACTACAGGGCTTCATTCACACGCGAAATGCTGGTTTAATAACTACCAGTAATCTGAAAGTGTTTAGCTCTGGAATGTTTTGTATGTCTGCGCCACTGTGATGTCTTGCGGGCCCCTTTTACCACGTGCAATATATTTCAGCTAATATTTGAAGCAACAGTACATCATTATCTTTTTTTTTTTTACGGTTGAGCTTTCTTTACCGTCTCACCACGGTTCCAAAGTTATTGCTTAGCACAAGACGCACCTGCATGTATTTCAAGTATCCAGAATGTCGTCACGGGGTCAATAGCGAAAGAGAGTTATCTAACCAGATTGCGCGCGTGAAGCGAATCCTGGCGTATAAATTCTTGATTACATTTCAGCGCCCGCGATTGCGCTGCAATGTACGACCATTCCAATCTGATGAACCGATTGATTCATAGATTGATTCGTGATGAGCCTTGATTCGTAGATCCGACTCAGAGGAAGCACTATTTTACGCGCCTTCATTGTGATTTGATTGTTATTTTCTTTTACAGTGCAAGCTCGCCTTATAATGAGTTATATTCGTGACTCACTTGGAATAGCCTTGTTCTTCACGTCACTGCAACTTGACAGTGTAGACGTTCTACATCTTCATTGAATGAATACTAAGAAATGGGCTACGATTTTTGTTGCGTGTGCGTTTACTCATTTATACAAATAATTCATTATTCACAACTGACTTTTTAATCTAAGAAGTTGTAAATGACAGCAACCTGTACACTCGCAGAAGGTCTCAAGAATAAAGAAAATTTAAATGCTTATTAGTATGCTTTTGCCCGATGGCAAGGAAGGAAATTTTAATAAAAATAGCCATAGGATAATTAAAAGCCTTTCCACTTGAAAACGTTTCATCTGAGTTCCTCCTTTGTAAGCTGATACCCACTTGAAGCTGTTTCGTATTGTGGGTCCTTCACGTACGTCCAAGCTTTGAACTAAGGGTCATTCCTAATTTTTCATTTCGGGAAGGCGTGTTACCCTCCTACCTTTCACTCCGGTTCACAACCATTCAAAAGACAAAAGTTCTGCGTGAGTAGCGTCGTTAGTCCAAACCCGCGAGCTACCGTAACTCGCCTCACCTGTATCGCTGTCATTTAGGCTTGGATATGAAATGTATCTTTTAAATCGACGCATCAGGAATTCAAAAAGAAAGCTGCCCTTGACTGTCACAGCTAGGTTTCTTTCATTTTGTACTTCGTACTGTGAGAGATGAGGCAAGCCACCGACAAAAAAAATGTGCAACATACTAAAGAATAGGGCAGATAATGGAAGTGGGAAAGGCAAGGAGTTTAACCATGGGCATGCCCGATTGTCCACCGTACAGATGGAGAGGAAAAAATATGAATGGTCATTTAGCGGTAGATGCGAGAGAAATGAGGTAAGCATTGCGTCGCACCTCTGTGAGGTCCGCGATACATGATTTATGCCATGTTTACTGAATTGCAGTGTTGTTCAGTACCTCACTCGACACACGTCCTGTCTCTTCTAGGAGCGTAGTGTGACCGACAGTGGGGTCTGGAGCATGCCACCATGCATGCATGCATGCATGCATACATACATACATACATACATACATACATACATACATACATACATAGATACATACATACATACATACATACATACATACATACATACATACATACATACATACATACATACATACATACATACATACATACATACATACATACATACATACATACATACATACATACATACATACATACATACATACACACATACATACATACATACATACATACATACATACATACATACATACATACATACATACATACATACATACATACATACATACATACATACACACACACATACATACCCAGTTGAAAAACACAACAGGAAATTTTGACAGTCTGTCGTATTTTGGGACGCTGTTTCTGTAGTTCTGTTGCCTGTAGTTCTGTTTCCTGTAGTTCTGTTGCCTGTAGTTCTGTTGTCTGTAGTGTGATGTCCTGTAGTAGAAAGCTCTGTAGTTCATGATCAATATTTAATTAAAAATTGACAGAGGCCTCCTTAAGGTATGTAAATTTGTTAGTACAGAAAAAAAATATAAAAGTGAAAAAAAAAATTTTTTAAAAAGCGTCCGCGGCAAGGATTCGAACTTGCGACCGCACGATTCCGAGCCCGACATCTTACCACTGCACCACCGCTGACATGTCCTTCGAGAGGAAATTTTTGGCCATGTGAACAGTACGTTGTGCTGATGCGCTGATGTTTACATTTGCGTTTTAAGGGTCAAGATGCGCTATCACTCCACCGCGTCAAGTGCCGCATCTCTAGACGACCAAGAGTGTTCTTACCATCGACAGGTACATCATGGAGTGCTAGAACATCGATTTTGATGTACGATATCCATATTAAATGAGAAATTCAGAAATAGGCAACGGTGACTGTTAGGGTTGTTTCTGCTAATTTCGACAGTTGTCGCTCTTTCTTTACACTTTCGAGCGCGCATAAAATTCGTGTGTTCAATGCAAATTAGCTACATAAACATTCGTGGATGAGTGTTCTTTCTGACAGCATACTGGCTTCTCACGGCAGCGCTGTACCGGATTAATGTAACCCGAGCGAGACAGCCTTTCACGCAACTTTGTGGAACAACCCAAAACTTCTTTTCCGCTTCGCATAAGCTTGGGAAATATTCCTGGGAATTTAACTGATGTGTCAGTGTAACAGCACATGTAAGTCCACAGGCCTGTGTGCCACATTTTACCAAATAACACAAAACGGATGCGCAGCCATTGCCGCAGATCGTACGATTTTGATCAGCGGCCGATTTTAAGGAGACCGGCAGGGCGTTGCTGGTGCCGCGTCGTCGCGGCACAATTATAAGTATTGGCCACGTCGACTTTAATACCGGTGTCGGTGCTATCAGCATTGCCGGCTTCAGAGAAGCGCGATTGAATACCGCGCAAGAGAAAAGTACAGTGTACATCACCGATCTGAAATTGACATACAATTTTAAAGGGCCGCGACGGAAGGCGCTTCTGTTGCGACTCCAGAACTCTTGGCCCTCGCGACCGAATGTTTCTGTTGTGACGTCAGAATTGGTGTCGTAACGTCGGGGTCGCTGTCACGATATAAAGCTGTTGTTCCGACTTCAGAACTCTTGTCGCGACAGAACGTTTCTGTTGCGACTTCATAACTCTTGGCCTTCGCGACAGAATGCTTCTGTTGCGACATCAGAATCTCTGTCGTAACGTCAGAGATGTCTCTCAATTAAGAAACGTCAGGAACTTCTGTCGCACAACAGAATTTCTGTAGTTGCGGCAGGAATTCCTGTTGTCTTTTTCAACTGGGATTTTTTAAACTGAGTTATGTCTTCACAGTAGGTTATGTGTCAAAACGAAATTCCGTGCTACATATATGTAGTACACACTACAAAAGCTTGTCGCATAATTTCAGTGCACTTCTGTTCAGTGGCGTAGCCAGAAATTTTGTTCGGGGGGGGGGGGGGGGGGGCTACGCCACTGGCCCAATATATATATATATATATATATATATATATATATATATATATATATATATATATATATATATATATATATATATATATGCACGTTGCAACTCAGCCTCCTCCTTAAGAGGAGGCTTTAGCTCGGGTGCTCCTGTTTAAGTACATCTAGAAGGGGAATGCGTTTTTCCCTGCAACCACTTCACCAAATTTGAGGAGGTTTGTTGCATTTAAAAGAAAAAGTTTAAGTCTAGTGACTACTGGCTTCGAATTTTTCATTTAGGTGGTCAATTATTTATTAAAAATTGGCCAAAATTGAAAATTTTCAGAAAACGAAACTATCAAGTTTAAAACTCCGTGACTCAACAATGAAAAATGATATCACAATTCTGTGAATTGCACCTAATAGTAGGTCTACAGCGGACAAAATAGATATGTTACACATGAATCTAAAAAAAATTTAGTATTGTGGAAATACGGCTTTTGCAGAACCCTTGTACACAACGTAACCAATTCACGTAAGATACAAATTGACACAGCAAACTTGTCCGCTTTGACTGTTATAATAAATGCCGTTTACAGAACCACAATATCTGTTCTTCATGCATAGCTATTAGTTTGTAAACGTCGTGCTTCTATTTTTTCAAACTTTCGAATTTTCCAAAATATTTTAAACAATATTCAGGCCCTAAATCCAAGTTCTGTTTCCAACAGACACTAGGATTTAAACTTTCTCTCTCAAATGCAACCAGTTTCAATTGAAGTGATTAGCAGGATTATCTCAGAAAAGCGTTTCTGCATTTTACAAGTATTTAAATAGGCCGCGTCGGATTGGGCCCAAGCTAAAGCTGATCCTCTTAAACAATTTATCGAGGGATCAAATACATGAATAATAACTGCATTGTCATTGCCAAAGATGCTGCAAACGAATTCTTGAAAGCTACGCACTGTAAATACAAGTAAAATATGTATTTTTTCATAAAATATTATACTCGTATGTGCCAAAAATTGTGCCCAACATAACTGACGCCAATGCTTCCATGTTTTTGTCTATTTATTAAGCAAAGAAAATATCACACGAACTTTAGAACTATATCAGTTCGAAACCAGGAAAGCAGTGCATGCCCCTGATATGAAAAATTGAAAGGCAATGAACTGAACAAGTTGAGGACAAATATGTTAATGAAACTTTGTCATTCAAGAACCGTGCTTACATTCTTGTATATATGCAATGGCCAGTGAAAAATCTCAATGACGCTGTCGTTTGTTCCAATGTATTACGCAGGAGTAGCTGCCCCTTGTCGTGTATCGTGAGTAATTGCACCGAAGTTATAGTCGCGACAGAGAGCACGTATAAAAAGCAGGAGTTCTGCAAGATATATGAGGGCAAGTCAAATGAATGAGCCAACAACGGGGTATTTTATTTAAAAGTAGTCTTCATGAGAATTTAGACATTTGTCCTATTGACTAACGAGTTGCGTGATTCCCGTCTTATAAAACTCCTTGGGTTGCTGCTTCAGAAAGTCTGTATCTGGTTCCCTTGAGCTGTTTTTTCGGTTGCCCCAAAATGTAGAAGTCTCAAGGTGACAGGTCTGAGCTGTATGGCGGATTTTGAACCACTTGAACTTTGGCAGTTTTGTATTAACCGCATAAGCGACGTGGGGACAGGCATTGTCGTGGAACAAGATGACCCCATTCGTCAATTTTCCACGTTGTTCGTTCTTGATTGCGACACGCTGCCGTTCTGGCGTTTCACAATATCGGAAACAATTGATAGCCTCTCAAGATTTAGCAAATTCTATCAGTAATGGACCCTGTTGGCCTTTACCTTCTTTGGGCGTGGTAAATTCGAATGTTTCCACTGTAAGCTTTGCCGTCGTGTTTCAGGCTCGTAGTAGTGGCACCAAGGTTCGTCCCCGATCACAGTTGCAAACAAGAAGTCGTCATGCTCATTGCGATACCCGGGGCTCTATTCTGGACACGCATGGCGGCTGCACAGCCGCCATTATCCGCCATGTTTAATCTCTTATTGGCCGTGGCGAGCTCACGTGCCTTGAAATTTTTGCCGGGAAACGGAAGTTTTGCGAAATGTCATTTTGCGTTTTCATCAAGATGACGAAACGTGACGTGGAGCTGCAAATTTTATGGACTAATACATTTTTTTGGTCCTTGGCAGATATATTGTGATGTTAGCGCTTCAAAAAGAATGTGAGCGGTAGCGTGCAGAAGCCAGTGCAATGCATCTGCAATTGCGCGAATATGTGGTGGCGATTCAAGATATGCGCCATGCCAGCTTGCTGATTGGCTGAAGGAATATCTTGTGAGGAGCGTCACAGGAAGGGCTGTTTCGTAATCGTCAGTTTGACGATGCGTGACGCTGCACTGGGCCGCCATTGCTGAGATTTTCCGCCATAATTTTTGCTGCGACGAGCCGCGCGAATTATGCTAATGAGCAGCCATATGCAATGGCAGCCGAGAGGAATGCGTATCGCCACATTTTCCCCGTCGTTTGGCGCCACGAAAATCTTTTGTTCATAACGCGTGCTCATAGTATTTGCATCGCTCTCGGGTGGTGTTGGCATTTGTGTTTGGGGCCATCGTTTTTTAAAAGAACGCGTTTATACGAAATAATATTGGTTGAATATAGCAAACTTTCAGCAATGTTGTCCACTTTTCACTGCTGCATTTCTATTGTAATCGAGATTAATGCCTTTTCGCACAATCAGACGTTATGACAACGGCCTCTTTCTAATTTATAAAAAGAAATGTACGCAAGGTGGCGCCTTGAAGTTTCCTCTCGCGGTGCGAGTAACTAGCGAAATGAACAAGAGATGGCAGCGCCGGCGCTTGCGTCGCGCTAGTGGTTATCTCTGGCGCCCGCAACGCTATCGGTGATATTCGGCCGTTTCTGAGCCAGCCGAGTCGGGCTGAGTCACTTGCGTTTCACGAAATAGCGATAACGTGGCCTAGAACGTGCGCGCATCACCACTGGTAGGTCGCGTATGTTGTCTCAAGCAAGAAAACAAGGGCATTGGCGCCAACATGCGATGACTCATTGCATTTTCCGGGGACACGCATCCTAGCTATTGAAGCAGACGACGGCTTGTACGCAGCAGACGACGGAAGCGCGAAGCGTTTTCGACGGAACAATCATACGCTTTGAGATAGCTGCTTTATTTTTACTGCGGAGGAAAACTGTTTTGCTTTACCGATAACGTTACATTCAGTGCCTTCATTTCAGTTTCTTAGGCGAAACGTCAAGTTGGCGTCACGTTACGTAAGCAAAACTGGGCCACCGGCGCCATTTTGTTTGCGTCGCGCCTACGTCACGCACCGAAGAAAATGGCGGAATGTCCAGAATAGCGCCCCCGATCAGATGAGTCAAGGCAGCGCGAAACGGCTCCGTCTTCTCGCGATGGATAAAAATCTTGGGGATCCATTGCGCACCAAAGAGCCGATAACCGAGAAGCTCATGAATTATGGCGTGAACCGAACCGTGACTGATGTTCAGACGGTCTGCCAGTTCATCGACGCTTATCCTGCGTTCTTGTTTCAGCAGCTCATGAACCTTTGAAATTGTGTGGGGGTTGATTGCACGATGGTTTTAGCCCGGTCTTGGAATGTCTTTGCAACGTACTTTGAACCGTTTGCTCCAACGCTTCACAGTGGTCAATGAAATGCAGTGTTCAACGTACACGGCAGTCATATGGTGATTAATTTCTGTTTTGGAAACACCTTCAGCTGTCAAAAACTTCGCGACACCGAGCTGTTCAACTTTTGAAGTGTCCATTATGTGACGCAACCATATTCAACCCAGTGTATGAGAGCATTAAAGAACATTTATCTTCACACCTGCGTGTCACTTTTGTAAATGAGACATACCGTTCTCCTACGCGCATGTCTCGCAGATAATGAACCGAACCATTATTGCGCGGTTAGGGTAGGCTCACTTTCATTTGACTCGCCCTCGTACATTAGAAATGCAAAGATACAATGGGATATGCAAATGCGAAAATACGGCTTGATAAAGGACAAAAAAGTGTCACTGGAAACAAAGTTCACTGCATGTATACACGAAACCTCGCAACAAGATATTTAAGTATACGTATAAGTCTCCAATGAGTCTATGTATGTAAGAAGTAACTGTATATAATGCGTCAAACAAGGCAAATAAACATGTTGCACAATCATAGATTCACAGAATCCTAGATTCCGCCCCTATTCCATCCACTCCCCCCCGATGTATTGCGCGCGACGGAAGGCTTCGCGCTTGCTCCCCGCTTTTCTCCTTTGCGCACACAAGACTGAGCCACCATCGTCGGCTCCCCCATTCCACGTCCCCTCCTACGCTTTCGCTCGCACATACAGCATGCAGCGCGTGGTCACGATGTTATCACCCTTGGACTTTATACGAAACATGAGGGCGATGGCAGGAATGCGCCTGGAGTGTCCATATAATTGCTTTCGCAATAATATAATAAACGTATCCGGCAACTGAAGCGTCCCGTCGCCCATTACTTTCCGCAAAAGAAGTATCAAAATCGAACTTTCACCATGCGACAATTCGCTGCGCCGCAACAATGTATTTTTTTTTTCTGTGAGGTGGAGGCACCGAAATGAAAAAAAAAAGACACATAGGAAAGTATGTTGGCCAGAATCTAATGCCTACTTCGGGCACCTAATGGGGCTACGGAAGGAATACCGAAGAAAACATGAGACGCTTGGTCCACTGAGAACCATACGCATACTGCTCAGTATCCTACAGCGGTGAAACAAGACTTTCCGGAAAGGTTCCGCTCAAGGAATGCGGTGCAATCCTTCGAGTCCCCACAGTGATGGCGGCGAGCGACCATTGGTTTTTTTTTCTCGTCTGCTAGCCAGAAAGCGTCCAAAACCCTGTCCGGTGAAAATCCACTCGGCCAGAGCAAACCGAGCGCGCACCGAAGTGCACCGCATGGTGGTCGGGGCCATGCGAGAAAAACGTGTGCGCTCTGGCTGGCTCTGGCAGCCCGCGGGTAGGGTAGCGAGAACAAAAGAAAATTGTAGAGGCTCAATGTGTCCTCGCGAATAAAAGTCAAAGTAGAAAAAATAAATAAGAACGTTGTTACTTTGGCTGGCTTTAGTTTCTTGACATGGATGTTCTGGCGTAGGTTTAAAAAAATGGTCATATTTTTTTATGTGACATGACGGCACAAATGAACCACCCCAACGGATCGTCTCATTGGACCTCGCTGCCGGCTTTGTCAACTCGTCTGCTAGTGTGTTGATTTGGCTTGTCTCGTTGTATGTTCCGGTGTAAGACTTTAGAAAAGTCAATAAACTTTGGCGTCAAATGTTTATAACAACATTAAACCCACAAAGTTCCGCAATTGAAAATCTAAAGCACAACTTTGGAAATGTCAATGCACCTTTCACATCAAGAGCTTATGAGATTTATACCAATAAAGTTTCGCATTTGATATCCATGCGCTCCATAGATTCCGTGGCCTCAGTGAGATGCCGCGGCGAGCCCGATCACCATCAAAGCGCCCCTGAAACTTTGTGCTCGGATGGGACTGCTTGGCGTTATGTGACTCCCGGTGTATGGGCGTTGCCATGAAATCCAGCCCGAGTTTGCAATCTTCGTGGTTAAATGTCTTTTCGAGCGTCAAAAAGACATTCTAGACAAAATCCAGAGTGATTTCCGGCGCCGGGGGTCGCTTTGGTCGGCGGTGCATGGACAGCACGAAAAATTTCGGGGGGGGCTGAAGCCCCATAAGCCCCCCCCCCCCCCCCCCTGGCTACACCCCTGCTTCTGTTGTCATCAGTGGGTACATGTTGCGGCGATAGGTTTCTGTCGTACAACAACAGATCTCTGTAGTACAACAGAAGTTTGTCGCATTACTTCAGGAACACTTCTGTTGTGACAATTGGGGGCCTGTTGCCACGATAGGTTTCTGTAGTATTTCAACAGCTCTCTGTAGCACTACAGAATTTTCTTGAGTTACTTCAGGAACATTTCTGTTGTAACAACAGGGTGCCTGTTGTGCTGACAAATTTTTCTGTAGTACTACAAAAATCTGTTGTAGAGCTTCAGCTTTCTGTTGTAACAACAGACATACGACAGAGTGTACTTCTGTAGTCACAACAAGAAATGTCTGTTGTACATCAGAAAAGTCTGTCGCTCCGTCAGGAATCTGTAGTTACTACAGAAAAATCCTGTTGTACAACAGAAATTTCTGTAGTTGCGACAGGAATTCCTGTTGTCTTTTTCAACTCAGAGGAAGCACTATTTTACGCGCCTTCATTGTGCTTTGATTGTTATTTTCTTTTACAGTGCAAGCTCGCCTTATAATGAGTTATATTCGTGACTCACTTGGAATAGCCTTGTTCTTCACGTCACTGCAACTTGACAGTGTAGACGTTCTACATCTTCATTGAATAAATACTAAGAAATGGGCTACGATTTTTGTTGCGTGTGCGTTTACTCATTTATACAAATAATTCATTATTCACAACTGACTTTTTAATCTAAGAAGTTGTAAATGACAGCAACCTGTACACTCACAGAAGGTCTCAAGAATAAAGAAAATTTAAATGCTTATTAGTATGCTTTTGCCCGATGGCAAGGAAGGAAATTTTAATAAAAATAGCCATAGGATAATTAAAAGCCTTTCCACTTGAAAACGTTTCATCTGAGTTCCTCCTTTGTAAGCTGATACCCACTTGAAGCTGTTTCGTATTGTGGGTCCTTCACGTACGTCCAAGCTTTGAACTAAGGGTCATTCCTAATTTTTCATTTCGGGAAGGCGTGTTACCCTCCTACCTTTCACTCCGGTTCACAACCATTCAAAAGACAAAAGTTCTGCGTGAGTAGCGTCGTTAGTCCAAACCCGCGAGCTACCGTAACTCGCCTCACCTGTATCGCTGTCATTTAGGCTTGGATATGAAATGTATCTTTTAAATCGACGCATCAGGAATTCAAAAAGAAAGCTGCCCTTGACTGTCACAGCTAGGTTTCTTTCATTTTGTACTTCGTACTGTGAGAGATGAGGCAAGCCATCGACAAAAAAAAATGTGCAACATACTAAAGAATAGGGCAGATAATGGAAGTGGGAAAGGCAAGGAGTTTAACCATGGGCATGCCCGATTGTCCACCGTACAGATGGAGAGGAAAAAATATGAATGGTCATTTAGCGGTAGATGCGAGAGAAATGAGGTAAGCATTGTCGCACCTCTGTGAGGTCCGCGATACATGATTTATGCCATGTTTACTGAATTGCAGTGTTGTTCAGTACTGTTGTGCCATTACCACAAGCCCGGATCCCGAATCTGCAAGATGCAGAATCTATCCTGCGAGCGCCATAATTCTCCCTTCACAAGTCAAGATGCTGCGCCTTCGTGCGGGAGAAGCCTCGGCGGAGCAGCGTGTTTTGACGTGCCCGCGTGTGCCCGACGGCCCGGCGCCGCACCTCCCTTGCCTGGAGGTCACCGCGCGCGCGAACTTTGAACCGAGTGGCCAGCGCGGTCGCTGGTTGGACCCCTCGGACGACCGTCGTGTGCTGACTTTGTATTGGGCCGGTTGAGTGACAATGGGCCTCGGGGATTATAAAAGCAGTGACAAGCCGCCTGAAAAACAGGATCCGCCGACCCCACCTGGAGAGAGGGTCGCTCCCGACTGGGGTGAGATGTGTCACGCGTTTTCGCCGGACGCCGTCGTGCGAGAACAGTCGCGTTTGTGTGAGCTCTCGGCCCCAGTGCCGATCCGTTCATGTCCTGTATGATAACCTGTATATAATGTATAAAGTCCCTTTTGTTATTCTCATCGACGCCAGGCTCGGAGTCTTCGCTACCAACGCTCTGTCACGAAACGGGTGAAGAGCGCTACGGGACCACAAAGCCGTAATCGTGGTGCAGCGGTGCAAGTTCGTAACACTGGTGGCACCGGCTGGAAGTTCATAACATTTCCGGCAGCGGTTGGGAGTTCGTAACAGTACCTCACTCGACACACGTCCTGTCTCTTCTAGGAGCGTAGTGTAACCGACAGTGGGGTCTGGAGCATGCCACCATGCATGCATGCATGCATGCATACATACATACATACATACATACATACATACATACATACATACATACATACATACATACATACATACATACATACATACACACATACATACATACACACACACGTACATACACACACACATACATACATACACACACATACATACATACACACACATACATACATACATACATACATACATACATACATACATACATACATACATACATACATACATACACACACACACACACACACACACACACATACACACACACACACACACACACACATACATACATACATACATACATACATACATACATACATACATACATACATACATACATACATACATACATACATACATACATACAATTTTCTAAGCGGTTCCATCTCCTCTCTACCTCTCCCACGTTACCAGCTTGCCAAACTTCACACGCTTACACTTTTTCCCACTGTTAGAATCGTAATGCTACGTATTAAAATATAAACAGAGAGATAAGGCAAAAGAATGAAGAAGCAGTGAGAGTGAACCCTGCAGTAAACATAGTGCAGGCACTTTCAAGAAGCACAGTTGGTCTTTTGTGGCCTTGTGAATCGAATAACGCTTCAACCAAGTTCGCAGGATATTTTTCTCTGATAGTGGTCTGCCTTCGAATCGGGTAATAGTTGCTCACGGAGCAGAGCGCTGAGTGTGGAAGTGGCAGAGAAGGTGCTCTATACTGTCTCGTCACCCACCGAAAATTGCATGCGCGCTGCTGGACATTCCTACAAAACTGTATATGCGACGCCCAGCCATATGCAACAAAGCAGCACTGTTTTGCGATGGCAGATTCTAGGTGCGAGAAAGGATCATTATGGAGATGAAGAGACGCTATATTCTGCAGCAATTTAGGATTGCATAAATCAGTGAATGAATTCATTAAAAAAAAAGGAAGACCGAACGTCGGTGGGAGCACGTCTCCGTACATTGAAAAAGGAGTGAAGTACAAAACGAGAAAAAAAAATTACCGACGATTACGTTACTTCCTAATGCGAAATTTGAGCGCAGCAAATGCGAGCCTTTGTTTGCGTTTGGCCTCGGTCTCGGCCGCGCGAACGGTAGAGTCTTCTCTGCGACGGCGATGAGCTTCTGCTTCAGCCTCGCTTACTGCTGGTTGCTCTCGACGGCGGCGATGAGCCTCCGCTTCGGCGGTGCGAACGGCAGGGTCTTCTCGGCGGCGGCAATGAGCTTCTGCTTCAGCCTCGCTGGTTGCTCTCGACGGCGGCGATGAGCCTCCGCTTCGGCGGTGCGAACGGCAGGGTCTTCTCGGCGGCGGCGATGAGCTTCTGCTTCAGCCTCGCTTACTGCTGGTTGCTCTCGACGGCGGCGATGAGCCTCCGCTTCGGCGGTGCGAACGGCAGGGTCTTCTCGGCGGCGGCGATGAGCTTCTGCTTCAGCCTCGCTTACTGCTGGTTGCTCTCGACGGCGGCTATGAGCCTCCGCTTCGGCGGTGCGAACGGCAGGGTCTTCTCGGCGGCGGCGATGAGCTTCTGCTTCACCCTCTGCTGGTTGCTCTCGACGGCGGCGATGAGCCTCCGCTTCGGCGGTGCGAACGGCAGGGTCTTCTCGGCGGCGGCGATGAGCTTCTGCTTCAGCCTCGCTTACTGCTGGTTGCTCTCGACGGCGGCGATGAGCCTCCGCTTCGGCGGCGCGAACGGCAGGGTCTTCTCAGCGGCGGCGATGAGCTTCTGCTTCAGCCTCGCTGGTTGCTCTCGACGGCGGCGATGAGCCTCCGCTTCGGCGGTGCGAACGGCAGGGTCTTCTCGGCGGCGGCGATGAGCTTCTGCTTCAGCCTCGCTTACTGCTGGTTGCTCTCGACGGCGGCTATGAGCCTCCGCTTCGGCGGTGCGAACGGCAGGGTCTTCTCGGCGGCGGCGATGAGCTTCTGCTTCAGCCTCGCTTACTGCTGGTTGCTCTCGACGGCGGCGATGAGCCTCCGCTTCGGCGGCGCGAACGGCAGGGTCTTCTCGGCGGCGGCGATGAGCTTCTGCTTCAGCCTCGCTGGTTGCTCTCGACGGCGGCGATGAGCCTCCGCTTCGGCGGTGCGAACGGCAGGGTCTTCTCGGCGGCGGCGATGAGCTTCTGCTTCAGCCTCGCTTACTGCTGGTTGCTCTCGACGGCGGCGATGAGCCTCCGCTTCGGCGGTGCGAACGGCAGGGTCTTCTCGGCGGCGGCGATGAGCTTCTGCTTCAGCCTCGCTTACTGCTGGTTGCTCTCGACGGCGGCGATGAGCCTCCGCTTCGGCGGCGCGAACGGCAGGGTCTTCTCGGCGGCGGCGATGAGCTTCTGCTTCAGCCTCGCTTACTGCTGGTTGCTCTCGACGGCGGCGATGAGCCTCCGCTTCGGCGGTGCGAACGGCAGGGTCTTCTCGGCGGCGGCGATGAGCTTCTGCTTCAGCCTCGCTTACTGCTGGTTGCTCTCGACGGCGGCGATGAGCCTCCGCTTCGGCGGCGCGAACGGCAGGGTCTTCTCGGCGGCGGCGATGAGCTTCTGCTTCAGCCTCGCTGGTTGCTCTCGACGGCGGCGATGAGCCTCCGCTTCGGCGGTGCGAACGGCAGGGTCTTCTCGGCGGCGGCGATGAGCTTCTGCTTCAGCCTCGCTTACTGCTGGTTGCTCTCGACGGCGGCTATGAGCCTCCGCTTCGGCGGTGCGAACGGCAGGGTCTTCTCGGCGGCGGCGATGAGCTTCTGCTTCAGCCTCGCTTACTGCTGGTTGCTCTCGACGGCGGCGATGAGCCTCCGCTTCGGCGGCGCGAACGGCAGGGTCTTCTCGGCGGCGGCGATGAGCTTCTGCTTCAGCCTCGCTGGTTGCTCTCGACGGCGGCGATGAGCCTCCGCTTCGGCGGTGCGAACGGCAGGGTCTTCTCGGCGGCGGCGATGAGCTTCTGCTTCAGCCTCGCTTACTGCTGGTTGCTCTCGACGGCGGCGATGAGCCTCCGCTTCGGCGGTGCGAACGGCAGGATCTTCTCGGCGGCGGCGATGAGCTTCTGCTTCAGCCTCGCTGGTTGCTCTCGACGGCGGCGATGAGCCTCCGCTTCGGCGGTGCGAACGGCAGGGTCTTCTCGGCGGCGGCGATGAGCTTCTGCTTCAGCCTCGCTTACTGCTGGTTGCTCTCGACGGCGGCTATGATCCTCCGCTTCGGCGGTGCGAACGGCAGGGTCTTCTCGGCGGCGGCGATGAGCTTCTGCTTCACCCTCTGCTGGTTGCTCTCGACTGCGGCGATGAGCCTCCGCTTCGGCGGCGCGAACGGCAGGGTCTTCTCGGCGGCGGCGCTTAGCCTCTGCTTCGGCGACGCGTACTCCTGGATCATCTCGACGGCGGCGACGGTAAGCTTCTGCTTCGGCGGCACGCACCTCTGGATTCTGACGGCGACGGCACTGGGCCTCTGCTCTGGCAGCTCGTTTAGCAGCAGCAGCAGACGGAGGACTTCCATCGGTCGTCTCGCTCATGGCTCAGAAAGAACTGGCAGATAATTTCGCAGTGGCGAACGGCAGCGGCAATTTCGGCTCGGGCGGTGCACATATACAGATCCGCCGCCACCGATCTGGCTCTCTGATTGCCACCGCACAGGGGTTGCATTGGAGGAGGAGCGAAGAAAGGAATTAAGTTCGAGCCGGCGCTTTGACAACCGGAGACTCGCAGGAAGAGGGGGGAGGGGGGCTGCGTGTACACCCAGCGGCAAACGATGGGGGCAGAAGCGCGCGCACCAAGCGGACAACAGGATAAAAGGAGGAGGGAAGAGATAGCAGCGACTGACTGATGCCGCTGACGCCGATAGTGAGTCAACCCCAGCTGCGGAGTTGGTTTCAGGGACAACGCCGCCGATGCCGACACAAACAATATGATACCCTCGCTTCCGCTGCGCTAAGAACCAGGTCTAGCCGTGGGAATGTGGTCACGTATTCGTCGACGTGCCGGGGCCTACGTGAAATAACCGGCGCGTCGGCAACTGAAGAGCACCCTATCCGCCACACAAGAACAGGGGGGGGGGGGGGGGAACCCTTTCCTCCTCTTTCTGCATGGCGGCGACGGTGTTCTATGCAGTCACGTTATCTTGACTCTCTAGCGGCGTCAGCGGCATCCAGCGGTATCAGTCGGTCGCTGCTAGCGCTGGGGGGATGAAAGGGGGGCGGAGCTGGTTACGAGGCCGACGACAACGCCGACGACGACGCGAAACCCAGGAACGGACGCCAAAGAGCTGCGCTCTAAAAGTGGAGTTCAGGTGGCAGGAGAAACCGCAGTTAAGGGTCGAGGGAATATAAGCGGAAATTTCTGAAACCATTTTAATTTCAGCGTATGTGTGTGATGCAGTGAGCAAATGATTAGAGTCGCCGCCCAGCATGCGTCCTTTGCGGTAGTATAAGCACCCGCCGTTCTTGCTAATTAACCTTTACACAATAAAAATCTTGGCAGTTATTTATTCAGCGGCCATATCTCGCCGCGTATCCCTTAGTGACAGGCTCTGTGAACTACAGCTGTGCTGTCGCGACAACTTACGACCATACTCTGACTCTTGCGGTTACGGTTGCCATACTCGTGGCCCTTGCGTTTGCGGGAATACTATAAACATCGGTTTACTGCGCAGGTTAGAGAACAGACAGTTTAGAACAGCGTTTCTCGCCTTACATCCGCTCAACGCAAGCACATTTGCAGTATGTTCGGTGCGCGTCCCTTCAAGACAAAAGAGAGTAATAGCTCAGTGAGCCAGCAGACCAGCATGAACAGTGGGCTAGCGTAGACGTTAGTGCGCATGCGTGGTACAACATGTGCATTGGCCTCTACGCTGGCCCGCTGTGCCCGGTGTTGCGTACTCCAGGGTAGCGTATCGTACTGCTGCCGAGTTGTAGCGGCGCCTGCCTATCGAAGCTCGACCGACGTTACTTATTGGGTAGCGTGGCGTTGTCGGCGGGCTGCAGGCAATCGTAGGAGGGATCTCTCTCTCTCTCTCAAACACACACAAAAGAGGCCTGTAAACACTGCGGGGCTTCCTCCAGACCGGCACACACTCGAAATGGTCATGGCGAATTAGGAAGTCACGCTTCCTTTCGACGAGGCCTGGTGTCTGAAGGTCGGTGAGAGAAATTCCTTTCTGCACGTGGTGCTGGATGCCAGCCGCAGCAGGAGCAGCCACGCCTCATTTCGACGAGGCATGGCGAGAGAAGGTCGGGTGAAATTCCTTTCCGTACTTGGTGCCAGACGCCAACCATAACAGCATCTCCGCGGGGGAGGAAGATCCCGACGCGTAGGGGCCAGCAGCCGCTGTGCGAGGGATCGACGTTTCAATCGCACAATTCCCGTTGAAGGTGACGAACCCTTAGTTCGTAGTTGGTAGATTCCTGGGAGTTGTCATCAGTCCCCGTGGCGCTCTTGTGAATTTTCTCCCTGGTCCGGTCCGGTGAAATTGGTCTTGCAAGCAGGTCTCGCAACTTGTCGTCTCCTGCGTGGGCAAGCAATCACCCCACAACAGTGCCGGACCCACAACCACAAAGCAGCGAGCACAAGACCACCCTCCTCCAAGATACACCAGGCTTTTAAAAAAAAGAAAACCCGCTACACCTTTCCCATTCCCTACGCGCGTCCTCCCCCACTGAACACTAAAAAGTTGCCATTTCTTGAAAGCGTTAAGACGCGGTTAAAACCCGGATGAGCTTGAGGCTTTCGTTACTCTAGGGGCAACGACTCAAACCGTCGGCATTGCCGTTAAGCTTATTACCCTTCTTGTAGCGAATATCGAAGCTGGGGCCCTATAACGTAAAACTGTTCCAATATGTTTCTATTCCAATCTCCTGACGTCAAATTTGCGTAACCACCGACGCAAGCACAGGGCGGTCACCCACAGGGTTGTCTGTACAGACCAATCAAACACTCTCCTCGTCCATAGGAGGTCACTTTTGTTTGCTTGAAAAACGAATAACATTGCCTACACTGAGCGGCTTGTCGTATCTAATTGGCTGACAAGAGGCGACGAGAACCCTCAAGTGGAGAGGGATCTGTGGGGGCAGAGCCAGTGCACTGAATATCGATAACCGGATGAAGAGGGTGGTGCCGGCGTCTGCGATTGGTCGGCTTTCCCTTACTTAGCTTGTGCTGGCTGGTCGAAAATCGCGGCGGCATGCAACGGAAGCTTAAGACTGACGCTAAAACTGACCCTCAGCAAAGAAGCGTTGGCAGAATGAGGTGGTAACCTTGCCGAAAGCACTCTAAAACGTTACACGGCCACGCAACAAACTTTATTATACGCAAATACACCCATGCTCTCCGGCAGGTGCGTGTAGCCAGCGTCTCAGCGATCGGCGGCAGCCATTCTTTATTCCTTTCGGAACGGGGCAGCCTGCGGCTATTCCGAAGAAAATTCACTTTTGTTCGGCATATTATTGCATCTTTATCACGTACACGTCACTTTGACGCGGTGAGTTTGTGCGGTTTTGTGACGTCGCGTGACAGGCAGGTGAAGTGGGTGCAGCCCGAAATCTTTTTACCAATCGCCGACGGCTAATGGCGAAAAGGGGGCGAATCAGAAATAACTGTTTTTCTTTTTTCAGTCAAATCATGCATAATCAGTGTGTACACATCATATCAGATGGGGAGCTATCGCGGTTTTCGTGACGTCGCGTGACAGACAGGTGAAGTAAGGGTGGTCGAAAAACGTTTTTGACCAATCGTGGAGGGCTGATAGCAGAATTGGAATAGAAAAGTTTGGAATAGTTTTACGTTATAGCGTCCCTGTACTGTTGAAGAGCCAAGCTCCAGCGCAAAAGACGACCGTTTTTCGTAGGCATGGACTATAGCCATGTGAGGGGACAGTGGTAAGTCTCTATCGTGAATCTTGAACCATCGATATAGCAAGCTAGCTTCTGCACCGCCCGTACTACGCAGGCGCATTCTTTTTCTGATGCACTGTATGCTTCATTACGAACTGAAAGCTTTCTACTGGCCTACAGTACAGGGTGTTCGTTCTAGTCATCTCTCTTTTGACAGAGCACCACCCCCATACCCATGTCGCTGGCATCAGACTGAAGAATGAATGGCTTAGAGTAGTCGGGCGCGTTCAACACTGGCTGACTCGTTAGTGTTTTCTTCAGCATACCAAAAGCATTTTCTTTTGCGTCATCCCACTTTACCGTTTGTGGTTCTCTTTTTCTGAGAGCATCCGTTAAAGAACTCGCAATCTCGGTATACCGCGGGGTATATCTTTGGTAATAACCCGCCAAGCCAAGGAATGATCTGGCGAGGTATTCTGTAAGAGTCCACCTAGTGGACTGTCCATTTCGACCGCTGCTGATTGGATGCAGCTGTACGAGCGAGAAGGAGACGAGCGTCCCCAGCCAATCAGCAGTGGCCGAAATGGACAGTCCACTAGGTGGACTCCTGCAGAATACCTCCCCTGATGTCCCCCTTGGTGCATGGGTGCGGGAAGTTGTCTATTGCGGTCAGTTTAACCTCAGAAGGTCGACGATGACCTTGCCCTATTACATGACCTAGATAAGCTACCTACACGTGCCCTAATTGGCATTTGGGAGCCTTAACAGTCAAGTTGGCCTCTCGTAGACGACACAGCACGGTTCGCCGGTGCTTCATATGGTCCGCCCATGACGAAGAAAACATTTCTATGTCATCGAGACACGGAAGTGCAAAGTCCTCCATTTCTCGTAGCACCTGGTCCATAAGGATAGAGAAGCAATACGCCGCATTCTTCAATCCAAAGCTCAGGACTTTCGGGCGAAAGGTTCCCATCGGGAAAATAAACGCCGCAAGCCTACTTGCCCTCTCGGTCAACGGAACCTGCCAGTACCCTCTGACTAAATCGAGCGTAGAGATGAAATTAGCACTGCTCACTTTTTCAAGCCTTTCTTCGATATGCGCTATTGGATAAGTCTGGTCCTTCGTGGTTAAATTGAGCCTGCGGTAGTCAATACATGGTCGCGGCTCCTTTCCTGGGACCTCAACCAAGATAAGAGGCGAGGTATAATCGCTCTCTCCTGGCTCGATTACACCTAGCTCTAACAATTTGTTTATTTCAGCGGCCATGACTTCACGTTGACGAGGCGAAACGCGATAAGCTTTCGAACGAACTGAGTCCGACGAGGTTAACTCGATATCGTGAACGATCACAGTGGTCCTGCCCGGTGTGTCTGAAGATACGTCTTTAAATTCACACACGAGTTCCCTCAGTTCGGCCATTTGATTGCGATTCAACTCCGCCTGTTCTACTAACTTGTCAATGGTCTCGTGAATGCCTTTTGCCTCCGTCACTGCTGTTAACTCTGTAAAGTCGACAGGCATCTCCTCAGGTTGGTTAAAGGACATGTTCACAATGGCTTCCCTCTGCCGGTAGGATTTAAGTAGATTGCTATGGTACACATGGGGGGGGGGGGGGGGGGGCTGGTGTCCTTCGTTTTTCTGGTACCGTGATTACGTAGTTTGTTTCAGATAATTTTTGAATTATGTCAACCGGTCCTTGCCATTGAAGCTCTAGTTTGTTTTTCAACGAGGGTTTCGGGAGAATTACCTTTTCCCCAACTTCATAGCGTCGCGCGCGAGCCGTCCTGTCATAGTAATGCTTAGCATTGCTTTGTGCCTTGCGCATTTCCTGCCCTGCTAATTCTTGAGAAGTGTGCAGACGGTCCAACAGCTCTAGCATGTATGCCACAACCGAAGGGTCGTCTGCACGGCCTTCTTAGGCTTCTCGAGCAGTGCGAAGAGGGGAGCGAAGGTAGCGTCCGTAAACGAGCTCTGAAGGTGAAAAACCTGTTGATTCGTGCGGTGCAGTTCGAAGCGCGAATATTGCTGCAGGCAAGCAACTCTCCCAATCGGCTTTGTGCTCGTAACAAAGGGCTTCCAAAAGCCGTTTCATGACTGAGTGGACTTTCTCTACCGCGTTTGACTGCGGATGGTACAGCGAGCTATGAATAATTTTAATACCGCACCTTTCCAGAAACGCTGAGGCCAGCGCGCTCGTAAAGATTGATCCTTGATCTGACTGGATTTCTGCCGAATACCCTACTCACGCGAAGATAGACAAAAGCACGTTGACGATCTCCAACGAGCTTAGTTCTTTGAGGGGCACTGCCTCGGGGAATTCCGTTGCGGGGCATAGTGCAGTAAGAATATGTCGATAGCCAGACTGCGTTGCAGGAAGTGCTCCCACTGTGTCTATTATGAGCCTGCGAAATGGCTCCGTTATAATATGAACAAGTCTCATTGGCGCTATAGCCTTATCCCCGGGCTTGCCTATGCGTTGACATGTGTCGCAGCTTCTTACAAATGCTTCTACTTCTAGAAAGCAGCCGGGCCAGTAAAATTCCTGCAGTAAGCGGCCCTTTGTTTTGCGAATGCCCAGATTCCCTGTCCAAAAGCCCCCGTGAACCAGGTGCAGGAGCTGCTCACGATAGGAATGCGGTAATCAATGGTTGATTGCCGGTTTCCCACTTCCCACGTGATCTGCCCTTCACACTTAGTATTCGCGATAACGAGGCTATGTTGCTCACAAAGGTCAAGCATTGACTTCCCGTTGTTGTCGGTATAGCCATCTAAATCCTGTATGTGGGCATTAATGTCACCTATAGGACAATTTCAGCACCATTCCGGAAACTCTTAATATCAGCGCTTATGCATTCCACTAACTCTTTATTCTTCTCTGTGCAATTATTTCCGGTCCACAAATACGTAACGCCCAGCCAAGTTTTTTTCCCACTCATTGTACCTGATAACCAAAGAAGCTCTTGACATTTTGAATTTACTCTTTTCCATTTAGCTCCCTGATGGATGAGCATTCCGACTCCCCCTTCCTTTCTTTCCGATTTAGTTCTGTTGCACCCTTCTTAAACATAATTCTCAATAACTGGCGGCTCTCCTGAGCCACTAAGGTGCGTTTCTGTAACCGCATACACCCCTATTTGTTCTCTATGTAACTGCTCCTCAATCTCTGCCCACTTTTTCTTTCTTCTGCCGCCCTGCATGTTTATGTAGCCTATTGCATGGCGAGCTCTTATTCTTGCTTTCCTCCTTTTTCTGTTATCGACGGCGATGCTCTTCTGAGGTTCCCCTAGGAGACCTTCTTCATTACTATCTACTCTGACCTCCTGAGCGCCCGCGGGCCCCCTAAAAAAGCAACAGCGCGACCACCAAGTCGCCAGCCCACTTCTCGTGCCAGCCTGTAATTTAGGTGGATCCCGCCTCGTTTAAAACTACCACAGCTTCTCACTTCCCTGTTTACTTCGACAACCTCGAAGCCTTTCCCTCGGCTCATTTTCCATATTGCCTCATTAGCAGCCACTACGGCTCTTTGTACGTGACTGTCACGCACAGGCACTTCCGGCACCGTGCACACCACGATCTGCCCCTTAGGGGATAGCTCGCGCAAGCCGTCCACCCCCTTCGCCAAGCGCTGGGCTAGTCCAGTTCCTTTCCTGTTTAGAATGTCATTTAGCCCACCTGCTACTATGACAAGGTTGCGCACTTGGGCATTTTCTGCAAGCTTTTCTTTTGCTCGCTCCATGACAGAACTGTCTCCGTCCTGGAAATGTCCCTACCACCACTCTTTTGTCGCCTTTCCCCCTCTCCACAATTGCTTTTGAGCACCGAGCCAGGTTTGAGTCACCGGCGATAATAACCCTTTCACTCTCTCCTACCTCGCCCTGCTTCTCTTTGTGATTTTTCGCGTGAATCGGACTCGACAAGGGGCATTGTCCCCTGGGCTCCTGCTTTTCGCGCATGGTGGCCTCAAGGTAGGAGCCGCTCTTTCCAGCTAACCCTTCATCACGCTGCATACATTCCACGTACTTCACTGACACTCCCTCGCCTGTCGCGTCGGGGTTCTGTGTTCCATTGTCACGCACATTCTCGTTCACAATGGCGGTCCTGTTCAGCTTTTCCTCGGCTGCTTCAAGTCTATTTTCAACTACCTTCCGTGCATCACGCTCCCTGTTTAGCTCATTTTTGAGCTCTTGCACCTGGTTCTTGCACCAGCTCTTCCTCGAAATCCTCCATTTTCTGCAACCTAGTATCGACATCACATTGTGTGCCGGTTGATTCGATGCCCTCTCCATTCTCATCCGTCTCCTCATCTGCCTTGAGGGACCCCCCGCGCACTGCTTGCTTTCCCGTCTTTCTCGCCATGTATTGCACGGCTTTTTGCAAATACTACAGTACTATAATAATGTTGCTAGTGATGCAAATACTATAATGCTATATCAATGCAAAGCGCGTGCCTTTTAGCAAAAACCGATACGCACAGGATCAAAATCCTCAAAATGTCGCAAAGCAACTCTCACCACTGTTTCAAAAGCAATCAATGCCGCGGAGACTGAAGGTATGACACGCTCTCGCACGCGCTCAACCACGCGGCCACGCTCTCACTTTCCTACCAAAATACGCACAGTAAAACCACTAATAGATATTTGTCTTGCCACTTCCAGGCTACCATTTAAAGACTACAAAGACTCAACGTCCCACCTGGCTGCACGTGTTAGAGCACGTGGCACGAAAGGACTCTCTAACCATCCTGCAAAACCAAATGTACTCGAAGTACACCCGCGCAGCCGAAATACGAGAGACGAAAAAAAGGGGGAAAAAAAGAACCACCCAATTGCTATTTAAAGGCAAAAAAATCAGCAAATAAAAAACAGAAGCAAGCTCAAAGCATGCACAAAAACTTATGATTTCGTCGCCGCCACGGAGCCCCGAAAAGCACGTCCATTCGCCACAAAATCCAAACAAAAAAAGGTGAGGACTTACGGAGTCGCCATCTGTCGGAATCGCCTCCCTTGCCTAGTATGAGGGATAACGCGGCTCGATCCTCATAGGTTTGGCTACAGTATTCTAGGCACTGTAGTTTGGCTTACGGCGCTCAATAGAAACACCACGCGGCAGCCCTTCTGGACATTTCTGTAAGTACTCTCAAAACGAGGGAAGTTTTTTACTGTTAAAATAATAATCTTGGGCAAGCTGAAAGCATAGAATCGTTTACAGACGCTATCTCTACCGAACATGTACAATGAGCACCACTGCGCGCGGTCGCCGTGATGGAGTCTCCCGAACCGGCTTCTTGCGTGAAAGGCAGGCAAACGCTGTGAGTAAACTATGTGAAATATGTTCCTATGATGGGCTGTCTGCATAACCGAATGGAGAATATCAGAATGAAGCCTCAACGCAGCGACTGCCCGGGCCCGCAGCGACTGACTGCGCGTCTGCATGCATGTCCGCGCACAATGTTTTGCTTTCGCTGCGGGCGCGTTTTCGTACCGTGCCGTGAGCTTTAGGCCGCAGAAATATGAGCATTTGACAGTACACAAGCAACTGTTGTTGCGCGGACGCTATCAGAGCTGTTCAAAAATAATTTCATTATAGAGACTTCGACGCCTATGGCGACTGTCATGTGCCGTCGCGACGATTCAAACTTTTTTTTTCTTGTAAATTCTTGGACGTTTCAATATTATTTCTCCCGTTGCGTCGCACTGTATGTTTATCGGTCTTCTCAGCATGCGATTTCCCGCTGGTCCTTTTTCGTAACCCAGTACAATAATTCATAACACAAACATGACCATGCGTCATGCATTTTTCTAATGTGCTTCTTACCGCTCCCTTTCCCTTCCAGTGAACTTGCCAGGATCTAGCATCGACAAGTTCGTAGACAAAATAAAGCGTCATGACATTAGTCGGGCAGCGGGCGAGCATCATCTCAGTGCGCGTTTTCTGCCCTTACCGAACATCGCAGTCCCGATCGTAGCAGAAATCTTCCGCGCGTCTATGCTTGCTGCATGCCCGAACCCTCCCTACCGCAGGCGTAGCTTACCTGTGCGCGCTACAAGCGCAGGCAAGTGAAGGTTGGCGGATGCGCTGCAAGAATCAGCAAGTCTCCAAAGAACGTACGTACGCCCGCGAACACATCTTGGTCGCACGTAGGCCGCTTCTACGCGCGTACTGTTCTGCACCGTGCGCCGGCTATCGCAAACTTTGGTTCCGTGAAGCTTCACTTACCGTGGGAAGAAAGCAGCTCAAGCCGCAGTCAATGAATCTAAACGCGAAGTCAGCCTCTTCGCCGCCACGCTGTCGTAGTGATGCGCGGCCACCCGAAGTTTGTTCAATAAAGCACGACAATTCCTCAAGCCACGGCGAGAATATGTGTTTGTGCTCATGAACTCCGAATGGATCGCAAATAGGTCCGTGTGTCGTACGTGTCTCCAGAGCGTTTTTTTCGTATCGCCAGACGTCTAGCTCGCAAGACCGTCTAAGAGCCGCAGGAAGCCCAGGCAGAGAAAAGCAAGTAGAAGGCAGCGATAAGGTGACCTTTTTTAAAAAAAACACGCAAGAACTGGGCAGCCGCTGGTACCTGCGGTTGATGAGAACAGTTCAGTTGGCAGACCTTATGAGGCATGTTTATTTTCATAAAAACCGGTAAAAGCAGCCGATTCGACCTCACGGCCCAATTTGCGAAGTTCATTATGGACTTGTTTTAACATGACTTCGGCAACGATAGTGCAATGAGACATCGCGATTGTTTAGCACTGCTACGGAGCGCGCGCTAGGCACCCTACGCGCGCGTCCGAGCAGCCCGGTTGCGCACAGCGCGACGTGGTTTCGCGAGAAATGTCAACAAGAGAGGACTACTGGCCCGATAGGCGGAGCAACATAGAGTTTCTAAATAAATACCCTAGAGGGAAATGTGGCGCTAGTGTCTATGGGGGTTCTCATGAGCGTTGCCTCAACCTACATGGGAATGATGGGAAGTACAGGCTTCGGATTGACTTCGATCTTTAGACTAGTGGCGTTTGCTTCTGGCGCAGTAAACAAAGCTATACTCAAATATTATCGCGTAAAATCTCATTCTATTCCTGCAGTATGTTATGTAATGTACAACACGCTACATAAACTTTGCATGAATTTGAAATGAAAGTATGGTTTACTATGGTTTGTCACCAGGACACACCAGGGTATGCATACTTGTGCGATTCTGTTCTCAATTTAACGCCAAAGAATAATTATTTATTCATTTTTGTAACAGCAAAACAACCGTACATATACTTATATAAAAATACTCACCAAGTATTTTTGGAAATAAAAATGTTGTATTGTGACAAAGCGTTGCGCCCTTGAGCGGAATGCTAAAAGTGTCGTCTGCTACGACGCCTGCTCGCTGCAAACGCGACCCAAGTAACCACGGATATCCGTGGGACGTCCACAATAAGTCCCAACGTCCATCCATCCGGATATCCAACACGGACGTCCGTGGGACGTACAGGAGAAGTCCATATCCTGTTTGGATGTCCGAAGGACATCCCACCGGGATGTCCATGGGGCATCCCATTTTGAACGTCCGCTGGCTGTCCATAAATAGGCATGCCCAGGATATACACTAGTGAGTTATATATAAACTAGCATAAATATATTGCCGGAAATTTTAGTTTGTTCATATTATATTTGTTTATTTTTGTTCTCTATCGGACACAGTTCATTCTTTTTTCAAAGCAAAATAAATATATTTCCAACTTGATATCAATTCTGCCCACTTTAACATCGCAGTATTAAAATACGATTTTTTTTTCTATCGGTGGGTCATACAAACAATTTGTAGTTTGCTTTAAAAAAATGCTTGTGGATGACTAGCAGAATATATAAGCGCCCATTTGAAGCCACTTATTCGACCTAGAGCCAAGCACTCAAGTTATCCCTCATTATGAAAAGTTCCTGATCATAGAGTTTTGGTCCTGACCTCCGAACATGTAGGTTCAGGTTTATCATTGAAACAGGAAGTAAAACACGTTGTTGGGCTAGTTGGTGCATTGTATTAAGAAAAAACCAGCAAAAAAAAAAAGACGGACACAGGAAACATACACAAGACAGGCCTCTTCCAGCCTCTTTCCTGTCTTCTCGTATGTTTCCTGTGTGCGCCTGTTTTTGGCTGGTTTCTTAAAACAGGAAGTTGTCTGCAGTGTTCAATTGTGCATATAATAATATCATTATAGGTAACAAAAACAAATCTCAAAGGCTACGCTTTTGGTGGCTGCGTGCGTTGAAAGCGATTACGAAAGCTATAATGCGTCAGAGCCGCCATGCATTGACAGTAATCTCAAAGGCTATGTTTTTCTGGCGCCGACAGCTTTAGCAGAAACTAAAAACTCGAAAATCAGATACCGAATATTCCCAGAATAAGTAAATATTTCACTGTGTAATAATAGAATATTTTAAAAACCTATTTATGTTTGCGTAGATGCACGTGGAAGTGTTAGAACCTTGGCAAAGCAGAACGCTGCAGTCATCCAATCCAATCCAAGCTCTAGCCATCGTCGCCACGCCATTTTTCATTCTGCGATCGTTTTAAGGGCAGCGGAGCAGCGTTTGTCACCTTCCGTGCCTGCCAAAGTCTCCTACTCAGCTACCAAGGTATGACAGCTACATCGATTTCTTTTTTAATTCGTTTGGGTATTGAAATGTGTTTTCTTCACAGGTGCCAGGATGCCTAGACTGCGGGAGAAGCCGCACGCGCGAAAAAGAGCGTCGCTGGAAACAAAGACGATATTCGAGGACTTCGCATCTCGCACCGGCAGCCAGCAGTCAACAGCTCGAGAATTCGCAAGTCTAGAACTGTGCAGTGGCGCGCATACCCCGCACGCATGCATTAACATGTGCGTTCGGGCTGTCCCTGCAAACATTTGTACGCCTTGTGATGCTGGTCGCTGCACCGAGGCGACATCGGAAGTTCAGGACGGTGGTTGTGACACTACGCGCACTAAGGACAATGTGCCTTGCTTCCCTGATGGATATACTCTACGTGACGCTTCGGATGGTTCACTTCGCTATGAGAACGGAACAGGATCCCTTAGGAGAGGTGTACGCACAAGTCAATGCGGGTTTTCTGGTAAGCAGGACCCCGGAGTCTACATTTGCTTTAGCTACCGCGGACTCTTCATCGGCGCCCTTTGATTCTCCTGGCAAACAGCTTCTCCTGGCTAATGCGCTCATGATCAGAGCTGTAGCCGTCAGTAGCGGCAAGATCGCCTGCTGATCTCTACGAAAATAAAAAGCTCCTTTTCAAAAAGTGAAGAATATATTAGTTGTTTTTATCTACAAGTTTGTTTAACATCGTGAGAATATGGTCACTACGGCCACGGCGGGGACATTGTAAACGAGAGTACGCATTCGATGGCCAAGTGAGTTTTTATAATTGTAAGAACGCACTACGCCACGAGAAAGAGCTATTGTTTAAAGAAAGTGAAGAATATATTGATTGTTCTTCACTAATAGTTCGTTTAGCCACGTCAGAATGTGGAGACATTGGGAACGAGAGTACGCATTTGACGGCAAGTTGACTTACGAGAACGCACTACGTCGCGAATAACATTTAAGCTGCAATACCATTAAGCATGTCCGTGTGGCACCCCGCGAATGACATTAAAGTTTGAGGCATTAGCCAGTTAATGTCATTTTTTGTGCCCGTGTCGCAGAGTGCTAGCGAAGTGATGTAGTCAAGATTAATTCCTTCATGTCATTTCTGTTGCTTTCGCTGCTTAATAATGCTAATTGATGTGTTTTTGCTCTTTCTTTTTATTCCATGCTGCAAACTCAAATGTCAAAGCAGGGTGGGCAATTAGTATTTTTGTTCTGCTGTTCTCTACCTTGTTGTTGTGCTATTGAAATTGCAAGTTTTCTTCTTTATCCGTGTATTTATTTGTTCTTTGAACAGTACGCATATATCTGCTTATTGGTCTTTTTATGTATATGTATAAGGTGACAATAAACGTTTAATTGTATTTGGAAGTTGGTGTAAGTTCATTTCTCGTTTATTTAAAACAAGAATGCATTCAAGCATTAGACCAATGTAATATATATAATGGTCCGGTGCTTGAATGTGTCCCGGCCACTATTGTCGCTTCAAGGCATGGAATATCCCCGGGAAGACACACACACACACACACACACAAACACACACACACACGCACGCACACACACACACACACATATATATATATATATATATATATATATATATCCTGAACGTCCCCTGAATGTCCATGCTGGATGTCCGCGTCGGACGTACTACGGATGCCAAAGCAATTACCTTTGGATTTCCCAGGGACGTCCCTCGGACGTACGTCGGACATTCATGGATATCCCACGGACATCCCGAATATCCAGAGAGGACGTCCGTCGGACGTCGCCCGGATATCCGTGGTTACTTGGGGAGACTTTTCTCGCAGACGACAGGCACTTGCGAACTCTCTTGCTCTTTCGAAAAGGTTGCGTCGGCTGTCACGATTGCTGAACGTCTTCAAGTACTTTTAAGCACATCTGCTGCAGTGCTAGCTAGGACGCTAGTGGCCTCCTACGAGTATGCTTCATCATATTTTATATTGGCGTACCGCTTCCGAAGCGTTACAGCGTGGCTTTGCGGGTACCCAATGTGCGACACTAGACTACAGCTCGGAAGCAGCTATCTTTCCTACCACAAGTAAGTTTGTGTTCTCAAAGTCCTAAAACACGCATGTCAATGAACACATGAACGAGCACATAATGAAGCCCTCAATAAAATTTGATTTTCAAGCCACTAGAAGTACAACTGTATATGTCTTGTATCAGTAGTGCCTTCTTTGTCCTATTCTGAAGTTTCATAAAGCACGTAACGCTATAGTGTCAACCTAACACACTTAACCAACCAAGGTCCAAACGCTCAAAACATGTTCTTTCAACGTTTATGATGCCGCCGCTTTCTCGTCACGGCTTCGACGCCACACCGCGACACAAGCATCGTCCCAGTCGCTGGCCCAGCGCTCTATCGCCACTCCGAGCAACATAACAAAGGCAGAGAGCTTTGCTTTGCACTGTCACACTGCAGGTTATAGCAATTGCGCTTGGAGCGAAACCAAAACTGCCAAAAAAAATATTTGTAGACTAGTTCGCCAGTCAATAGAATGCCAATCCGAAGCCTGTACTTCCCATCATTCCCATGATGGTTGAACGATCGCAGCGCCAGATTTGCCTCTAGGTATACCAATATGAAACTCTATGCGGAGCAACCAAGGACCTTGGGAGCAACGCCCCGCTGGCCGGCGTAGCCGCAGCGGCTGTCACCGGAACTACCGGCGCTGCAGTCGCGCCTTTCGCCACGCGCCGCGCGTCGTCTGCTCTTGATGCGACGCGTTGTTTGCCACAACTGGTCTAGCTGTACTGCTTTTCCGTCAGTAAATGCAGTTTAGCTACACACTTTGAGTTTTGTGGCAAACCTGCCACGCTTAAGTGACGAGGACGTACGGTGTTTGTGTACTATCGGCTCTGCCACGCAGCGCGCGTCGTCTACTCCGGCGAAGCGATTAGCTCATTAAACAGCCTTCGCCTTTCGCACCAAGCTGTCGAGAAGAGACAGCAGAACACCGTCGGGAGCGGAAGAGCAATTTCCTTTCACTGCATTTCTCACAGGTGTGGACAAACCCACGAAACACGCAAGCAGCTATTTGATGTCTAAAAGATGTCTTCAACAGCTAATTCAAAAGCCTAGTAGCTGTCTTGATCAAGACATTTTGTAGCCATGGACGTCTATAAGTACTTCAGTAAGCCCTGCTAACGTTACGCTAAAAGTTGGCTAATGGACAGCTTGACAAGAACAACTGAAGACTTTTATTAGACATTCCCTCAAATTTTTGCGGCAGCTCTTACAGTAACACGACGTTTGCCCGCAGTTACAATTTATTTTAAACGAGGCATGGACATCAGAAAAAAAAAGTTTATATTGTCAGATAGAGTGATGCAGAGGTAGTTTTTCCAGATGTGAACCATGGGAATAGTGTAGTACAGCCTCATTGGTCAATTTGTGCTTTTTAATTAGACCAATCAATTGAATGCCACCTGTCAGAATTATTTTGCAAATCAAACAAGATATGTATTGTATGCTGATATAATTCCAATGTTCACTCATTGACCTAAACAAGAACATCTCTGCGTGAAACACGTCATTATTGACAAAACTTCGCCCTGCTGGGTCTCCACCAAATTGAAATAGTTTCTAGCAAAGAAAAATTTTGTCAGTGATGCTGCAGTTCAGGCAAAATGTACGTCCTGGTTTCAGCTACAGGGGGCACAATAGCATTACACCAGTATATGAAACAGAACACTGTGCTGCAATGAGTTAAGAAATAAAGGATAGTACACATCTGGAAAAACACTCTGCGAACCACTCTAACTAGCAATATAAATATATTTTTTCTGATGTTGTGGGGATGCGCGACCCTCGCGCCTCCCCTGATGTTTTTCCCGCATAGCGCGTCTCCTGTTCTCCCGCTTCGCCGCGTGGCCTGCGTGACGCCCGCGCGGTTGATGTGGTTGAAGCGCAGTCCGAGAGATGGCGCGAGTGTTGCGCGGCTAACGCCGCGAGGTTACTTGGACGCCGAAAGGAAGGCGCTTGCTCTCTTGGGTTCGAGACAGCCAGCAGGCCGCACGGACCTGCCGCGCGTGCAGCGCCCCTCTTTCCCGGCGGGGGACGTCTCCCGCGAGCACGCGGCGACCGATGCATCTGCGAGACCGCCTCGCGTGGCCGCCTTCGAACGCGCCATGATTCGCGTGACTATACACGCGAACGACCAGGCGTTGGGATCCAGCATGGAGCGAACATATTCGCTCACGAGGACGCGGTGAGTCGGACTTCTAGATTTGTCGCGCGCCCATCGGCATGTTTTGTGGATAGCAACTCGGCTAGCAGGCATTGATGTATGAAAGGTGCAATAAATGCCCTTGTGATTGTGTGCACTACTGTGTTGTCGTTCCTTTGTCCCAAGAGTACGGTGTGAGAATCCCACATCAGACCCCTCAATGTCCATGCTTCATTTAAAAGTAAATTGTAACTTACTTCCTGGGTGCCTCTTGTAAGGTAACGCCACATGCTTGCACAGCATCACGCAGAAATAATGGCCAGTTCTTCGGCATACCATCCATTAGTGAATTCCTTGTAAGTTGCATGTTTCAAGAACTGAAAGATAAATCATAATATGCTGTTATTTTTTTTTCATAAATTGTATGATGAGCTTTTCATGCATAAAAGGTGATTGCATGCGAAAATGCAGCAAGGCATCAACTTCAAACCATGTCACATACTCATAGTTTATTACCTAATAGATTAGAAAAGATGCAGAAAGTGTAATTAAGAAGAATGACAAATAGCAGCAAAGGTGATCATCGATAAATCTTGAAGATGATTGCCGCCGCTGCCAGAGTAGGCCAGCCTTCGTAGGAGGGCACTGGCTGCTCACAAAAGCTTGCTGTCACAGGCCACGCGTGACGGTTCTTGTAGACATAGGAAAGCAATACCTGCACAGAACAGGAAAAAAAGGGCAAGGGAGGAAATGGGAATGTTGAAATTAGAACTTCAATTAGCAATATGTGCTAAGTAAGAAGTTTGGCTCACATTAAAAATAAATTTAAGCACTCCTTTCTCTTAAATTACGGGTGCCTTAAGGTATGTATGCGATGATGTTTAAAATGACTAGTATATTTCCTATCATAAGAAGCCAACAAACACTGACACCAAGGACAACATAGGGGAAATTACTTGTGCTTAATAAATTAAATAAAAAAGGATAAATTAATGGAAATTAAAGTGGATGAAAAAACACCTTGCCGCAGGTGGGAACTGAACCCACAACCTTCGCATTTCGCGTGCTGTGCTCTACCAATTGAGCTACAGCGGCGTCGTTTTCCCATCCACTTTCTTGGGTATTTATGTGTCCTAGTAGAACGCTGGGAGTGTTAGCCAGCGCCCCAACTCAGAGACCTTGTTCCTGGCATATAGTCATTAAGTTGCATAGCAGAGTCGAAGTCGGCCTTTAAATTATTGTATGGTGTTTTGTTGCTAAAAAGCCACTTATCAACCTGCCAAACAAGTCTGATAAGCTTCCTGCAAAGTATAACCAGTTTAAAACAGTAATTCACTCTGCAAGTAAATGATGTACTAACTTAATTAAAAACTTTTCTTATATTGAACTAAAAGCAAGTTTGGCATTTTGCGCTGCCTAGCTGTTGCCTTTCTTTCAAACTTAAACATGACACAGTACAGAGTAAGCAGGTAGCATGCAAAGGAGGACTGGTGATAAAGTAGTGTTCCAAAGCAACACTCCTAGCTGGATCAATCACTTTTGTTGGTATATCTTCAAGTGACCCTAATTGGCTTCGGGCAATACCTCACAGAAATGACGCAACACCTTGGATGATGCATCATACAAAGTTGAAAGTATCTTGGAAGTGTTAACATGCTGTTTGCATGAGAAAGTGCAAAGTGATTCGTATAGGTGGCAAATTATCAGTGTATCTATAGCCTCAGGTAATTCTGAGCATCTATGCTGACTTGCAACTGAGAAGCCACTGCACACAAAAAGGTGTATTCAAGTAATGGTCCATGCAGAATAATTGCCCACCTAGTGAAAAGGCAAATGTGGCAGACTAATGGGCCAGGGCAAATAGATTGATAAATTCTGATAACACCTCCAATGATATTATTGAAATAGGTGATAAAAACCAGCACAGGTAAAATTGCAGTCATGACAAAATTTTAAAAGCACCTCTGCAAACTGCTGGAACCCTCAGCATCATGCCTGTTCTACACGCACATATGTTGCAGCGCAATCTATATCTCAGACGCAGGCGCCTCCAGAGATCACTTTGTGATCTCCTCACAATAAGGTTAAAAAACAGTCTGGCACAAGCTACTTGATGCGATTCATTTTGCAAGCACCAGCCAAGTGCTGATGGTGGTAGAGCAAAATTGAAGTTTGTCCTTGTATGGAAGCCTTGGCCCATGTTTTATCAATTCTAGCGGCAAAGCACACCTTTTACAGCACACATAAATATTAAATTAGACTGCTTGCTGATGCTGTAGAATAAGTTCCTGTAAAGAAACTAAATCACACAGAAAACATTTAGAATACCAAACTAATCAAATACTGGCTTGAATACATTTGTGCATTAGGGAAGCAAGGTGTAATGTACACTGTTGTAGAAAATTTTTACTCATGTATAAAATACTTCTATGACACAGCAGAGTTAATTTGTGAGTTCTTACATAGCAATGACTACCTACAGGTAAATTTTGTAAAGCTTAGGGAAACTAATTATTAGTAGAACTGTGTATGTACACTGGCACTGAGAAATTGGTTATAATAGTGGCAGCTTATAATGGACCAGTGCAAAAAAATGGCCGTTGGTAAGACACCAACTAGCTATTTTACCACGAAGCGCTCCCTGGCCTTAACCCACATATAAAGCACTGGGAGGACCAGAGAGGGTACAGTACATTGGCTTACACTGATCATGAGGTCCCGTCATCCAGCTAGCGCCAAGGTACAAGAAGGATGTCCAGCCGTCTATAAAGTGAAAGGGACAAAATAAGATAGCATCAAGTCAGTTGAAAGGCAGATTTGCAATTACAAATAAGGTGACCCAGTCACAGTCATTCATTAATAAATGCCAAGCTGTCGTGATTTCACTCCCAGATGAAGCACCTACTAGGTTAAAGGTTTTGCTGCTTATTTAGAACAAAACGAGTGAAATTTGTACATCAGCAGACGATTTAATTTGGAATTGTATAGATGAAGTAAACATTGCAGTTATATTTTTTGTTTTGCTATAAAGTCGGATAGCTACAAACTGCATAGTCATTGACACACGCGCGCACACGCAAGTACAAAAGGACACAAAATAAGGCGAGTTCAGTCTGGTTCAGCATTACAGCCAGCGCGTCGTCTTCGAATGCACTCCTTTCGGTTGGCTCGTGCTACGTTAACCACAGGCTAACAAGCAGGGCAAAGTTCTGACTGTTGTTGCAGAAGTCGTGGAGCGCGGTAGTGCTGAACGGCTGAACACAAGCAGAACCCTCGTATAAAAGTAATGACGAAAACTCGCAGGGCAGAAGAGCCCATATATCAAGAATTGCCGCGGGTAACACCTAAATATATTCACATTGTTGACGAAAAACGAAGCGCAGTGTATTTCACTTACCGGAAAAAGTGTTATCCGAACGTGTGACGTACAAAGGCGCACCGAGACACGAAGGCGGCGAACGCAGATCCCCCCATTGTGGTAGTAAGCCGTCGGCGAAAACACGCAATGCAGCCGATGTCACGAAGCACTGATGCAAAACTCACGGCACACAGCATCAGCACAGCTAAATGACTCCAGTTAATATCCAGTATAAATGTACAGAATGGCTTAGAATGACGCACAACTGAATACCGAACCCACGACCGAGAAAAAGCGGGCGGCAGTGGCCGTTTTTCAAACTTCCTGCCTCCCAGTGTTTCCAGCACAGAATGAGATCACAGAACACCTATACAAACTTAGAGAAGGGAAACTGTACCTTCCACAGTGCTACGGAAATAAGCGTAGCGGTGGCGTCGTCAACTAAAGTATGTGACCACAGATGGCGCTGTACAACTGGAAAGAGAGCACAGGCAAATCCTGTGCAGGCAAAGAAGGCGCAGTTGCCACAGGATGAAGTAACCAGTAAATGGGAAATATACCGGAAAAGTCTATGGTTCAAATACTGGTGCAAGCAAAATTAAAAGGTGAAAGTGAACGTTGGTTGTCAGAAATACGTGAGAAAAAGAAGGCCGCACGTAGAATATTTTGGAATCACATAAAATTATTAGGCAGGAAGTCAACAACAATACAACAACATATCCTAGACGAAGATGAAAACAGACTGGAAGGAGAAGCAGCAATAAATTACATCCAAAAAGTAACAGCCGAATCTTTCCAAGGCAAGGACGAGGTTGTATTTGAAGAAAAAAAGAGCATGAAAGAGACCCAAGGGGGTGTTACGTTTCGCCTACGACGCGCGGTAAAGCCAGCGCGGATGCAACGGACGCCGGGGCTTCGTTCAAAGCGGCGGACATTTTAGCCCGTTCGGAGCGGCCGCGACGCATCCCCGCCGAGCGCGTCCCGGCATGTTCAGTGCCACGTGTCTTTGTGTGTGCGTGTGTGTGTGTGTGCCCACGCTTGTCAAAGCGCGGCAGCCGGGGAGAGGAGCTCCCCAAGTGTGAAGCGAGGAGGTCTGACCGGCGCCGGCCCGGCTGATGCGTCACTACACTCGTCTCTACATGTCTCTCAGTCCGTCCGTGCCTCGCTGTCACGTGGTGTCATCTCGTGACCTTCCTTCTTGCCCGCGACGCCAAGAGTATAAAAGCAGCTGCTCCCGGACGCCAAGGGAGAGGCCAGGGGTGGCACACTCTCAAGTTCAGCAAATGGCCACAGAGGGCGAAAAAATCGACCGCGCGGCGCTGCTAAAGAAACAGGCATAGTACGCCAATTAAAAAGGTTCCCCGTTGAGCGCATTATCTCCCGCTAGAGGCGCCGTAGTAAGCGCAATTTTAACCTACAAACTTTCTTCAACAGTACACGAAGCGTTTTTATTGCATGATAAAGACTACAAAATTATGATTCCTAATTTTACATTGTACTTTTTATTACCAACTTTGTTGTTTTTTGTCATTTTAAACGCAAAATAGCGTTCAGCATCATCGACCTCCCACGTGACCTCCGGCCTGGATTTAAAATTTTTACCGGTATGTTCGCCTGCACGGCAGGTACGGATTCCTTGGTTTGTACATTGGTTGGTTATTTTGTGCTAACACCAGTTTATTGCGCTTCGATGTCTCGCGTTATTTAACTTGGGGTGTAAGCCTGAAAGCTGGGTTTCAGTCGTGAGCCATGTGGAACATGTCTGCATCGAAATGGGAGCCGGGTCCTGCTGCGACTGGGAACAGCAATACCGGTGAGTCGTTTAACATCACTGCTTCAATCGCTATATAATTTATTCGTCTCGTTAACTTACAGGCGGAGGTAAGTTAACGAACTAGATGCTGCATTACATAAGGGCAGTCAGGACCCTCCGTTGCTGTTTGCGAAATAAACTTTCAGTTGCGAGGCCATCATTATGCACACATTCACGAAAAAGAAACGATATCGGAACGCGCGTCACATTTTTCATCTCGTTGTAGCCGTAGCCATAAGTGACTGAGTTGCCTTATCAATACATTTTTTTTTTTTCGAGTCCGCCGGCAACTTCTTTCGTGCACAGAACCGAATAACCTTTTGATAAACTGACGCTAAAGTACTGAATTTAATGTATTAAACAGTTGCACACATGATAATTCACCCATATTTCGTACCTGTTGGTTCCAAATGTTCTTGATGTTCAGTTTGGCTTACCTCAGGACATCTATTTTTGCAGTAGTGAAGCGGTGCATCACGTTCATGCACAAAAAGAATGTATCAATTCTAATAGCTTCATGTCTTTCATCTATTTGCTTGTGAAATCAGCAGTGCGATCTCTTCTAGGGTATAAACGAGCGCACAAATGTTCTTATTTGTGATCTGAATAATACTTAAGCTGTTGACATGCATTGTAGTTACGCAGACATCAATTTTACGCAGAGTAACCATATTTATTTACCACCGCTGCTTAAGCACCCTAGAACAAACAGTGTACATTTGCATGTGTTCTGTAGTCACAAACCATTGCAATGTATATGTCGCACCATTTCGCGTTTTATATTGCAAAATTGTGCCTATTCAATTTCTGATGCAGTCAAAATTTCTGTTCCAGACATGCAGTAATGAGGATGGCACCAGTATAAAGCAACACACTCCATGCACTAAACAGAAGCTGCTGCCTGCTACAACAAGGTCGTTGTGTGGACTTTGGCTGCTACTACAAGGTAAACAACACCTGGTTCAGAAATAAATATGCTTGATATATGCTGTATTGGCTTGCTAGTCTTGAGATACATGTCATTTGTTTGTAGCAGATGATATGAACATTTGTTCATGTTTACAGTTCAGCATAATTAGTTCGAACATAAAAGAAAACACTACATGAGTTTGGATAATCTCTGCTGTATCTCATGTGCCATTGTTCTGCCCCAACAGAGTCTGTGCCAAGTACATCTTGGTCATCACGGGAGCCCCCATCTACACCAACAGGAAGGGGCTGGAGCTGAATTCGCAAGACCAGGAACAAAGAAGCCATTCCAGAATTATTTGGGTGAGATATCAAGTCTACGGGCGACTGTTTCAAGAGTGAAAAGAGCCTACGCCATCATTCCACCAGCACGGATATTGGCCGAGTCATCCAGGTACCTCAACAACAAAAATTATTTGTCTTCAGATGTACCTGCAACCTCTGAACAAGCACAGACGACGCTGGCTAAGAGTGTTCTGTCAGCTTGCCCTTCCTTAGTGAGCTTCCTGGCCTCGCCAATTCATGCCAAGTATAATTTTGTTTCAATGAATGCAAGCTTCTTCATTCCACACTTTTGTTAGAGATCATTCCTATTCCTCATACAAACTATAAAAGTCAACCGATTCTTTGCTCACACTTAATGCCAGTCACTGTCTAGTAGCATAACATATGTGTAGCAGTTCTTTCTAGTGTATGTTGCCATGTGCAATTCCTCTCCTGAAATAGCTGATGCGGCATTGGCGTGTGTCTTGCATTAACCTTTACACTGTGTGCTATGTAGCATTTAACTTTTGTTAATGTTTTTGGCTTTCAATGCTTGCAAGGTAGAGTGGCTTCTTTCTTGAATGCAAGCTTTCTCAGTCCCATATTGAATTCCTAGTCTCATTCAGGATTGCTATTCTTGCTCGACAGCCTGTGTTTTTGTGCAAGCTACATTGAAGAGATTAATTGCAGAATCTGGTTTCGGCGCTGTGCGACTTGGTACTTGTCACCGTGTTACGTTTCTCATATGTAGGAGCCTGGTCAGTTGCATTGGGAAACAGTCTCTCGAGGCATGCACCTGCTCTTACAGTCTGCACAGTGACATAGACTGCGAATTTACACGCACCGTGGTTAGTGCTCCCCGTTCCGTCCTTTCCTGCTGCTACCGTGTGCAAATTTTGCTTGTGGCCTTCCTCAGCCATGATTTGGTGTCAATGGAGACTCTCATACATAATTACATGGTTCTAAGTGTATGAAGTTGATATCCACATGTGTGGAAAGGCCTGCAAAAGTGACTGCAAAATAGTGATGTCCACAAAACCGACCATGTCCATATATAGAGAATGTGGCGGACCAAGTGTGAGTTACACATTAGTGGCATGCAAAAGAACAAAAAGAAACATGCAGGTTGGAAAGGCGGTAACGCTAAAATGCCGGGCACTCCATGTCGCTGTTGGCTGTGGCAGCAGATGCGTCACCCGATTGCTTCGCAATGCAAGTTGCTCATATTCAACGCCAACTGTCGGTGCAAACACGTGGGACACACTGTCCAATCTGCTTGCACTGCTGGTTGTTGCTTGTTACCAGACTGCAGTGTGCGACGAAGGCAAGCGCTATGCCTACAGTCGGACGGTTGAATGTGCCGCAAGCAACCCGCGTGCGTGTATGCTCACTGTTGTCATGTAGATCGTAGCCAATGCATAGTGCCAATGTATAGATTGAGCGTTATGTTAGGGTATGCTGAAGTGATTTGAAATGAAAGTTTATTTTCCATCTTGTAAGGTACAGATCTTGTAAGATACAGATGGAGGGGTGGAGGAAAAAAAGCTGTCCATTGAACAGCTTGACAAGTCCCCCATCCCTCATTTGGGCAGAGGCAGCATCACATTCTTTCATTCAAATATACGCATTTATACCGTACATACATAATTTTGCACATCATATACATTACTCAAGAAGTCACGAAGATCATCAAAGAAAAATATACATATAATGGTCATAGAAGTATTACAAATCAATCGCGTACATCAGCCGGAGCTCATTGAGAGAGGAAGAGAACAGATTGAAACCAACCGAATTGTAATAGTTTAGGAGTGTGGGTAATGTATACCTCAGACACTGTTTTCCATAGTTTGACCGTGGTGTCGGTACTGCCCAGTCTTCGAAGTGTCTTGTGCTATATAGTGGTGGTCTAGTTTGCAATTGGGCGAGTTTATGTAGATTAAAGATATTTTTATAGACTTCTGCCTTATAGACACGACTTAATCGATATTTGTACAAATTATACGCTGGAATTACTCCGGTGTTCATGAAGAAAGTTATTGTCGATGCAGTGTAGGGAGCATTGTATGTATGTCGGAGATATTTTTTCTGTACTAAGTAAATATGCTCTAGATTGCTGGTTGTCGTGTTTCCCCACACTAACTGACAATTGCAATTGACAATGACAATGACTAATGACAATTATGCAATTGATTGCATAATCTTGTTTCAATGTTTTCCCACTTGGTCATGGTTGCCGTGTTACATTTCTGGGATGTGGCAGCCTGTTCAGTTGTATTGGCCAACGGCCTCTCGAGGTAAGCACCTGCTCCTGCAGTCCACACAGTGACACAAACTCCCTGTTTATATGTACTGTGATTGGTGCTCCCTGTTTGTCCTTTCCTGCTGCAGCCGTGGGTAAAGTGTGCTTGTGGCCTTCTTTGGCCATGATTTGGCGTGAACAGAGACTATCATACATGATTACATGGTTTGAAGTGTATGAAGTTGATATCCACATGGGTGGAAAGGCCTGTAAAAGTGGCTGCGAATTGGCGATTCCCACAAAACAGACCACATCCATATGGAGAGCAGGTGGGGCACCAAGTGTGAGCGACACATTAGTGGCCACCGAAAGAACAAAAAGAAACGTGCATGTAGGAAAGGAGGTAACACTAGGTTGCCGGGTAGTTCATGTCACTGTGTTGGCTATGGCTGCAGGTGCCTGTGTCTCCCGATTGATTCGCAGTGCAAGTTACGGTGACTGTCAGTGCAAACAGGTGGGGCACTGTCCAATCTGCTTGTGCTGCTGGTTGTCACTCGTTACTAGACCACCATGTGCGATGTAGGCAAGCACTGTGCCTGAAGTCGGATAGCTGAATGTGCTGTATGCAACTTGTAGTGCGTGAATGGCCATTGTTGTCATGCGAATCTTAGCCAATGTACAGTGTATTGTCTGAACCTTGGCAGTCATTGAATGCAGTCTAATTTGATAATGGTCGCCGTGTTATGTTTCTTCGATGTGGCGACCTGGTAAGCTGCATGGGCAACAGTCTCCCGAGGTAACCATCTGCTCCTGCAGTCCACACAGCGACAAAGACTCCCAATTTACATGCACCGTAATTGGTGCTCTCCCCATTCGACATTTCTTGCTGCAGCAGCCGGCAAATTATGCTTGTGGGCCTTCATCGGCCGTGATGTGGTGTGAGCGGAGACAGCACACGTTATTACATGGTCAGAAGTTGATAGCCACATGGGTGGAAAGGCCTGCAAAAGTGGATGCAAAATGGTGATGCCCACATTGAGAATGTGTGGCACCAACTATGAGTTACACATTAGCGGCCCCCGAAAGAACAAAAAGAAACATGCAGGTTGGAAAGGCGGGAACGCTAAAATGCCGTTTAGTTCATGTCGCTGTGTTGGTTGCGGCAGCAGATGCCTTGCGTCACCGGATTGCTTCGCAATGCAAGTTACGGTGACTGTCAATGCAAACAGGTGGTGCACTGCCCAATTTGCTTGCGCTACTGATTGTCGCTCGTTACCAGATCGCCATGTGCGGCGACGAAAGTGAGCAGTTTCCGAGCTCGCGTTAATGGTTTCAGCGCATCTCGACATGCAAATTTTATTTCTGATCTTGTACGAGAAGGTGCACTGGTTTTCTTCTGCCAATAAAGTCGCACGTCCTGTTCACTCACTTGTGGCTTATTTGTATGGGCGTCAGTAGAGGCTCTTTAGTCTCCTGGCCATTAAAACGCGGCAGCTGGGGCATGCCGCAAAGCCAGCGAGGCGAGCAGGGCGCGTACCCAGCGTACGCCACCGGTATAAAGCGGCCATATTAACTAGTGTATTAAAAAAAATGTTTCCGCTTCCTGTTTAAGTAGCGCCATCTGTCGGGTCCCCCACTAAGTTCCATGCGCTGCCGCTTCTTATTTTCGAACCATTGTGGAAGCTACAGTTTCCCTTCTCTAAAGTTGTTCTTTATTCTATGGAGAGGCTCCGATTTCTTCTGTTGAGTAACGTGCTCTCCCGTCTCTCTACTTCGGTCGACCTGACCGCCCGCGTTTTGCGATGCTAGAATAAACAAGTTGTTCTGTTAGCAGTCGTCTCATGCTTTGCCAGGACCTTCGGATGCTTCCAGTGGTGCCCCAGGCCGCCAGGCCAACGCTACCCTTGGGGCTTGCGACCCATTTGCAACAACGGGTGTCAGCACTGAGGTTGCAACAGGGGAACTGGAAGAAAGCGGAAGAGAAAATTCCTAAGCGCACAGCCACAGGGCTAGACGAGGTTCCCGTTAGGCTGATAAATGAACTGGGACCAAAAAGTAAGGAAGCTCTCGTGAAAGTAGTTGAAAAAACTTTAAAAGATAGACGAATGGGCGTCTTGCGCTGGAGTTTGAGGTATAGTAGCGGCGCCTGGTGGCGGCGCGGGAAACGACATCTGGGTCGTACCAGCTTGGGTCGTATTGAGCCCTGGCTGTGGCGAAGCACGTTTCTAGGCCGAGTTTTGCGTCGATTCGCACTTTTTTCTGCCCTGTTGCGAGTGCGAAAAGGCTCGTCACTTCTCGCAGACCATGCCGACCACGCTGCGAGCTCGCCGCAGCCTATAGTTTAACGAAAACGGGCTCTCCGTGTGCCGTGGGACGCAATGCTGGGAGCAGACGGAATCGGTGGCGCCGATCCGGAGAGACCTAGCCCAGCCTCGAGAAGGCGTCACCGTCATTACTTCTGCGTCGTGGGCTGTCATGAACAAGAAGGCCTGAATCCCAACATCATATTCTGCCGTTTTCCTTCAAGGCCTCACGAAGTGGAGCGTCGGGCGCGCTGCATAGCTGCAGTTCGTCGCGCTGAGTAAGCGAAACTTCGCGCCATGCTGACTGCTTCGCCTGTCTTGAAGCTTGCTTGATTATCTGCATTCTAATGTTCGGTCTTTTGCACCTACAGTTCCGACAGCAGACCGACATAGCAGCAGGCATGGCTGGTAATTCACGATTCGAGACCCGGCCACAGCGACAATTAACAATTCGATCGATGCGAAGTGGTGAAGTGACCAGGTGTGTGCAAATGAGCACAAATGGTCGGGCTCATTCGATGACAATTCACTACTTCACTACGAGCAGCACAGGTTAAGAGAGTTAAATGCGCTCATCCTTGATCTCAAGCCAGCACGTTGAGGCAGCGCAGCAAGGCAGTATTGATTGCAGCACATCGATGTTCGAGCGCTGTCATTAAAACCTACATCAAGCGAGCGGCGTACGAGCTCGCGCGGCGATTCGCACGTACGTGCGAGCTCTTATGCATTGCATCAGTTATTACCAGTTACTAAAGAGGACAGATGGCCGCTACTAAAACGCAGGCATAACTACTTGTTTAGCGGCATGCAGTCAACAAAGATTGCAGGAGGCCCGCCGTTTCGCGGCATGTCCAAAGACCGCTGCCGTCGCGGCGCGTACGATCGTGCGCTCGAGCAGTTCGTACATCGCGGCGCGTACCGTCGTGCGCTCGAGCAGTTCCGTACACATGATGTCTGCTTATCGCCGCTGTGGATTCATTTATAGCAAGCATTTCCTCGCGTTTGTGCGCCTGAATCTAGCAACTATCGTGCAAACCTTACCTGAAGTTCCACTTCGTACGCGACTCGCGTTTGACACGGTGCTAAAACTTCGCCGCCCAATTCTTGAACGGCGTACACGTATTCGGCACTGCATAATTTCTTGCCTTTACGCAGCGTGCCACCCCTGAAAAAATCTTCGGCGCCCGATATTCGCTGCAGGCCGTGAAACAACACAACCGAAAGTGGCGGGTCCATAGTGTAAACGTGCTTTCCGAAGCAGACGACCGAGCTTGGTACGACCCATTTTAGCGCAGAGGGCGCTTTTTAGCACCTTTTTCGCAGCGCCCCCTGGGCAATGCAAGAGCCCCATAGATAGATAGACGAACCAAAGGTCAGTGGGTCGCCTCGCATTGGGCGCTCACGGGAAGACTACAAATGAAGCTGTGCAAGGGGATATGGGCTGGACTAGTTTTGAAGTGAGGGAAGCTCGCAGTAAAATTGAGTATGAAGATCGGCTGAGGAATATGGAGGAAAGTAAATGGGCTGGGAGAGTGTTCAGGTATCTGTACAGGCAAAACATTGATTCACAGTGGAGGAAAAGAACCAGGAAGCTTACCAGCAAGTATGCGGCCTGTGGAGTGGACAACACAGCAACAAAGAAGGTCAAGCGGAAAGTCAGAGAGGCTGAATTAATCTCATGGGTGGCGGCAATGGAAAAGAAACCTGCCATGAGTAACTACTTAAGGGGGGAAAACGAAATTAGGAAAGAAACCATTTATGATAACTCAAAGGGAAGCTCATTACTTTTCGAAGCGAGATCGGGATGCCTTAGAACACGTTACTATAAAGCCTGATATAAGGAAGAAGAAGCACGTGCTTGCTGCGGTAAAGCTAGGGAAACTATGGAGCATGGCTTATTAGAATGTGAAGACGTCTACCCAGCAGTCGATTGAGGCACCACTGGCCTGCTTGAAGCCCTTGGGTTAAGCGGGAGCAGTGGAAAAGTAAACATGTCCGCAATAGGCATTAGTAAGAGGCGATTGGAGGATTGGTGGAAGTAAAGCAGGGAAACGACAAAAGACGGAGACGTACAAAATCACAGTTCGCAATAGGGTATCAGAAAATTTGGACGTGGTAGTTCATAGTGTTTTTTTTTTCATTGGTTAACTTAAGTAGGATATTAGGCAGCATAGTAGCAAGAGCTTGGTGGCGCAAGCCACCACCCCGTTCCAAAGGGGACGCTCATAACATCCATCCATCCATCCGGAAACGGGGTTTTGCACACGCTTTACCAAATGTTCTGTGGCTTTACTAGGTTTCTGGCTGCTGCGCCTCGATCGTACTCCCGCCAGTTAAGTTGCTGTGTGGCAAACGTAGCGCCTATATTATGTAGGCGCTACGTTTGCCACACAGCAACCAAACTGGCGGGAGCACAATCGAAGCGCAGAATACATGTAGCGCTGAGTCATATCGAGTTAAGGCACACTCTGAACTGACTTTTAAGGGCATCCCGAGCGGTTTTTCGTATATTACGCCGCCGTTACGCCGAGTTGTGCCGCCGCGCTCCAGCTGTTGCATTTCGTGTAGGGCTACTGACAAAATGCGGTTTCCAGGTGGCACGATGGCCTCGACTGGAATAAACGCACACGACACCAAAGATTGAGTAAGCCTGAAAATATTTTATTTGCATTGTACAAGTACAACAGAAAGCACACCTCTACGCATCCACACAAACGCGGTTACATAGTCAAGAACATAGTCAAGAAATGGCTCATTAATAAGGGTAGCACAAACGCACAAGAAAGAAGACCTAAGCTACAAAACGTACGGTCGGCTGCTAAGTATAATAATTTCCCTGTCACCGCGTGTCACTTTTATACGGCATCTTTACAGCACTACCAGGCCGGGTAGTTTGGCGGAAAGAACGCAACAGCTTACGGCCGTCAGCTGCCTCTGTCATAATTATCCTAATCTCCGCATCAACGTCGTGCAAGTCCGCATACAGGCATTTGTATCTGAACCATATATGTGCCAGCTAATACATGTGTAGTGAAATTATGACAACCACTGCGTCTTATCAAACGTATTGGTTTCGCAAATGCGCATTACAGCTGACGGAACGACATACTGTAAGTGAAGCACAAGAGAACAAGGACAAAAGGAGGATACAACACTTGAAGAAATGAAGAATTAGTAGGCGTACAGCAAACAAGCGATGACGGAGAACACACAATGATGCATCGGGTGTTCTGTGACATCGCTTTGCGTATTTACGGTGTTATGGAGATCAACGGCATAAAAACGTACCTTCAAGCGTACTCCCTCAACCTCCACCGCATTCATTATGATAATCAACGCCTAAACAAAATGAGGCACTATTTTTTGCCAAGAGTAGACCTCTTTACAGCAAGTCTATGTAATGACTCGCAGACGAAACCAGCATGCTTTCGAAAATGTTTTACCGCCGTAGTATGGTGGCTAGAGACCACCATAGCCGTAGGTCTCGTCTCGAACGCCAACGGCCAGGAAACACATCGATGCCAATAGGCTGTCGGTGGTTAATCAAGTACAAAAACCTTGACGCTATGACTAAAAAGCAGCTTCAACAATCAAATTTAAAAAAAAATCAACTGCCTATTTGCCTGAGGTAACAAAACATCCTTAGACGCCTCGATTGTTTATGTCAATGGTTTGTATAAAGTAAAAAATTCAGCATGTTCAGCGCCCCTAGCAGAGAAAGCACAAATTAAAGTATTCGACCAAATTATAGTAGCTCCACTTGCGCGCTTACGCTGGAACGCGCCTCGATTGATTTTTGTCCCTCTGTGACCATTTGTTGAACTTGAGAGTGTACGGGGCCTGATGAGATTTCCGACAAATTTGGACTACGCCGCCAAAGTGGTCGCAGCACGGTGGCTCTGTGACACCGCTGTGCAACACCGGCGTTTCGCTCCTGCTGCTGTAAATACCTGCTGCGCGAGCATAGAATGGTTTCCAGGCGTCGTGTGCGGGTCCCGTATACATGGAAAACAATAACACGCCCTTGATTGTTGAAGTTCTGGTGTGAAATTATTTAATATTAAAGCCAATTAACTTATGTTGCTTCGAACGAGTTCGATTTGTCTGAGGCGTCTTTTATTCGCTAACGCCGACGGCCGACGGTAACCGCACATTTAACACGTCGTTTGGCATTTTATGCACCTTTAGACAAAAAGATCTAGAAAAGTTCTTGAGTTAGACATTCTGAATGCGTTTACCAAAACAGACTGTAGTGACACCCGTAGTGGGTTTTGCCGCAGATAGAATATATACTAGCATATTCCAAGTGCTAAGGTTATGTTTAGAAGAAATTCTATTTTCAGTCTTATCATAGACCAAGACGTCTATAGCCGTTTGTAGCCGTTTCAAGAAGTTTTTAAGAGGTTCTGTGTTTCGTGGGAAGGCAACAATCTATAAATCTGGCTGAATTGAACTACGGATGGGTGGTCATCATCACAAAGAATTTCTGAAATCAATAAAGAAAGCATTCTGTAAGTGTTCTCGCCTAAGCACATTTTAATTTAATGGTCCTAGCGTGCAAGTAATCACGATAAAACAAACTTTGCGTTTGCGGTTTGTGCATGCGTGTAGATTTTAAAAATCCAACAGCTCTCAACATTTTCAACAAGCATTTGCGCATTGCCTCTTGGAGATCTCGGTTGAGCAGCTTCACTGCCAGTATATGGAGCATCAGCTTCGTGGAGCTCATGTCGAGTACCGACATTAGCGTAGCAAGCAAAGCTTCGGTTGTCTGTCGCGAGGCAAACATAGGCATATTTCGGTGGTGGTAGTTGTGTTCCATGATGTTGAGCAGGTCGAGAACCTTCTTGATTATCTGCACAAATAAATGAATGTATAGTTTGCCCTAAACTGTAGGGCTTCATTAAAATATTATTACATTGAGTTGGACGCATGTACACTGGTTTAAAGCGAACCTCCATCTTCGGTGAGCGCTTTCGTATTCCTTCTGCAGGATGTTTTGTGTTGAGTGCATCAAATACGTCATTCATTGTCATTGTAAAAGCTTCTGTTTCCTCCGAGTCTTGGAGGCCTTCAACGCTTTCTGCCCTGTATAACTGCAATCCAATAGCAGTACTACGGCTGAACAGCCGTGGAAGACAAACAAAGTGTAACAGTTAATTGTATTTGAAAAAAACTTACAAAGCAACAAAGAGCCGCCTTCTATATTTAGGCATATTACTATTTATAATAGCTCCCGTGTGCAGCAAGTTGCACGTTCATTATCTGCAAGTTTTGGGGGTTTGTGCGCTGCTGAGAGCTTGGGAACGACTTTGAGATGATGCTTTCTTCCGCAGCAGTCACAGAGGAGTTGATAGTGGGCAAAGTTTATGCGGTAATCTCCAGCCTGAAAAAAAAGTTGTCGACGCCAATTAGCACATGTTGTTATGAAATAAAGTACGTTAGCTCACCTGACCATATTATTTGTGCTTGAGCAAATGGTTGCGTACACACTTCAGGGCATATGTGGCACATCACAAATGAAATAAAGGTACACGCGCTCAGGCAGGCATGGATCTGGAATCTTGTGAGAAGATTACGCTGATTCCCATCTGCTACCACATCCAGCGATTGTTCGATCCCAGCCCGGCCGTCACATATGATTACGGCGATCGCCATGCACCATGTTTATGCAATTGTATTACTGCTTGCAACACCAGCTCTGCTAAAATCTTGGCAGGCGCAGCACCTCTCGTGGCAAAGGTGGCAATCGGTTGCACCCAGCTCTGCAGAAGTGGTGCGAACATCAGCATGTGCACGAGCGCATGATCTGCAAGTTGGTCAGTTCCTTCATTTGAAATACCACCGTAATCCACAAGACCATCAAGTTTGAAGGTTGACTTGTTGAAATCGTACGCCTGGCGTAACTTTTATTTCATACAGAATCAGTGTGCCGAATTTCCTCCCATCTGCTCTGTTGCCCAGCTGTTTTCCAATAGCTTCCATACAGAGAGGATTGAAACCATACTTGCATGGTATTCCTTTCATAATTAGTGTGAGACGGCTCAGGGAGGGCAAGGGCAGCATGTTCATGTCAGATAGAAGCTTGTATGCTCGAGGGCTCGCTATCCTCAGCATTAAACAATTCAGAAGCCAGTCCGCATTGTACCGCATGCCACACGTACGGAGACTTTGCTTTCAGCTGTTTAAACGATGTCATAAATGCAAGTCGATGTAAAGGCGGAAGTTTGGCTAATGCTTCCTCAATTCTGTTATCGGGCATTTCAGAAAGCCTTTTCTTCAGAGCCAAAATTTCCTTCTTTTGCTTTTGGTGCGCAGCAGCCTCTTCACATTGCATAGTTTGTGATATCGCTTGAGCGTTGCGCTCGGAGCCTTAATTGCTCAGTCGAAGTTTCCTCTGTAGACGGAGACAATGCGCGCATACTAGTTGCTTTGTAAGTACGTTGCACTGCTTGTGTTGCATATCTAGCTCGCCGTGTCACGCTGGCCTGCTTTCACGCCCGCGCAAGCTGTCTGCTAGCTTCTCTCAGGATTCTTCCCACACTTGCAGTGCTAGCCGCAGCTCGAAATAGCCTCTTGGGAATTTTGCTGTAGCCGTTTATGCAGCAAGTGTCATCCTCTTCAAGCACTACAGTTTCCAATACTTACAGATGCCCGGCTACCAGTTGCCTCATATAAAATATATAGTCCACATCGCTTCTGTGTTGCACGTCGTCCTCAACAATTTCGAACTTCCAGAGCGCAGAAGGCAGTGTCACGTTTGTGAGCTCGTTGAGCACAAAGTGTGTATAGCGCATATTTCTGAAGTTCCTTCTTCCAGGTCCAACGGCAGGTTTGAAGTTGAAGCGCTAGCTATCACTGGTATTTGCCCGATGTGCTTGCCGGTACTTAATTGCGCTCGTTCTTTTGGTGGACGTCGCTTTCGCTTCACATTTTTGGGGGTTTGAGATGTGCTCAGGCAGCCCAGGAAAGAGCCGAGGAAGTGCGCCGGGAAGAAGCATCCATTTCCCACTAGGAATCAACTAATATTTCTTTGTTACCCACAACATGCTTGTAGTATTTCAAAATGCCGTCTTCCTCAAACTGGCGTTCACACACTTTTGGTTTGTTTGTAAGGCTTTTGTCGTTTCGGTGTAACATGTGTTCCTAACTTTTAAGCTCTCCAGCATCTTGCGGCGGTGCGAAAAAATGGTGACTATCGTCGTGTCTCAGGTCGCTGGTGCAACCGAGGGCAAAACAGCACGGCATAGGTAACTTCTTGCTGTCATGAGACGTAATTTATTTAATATTTTTATGCTTCCTTTATATTTGCCCCACTCTAACGTATGTCATGAGACGTGGAAACACTTCTTCAGGAAGCTTTCAAGAGAGCCAATCGCCACACGTCACACAACACCTACAAAACGGAGAAGGATAGCGTCAGACGATGCAGCGCAGCCAACATGAAACCAGAAGTGAAGCAGAAGTCAAGTTTCAAGTTTATTACTAGAAATGTATTCACAATACATGGCTGACATATGACAAATTCAAGGCTCAAAAAGGAACTGTGAGATAACTACTTCTCAAAATAGAAACCGGAAATCTACCAGGAATGAAGGAAGTTCTATCAGAAGCGAAACAAAAAGTGACAAAAGATGCGATTGCAGCGCCGCTAGGTCGCGTGATCACCACTTCGACCACCTCCCGAGCCGGGCTGTGAAACCGAAGCACTGAAGTATGTCGGAGTGTTGGTCAAAGTGGTGTTCGTCTCCACGGATGTGTCTGTGTTGAATCAGTGGTTGAGTAGACGAACTGGAACAGTCTAACGGCAATTTTTAAAATTTCTATACTTAACAGCGCAGCAGTGCTAGTTTTATTAATTGGTACGCGTTTTCACGATCCTATCCAAGATGCCACGGATTATGATCAAAGGCGGTGTTTGGAGAAACACCGAGGTAAGAAGGAATAGGACTAATAAGTTTGGCATGCAGCTGCGTCGTTCACACCGATTTACCGCTTTTTTTTTCATTGCTCGCAGCATTAAATATCGGGTACCAAAAAAAAAAATCGCATTTGTGTGTATAACGTAACCTTACACACTAGCAACGATGCTTGGAGCTCGTGATGAAAAAGTCGAAACCCGTTGCTACTCGCAATACCACACTTGCCGTTAACTTTTGCGCATTGCTCGTAGGGGATGTGATGCTGTAATCGCGCACTGCATTCTAGTCTAAACGGGATATAAATCTATGTCCTTTGGCACACACATCAAATAGCGGAGTCATTTGACTGCTGTCGCTTTTTTTTCGCTTTATTTACTATTTCCCTGCCACTTAATCGCTTGATTTTTGCAGCCCCAAACAGCAAACGCCCCAGTCATAAAACTGCGCCCCAGTCATAAACAAGCATCGTATTGTAGGTTGGTCACTGGAATGGGTATCTTCAAAAATCTAAATGTAAGATACCGAATTTGGATTACACCTCTTAAATCATGCACTTTCGGAAACGCAGCATGAGCTTGAGGACTCGTGGCTCGGTTACGTGATTGCATTGAGAAGCGTCATCGTTTGTGAAGTCGTCCTACGAGGCCCCACCTGCCTTGTTTTCTGAAGCCGCCCCCCCCCCCCCCCCCCCCTCCGCTTAACAACGGGGTCTTCGTACCCTATTCTTACCTCAAACAAAAACTCGGTCCCGTTTAAAGCGCCGTTTTTATTTATTTATTTGTTTGTTTATTTTTGCTGCTGAAGTAGGTTGATTCAGTGGGAGGGAAAGACGTATAAGTTAGGCACAGTGGGCTTTGACTATTCGGGGACCTTTTCGTGATGGGCGGATGGGCACTGGAACGCAGCTAACTGTTTCTTTGAGGTTTCCCGCCAGAGGGGTGACTTATAAGTGCCGCATGCGCTGCACACACATTCTGGCCAATGCCGTAGTCGGCTTCCTACGCTGCCCCACATGTACTCTGTGCGCAATCTCTCCTGCCACATGTATGTTGCTCTTTGACGACCATGGCTGGAATGTGCAAGTCACTTCCAGTGCTCTTAACCTGACTTTGCCTTTGGCACACCCCAGTAAATCATAACCACTTCGGAACAAAGGAAGTTGAAACAAAAACAAGCCACTCGCATGAGGAGCACTTGTTTGATCCGTGCATTTTGACTGGCTTCCCAGGTGAAAATGTTTTTACTTCCAGCTGGATTATGGAACTGGAAATTTCACCCAGCTGGATACTTTTCTAGCTGGGAAGGCAGCTGGAAAAAATCCAGCTGGGTGAAATTTCCGGTTCCATAATCCAGCTGGAATATGTCCCAACTGGAAGGCTTTCCAGCTGGATCCAGCTGCAAGAAATGCCAGCTGTAATTCAGCTGGAAGAAGTTCCAGCTAGAATCTCCAGCCCGGACTGTGGGTCTACAGACCCTCAGACCGGGCTGGCACACAGCACCGGTCGCCATGGTGTTGAGCCTTGGCGACAACACCATGGTGTTGAGCCATGCTTAGGTGAAATCCCAGGGTGTAAGCTCGCATCAAGCAGGATACAAACTGGCCAGAACTCGCATGGATCTTAGCTTGCTGTCGCAAGTCACCCTTAGTTCCTAATGTGACTGGCCACAAGACCAACTGGTCCGGTGAAAATACATGCAGCCAAAACAGCACGGTGCTGAAACTTGCAACCATTTATTTGAACACTTGCAGCAAGGATTGCGGAAGCATATCTTGCATCTCCCTCAAGATGTGGAATACACTTGCACTTCTCCTTGTACCCCATCTGAAAAAAATATTTAGACATAGTGAGTGAACTTTAAAACAATCATCACTTTAATCCACTCAGTTCTAGTAAACAGTAACCTTTACCAAAATCACGTGGATTGTATCAACAGCCTTTGGACAGTACCACAGTTTAACTTCATCACAGACCGTTCTACAGTTTATGTGGCGCAAGGCCTCAATCTGAGCTCTCAAGAGGCTTTCAACTTGAGCTGCAGAAGCTATGCAATGATTGTTAAATTGTTTAGCGCCATTGACTGTGGCTTTAGTGCAAATAGAATTCGAATGAGCTCATTTGTATTTTGAACTAGGCGTGTGATGTAACTCAACAGCCTCCCAAGAAGCATTTCTCTGCTGAAGAACAGGAGCTTGAGGGCCAATCTTTTTATGTTATTGTTGTTTTGCACCTATTCAAATGCCTGCCATTCGAGGCAACGTGTTTGCGAGCACGCACTTGCAGTGAAAGCACGGCATAAATGTGCTTCTATTGCGTTGGGCAGATTGACATATACGCACTAGTATTTAATAGACGTACGTATGTGCAACATTGGGCACAAACACTGCACGGCAATATATTCAAGTGGGCTATTGGAGACAAAAGGGGCTTACGCAAACGGGCAAGCACTTCACATATGCTGCGTGATAATTTTAAGTTTTATGCAATTTTTAACAAATCGCCTGTTGAAGATACCGTAATTCTAGTCCTTGAGCTGGATCCTTCAGAGGAGGAGATTACTTGCACGAAAAATCGGAACACATATTGAACTAATTTTTAAAAATTCAATAATGAACTTCCTAATTTATTACATTACGGCACATATCGCAATCTACGAATTGTAGCCATTGAGATTGCCAGGCGTATCCACTTGGACTTACTTTCCAGAATGACACCAGTTAGAAATATGTCATCAAACTCGCCGTAAAAGTGCACTGTTGGTCTACTTACTTTTTTAATAAAACGCTCTTTTATGTATTGGAGCACAAAAGTAACTGGAACGCCCACTTATTCGTCTCACACTTTAGAAAATACTAATCGAAACTGATGTAATTCTGGAAATTCATTTAGGGTGGATCCATCTTGAAAACTCACAGGCTACAATTCGTACATTGTAATATGTGCAGCAAGGTAATAAGTTAATTTGTCAATTTTTGCTAATTAATTGAAGATGTCTTTCGATTTCGCATGCTAATAATGTCCACCTCTTCGAATAATTCCGCTCAGCGCCAAGAATTATGATATCTGCCACAAGCCATTTCTACCAAATTCCGCAAAACATAAAAATGATCAACCTGTATACGAACATCACGTACAGCAGGGACCTATGATATCATGCTCAAGCGTGCCAACATACAGGATAAAAATAAACATTAACTTACGCTCAAAACATAAGCAAGTGAAATAATAACCTCCAAATTGTAGAATCAGGGCTGGAGAAAACGGTGCTCTTCGATCCGCACTGGTGAATCACAACACCGCAAAGTACAGCAATAACAACCGTTGATAGCCGCTTGCCTGTACTTGTAACACGTCCAGAGAAGGAACTGTCCAAAAATAATTACTTCATGCGCAAGATCATGCAGGTTCCTCACAAAAACTTGATCACACGCACACCCGAGAGACTCTCGTTGTCTCGCAACATTGCCTCGCTGGTGACAGTTTCCGCCATGTGCTGTACGAAACTAGGGCCCCTGTGGCTTCGTCACATTTTTTATATTCGGCCTGCGTTTGTAATGCTGCTGTTTGCTGTGAATAAAAGCCCGAGCTTTTCTGAGAAATACTGATATTGCAATAACACGCTATTATATTATTATGAGTGTCAAAAGAGCAGATCAAGACAAGATACGAGACTAAAGCTCCTAAGTATTCAACAAATATGGCGGCGATTGTAGTGGCGTCGTGGAGACAGGAAAAAATAGGAGCAGCGGTCATTGCAGCCTGAAATGCTGAAGGGGCCACGTGTTAAGGCTCTTTTTTGTTAGAGAAGGAATTGCTATGCTGTAAACACTAGCCGTTTCCGCAACGGCTCATCATGACCAATCGGGCAAGCTCCTCGCTAGACGACGTCGACAATGTAGCAAGATAACACAGTGTCGACCAAGAGCGCGTCGCTTTTGTTTACTACAAGCAAGGTTCAATAAAAGTGGCAGTTTTTCCTGGAGATAATTTTTTTTTTTTTGGCAACTCGATCACACAGGACACTTTAGATTGCTATCGATCACGATCAAAGGTAGCCGGAGTGACGAGCATTTCCATGCAGTTCATGCAATTACGATTGTTGTCACAACACGAACGAATAAAATTTTTTTTTTTTGCTGCTGCAAGAGTAAAAGCTCTTCGTTCTTATACAAACACCACCTAGGGCTAAATATGGGCATGTTGCAGATACAAAAAATGTCTTAATGCAAGTGGGAATTAAGCTCCACTTTCCAGTCGATAGATTCTACTTCCGGCTAGAAAATGATCCATCCAGTTGTTTCCAGTTGGAAGCGCTGTTTCCAGCTAAAAAATGCTGTATCCAGTTGTTTCCAGCTGAAGCTGGAAAACTTCCAGCTGGCAGTGCTGCTTCTAGCTGAAAAACCAGCTGAGGTGGATCCCACTTCAAGCTGGAAAGTGCCATTTCCAGCTGGCTCTGGAAAATTTCTAGCTGGAAGGGCTGATTCCAGTAGGAGACCTGGCTGGAAAGACCATTTCCAGCTAGAAATTCAGAGCCCATTTTCATGTGGGTTAGTTTGCAGTTCTACAGCGAGTGACAACTGCCTAACTCCTACTTTGTTGTGACTGAGAACTGTCTGTCTCAATTAGCTAACATTGTGCTATACCACCTCAGTTTTTAAAAAACACTGTGGCATTAAACCAACCTACACTGTGGAGTTGAGGTTGCCTTGCATGAAGTCGCACTGCTTTTCAAGTGTTGTACCATCATTAGAACCCACATACCGAATTTGCACGTAAATAACGTGACCACGAATATAACATGAGGGAGAATTATAGTGCAGTGTGATGCTGCAATAAAACTGGGAACTATGCATAAAAGTGGATGCTCGCAGTGAAAGGATGAGTGCTGACACCTTTGCTGATGGTTGCGATTAATTCGCCATAACCACATTACTATGGCTTTAACAGCGTTTGAAATCAAAACTAAGATTTTGCATAATTCACAGTGACAACTCTTTGCTTTCCACTCTTGCACGAGGTGAAGTTGAAGTGGGCACAGTGATCATGGTGAGCAGGCCTAGTGCACGTGAAGTTATGGACAAAGAATTGCTTTATATTCATGTCACAAGCCCAAGTATAACACGAGGCATGTTCTGAAGTCAGAACTAAAAATGTATATATATACTTGCGTTATATTCATCCTAATAAGCTATTTACTTCTTGTACAATTAAGTGTGTACAATTAAGTGTGTGTGTGTGTGTGTGTGTGTTAGTGTGTAAATAAAACAAACCTAACAACATACACATTTGTGTCCCATGCAGACTATTATATGCTTGTTTGATGTGTGAAAATGTATAAAAGAAGCTTGTCATCGTAAAATAGCGATGGCCTTTGACTAGGGGTATGCAAATTTCCTCAGTGCCATTAAATCCAAGTTGACCTAAGTAGCTGAATAATGGGCAGAGTCTGAATGTAATAGGCAAGGACCATATTCTGGATTGGTTGCCTTTGGTAAACCATGCTCAGTATTGCCAGTAGGTAGATAGCCAGAACCAGATTCTTGCAAAGGATTGTGTGGTACAGCATCTTGTACAGCCACTTTTGCTTCAAGGCAACATGCTGTTGTTACTGCGGTGCTATCTGTGCTGTCACTTTCTCTGTGTTGGCCCTCGTGGTTGCTTTTCCTGCAAAACCTCTGCATAACATCCTGAGTGTTGTGCAACTTAGCTGGACAATCAATGCAAACAAGGCTTGACAATTCCAGAAGACGTGTACTCTTCATCCTTCATTTAAGCGGTATACACCACTGCATGTGGTATGCTGTTTTGTAAGGGAGAAATTGTTTCACGCACATGTCTTGTGCTACTAAAGACTAGCTTCATGTAACACCGTCATGCAAATATCACGTCCACTTAAATGCGTGTGAATCTGTAGTTTTTATGTATCATACCCGAGAAACAATTTACTTACCTTCGTATTGCGTACCCTTCCTTTATCTTAAGGTAAAGCTTGAGTACTGGTAAATGGCTTGAGTGCAGCTTCTTTAACTATAAACCTGAATAAGCCTGGTGTTTCTTATGCCTCTTAATTACGGCTTTACCAGAGTGTTCATTCCCCTGCTGCACTCGAGCTTCATGCTTAGCCACAGCCTAACACTGCATGCGCAACACATCTTTCTTCTGTGTTCAGTGCAAAGATATCAGCAGTTGAAACTTAAATTTCTTAGATAAAGCAAAGGTGCCATACCGTGCTACTTTGCTCCGGGTCCTAGTAGTGACATCACTAGCCGAGCTGGTGCTTTGTTCTGCTGCCCATTCCCTGCTGAACATTCTTAATCTATATTTGACAGCAACTAGGCAATAGAGTATGCGATGAAAGTATGCTGAATTGGTGCCCTTTATCAAGCAGAGGACCTTTACTATTGTCAGAAGCCTTTATCAGTTTTTGTGAAAATTTGTTAGTTGACATTTGGTACCATAGTTCGTATGTGGAAGCCATCGTCAGGCAACTGCTGGTAACCTGATTCTTCAAGAATGCCTGTGTGTGGCAAAGCACAACCTTTTCCATATGCTGGCTGCTAATCTTGGGACCCAAGACCCACCGTTCCCTGTGGCTCAGAGGCAGCGACTGCCCATTTACACTTGTGCACTTCGTTCCACAGAGTGCGAAACATATTCTATTTACGGAAAAATTCAAGCAGACAATCGCTGAGCAGCCAGTCATAATCTTGCCACAGAAGCGTACATGGGAATGCTGGAGCAACAAAGAGTTGTGCCCCAAACCAAAAGTACAGTAGTAGACGACCCGCCATTTTCCTATCCACTTCCCCGCAGGGGCGTCTGCGTAAGCAGGCGTTTGGTGTGTTGCGACACCACGTACCCGAGCACACGAGGGTTGGACCCTCCCGCGTGTAGCCGTGCGCGGCTTAGCCGTGTCCGGGGAAAAGGGGATCCTGGGGGTTGAGCCAATGCCGGGTGTTTGGACCTTTACGGCCCCTCGGCGGCGGCAACACACCCCTTTGGCCTCGGCTTCACGTAGACGGCACCCCCGGACTGACCCACCCGGGGGAAATCGGCAGTCGCCTCTTCCTATCTCTTCCTCTCGAATCTTCGTCTTTATCTCTTACTTTTTGACCTTTCCTGTCTTCTCCTCTCTTCCATTTACTTCATTCTCCTCGGCGGCAAGGGTTAACCTTGTGTGGGATAGCCAACCTTGGTTATAACAGATTTGGTTATAGTAGTGTCGTACAGCTGGCGCATGCAGGCCGTCTTTTCGCGGTCCTGCAGCGTCCCCTTGTTGGGCTCCATGGTGGGTGGCTGGCGGCGCTACCGAATTTTCACACATATCTATGGCAAGTTCTTTTCCAACACTTCCTGACCGCCCTCACAAACGAGGGCGCACCGAAGAAGTTTTCAAGCTTTTTGGCCGAAATAATGAGAATTTTCCAAGATTTCATGTAGTACATTCAGAGAAAAAAGAAAAGGCAGCGAGAATGATCTCACCTTTTCTTGTTGCAAAGACACTTAGTGAAGCTTTTGGCCCAGGTTATAAAGTCTCTAAATTGGCAAGTGGTGACCTCCTCTTAGAACTGCGTGATAAGACACAGTACGAGAAACTCTCTAAACTAGTATCCTTTGGGAATCTTCCAGTGACGGTCACACCGCACCGCACAATGAACACCACCCGCGGAGTCGTTTCCGATGCCGATCTCATGGAACTGAGTGAAGCTGAACTACTGGAGGGCTGGAGCGATCAGAATGTGACCAATGTCAAGAGAATAAAGATCAGGCGCGATGGCAAGGAGATTGAGTCAAAGCACTTAATTCTTACTTTTGCATCAAGTATGCTACCTGAGACCATTGAGGCTGGCTACATAAAGATCCGAGTCAGACCGTACATCCCCAATCCTCTCCGATGCTTTAAGTGTCAAAGATTTGGCCACAGTTCACAGAACTGCCGAGGCCGCCAGACTTGCGCGAAATGTAGTGCCCAAGAACACCCATCTGAAAATTGCGAGAATGCTCCACACTGCTTGAACTGTGATGGGGAACATGCCGCGTACTCGCGGTCCTGTTCATCATGGAAAAAAGAAAAAGAAATAGTTACAATCAAAGTTAAGGAAAATATATCGTTCAAAGAGGCACGCAGGCGGGTAGCATACCTGCCAAAGAAAAGCTTTGCCGAAGTGGCGCGTCAGGGGGCAGCGTCACAACGGCCTCCGGCGGCTGTCCGACCCACACGCAGTGAGTCGGCAGTTACGCCATCTGCCCCCACGGTGGTTGCAGCTAGCGCTGCTCCGCCAACCGAGCAGAAGGGACCATCGACCCCGAAGGTGGGCGCAGCCGAGGCTGCCCCAACCTCCCCGGCCCCTTCCAGCGCTGGCAACAGCCGGCGCAGCCAAATCCCTCAGGGAGCCCCACCGACCTCCGGGGTGGTGGGCGCAGGGGTCTTGCCCTCCAAGGCGGGACTCCCTCTGAAAACTTCTCGCTCGCAAGAGCACGTGTCCGGAGCCTCAGTAGAGGCAATGGACACAACACTTATCCTCAAGGCGCACGAAGCGCCTAAGGAGCGGCGAGGCTCCCTCGAACGCTCCAGAAAGAACAAAACTCCCGTTACAGGGCCTCGAAAGGGCTCTGTAATTTAATCTCTGTAATTTTCATAATCACTACTTCTGTTTCTGTACACACAGCACTTATTGACCTCCAATATGGATACACAGATAATTCAGTGGAACGTCAGAGGTCTCCTTAGAAACCTTGATGATGTTCAAGAACTAATCCACAAACACAATCCCAAAGTGCTGTGTTTACAAGAAACAAACTTAAAACCCAAACACACAAACTTTCTCCGACAGTATATAACTTTTCGCAAAGATCGCGATGGTGCTGTAGCATCATCGGGCGGTGTTGCCATTGTTATCCATAAGAGCATTGCATGTCAACTTTTACAGCTACAAACGCCTCTCGAAGCAGTGGCGGTTCGAGCTGTAGTCCTAAACAAACTCATCACCATTAGCTCTCTTTACATACCCCCACATTACAAATTAACGAAGCATGAATTCCAATCCTTTATTGACCAATTGCCAGAACCTTACGTTGTTCTTGGCGATTTCAATGCGCACAGCTCTCTGTGGGGCGACTCTCGTATAGATGCGCGAGGTCGTCTTGTTGAACAGTTCCTTTTCTCTTCTGGTGCGTGCCTTCTGAATAAGAAGAAACCCACATATTACTGTCTTGCAAACAATACCTTTTCTTCAATTGATCTGAGCATAGTCTCTCCGTCCATACTGCCTGAACTAGAATGGGAAGTTACTAACGATCCTTACAGAAGCGACCACTTCCCCGTACTATTAAGAACACTTAAAGAAGACGAATATCCACCACAGGGTCCTAGGTGGAAGACTGAGACAGCAAACTGGGAGAAATTCCGAAACTTAACTAGTATGTCATGGGATGACATGTCCTCGTTAGGAATTGATGCTGCCGTGGAATATTTTACAGCTTTCATAATAGATGCCGCAACTAAATGTATATCACAAGTAAATGGATTGGCATGCAAACGGCGTGTCCCGTGGTGGAACGACGATTGTAGGATCGCTCGTAAGAAACAAAACAAAGCGTGGGGGATGCTACGCGCCTCCCCCACTGCGGAGAATCTTATCAATTTAAGAAAGTAAAATCCCAAGGCAGGCGAACCCGCCGACAAGCCAGAAGAGAGAGTTGGCAGAAGTTTTTATCTGGTATCAACTCCTATACAGATGAGGCCAAAGTCTGGAACAGGGTTAATAGGATAAAAGAGCGACAAACATATTCACTTCCTTCGGTGAACACACAAGGTGAAACACTGAAAGATCAGGCCGACACACTTGGAGAACACTTTGAGAGCGTGTCCAGTTCAAACCACTATTCGCAATCATTTTTGAAATACAAACGAATAGAAGGATGTAAGCCAATAATACAAAAATCCAGACAGAATGAACCTTATAACCGGCCGTTCAGTATTGCAGAGTTGAGAGCTGCTTTGACCACATGCAAAAGCTCTGCACCGGGACCTGATAGAGTCATGTACGAAATGATCAGAAATTTACACACTGACACCAAACTTACACTACTCACGCTTTTCAACGCTATTTGGGCTACGGGATGCCTCCCATCCGCATGGAAAGAAGCGATTGTGGTCCCTGTTCTTAAGCAGGGTAAAGACCCTTCCTTGGCGGCAAGCTACCGTCCGATAGCTCTTACAAATTGTCTTTGTAAGCTTTTTGAAAAAATGGTTAACCGCAGACTTGTACATTTCCTTGAACTCAACAATATCCTCGATCCCTTTCAGTGTGGGTTCAGAGAAGGGCGGTCCACAACCGATCACCTTGTGCGCATTGAGGGAAACATTCGCGACGCCTTTCCACATAAACAATATTTCCTATCCGTATTCCTCGATATGGAGAAGGCGTACGACACTACGTGGCGCTATGGAATCTTGAGAGACTTGTCGGGAATTGGCATCCGTGGCAATATGCTCATCCTAATAGAAAGCTATTTGTCCAACCCTACATTCCGCGTGAAAGTCGGCAATGTACTGTCGCGACCTTTTATACAGGAAACTGGTGTACCTCAAGGAGGTGTACTTAGCTGCACGCTCTTCATCGTGAAAATGAATACCCTTCGTGCTTCATTACCGCCAGCCATTTTTTATTCTGTTTACGTGGACGACATACAGATGGGTTTCAAATCCTGCAACCTTACTGTATGTGAGAGGCAAGTTCAACAGGGCTTGAACAAAGTGTCCAAATGGGCAGAAGAAAACGGATTTAAAGTTAACCCCAACAAAAGTTCTTGTGTGCTTTTCACAAGAAAGAGAGAGCTCATTGCAAAACCCAGTATCAAAATGTATGGCCAGCGAATTCCTGTGAACAAAGAACACAAGTTTTTAGGCATCATTCTTGATTCGAAATTAACGTTTATTCCACACATAAAGTACCTCAAGGTTAAATGCTTAAAAACAATGAACATACTTAAAGTGTTATCCCACACAACATGGGGCAGCGACAGGAAATGTTTAATGAATCTTTACAAGAGCCTCATTCGATCACGGTTGGACTACGGTGCTGTGATCTATCATTCTGCAGCCCCGAGCGCGCTAAAGATGCTAGATCCGGTCCACCATCTAGGAATCCGACTAGCCACTGGAGCTTTCAGAACAAGTCCCATTGAAAGTTTATATGCAGAATCAAATGAGTGGTCACTTCATCTGCAGAGAACATACATCAGCCAAACATATTTTCTGAAAGTCCACTCTAATCCTCAACATCCGTGTTTTAATACCATAAACGACATGACATATGCTACACTCTTTCATAATCGTCCCTCCATTAGACAGCCTTTCTCGCTGCGTGTGAGGAAGCTCAGTGATCAAATGCATGTCCCACTCCTCGAGCTCCGCCTAATGCATCCAGCCAAGCTGCTACCTCCTTGGGAGTGGCAGCTCATACAATGCGATATATCTTTCATGCAAGTTACAAAACACGCTTCAGACATTGAAATCCAAATGCATTTCCGGGAACTCCAGCACAAACACTCCTGCACGGAGTTCTACACAGACGCATCGAAGTCACACGACGGGGTGTCCTATGCAGCCGTCGGTCCATCCTTCTCGGAATCCGGCGTACTGCATCCGGAAACTAGTATCTTCACAGCTGAGGCCTACGCAATATTGTCGACTGTGAAGCATATAAAGAAATCAAAACTCGAAAAATCAGTTATATATACGGACTCCCTAAGTGTAGTGAAGGCTTTGATATCGTTCTGTAAGCACAAAAATCCTGTTATAATAGAACTCTATTCCCTCTTATGCAAAGCATATGTATCTAACCAACATGTGATTATATGCTGGGTGCCAGGTCATAGGGCCATCGAAGGTAATGTTCTGGCGGACCAGATGGCCACGTCAGTCGCATGGCATTCTGCTAATCCCACCGCTGCAGTTCCTGTCACAGATCTGAAGCCCTTCTTGCGGAGAAAACTACGGAACCACTGGCAACGCCTATGGGACGCGCAAACAAATAATAAGCTCCACGTCATAAAGCCACAGTTAGGATTCTGGCCCTCTGTAACAAAATCACGCCGAACAGATGTCCTATTCTGTCGTCTCAGAATAGGACACACATTTGGCACGCATAACTATTTACTCACTGAAAATGATCCTCCAACCTGCGGTAGATGCGGGGAGAGGCTGACCGTCCTCCACGTCCTCCTGGAGTGTCGGGAAGCCGAATATGAAAGAAATAATTATTTTCCCTTAGCATACCGGCAGCGCATCCCCCTTCATCCTGTTATGTTACTCGGCCCAGAACCTTTATTTGACACCAGCGCAGTCCTAAGTTTTCTGAAAGATGTTGTCTTGCATGTTTTTAGCCCTACATGTTCGTAGCGGGTCCTCTCTTCAGAGGATGCCGCTGCGATAGCTCTTTAGTGTAGCACATGCCTCTAGGCCCTTGTGTTTCAAGGGCTCTGGCTAGGCAGCAGTGCTCCAAGTAATTTTACCATCCTATATATTTTTATTTTGGCATCATCCTTTTACGATGGATTTTAATGTTCATAGTATTCGTCATTCGTCATCGCCATAATTTTATAGTACATGGATTTTACGCACTTTACAGCGACTATTTTTAGGCCACTTTACAGCCAAGTCACATCCTCCATAATACATCGTTAACACTACCACTTGTCATGGCGCTCTTTGGCCAAACCTGGCCCTTGCGCCAAAAAACACCACACATCATCATCCTATCCACTTTTTGCCCAAATCAGTGCAAGTGAATGCGGTAAAGAATGTCGGAGTGCCTGTGGACCTTTTGTCCTTAGTGAGCGTTACTTTACCACTGCATCCTGGTCAGGTCCTTTAAATGAATGGCCTAGACAAGTGTCACATTAAGGGATACCCATCTTTGCATTGATGCATCTACTGAGCGTTGCGTAGTGAATGTCAATGTGTCCCGAAAAGTAATCATAGCAATTAAAGCCCCAGATAATGTTGGAAGCAGTAGTAGAAATCATGACTTGCTGTATGTTTAAGCAAGCCCTGTCTTGCAATGACTAATGGGGCTTATAAAAACTGCTGTAAAGACAGAGTGCTTTTTTCATGCTCTTTGTCATGAAATATCCATTTTTCAGGATGAAATCCTTAAAGCAGCAGTGATGAAATATGGCAAGAACCAGTGGTCACGAATAGCATCATTACTTCATCGCAAGTCTGCAAAGCAGTGCAAAGCTCGTTGGTGAGTAATTTTTTTGTTAATTCATTTGTCTGTAAAATTAAGCAAATATACTCTATTGTGCTGTTTGCTTGTGACTGTCGAATGAAAGTTTTGCTTGTAGCAAAGGAACAATGAGGCAGTCTCTTTACAACCCAAAGGCACACACTGTTTTATTTCAAGTTTATACCTGGATAGAGGCCGCTGCAAGACAACACCAGCACGTTACAGGAGAGCCTACCACTTTAATAGTTCCATGTTGGAAATCAGATGATCCTTGATGCTTGGGCTAATTTGGACTCCAGACTAGATCGAGCTCTCCTGGTGGCGTACGCTACATCCTGCCTTTTGTAGAGAAAGCTGATAAGGGGCCCTTATCTCAGCATCATCTTCGCTGGTCTACCTGACCTTGCCGAGTACAATGGAGGACTGTCGGTGATGGCTTTTTTTTGCCCTTTCTGCCCAGGGCCTATGACCATGGCTTTTGTTACACATTTCCTGAGCAGACTCAAGTGTGTAAATTTGGCTAAGGGCACATTTATCCAAAGTAGGCGTCCTTAGATGTTGCAAGGTCAACTTGTGAATATTTTAAGTGTGAAAGTCAAGCGACACCAAGTGGCATTGGTTAGGCTGGACAACACCAGTGGGCATTTCTACCGCACAGGAGTGCGGTCACCTGACTTCTCTCTGAACTTTACCTGCGAATTTCGTGGTTTGTATCCCCACCTCCTCAGCTGTGGAAAGTTGTCACAGTAGGCATACAGCATGACAGTTGTTAAAGCTCTCCCTCTGCTGCTTGCGAGCTGTTTCATCTTGTTTGTAGTATTCTCTGGGGGGCTGCTCAGGTAAAAAGGACTTTGGGGAGGGACTTTATCCAGTTGAAACCTGGAATATCACATCACGTGATGACTGCTGCACGAGGATCAGCAGACTTGCTGAAAAATTATTTATCGGTTTGTACTGTGCATTCTGCCTTGCCATTCACTTAAGGGAACTTGGGGCTTGAAGTGATGTGCTTGGAACTCTTACCTGAAGCTAAATTTCGGAACTGCTTTGACAAGAACTGTTAGCTTGCTTGTTTATTCCACAGAGGGATTGGTTTAAACATTTGATGCCCACTGTAAAATCCAGTGCTTCCTTTTTGGTGTGACTAAACTGCTTTTTAGCATTGGCCAGAGACCTTGATGCACACACAACAGTGTTGCTGACACTTAGTTGATTTTAAGGTAGAACAGCTCTGACACCAAATTAACTGTCATTGGCACGGCGCGTTGCATAATGCTGGTTCCCAAAAGTCAGTTTCACCCCAATACAGAAATGGTACACGGTGAAGCATACTAAAAAGTATTGCGGTGAAGCATAACAAGCGTGGGAAGGGGCAATTGTCACGGGACAGAGTATCTATTCCTTAATTATACACGCGTCCATCCGCCGTCTCCTGTCACATTACGAGCACCGATATGCCTAATAAGTGTGCTGGTAGGCCTTTCCCGATGTGCCTGTGGTGATTTGAACCTTTAAAGGCAGTAAAAGACATGCATTCATTTTTTCGGACTGCCCGATTTTACGGACGTTCTCCCGGCCCCTAGGGAGCCCAATAAATCGGACATTGACTGTACAACTGACGAAGAGGATGCTTTAAATTGTCCGTGGGGCGAACGCGCAGTGGAAGGAGGACAAGAACAGAAGGGACGCATGCATTGAGGAACGAACGGGACAGGAAGCCTGCCGCTGCTTCTTTCAAGGAGCTTCAGTTCAAAAAACAAAGTGTTGGCTGACGCCGAGATGCAGGTGTCCCTTATCCAAACCAAAAGAACTTCTTGAAAGCAGTGAAACACAACACTGAGGAGGTTGACACACCATCTGTTGAGAATCTCACTTGTGACAAAGTTCGGGCCTCATACCAATGAGCTTGTTATCAATTGATAAAAACAGCTCATATTCAAAAACATTTGTTTCTGTATGCATCTCCTTTTCATATGTATTTGAGAATGTTCGACTCGATTTGAATGAGTTTTACCATTTCTTTCTAAGATATTTTATTCACTGTGCATTTTACTAAGCCGTCTCTTCTGATTTCTTTTTGAATAAGATAAATGATACTCGTTACTATTCGAACTGGATTAAGTAATTTTTTAGCATGCTTACTAGAGAGTGACAGCATCGGGCAACATGGTGTCAGCCTGTCTTGATGTAAAACAAAGTTCTGTGTCACTCAGGGAATTTTGCAAAGGCACTTTGGAAAAACCTGGAACATTCTGGGAATTCAGAAATGTCAACTTGGTAGACACCCTGGGAATCAATACCCTGAGATGCTCACATGTACAACATGCATTGCTACAAAGACAAGGGTAGTGTCTATCAGGTTGACAGCTTTATCAATGCATTAGAAAATCTTGCTCATTTATTGTTTAAAGTACTCGGGCACTCTGCAAGGTCTGAGCATTTTTCTACTGCTGCATAGAAGTCGTCAGCTATCTCTACTTCCTCCTGGACATGGTGGTGGAAGTCTATGCTCTTATAGACCTCATTGGTTGGGTGAATCAAGTGGCTGGTGAGCATTTTCTTCACCAGCTCCAGCGAGGAACAGTCTTTGTCAGTCAGCGTTAAAGTGCCGAGGACACTACATGCCTCTTAAGAGCTCGTAGCACTCAGAAATGTCCTGTCTTGGAACTTTTTCCAGCACTCTGTTGAAGCCTGAAGCTCATCTGTAACCATTGAATAGCAACACCCATTCCTTGTATTCGCCAGGGTTCACAAAGTCGAATTTGTGTACCGGGTGGAAACCTGTGGCACTGAAAAGTGGAGAAAAACTGGCTGCGAGATTGCTTCCTTCATTTGCAGGGCTCTATTCGTTTGCTCTGATTGCAGGATTAACACCTCTGACTTAATTGGTCAGCTGCTGCTCCTTTGCTAACATTCCACTCACGTTGGAGGGGGAAGGAGGCAGTCTGTTCAGAACCCAAGCACACACTGCTTTTATGCAAGTATACTATACGTGGTTGTGTAGACAACTCAGGTGTGTTAGTACTTGAGAGCCTGCCAAGGGTGAATCAGTCCTTGGCAGTCACATGGTCTTTGATGCTTCTAGTGATCTCGACTGAATAAAGCTCTTGGTGGTATGCATTAATATTGATGTGATAATATCATATCATATGGATGATAATGATGCTAAAGCTTTATTATCATCCATTATCCTCTTTGACCTGTTGTATTTAAGAGAGGAAACTTTACCCCAGGACTATCACTATCTAAAAATATGTGGGACCAAACACATTCTGCTCAGCATCCACTGCACCAAATTTGATGAGGTTTGTAAGATTTCAAAAGAATGTTAAGGTCTAGTGATTTTAGGAAGCAAATTTTTTTTTACGCCATAAATTTTTTAAACAAAAACTTGAAAATTGCAGAACGAAAAAAATTACCATCAAGCTTTCAACTCTGTAACTCACCAATGAATACAATATTGCTATTGTGTAAATGAATCTATTAAGACATAGAAAACATACAAAATGTACAGTCTGCTCTTGTGAATTTGACCCTTGGGGAACCCTAAGATTTGTCGAAATATCCAAAATGTCGAATTAGCGAATGGCAGCAAAAGGAACAAATTCCAATTCTTTTCTCTTATTGCTGTAGTAGTCTGTAATGTCTTTGTCTGTTGTCCTTGAAGTGCGACTTAACCATCATGAGGTGAAGAGCCATGACATGTTTAAACACCGACTCAGTGCAACATGGAACAAAACAAGCTGCAACAGATTGCTTCAAGAGCAGAAGGAGCTTTGACCACTAAAAGATAAAAATTTATGTTAAACAACATCAGGCCTAGAGAAGCAGTAGCTAAACTTCTTGTGGTTTCATGCTTATAGCAACCGCTGCATGCTTGAAGGGGCGCTGTTAGGTGTCACTAGGGGTCGAGCTAACCAAAGTGGCATGGTTTCAACTTCAAACTAAACAAATTTTTCTTTCATAGCAATGTATGGTTTTCTGCCAGGAATTTTCAGTGCGTTCAAATTAAGCGAATTAACTGAAGTTGAACTAATGGTAGTCAACTGTGCTATATACCGCTCTAAAATACACCATTAATGTACAAGTAGGACTTATACGAAACCATTGTAAGCATTGTAACAATTTCATGTGTCCTGTAAACTCGTTACCAAATTTGTCCAGTTGAGATGCTCCAACAGGTGCAGTTCCAACAGATGCAGCTTATAGAACTGCAGTATTTGTTTTATATGCAGGGTTACATTTTCACAAACTTTATGCTTCAATACTTTTTGAACTTACCAGTTTGCAACAATTTTTGTAACAAGTATGACATATTGAATAAAAATTCTGGTTCTTTGAATCACTGTTGGCATTGACACTCGCCTTCTGGCGGCATGGTAGCAGGACAGTTCATTTCTTCTATGTCCTCCAATAATGAACCAATTCGAAAAATTGTTTCTGTGAAATGCTCCTTAGATGGCGTTTTACAGCTTGCAGTGCATAATTGAGGTTTGTAATGGGTCCTGGCGAGGAAGGGGGACATGTTCAGAATGTACTGCAATCGGACTTATGCAGATGCAATACCGTATTTTCTCTATTCTAATGTGCCCTCGATGGTAACGCGCACATGTTTGCCATGACCTAAAAATGGAGAAGTTCTTTACGGTACCGTGCACCTCATTCTTTCGTACAGAAATACAGTGTCACGATCCGCCTGGGTTCGTGAACAAGGGAGGGCTCAAGGCACCCTCCGTTAGACAGACGCTCCGCAGCGGGGTGGTGATGAATGATCACTGACCACCCGAGCAGCTGTGCTCGCCGGTGTTTATTAGTGCGGTGACCAATGTTGCCTAACTGAGCCTGGCAGGCCACCGAGCCTGGCGGGCCAGCGAAGATTATGCCCAAGGGGGCATCACATGCTTGTTACATACAACTTTCTCTCATTTGGAAAAAACAAACATTTACTATCAATGCAATAAAGTAGTGATAAATAAAAAAAGTCGCAGTTTTGTCCAAAAGGCGAAGCATCGATTATGCTAGCAAATTAGTAGACAGCTATACGAAAAATAAGAATAGTAGTTTTATGGGCCGTATAATATTTCTAAACATTCGCTTACTAACTAAATTAATAAGCATGGTGTCACACGCACACAAGCATGAACGTGATCGTGATGAACTAGGCATGTCTTTGCAGTTGGCACTTCCATGCTGATAGAGCAAACGCAGAAAATGGGGAGGCAGATGGTGCACTAACCTGAGCCATAGGAAGCATTGCCTAAGCACACGTACTGCAGCACATGGAGGAAGCTACGGCAGCTAGGCTCGAAGCGCGTAAGAGGTGGCCATTTTGAAATGCCGATGGCGATATGGTAACGCAGATATAAGGTCACACCCAATTCTAACGCGTGTGCAATTTTTAGACCCGCTTTAGCAGAAAAAGAAGTGCACATTAGATTCGAGTAAATAATTTAATTGCCTCATTTACTCTACCACGCTCTTGATTGTAATTTAATTTTGAATACACACATGCTGAATGAGTAGGTTGGTCGCTAGGCCTCAGTGTGGTTGGTCTTGTGGACTGTATTCAAAGATGTTGACATGCATCTAGTAGTGACAGTGTGTAACAATTAGTTGCCAATGCTTGTCTTGCAGGTATGAGTGGCTGGACCCAAGCATCAAGAAAACAGAATGGACACGGGAAGAGGAGGAGAAACTGCTTCACCTGGCAAAGCTGATGCCCACTCAGTGGCGAACCATTGCACCGATCATCGGCCGAACTGCTGCACAATGCCTGGAGCACTACGAGTACCTTCTGTGAGTGCTTTGTGACACTTTTATGCTTCCACAGTGCTTGGAACATGGCATTGTTGTTTACACATTGTGTCTTTTCTTTTGAGGAATGCCTTCACTTTAAAGGGACACTAAAGAAAAAAATCATGTGAGCTGTGTTAGTAAACAACCTTTCTCTGGAAAACTGTAAATATTGACACTTACTGCGAGAAGCTAGGAAAGACCAGTGGCAATGCCATTATGTAATGGACTTCGACGAAGTCTACTAGCGAAATTTTTACCTGTAAAAATAAACTACAAAAGAGCCAAAGGCTAAATTTAGAGAGCTTCAAGAACATTTATTTAACCATTAAGTACCTAGATATTCACATTTACTGTGATCTAACATGGTCACAACTTGTTATTGACATTACTATTTCTGCTAATCGTTTCCTGGTTTATCTTCGTCACAACCTCACTTTGGCACATGCCACCTCAAGGGGAAGAGCTTATAAAACACTTGTAAGACCTTAAGTTGAGTATGCTAATACCATTTTTGACTCTCGTCAAGCTAACCTTACAAATATGCTTGAATCCATCCAGAACTGTGCCTCCAGGTTCGTATCTCTAATTACTCAGACAACATCAGTATGAACTCTGCAAAATCTCAGCTTGGCCTTCCGTCTTTCTAATAAATTTTTTGTACTCCTTGCCACCAGGCAAGGCATTCACCAGACCAACCCATCAGATGTATCGTCATTGCCATCCTAATGCCGTATATTCCGAGCACAATGCAAAGACCTTCCAGAGGTCTTTTTTTCTGGATACGGCACAAGACTGGAATAACCTTCCCGGCCACATCTCCATGTTAACAGGTTGCACCCAGTTTAAAACAGCCATAGAGAGTCATTCAAGGTGTCTACCAACCGGGAAAACGGGAATTCTCAGGGATTTTGAATAGTCTGGAAATACTCAGGGAATTTGTGCTTCTATCAGGGAGAGTTAGCTGTAATTTTATTGAAAGGGAACGAAAGTCATAGTAATGCTGGCTCGCGTAACAGACAGGGATCATAATGAATCGTCTTTCGACGCCGTGCGTCGGCTGGAGGAGTTTACAGTGAATGGTCGACTTTCCGGACGCTCGACAGCTCCGCGGCACTATCATGTACCCCATAGAATCAATGGCTAAGAAAGATCATCTGAAATTTCAGACGCAAGGGCCCTTCGCCGTCTGATTTTCCGGACTTCTTGCTGTGACCACAGGTCCGAAATGGCATTAATCAAAGCTACCACTTCCACCGTTTTGATTACCTCACCACCGTGGTAAACGCTAGGCCTAGCTGCTTCAACGTTTGTTATAAAACTTCTTGCCGTTCGGCGCAGTGTTTTACATTGAAAGAATTCGCCACTGTAAGCAGTGGCACTGACTCCATCTTTGTGGTCCTCGCGATTGGCTTCGAAGCTCGGAAAGTATGGCGCGTTGCATAATGCCGGTTTCCAAAAGTCAGCTTTGCCTCAGTACTAAAAGTGTTACGTGGTGAAGCATAACAAGTGTGGGAAGGGGCAATTGTTACGGGACATAGTATCCATTCCTTAGTTATACATGCATCCATCCATCATCTCCTGTCACAGTACGGGCACCAGTAGGCCTAATAAACATGCTGGTAGGCCTTTTCGGATGTGCCTGTGGCGATTTCAGTCGTTAATTTAATGGCAGTAAAAGACATGCATTCATTTTTTCGGACTGCCCGATTTTACGGATGTTCTCGCGGCCCTTAGAGAATCCGAAAAATCGGACGTTGACTGTACAGCTGACGAAGAGGATGTTTCAAATGGCCCACGGGGCGAACGCATGGTAGGAGGACGAGAACAGAAAGGACCTACGCATTGAGGAATGACCGGGAAAGAAAGCCTGCCGCCACTTTTTTCAAGGAGCTTGAGCTCAAAAAACAAAGTGTTGGCTGACGCTGGAACACAGGTGTTCCGCATCTGACCAGAAATAAACTCGCTAAAGCAGTGAAATGCAACACTGAGGTGTTGTGCGCAGGCTGAGAGTGTGTCAGGAGAGTTGAGGATGACACACCAGCTGTTGAGAATCTCATTTATGACAAAGTTTGGGCCTCACACCAATGAGCTTCCTATAAATTCATAAAAGTAGCTCATATCGCCTTTAGTCACGGCGTCCACATTTGTAGACGTGACCAGTTTTTGCCATCTCTGTGCAGTGATAGCAAGGAATGGAGCATGAATGTTAAGCTTACGGCAAATTGAAAATTCAGATAACCTAAAATACTTCCATTTTGCTTCTGAGTGGTATGTATCATTACAGAGTATCGCTTTGGTGCAGGCACTACCATGTTTTACATGACGCTTGATGTGGGGCATGTCGGTAGCAACCTTGAAATATAGATATTCTTTTTCTTGAAATGCTTGAGGCTAATGAATAACTTGTGCATGTAATTCAAGTGGGGGATTTAATCCTTGTTATGGAGAAACATATGACTTACTTTACAGTATTCAAATATTTAGTTACTCTGTAATTATAATGACTCATCATAAAATGCTCAGAGTCATTCTATCACGTTGATTTGCTTTCAGTGGAGTCTCAAGCACCACCTGTTTCACACATATGTATCAACAGTCGATCATAATTCGTGACTGAAGTGGATATTCGAAAACATTTGTTTATGTATGCATCATGTTTTTATTCATATTTGAGAATGTTCCACTCGATTTGCCATGAGTTTTACCATTCTTTTTTTTTCGAAGTTATTTTATTCGCTGTGCATTTTACTAACCCCTAGCTACAGATTCTTTTTTTATATAAAATAAATGATACTCCTTACTATTCAAACTACCCGCCATGGTTGCTCAGTGGCTATGGTGTTGGGCTGCTGAGCACGAGGTCGCGAGATGGAATCCCGGCCACGGCGGCCGCATTTCGATGGGGGCGAAATGCGAAAACACCCCTGTGCTTAGATTTAGGTGCACGTTAAAGAACCCCAGGTGGTCAAATTTCCGGAGTCCTCCACTACGGCGTGCCTCATAATCAGAAAGCAGTTTTGGCACCTAAAACCCCATAATTTATTTTTTATTTTTTATTTTATTTTATTTTATTTTTTGCTATTCAAACTGTATTCAGTTATTTCTCAGCATGCTTACTAGAGATTGACAGCATCGGGTCACATAGTGTCTGCCTGTCTTGATGTAAAACAAAGTTCTGTGTCACTCAGGGAATTTTTCAGAGGCACTCAGGGAAAACCTGGAAAACTCAGGGGATTTGGAAATGTCAACTTGGTAGACACCCTGGTCATTACGTAACATATTAACCGAGAACCACTGCTTTTTTCTTTTTTTCCACCCGCTCCTCGTGTAATATCCCTCTGGGACACTTGAGGTACCAATAAATAGATAATTAAATAACTGCCTAAATCTGAAAAAATACTTTGCAATCCGTGACTTCACACTGACCAATTGACCTTGGGATTTCGGTGCGTAATTAAGAAACAAATGTTTGACCGTCATATTCTAATAATCAAGCTATTAGAGCGAAGCCAATGAAAGTAGAGTCTTCAAGAATACTTTATTAATGTAGACTTATTCAGTGTTTCTCTTTAGTGCCCTTTTAATTAATGTATAGTATACTATTTTGGAGAATGTAATCTTTTTGAAGATGCACAGTGTGGCCATTTTGCTGCAGTGCCCTTTGGGATCTCCTTGTTTTGCTTTTCCCACAAGACTGATTTTCTCTGCTGCACTTTAGAGATCAAGCTCAGAAGAAAGAAGAAGAAGGGGAAATTCTTGATGACCCACGGAAGTTAAAGCCAGGTGAGATTGATCCCAACCCGGAGACAAAGCCTGCCCGTCCCGATCCAAAGGACATGGACGAAGATGGTGAGTCCGCAATGCTTTTGTTTTCTGCTGCACTTGGCTGTTCACTGGAAAAAGGGTGAGCCACTGAACTCTGCAAGTTCTGTGTGTTTTGTTCTCTAATGTTACATGTTTTCATTAGGTGTGATCATCTCTGCAACTTGCCATGATTAGTGTGTGAATGCAGTAGAGTAAGTTTATTTTCTAGTAGTGTGCCATTCAACTTTCCAAAAACATTGTTCCTGCTGGTGCTGTAGCATCAAATGTATAAGGGCAGACCCAAGAAAACGAAACTGACTTCATGAAGCTCTTCATACTTGTATTGCGGTCTTCTCCCACTAGGTCGTTAGCGGTGTGTACGTGGACACTTCACAAGTCAGTAACCAAGCCAACATCACCATAAAATGTCCTATGTGTTTTACAGCGAAGCTGTATATGGCTATTGTTCCGTGCGTTTTTTGTTCTCCGTGAACAAAAACTATCATCTATGGATCATACCCCCATAAGCATTCATGCTCCTGTAAGCAAGAAAAATATGCAATGGCTCATAAGGCAGAGGCTACAAGCAGTCATCAAAGTGAAGCGAACAGTGCTTAAATTTTTTCTAATCACACAACATACAGAACAGCATATTGGATCGGATCGGAAAACATTTATTGGGCTCTAGAAAAGAGATCTTCGCGGCTTCAGACGGCCTCTTCCATCTTCTTATAGATTCTTCTGTCTGCAATCAAAGAGTTGGTGCCCTAGTCCAAGGCTCCACTGAGTATGGCCAACCCGCGAGCTCGCTCTACTAGGCGCTTTTGGCCGTTCAAGCTTACTCTGGAAAGCATACTCTCCCACTGTTCCACACTCGGGTATTTAATTTTATAGATAGTTGGGTACTCAATATTTTGACAGACCCATGATATGTGGTATAGATGTGGTTTCTCTCCGCACCATGGGCACTTAGCCTCATACTGTGTAGGGAAAATCCTATCGAGAAGGTTTAGATTCGGGAAAGTACCCGTCTGCAGTTGTCGCCATGCAACAGCATCCTCTCTCCTTAGATCCTTATCTGGGGGTGGGTACTTCAGTCTGACCCCTTTATAATAATTTAGGATATCTGAGTAGCCCATGGGTACTGACTCAGGTTCCTCAAGGCTGGATGTGTCGGACGCCCGGTTGGTATGCCCTCGAGCTATCCTATCCGCCTCTTGGTTCCCTGTTATGCCAGTGTGCCCTGGTACCCAGATTATGGTATGCTGAACTTTGTTTCCCGGGTCACATGAGCAGAGTATGTGGCGTGCTCTGCGCCCAATTCTGCCATTTGTATAATTACGGCATGCTGCTTGAGAGTCTGTTATTATTGTTAGGGACCTGCCAGATCGATAGCCCTCCAGTGCTGCCAGAGCCACAGCTGCCTCTTCGGCCTCGACTACCGTGCAGTCCTGTAGTGATGCGCTGGTGATCTCCTTGAGGTCCGAATTAACCACCGACGCCACTGCTCTGCTTTTTGTCTTCCATCTTTGGCGAACGTTGCCGTGTCCGTATACCTTGTGTTGTCCTTGTTCGCCAAGGTTCTCTGCACGTACTCCGCTCTTGCTTCTCTACGCGCCTTGTGCAGGTTCCGGTCCATATTCTTGGGTATCGGTGCGACTCACAGTGTACTGCGATACTTGTCCAGAATGGCCTCGGTACGTCCGATCTCTTGGATCATGTTGCCGCCGCCGTATCTTCGCAGGAGCACCCTTCCTGTAGGGGTCTTCATCAACCTACGTGCCTGAGAGCATAGTAGTGCTTCTCTTAGTTCACTGAAGGTATTGTGCAGTCCCAGGGCCAGCAGTTTCTCGGTTGATGTGCACTGCAGCAGGTGAAGCGCAGTTTTATACGCCTTTCGCAGTATGGCTTCCACTTGTTCTTCTTGCTTGATGCTTTTGTGGTAGGGAAGGCTATACACCACTCTGCTAACCACGAGGCATATCAAAAACGCTCATCATCAATGGTTCAATACCCCTGTGAGCAATGGCTCATACCCCGTGATCAATGGCTCATACCCCTGTAAGCAAGCAAAAAATGCAATGATTCATAGTCCCGTAAGGTTCATGGCTACTCACTTTGCTTGAATCAGCTGTGATCGCACTACCCTTGTTGTCGTCAGTGATTTCAATGTGGATGTGTCAGTACCGAAAAGGGAGTGGTTTGCGTGTTCCGCGTTGCAGACATATCCCGTACGATGCCACACCGATCTGGCCCAGCAGACCACCCAGCGACTTATATGCATCAGTTTGACATTATCAGAGAATGTGACTGCAGTTGCAAGTGAAATAATGACCACTGATCAAGACAATGAATGAATGTGCATACCTTTCATCACAATGACCACCCATCAAAACAATAAACGAGTTCATGCCTTTGTTCAAAATTATGTGTCACCGTCGTGTCGTGTGCTAAACGGCTTCACTGGTCAACTGCCTTCACAGAGTAGAATGGCTCATGATTTTTTGGTTACACTTGTTGAAACTGTCGTCATGCTACTCTTGCAAAATCGTAACATCTTTTCATGATGGACAGTGAATCTCCTAGACATATTTTTTGCTTCTTGCAGAAGTGACCACAGAAACATTTGAAACGCTTCAAACTACTTTTATGGAGTAGGCACTGGGCTACACAAGAGTTTTTGTGTGGTTTGGCTTGTTCCAAGATAACGAATGAGTGTTAAATACCATTCTCATTTTGGCCAACCTTCAGCCTGTTGTAGCTGCGAGATTATCGAAAAGGTGTTCCCTTTAATAAGAATAGACCACACTGTATATCTTTATTTATATGTACCTAAGTTACTGATAGCTTGCGACATCCTTGTTATGCAATGCTAAGAGACTCCTGAGCATGTTCATCACCATATTTGCTTGCCCAAAATTTGTATGATTTAAAGGTTGTGAAACATTTTCAGATATTTTATATTCGACTCAGTATTTGAAATTTTTTCTTGGCTCGATTTGATATTGGATTCAAAATGTACTATCTGGTATGTGCACACCCCTAATTTTTAGTATGTAGGGTTGTGATGTGTTAGCATTAACGAAAATGACACAAAGCATGAAAAGTGCACCAGGTGGGGGGGGGGTGGCTTATGGGGCTTCAGCCCCCCCCCCCCCCCACCAAATTTTTTCGAGCTGTCCATGCACCGGCGACCAAAGCAACCCCTCACGCCAGAAATCATGCTGGATTTTGTCTAGAATGTCTTTTTGACGCTCAAAAAGAAATTTAACCACGAAGATTGCGAACTCGGGCTGGATTTCGCGGCAACGCCCATACAGCGGGAGTCGCATAACGCCAAGCAGTCCCATCTGAGCACAAAGTTTCAAGGGCGTTTTGATGGCGAGCGGGCTCGCCGTGGCATCTCGCTGAGGCCGGGGAATCTATGGAGTGCATGGATATCAATTGCGAAACTTTCTTGGTATAAATCTCATAAGCTCTTGATGTGAAAGGTGCATTGATATTTCCAAAGTTATGCTTGAGATTTTCAGTTGCGGAACTTTGTGGCTTTAATGTTGTTATAAACATCTGATGCCAAAGGTCCATTGACTTTTCTAAAGTCTTGCATTGGAACATACAACAAGACAAGCCAAATCAACACACTGGCAGACAAGTTGACAAAGCACCCAGCGAGATCCAATGGGACGAAGCATTGTGGTGGTTCATTTGTGCCGTCAGGCCACACAAAAAAAATACAGTGAAACCTCGTTAAACCGTAGTCGGCCGGAGCTCGGAAAAAGTACGTACTAAACGGTAGTACTGTTTAAGCGAAATAGCATGAGATCGCCCACTTACCTGTCGAAAACGGAACTCAGAGAGAGTGCAATGAAAGGGGAAAAAACATGCAGTATTTATTCACTTTGCGGGACGTAAGTGTTATTTTCGTTTGATGTCGCGGCGGCCTAGCACGACAGCGGACTCAAACTTACTGAAGCTGCGTGCCAGCTTCTCAACCAGCCCCCCTCCTTCTCGGCAAACACTCGCACGGCAGATTCCTCGTTGGCGTTACGTATTCTCCGTGCACGCGCGCAGTAGTGCTGCATAAGTCCCGGGGCGCCTTTTTCATTGCCGCGTGCCGGAGTTCGGAAAACTTTTCGTTTGGAATAGTTACGTTATCGCGCCCCTGTTCTCCTTGCGACGATCGCATTCATGAGGCTGACGTAACGCGCAGCTTCTGCCACTGTCGGGCCTGAATAGCCCGTGCTGTCGCTTTCCGTGTCGTCCTCATCACTGTCGCTAGTTGACACTTCGGCAACAGCGGCAACGATGGTGAAAAGCCGAACCTCGTAGCCGACATCTCTTCGCGGTCGTAGCAGCGCTGCCGAGCAACTTCGCATTCCAAATGCCACACACTGTAGTCAACAGCAGATCCATGTCGCGGGCCAGCGCCGACTTCTTCGTGTCACGTTCGGTAGCACGGACGATGTCTAATTTTTCTTCTATGCTGAGCACCCGGCGTCTTTTTTTATCCTAGCTTCGGCATGACGCGAGTCCTCGCTTGCACGACGCCACAACGCTCTCTGGCACGCCGTCCATGCGGCGTTGAAATGATGTTGATGTTGATGCGGCTTCACGTGCAAACGCACAGGGCGCTTGGAGGCCGTTGTACCGATCTCTGAGGCTTGTTCTGCCGGGCCGCCCGATGGAGACGACGCGCCGCCGTGTTTCCGCGACGAAAAGTGGAAACGCTACGTTTTAACCGATGCGTACGCAATAAGCTGGTACGGTTTATGCGGATACAAAATACATTATGTTCAATGGCCGCTGAGTCGGGGAATTGACTTTACTACTTTTAAACCGAAACTACTGTTTAGGCGGGTACGGTTTAACGAGGTTTTACTGTATCAACATTTTTTTTACCTACACCAGAACATCCATTTCAAGACACTAAAGCCAGCCAAAGTAATTACGTTCTTATTTATTTTTTCTACTTTGACTTTTATTCGCAAGGACACGTTGAGCCTCTTCAATTTTTTTTTGTTCTCGCTACCCTACCCGCGGGCTGCCAGAGCGCATACGTTTTTCTCATGTTGCCGTGACGACAACGCGGCACATTTTGGTGCGCATTCGATTTGCTCTCGCGAAGTGGATTTTCGCCTGGCAGAGTTTTTTGGACACTTTCTTGCTAGCAGACGAGAAACAAAAACAATGGTTGCTCGCCGGCATCACTGTGGGGACTACGAGGATTGCACTGCGTTCGCTTGAGCGGAACCTCTCTGGAAAGTCTTGTTTCGCCGGTGTAGGATACTGAGCAGTATGCGTATGGTTCTCAGTGGACCAAGCGTCTCATGTTTTCTTCGGTATTCCTTCCGTAGGCCCATTAGGTGCCCAAAGTAGGCATTTAGTTCTGGCCAACATACTTTCCTATGCTTTCTTTTTTTTTCTCATTTCGGTGCCCCCGCCCCACAGAAGAAAAAAAAATGCATTGTTGCGACGCAGCGAATTGTTGCATGATGAAAGTTCGATTTTGTTACTTATTCTTTTGCGGAAAGTAATGGGTGACGGGATGCTTCAGTTGCCGGATACGTTTATTATATTATTGCGATAGCAATTATATGGACACTCCAGGTGCATTCCTGCCGTCGCCCTCATGTTTCGTATAAAGTCCAAGGGCGATAACACAATGACCGCGCGCTGCATGCTGTATGTGCGAGTGAAAGCGTAGGGGGGGAGGTGGAATGGGTGAGGCGACGATGGTGACACAGTCCTGTGTGCACAAAGGAGAAAAGCAGGGAGCAAGCGTCGCGTGCGATACATCATGGGGAATGGATGGAATGGGGGCAGAATCTAGGATTCTGTGAATCTATGATGGTGCAACATGTTTATTTGCCTTGTTTGTCGCATTATATACAGTTACTTTTTCTTACATAGACTTGTTGGAGACTTATACGTATACTTAAATATCTTGTTGCGAGGTTTTGTGTATACATGCAGTGAACTTTGTTTCCAATGACACTTTTTTGTCCTTTATCAAGTCGTATTTTCGCATTTGCATATCCCATTGTATCTTTGCATTTCTAATGTACGAGGGGGAGTCAAATGAAAGTGAGCCTACCCTAACTGTGCAATAATGGTTCGGTTAATTAGCTGCGAGGCATGCGCGTAGGAGAGCGACATGTCTCATTTACAAAAGTGACACGCAGGTGTGAGGATAAATGTTCTTTAATGGTCTCATATACTGGGTTGAATACGGTTGCGTGACATAATGGGCACTTCAAAAGTTGAACAGCTGGGTGTCGCAAAGTTTTTGACAGCTGAAGATGTTTTAATTAATCGTCACATGGCTGCCGTGTACGTTGAACATTGCATTTCATTGGCCACTGTGAAGCGTTGGAGCAAACGGTTCAAAGAAGGACGGGAAAGCTGTAAAGATATTCCAAGACCGGGCCAAAACCATCATGCAATCAACTCCCACACAATTTCAAAGGTTGATGAGCTGATGAGACAAGAACGGAGGATAAGCATCGATGAACTGGCAGACCATCTGAACATTAGTCACGGTTCGGTTTACGCCATAATTCATGAGCACCTCCATTGTCGGCTCTTGTGTGATTTGATCCACCACGAGAAGACAGAAGTTTCACCCTGCCTTGATTCATCTGATCCGGTATCACAACGAGGATGACGACTTCTTGTTTGCAATTGTGATCAGGGACGAACCATGGTGCCACTACTACGAGCCTGAAACACGTCGGCAAAGCTTACAGGGGAAACATTCGAATTTACCACGTCCAAAGAACGCAAAGGCCATCATTTGTGGAAAGGTGTTGTTGACTTTTTTTTTTTTTCGATTGTCAGGAGCCATTACTGATAGAATTTGCTAAATCTTAAGAGACTATCAATTGTTTCCAATATTGTGAAACACCGAAGCGGCAGCATGTCGCAATCAAGAACAAACAACGTGGAAAATTGACAAATGGGGTCATCTTGATCCACGACAGTTTCACGACTTAATCCACGACAATTTGTTGCATTTGTGAGAGAAAGTTATATCCTAGTGTCTGTTGGAAATGGAACTTCGATTTAGGGCCTGAATATTGTTTAAAATACTTCGAAAAATTTGAAAGTTTGAAAAAATAGAAGTACGACGTTTACAAACTAATAGCAATGCATCAAGAACAGATATTTCGGTTCTGTAAACGGCATCTGTTGTAACAGTCAAAGCGGACATGTTTCCTTTGTCAATTTGTATCTTACGTGAATTGGTCACGTTGTGTACAAGGGTTCTGCAAAAGCCATATTTCCACAATACTTAATAATATGGATAATAATAATATGAAAGTATAATATGGATAGAATTGAACATGCTCTCAGGAACGGAGGAAGCCTAAAAGCAGTGAAGAAGAAACTAGGAATTGGCAAGAATCAGATGTATGCGTTAAGAGACAAAGCCAGCAATATCATTACTAATATGGATGAGACAGTTCAAGTGGCTGAGGAGTTCTATAGAGATTTATACAGTACCAGTGGCACCCACAACGATAATGGAAGAGAGAATAGTCTAGAGGAATTCGAAATCCCACAGGTAACGCCGGAAGAAGTAAAGAAAGCCTTGGGAGCTATGCAAAGGGGAAAGGCAGCTGGGGAGGATCAGGTAACAGCAGATTTGTTGAAGGATGGTGGGCAGATTGTTCTAGAGAAACTGGCCACCCTGTGTATGCAATGCCTCATGACCTCGAATGTACCGGAATCTCGGAAAAACGCTAACATAATCCTAATCGATAAGAAAGGGGACGCCAAAGACTTGAAAAATTATACACCGATCAGATTATTGTTAGTTGCCTACAAACTATTTACTAAGGCAATCGCAAATAGAATCAGGAACACCTTAGGCTTCTGTCAAGCAAAGGGCCTGGCAGGATTCCGTAAAGGCTACTCAACAATAGACCATATTCACACTATCAATCAGGTGATAGAGAAATGTGCAGAATATAACCAACCCTTACATATAGCTTTCATTGATTACGAGAAAGTGTTTGATTCTGTCGAAACCTCAGCAGTCATGGAGGCATTACGGAATCAGGGTGTAGACGAGCCGTATGTAAAAATACTGAAAGATATCTATAGCGCCTCCACAGCCACCGTAGTCCTCCATAAAAAAAGCAACAAAATCCCAATAAAGAAAGCCGTCAAGCAGGGAGATACGATCTCTCCAATGCTATTCACAGCGTGTTTACAGAAGGTATTCAGAGACTTGGATTGGGAAGAACTGGGGATAAAAGTTAATGGAGAATACCTTAGTAACTTGCGATTCGCTGATGAAATTGCCTTGCTTAGTAACTCAGGAGACCAATTGCAATGCATGCTCACTGACCTGGAGAGGCAAAGCAGAGGAGTGGGTCTAAAAATTAATCTGCAGAAAACTAACGTAATGTTTAACAGTCTCGAAAGAGAACAGCAGTTTGCGATAAGTAGCGAGGCAATGGAAGTTGTAAGGGAATGCATCTACTTAGGGCAGGTAGTGACCGCGGATCTGGGTCAGACTGAAATAATTAGAAGGATAAGAATGGGCTGGGGTGCGTTTGGCAGGCATTCTCAGACCATGAGCAGCAGGTTGCCATTATCCCTCAAGAGAAAAGTGTATAACAGCTGTGCCTTACCAGTACTCACGTACGGGCCAGAAACCTGGAGGCTTACGAAAAGGGTTCTACTTAAATTGAGGACAATGCAACGAGCTATGGAAAGAAAAATGATGGGTGTAACGTTAAGGGATAAGAAAAGAGCAGATGAGGTGAGGGAACAAACGCGAGTTAATGACATCTTAATTGAAATCAAGAAAAGAAATGGGCATGGGCAGGACATGTAATGAGGAGGGAAGATAACCAATGGTCTTTAAGGGTTACGGACTGGATTCCAAGGGAAGGGAAGCGTAGCAGGGGGCAGCAGAAAGTTAGGTGGGCGGATGAGATTAAGAAGTTTGCTGGGACGACATGGCCACAATTAGTACATGACCGGGGTTGTTGTAGAAGTATGGGAGAGGCCTTTGTCCTGCAGTGGGCATAATCAGGCTGATGATGACGATAATTTTTTTGAGATTCATGTGTAACATATCTATTTGGTCCGCTGTAGATGCACTATTAGATGCACTTTACAGAATTGTGATATCATTTTTCATTGTTGAGTTATAAATTTGATAGCTTCGTTTTCTGAAAATTTGCGATCTTGGCCAATTTTTAATAAAGAATTGACCCCCTAATTGAAAAATTTGAAACCAACAGTCACTAGAATTAAACTTTTTCTTTAAAATGCAACAAACCTCGTCAAATTCGGTGCAGTGGTTGCAGGGGAAAACGAATTCGCCTTCTACTAGTATTTGAATAGCAGCACTCGAGCTAAAGCTTCCTCTTAAGGAGGAGGCCGAGCTGCAATGTGAGCTCCCCCACCCCCGAATGACATTTCTGGCTACGCCACTGCAGGCTGGCTACGCCACTGCAGGTGGGTGATGGGCATCTACGTGCTTTACTGCAACAAGGATTGCACCATTGTCCAGCGTAACAGCGGTGGTCCTGTCCATTTATTCTGCTTCATTGGGCCGTGGTTTTCGTGCGCCACTTAATACATTAAGAACTTAATACAAGAATTACACATATTGGAAAGCCAAGAAAAACATGGGGAGGCAGGAAATGGAAATTCAAGACGATGAGAAAAACGAGAACAAAGTGAAAGCAGGAGCCAACGTTTCGACAAGTTAGCTTCTCTTCTTTACGGCGACATATGCTTTTCTCGCCATAGTACAGTAAAAAACCCGCGTATAATACGAGGTTTTTTTTTTCCCCTATTATTAATGTTCAAAATTTTCACCGCGTACTATATGCGGATCCGAATGAAAATTTCAGTCAGAAATTTTGGCTAGAAGTTTTGGTTTTGTTATTGCTGTGTGGCTATGGCTTGACTTCGTTATTTCTGCATGGCTTCGGCTTGGTTTCGTTACACCTGTATGTCTACGGCTTGGTTTCGTTATACAGTTAAACCTGGATATAACGAAGTTGACAAAAGCTCGCAATTTTTCGTTACATACAGGTTTTCGTTACATGCAGGTTTCGCGTGAAGGATCGTACGAATGATGCAGAAACGAAACCAAATAGCTCAATATATCCGCGAAGGTGAACTCACCCTTCAAGCATTTATTTTACACCAAAAAACTGCGTAATTTCCGTTTGCTTCTTCGGCACAAGTGACGGCACAACACGCCGCTCCAAAGAAGCTAAATCGTGTAGAGCTCCTTCATCGTCGAGCGAGCCGACGAAACGGCGCATAACGTCCGTTGCGTTCATCACCTCCTTTGCGGAAGGCACGTCACACGGATCTGCCTCACAGGCACCATCATCACCGCCATCGGGATTTTGCACGCTTTCAGCTACTGCTGCATCAGACATTTCTTCTGTAGCCACGGCGGTGTTGTCGGCAAACAAAAAGTCAGTCAGTTCAACGTCGTCGGACACACCACCGTTAGTGCATAGCTCGTTCCACGCTTCGGCCACATCGGACGGAGTAGAAAGGTCTTCCTCCTCCTCCTCGTCGGCACCAGCCCGTGCGTTTTTGGCTATTCCGGTCTTTAAAAAGCAATTCGCGATAACTTCTGCCCTGACCTCTTGCCAGGAGGCAGCAAGCATCTCGACTGCTTGATAAATGTCGATCTTCATCTCCCGTTCCAGACGGATGTCGAGAAGTATCTTCTGGATTAGTCGGCGCCGGTAACAGCATTTAAAACTGTTAATGACCCCTTTGTCCAGGGGCTGTATTAGAGACGTGCAGTTGGCCGGGAAGTAATGCAGTTCGATGTTCGACAGCTGCAGGCCCTCGACGTGGTGTGCCGAGCAATTGTCCAGCAGTAGGCAAACTTTCAGGCCTTGCCGCTTGACGTCCTGGTTAAATTCCTTCAACCACTCAGAAAATATTGGCCGAGTCATCCAAGCTTTGGAATTCGCCACATACTTCACGGGCATACGCTTCGTCCCCTTAAAACACCTGGGACGGGCACTTTTGCCGACAACTAGCGGGACTCGCTTGTCTGTGCCGTCGAGGTTGGCACACAGCAGAATCGTTATGCGGAGCTTGCTCTGCTTTCCACCGCGGCAGTCATCGCCTTTTAACGCTAGCGTGCGGCCCGGAAGCATCTGATAAAATAGAGCCGTCTCGTCGGCATTGTAGACATCAGCCGCCTCGAAGCGACTCAGGATTCCAGGCAGCTCGTCAGCCACCCACGAAGCAGCAGCATCGCTGTCTGCGGAGGCAGATTCGCCGCTGATTACTCTTCCGACGACACCATGCCGGCTCTTAAATCCCTGCAGCCACCCGTTGCTTGCCTTGAAATCATCATGGCCCAAGATACAGGCAAAATCCTTTGCCTTCTGTTGCAAGATCGCACCACTTATGGGTACATTTCTGGCTCTCGTGTCCAAAAACCACGTGAACACTGCCTTGTCCACATCAGTGTATGTGGACAGCTTCAGTCTTTTTTTCTTCGAGCTTGTTCCCGACTCCACTGCGTTTCTGATGCTGTGTTCCGCACTCAAAATCGTTGATAGTGTGCTCGCTGGAATGCTGAAACGGGCGGCAACGTCCTTCTTCTTCTCGCCCGCGGAGACAGCATTTAAAATTGCGAGTTTGTCTTCAAAAGACAGAACTTTTCGTTTTCTGGCAGCAGAACTCATCACGACCAACCGACGACGTAGTTAGAAGCGGAGACGCACGACTACACGCCGACAGGCAGGCCTAGCTCCTCCAAAACAAGTCGGACAAACCAGTACCAGGGCACAGTTGACACACGCACACGTGCAGAACGCAGGACAACACTCAAAGTGGCGAATGCAACGCATCCACAGAGAAAGAAAAAAAAGTGACGCATGTCGTTCGTCATGGAGTGTCGTTCGTCATCGTCCCTCTCCCTTCCCGCGCCCTGGCAATGAAAGAACCGGCTATCAGCGTTGCTTTTCAAGTGAAATCTTACACATAAGTGCGTCTAAGCCGTTGAAACAAATAAAAATCACTAAATAAGAATGCTTGTCCTCAAATCCATACGAAACAAAATAAATCTGAAAGAGAAATCAGCTGCCGATACCAATGCCACCTGGCGTCACGCTAGACAAGCAAAGCCTGAAAAGACTGCTACGTTAGGCACGGAGCGGCGCTAGTTGCCGCCATCATCATCATCATCGCTAACTTTGCTCGGTCGCGGCAATCCCTGGCGTTCGCGTAGCTGCTGGCTCCTTACAATATTAATATTCAATAATCTAGAGCATTTCTTCGGCCGAATTTTCCTTAAAAGTGCAAAACGTAATGACTGATCAGCTTTGGGAGTTCGTTACATCAAGGCTAACCGCCGCAACGCGTTTGTTACATCAAGGTCGAAAATACATGGGCTTCAATGGGGGCAGCGTTGGGGAATTTAAAAACTTCGTTAAATCCAGGAATTCGTTACATATAGGTTCGTTACATCCAGGTTTAATTGTAGCTGCGTGACTACAGCATCGCGTTTCTTCAGTGTTGAGTGCACACCTTGGCAGCACACGTACAAACCATACTTCACTAAGTGCATCTTTCTTATTCTGCATTGAAGGACCAAGATGTCTGGACCACAAAAACAGTACTCGGCTGCTTTCAAGAGAAGGTTTATGTTAGCTTAAGCACAGGACATTGGCAACAGTGCAACCAGGACGTTGGCTCCTGCTTTCACCTTGTTTTCGTTTTGCTCAACATATTGGAAAGCTCACATTTATGGCAATTGCTATTTTACAGCATGATGAGCAAAACGAGAACGAGGTAAAAGCAGGAGCCAACCTTTTGACAAGTGGACTTGTCTTTTTCAACGTCAACATGTCACTCATGATCTTTCATCATGCATGCTCTATACTACTCTATATTCGAGTAATTATATTTTACTTGGCATGTGCAAATACTCGAATGTTAGATTTCAAATTGAATAGTGAACGTTAGAGAATTTCTCAATCTTGCCGTGGGCCTCGGTGTTTGAGAACTCCTTCCCGTCAGTGCCGACTGCAATTGATCCGTGAGTGACATGATGCGCATTCCCCGCTCTTGCCTGCCACGCAGGTTGGCCTTAACGAGCCGACGATAACCCACCTGCCATCTGCTTTCCTGTTTTCTGGAGCAAAACTGGAAAGCAAAACTTTCTAAGCGATAGAAGATTGCCATTAAGCATAGTATGGCCCTATAACAAACCGAAAACCACATTAGGACAACTTCGCTATTTCTTCAGCTTCAGAGGGATTCTATTTGACAGACATTCTATCGCTAGAAAATATTTTCCAGACCTTTGTATACGAACTGAGTTATCAATGTTCGTATAATAATTTGGTGTTCGCTTCAATAAGAGTAGAGCATATTATACAGCTTGATTCATAGGTACCGAAGTTACTGATAGCTAGCAAGAAGGTTATGGTTAAGCAATGTGATCAGCCTCCTGAGCATGTGAAGCACTGTGTTTTTCGCACAATATTTGGAATCGTAAAGGTTTGTGTTAAATTTTCTGATATTTGATATGATATTTGGCTCTCTTTTTTTCTCGATTTGACTTAATATTCCATTCTAAATCTACTGTTTGGTAATTGCAATCCCCTATTTCTAACAGTAGAATGAATGCTGATGCAGTCCTTCTGCCAGGATCACAATAGGCACACCAACTACTCGCATGTGTAAACAACTGATGGTCCAGTGGTTGTGTTTGTTTATCAAACAAGTTTACCAAAGACATGGCATGCCTCTCTCCATCTGGAGTGGCTGGTTGAAATGTTTGCTGCACCTGCTGTCTAGTTGTGAGCATTAGTGAATGAGTGCACCTGAAGAAATCAAAAGTTTGTACAAGGTTGTTGCCCTTTCTTGATGCCCTCAGTTACAATGACAGGTGCACAATTTACCTAGATGCTTAGGGAGCTTTCTTTTAACTGCTGTTCATAAAGTGTCCCTGTTGAGTACACTAAGACGTCATGCTCCCTTTGTTTTTTTATAGTATAAGTGACACATCACTGTTTGGAGCGAGGTGCAGTGACTAGAAGTAGTATTTTCATAGAGTGCAACATGTGCACTTTGCTACAAGGCAGCAGATGCTCTCTTCTTCAAGGAGTTACCTGGCCCTATTGAGAAACGTATCTAGGTTGTGTGTGGCCACTCTAAGGTACAGGCTTAATATTGTTTGTTGTCTTATTGTGCAATCAGTACAACACTGGTCTCTGTTAGATGTACATCCTGCATTGCATTCCATAAACCATATATCTTCTGTATGTTGAAAGCGGTTAAATAATGGCAGCTGTGACTTGTCTCTTCAGAGCACACCAAATGTGCTGCAAAGGTAGTTAAAGACAGCATTCAAGCTTTTATAATGAAACGGGGGACCTCCAATAGGTATAACCAGGCTCCATGATTGCCATCGGAGCCAGTTTCTGCCTGCTGTAAAGCTTTATCGATGTTTTATGTGAACTTGGCAGCATTCTGATATAACCACTCAAAGATGCCCTGGGGGAAACAGCTGGGATGCATCTTATTTTGTTGTTCTCATTGTACAAAGCCGTGGAGTGCCTGAGCATTAATAAAATGAGGGAGGGGGGGGATTCCTCCGTGGTGCGCAGAGCTGGAGATGCTGTCCGAGGCCAGAGCCCGACTGGCCAACACCCAGGGCAAGAAGGCCAAGCGCAAGGCCCGCGAGAAGCAGCTGGAAGAAGCGAGGCGCCTGGCAGCCCTGCAGAAGCGGCGAGAGCTGCGCATGGCTGGCATCACGCTGCCCCCGCGACGACGCAAACGCCATGCCATCGACTACAACAAGGAGATCCCGTTTGAGAAGCGCCCTGCCCCGGGGCTCCACGATACCTCTGAGGAAGTGTACGACCCAGCTGAGACCGACTTCCGGCGCTTGCGGCAGCAGCACCTCGATGGGGAACTGCGCAGCGAGAAGGAAGAGGTGAGAGTTCAGGCCTCCACTCCAAAGGAGAGAGAGCGAAACACGTAAAGGCAGGTAGGTTAACCTGAAGGACGTCCAGCTTGCTACCCTGAATCTTTGTAAAGGATCCACTCCAAAGCGTGGCGAATTCGTAGTCATATCCCAGAAACCGCAGAAGCACCAGACTTGCTTGAATAGAACACAAAACTTAATCTTGCTGAAATCGGTCCCATTGAGTTCATCCTTGGCACAGAGGTAACACTATGGTTGTGCTGTGTGCAGCTGAATACTTTCATTGGCAACAGATTTGATTTGGCAGTCCTGCTAGATGGAGCCGTATTCAGTGTATTGAGCACACACAAAAGCCTCCGTTTATTGAGATGAGGAAGGTGGGGCTGGTGCCAGTATGATATTATAGGCAGCAGAAGTGATGCTGATGATGAGGAGTGATGCTGATGCTGAGAAAAAAGAGAAGGAGCCATGAAAATTCGTCTGTGCAACATCATGCACTTGCCTGGTTGGGAATGAGGTCTGGGGAAACCAAAGTTACCAACGATAATGCGACATCTTGGATCCAACTGGCTCCTCCTTCAAGGACAAGAGGGTGAGGGGTGCATTTCGTGCGCATTATGGTAGCTTGTCAGGCATGCTGGCAAGTTACCGTTTTTCTTTTATTTATTTATTTATTTTTTTAATAAGGCTCATCAACATAGGAGCATGAATGATTCAGCCATTGTTAATTGTTCTTGTTGGCTAAGCGGTGTCAGGCATGGTTCATTATTTTCAGGCCAGACATACGAATTCACTGCGGTGAATCATGCCGTACCAACAGGCCCAGTTGGCTACCCGCGTGTCATTTGTAATTGACAGCAGTGAGCACGGTCTTAGGTAGCGCCAACTTCATGAAACACGCGAACCAAAGGGAGACACACACACACGCACCAAGCACCGCAACTTTCAACTGAAGTTCATTGGAGGAAGACGTTTTTGTACATAATTAACGGAACTACCTAGAAAGCGAACAGTGAAATATATAAGGTAATTCCATGCCTACTGTCCCAACCATAGCGCTCAACAAAAATCATTTGTCTAAAAAAATGACATGTATGTAAGCATTACTTGCACAGTATCTTCCCACAATATTTTGAGCAGAAAAAAATTTTGGGGCATGTCAGGGCCATTTGAATTTCATGAAATGGTGGAAAAGCAGGTGCAAAAAACAAATTTGCCAATAATCTACCATGTTGCGAATTCTCTCAAGATTTGCGTTTCTGCATTATCTGAACATTCTTCTTTCCTTATGAAACAGTTTCACAAAATAGCTTCGTTTTTTTACTCCTTTTGTGCCGATGCAAAAATACAGTAATCCCTCATTATACTGAAGTCAGCGGGACGGCAAAAAAAATTCGTTATAAGTGGTAATTCGATATAAGCGACCACTCGAGAAAAGCTAAAGCAGTCAAGCTTCAATTGCGCCAAAACTGTGAGGAAGTAGAATACAATGTGTTCAGTGTAGCAAAACTTTATTCAGGTGCAGAAAAGGCAGTGAGCTTTGGCTGTTTCAAGTTCTTACCCGGCGCGAGCAACCCCTGCTATAAATTGACCAAGCATTGCACAAGGCCGTGGTCACTGCCCATGAATTCAACCTTATTACTCGGCGAGCGTAGGTACCCCGCATCTGCACCATAGTGGGCACTTCTCATGGCTCTTCGTCCTCATCAGGGCCACCAACAGTGTCAATTAGTATCTCCGCATTCATCGCTCGGGGCAACCACGGGAGCAGCAGCTACGAATGTCTCGAAGTCACCTTCTGTCTCTTAGCCAGCAGTATTATGGACAGCCTTGTACAAATCGCTGCAAGTTTGGTCATCGTCAGGGTCGCTAACGACGGCGCGGGAAAAGCCGGCGTGCGCAGAGCAGTTGACAACCTTCCACTTTTCAAGTCCTTTCCAAGAAAAGTTCAGCAAATGGATTGCACCAAGCAAATGAATGTTGTACCTCTTGCTGGCGTCATGTGCTGTGAGCATGCACTGTGAAAGAGTCTTACGGTACAGCTTCCGGGTGGTATCAATGATGCCCTGATCCATTGGTTGCAGTATTGCGGTTGTGTTTACAGGCAAAAATTCTACAGTGATTGCCTTGAGGTTGTTGATCTTCCTGTGGCTCGGACAATTGTCACTTATGAAAAGCACTTGCCGAATCTTTGCGTCGAACTGTCTGTCCAGAAGGTGCACATAGCCTTCAAAAATAGCAGCGGTCATCCGTGCTCGCTTGTTATTTCTGTAGATGCGTTCCTTGGGAAAGTTGCATTTCGCAAGCACCGCGGCTTCTCCGCCTTACCCAGTATCAACAAGGGAAGTTTGTCTTCGACTTTTGCATGGGCACCAAACAGCACCGTGACACGCTGCTTGCCCTCTTTTCCTCTGGGTGAGGATCTGCCAGCGGTAGTGAATGTGCAATTCGGTAGCATCTTGTAGTACAATGCAGCCTCATCTGACATATTTACTCGATTGTAACGCGCCCTCGATTGTAACGCGCGCCCGTTTCCTGCGAGAAAAAAAAAATAACGCAGACGAGTGTAACGCGCTCATTTGCCATGACCTAAAAAGAAAAGAAAAGTCCTTTACAGCACCGCAGACCTCATTCTTTCTCTCATTTACAACTTTCTCTCATTTGAAAAAAACAAGGATTTACTCCCAGTGCTTTGAAGTTGTGATAAATAAAAAATGTTGCAGTTTTGCCCGAAAGGCAAAGCATCAGTTCTGATAGCAAGTTAGTAGACAACTATACGAAACGTAAGGATAGTAGTTTTATCAGCAGTATATACTTTTAAATATTCACTTACTGGCTATTAACAAGCACGGTGTCACGTGCGCACAAGCAGACATGAACACGTCTCACTCAATGACTGCGGAAACTCTTCATCAGAACGCTGGAGTGAGGAATTGCAGTAGCAGGAGCGAGGGAATCAACCTTTGTGCGGCCTCTCGCATCAAGGCGACCTAAGCGACGAGACCACAGCACGGTGCGCCTAGATGCGTAGACTCTTGTCTCCGTCGATGATCGATTTCAAGATAGGCACCGCGCGGGCGCGCCGTACGTAGCAGCCGCCAGTGTAGAATGCCTCTCCAGTTTGTGCCAGTCCCGCACGCAAGTTTCAGAAACTCCGAACGCACACCCGTGATGCAGCCAGATTTCAGTCCGTCTCCGCACACGTGATCGCTTTCCTTTTAATTGCTACATCATGATGAACTCGGCATGTCTACTTTAAAACGAAACTACTCATTAAGTGGGTACAGTTTAACGAGGTTTTACTGTATTACGAAATAATGTGCCCAGAAAAGCGTGAGGAGCAGGCTTATGTTTAAAAGAGAGTGTTTGAGAGGAAGCTGACTTCGCACTCTGCTTTGCCAGCTCCACACGCACGGCGCACGACTGCAAAACTTGGCAGAGATGTTCACAGCTATCCGTGGACCATGTTTTTTCGCCAAGCCCGAGGGGTGGTTCAGGACACGTTTAAGTGGTGCTAATTTGTCTATGCGACACAGGTGAGACCTGCATGCGCATGCCTGATTTTGTGCTACATTGTGCCCCCACGTTTTCAGAGATGGCACGATTAAGGCAAGCTTTTGGTCGGCCAATTAAGATGCTTTACGACCTTACGAGCAAAAAGGTCATGTGACGGCTGGTGCACATTTCTAAAGCCAGGCAGCATAGTAGGTGGCAAAGCATGCTTACCAGCCAGCTTGGGGCCCTCGTGTGCTTCCATTGATATACAGCAACACCTCAGTGTAGCAAAGTTGAAGGAAGAGCCAAAGTAGTTTGACTATTGATTGCACCAACACATCTGCTAGGCCTGCACAGGCACATATTGCTGCAGAATATCACCCATTGCTCAGACCCTAACCCAATCACCTGACATGCCAGAGATGCATGCACTGCAGTATCTGCTTTAATTTACATTACAAGTGCAGAATATGCTGTTAGAACTTTCCTTGAAATTGTCATCGCTTACACATGCCTTTCTTTTGCCTGCTTGTGCATATAGGCTACCCTGATGGTTGCGGCTTTGGCTTATTAAAAAAAAAATAAAAGGCAACTTCTGCGTTATATATTTGGTTCATGTTTCGCATGTCATGCGTGATATGTTCTTGAGCGAGCAATTTCTAAAAAATGGGAAACCAGAGTAATTTTTATTAAATAATCTCAAGATTTGTGCAAATACAATGAATGAAAGAAAACTCATGCAATACAGAAAGCAGGCTCAATGTAGGGCTTACATTTGCCATGCTACCTGGCTTACTAGTGAAGTGTTTTACCAACTCAAACTCTTAGCTGCTGCATAGCTGATCACCAAGCGCAGTGTTGGCAGCAGCAGTGTTTGATCGTGTGTACCTCAACCGCACTTCAAGCAAACTCGTTGATCGTAGCAGCACTTTGTGAGCTCCTCAGATCGGAGCGTGTGAGGTGGTTGAGAGCCGCTTTGTCTGTCCTGTGCAGCGCGAGCGCCGCAAGGACAAGCAGAAGCTGAAGCAGCGCAAGGAAAACGACCTGCCCCCATCACTTTTGTCGGCGGAACCTGTGCGCAAGCGCAGCAAGCTCGTGCTGCCAGAGCCGCAGATCTCGGAGCAGGAACTCGAGCAAGTGGTGAAGCTGGGCCGCGCTAGTGAGACTGCTCGTGAGGCCGCCCAGGAGGCAGGCCATCAGGCTTCGGACACCCTGCTGGCCGACTACAGCCTCACGCCTGGTGCAGCCGCCGCCGCTGGGGCTCTGCGGACACCCAGGGCGCCTGCTCTCAGCCGTGACACCATACTGCAGGTGGGCATTCCATTTTGGTTCATTTAGTGTGACCCCACATCATGTTCGGAAGTCACTGTGAGCAAAAAGTGCTTCCTTATTTGGATACAATTGGGTGTACCTTTGCTCCTACGTGATGACTTTTTTGCCAGCAAACAAGAGCATTGCGGTGTGGAATTGTGCTTACAGAACAAAACATTCTGCACCATGGTCGTCACATACACTCAAGTGGTCACGACACTGCATGGGTGTGTAGTTGTTATCATTCAGATTCTTGCTGGTAAATGCAGTCACTATTTTACCTTCCTGTTTTACCTCCCTGTTTTACCTTACCCGGTACCAAATTAAGGAGAGGTCTATAGGGGCTTAGCCCTGGGCCCCAACTTCTGACAGTTGGGGAAAGTAGGCCATTCTATTAGGTCCCGTTTATTTATCCGGCCATGCCCATTTTGCAAGTTGTGGCCAGCATCAGCTGCCTATGTGAGCACTTATTTTGCCCTTTCAGTGCCCATATTTTTCTCGGATATTACAAAACCAGCACAACAGCTTATTTTCGTTTATTCTGAAGGAAAAAATGACAGATAATGGTAAATGCACTCTAGTATGGCCCCCACATTCCTATCTTCTTTCTCTTTGTCTTGCCTAGCTTCGTTCTGACGTGCACGCTTCCGTGATAGCGCCGCCGTGTCAGGCAAAATGAAAAAAAAAAAAAACTACTATAAACATACGTCAGATGGCAGAAACTTGCAAGAGTGGTCCATGCACTACGGCGCAAATGGACAATTGCAGCAGTGCACAAAGTCCGGGAGCCGCCTCTCCAATTGGCAGGTGCCCACTTTGCGCACCTGCTGACGCCCACAAAGGGGCACATTCCACAGCCCACTAACAAAAACCCAGACTGAGCAAACCCAGAGAGGTGAGAAAATATGTTTCTATAAAAGCAGATAGCGAAACTCATAGCTCGCCAACTTCGTGTTACTGCGCACATCTGACTGGAGAACGTGCCAGTACATCAGTAGCACTGAAAGGGCCAAATGCAATGAAATGTTGGGCCACGTAAGAAGCTAGCCTACTATGGTGATGATGAAAAACTTTATTAAAAAGGGCATGGGTTCTAAAAATTGTTTTTTTTTTTATTTTTTAGCCCAATCTGCACTAAACTTCACTGTATTGATCAATTTCTCACGCTGATTTCAAATGTATAATTACTGTATTTACTCAATTCTACCGCGCCCTCGATTATAAGGCGCATTCGTTTTTCATTACCAAAGAAAAGGGGAAAAAAAAGAACCGCCCTTGATTGTAACGCGCACCCATTTGCCGTGACCTAAAGAAAGAAAAATCCTTTACAATACTGCGTTGCTCATTCTTTCATACGTAAATACAACTTTCTCTAATTTGGAAAAAACATACATTTACTCCCAATACACTAAAGTTACGATAAATAAAAAAAGTCGCAGTTTCGCGCGAAACGCAAAGCATCGATTACACTAGCAAATTAGTAGACAGCTATATGAAAAGTAAGGATAGTAGTTTTATTGGCCATATAATATTTTTAAACATTCGCTTACTAACTAAATTAACAAGCATAAGCATGGTGTCACACGCACACAAGCATGAACACGCCTCACTCAATGACTGCGGAAACTCTTTAAATGCTGGAGTGAGGAAGGGCGGTAGCAGGAGCGAGGGAAGTGGCCTTTGGGCAGTCTCTCACTTCAACGCGAACTAAGCGACGAGAACACAGCACAGTGCACCCAGATGTGTCGACTCTTGACTCCGTTGCAGATCGCTTTCAAGACGGTCCCCGCGCGGCCGTGCCGTGCGTAGCAGCCGCTGGTGTAGAATGCCTCTCCTGTTTGCACCAGTGCTGCACCAACTCCGAACGTTTGTAATGCAGCCCGATTTCCGTCCGTCTCCGCACACGTCATCACTTTCCTTTTAATTGCGCCATCATGATGAACTCTGCGTGTGTTCGCAGTCAGCACTTCCATGCTGATAGAGCAAACGCAGAAAACGGGAAGACAGACAGTGCACTAACCTAAGCCATAGGAAGCATTGCCTAAGCACACGTACTGCAGCACGTGGAGGAAGCTGCGGCAGCTAGGCTCGAAGCATGTACGTAGCGGCCGTTTTGAAATGCGGATGGCGATATGGTAGCGCAGATTTAGGCTCGTACCCAATTCTAATGCATGCGCAATTTTTGGACCCGTTTTATCCGAAAAAAAGTGCGTGTTAGATTTTAGTAAATGCGGTAGTGTTTTGATGGCTACTCTGGTTCAGAAAGTATTAATGTCTGAAAATAAATTTAATGGGTACCGTATTTACAGGATTGTAAGTCGACCTATTTTTTTTTATTTGAAGACCTAAGTGGGGGGTGGTCAACTTACAATTAAAACCAAAACATGGCACTACCAAAAAAAGAAGCGAGACCAATGAGATATCAGGGGAGCTGCAATGTAGTTACAATTTTATGTTTGCTCTATGGCCCTACCCATAGTTTTCGCTATCCTGTGCGTTCGTTCGCTATTCAGAAGGGTTTTTCAACATTTTTTAGGGTTTTACAGTGCACGCAACGCTCATGGGGGGTGTCGATAGTCAATTGAAGTGCCGTTGTTCTATTCGCAGCGGCACTCCCAGAACGGCGGTGCTTGCAAGGACTATTGATAGTTCATGGAAGAGCAGACGCCGCTCACGTGTTTCTATTTCCCTGTAGCTTATATAGGTGTTCTGTGGTAGCTTTTAGTTTGACACGTTCGACTCGACTGCCGGCTACGTGCTACTTCCATGCTTCCTCAGTCGTCATGAGTGCTCCAGGCCCACTAAACATTCGGCCCTCATTCACAGCAGCATTCAACAGGGCTGCCATCCTTCACGCCGAAGAGAGACAAACAACTTCATTTAGTCGCCTGCAGAACGACACCATGACTAAATGGCGCCGTGACACGGGCCCTAACGTCTTCTCAGCGGGTGGTCTCCACTCAACTCCAACGCGTGTTACTCCCGCGGTCGGTCGCCCTGAGGGGCAAGTCGTTTTGTCGGTTTCGCTCGGCCTTTGTCTTTCGAGAGCCGCCAAGACCTGCTGGACGGCCCAGGTTTGGCTTTCCTGGTCGTAGCATTCCGCCGCAGCCGCGAGTCGTGGCGGAATCGTACTTGTTGAAGCTTCGTCGGGGTACTTGGTGCAATCCCATAGAATGTGCATCAGGGTGGCCCTCTCCCGCTGGCACGCGCGGCACACATCACTCACGTATAATTTCGAGTATAGATTACCGTATAATGCGGAATATAGGTCGAGGCGGAATATAGGTCGACCCCCTTACATTGACGCAAAGAAGTCAACATAAAAATTATAAGGCACAAAACTTTGTTTTATTTAGTGGTGCCGCCAGAGTCGTCACCTGCTCATTCGTCTGAGCTGTCTGAACTCTCGTCTGAAGACAACTGCTTTTCGCTGGCTGCGTCCCATAACATGTCATCCTCGGTGCCGTCCAAGGAGTTGCTAATGCAACACTTCTTGAATGCCCGCACCACCATATCGTCGGGCAGCGAGCACCAAGCCTGCGACACCCATGTGGCCACAGTGGCGAGAGGCGGCCTGCGCAGCCGGCCGGTTGGAGTCGTTGCGTTGTCGCCGGCCATCCACTGATTATATTGTTCACGGACACGGTCTTTAAAGGGCTTGTTGAGCACGACATCCAGAGGCTGAAGGGTTGAGGTCATGCCTCCCGGAATGACGGCGAGTTCCGTCCTCCCGTCGCGGAGTGCCTGCTTCACACCTGCTGTCAAGTGCCCGCGAAAGGCATCCAAGACGAGCATGCTCGGACACCGCAGGAGTGCGCCAGGTCGCCGATTCCAGGCGGTCTTAATCCAATTGAGCTTGAGGGCCTCGTCCATATAGCCCTTTTCATTCACGCGAACAACAACATGCCGTGGGAAAACCTCTTTCGGCAGCGTCTTCCTCTTGAATATTATGTACGGAGGCAGCTTTCTGCCGTCTGCAGTACACGCGAGCATCACCGTGAAGCGCGAATGCTCGTTCCCCGTAGAAAGAAGCTTGACTTCTTTTGCGCCGCGTTCGCACACTGTGGTGGGCGGCGGCATGTCGAACCACACCGGCGTTTCATCAGCGTTGCTGATCTGTCCCAACATGTAGCCATGCTGCTGCCGGAGACGGATAACATAGCGCTGGAATTCGACCAGCTTGTCCTCGTATGCCAATGGCAGCTTCTGGCAGATTGATGTGCGCCGTCGAAGTGCAAATACTTTGCATCGCATGAAGCGACGAACCCAATAAATGGAGCCCTTGAATTGTTCCTTGGGCAGTCCGGATTCTCTGGCGATCTCAATAGGTTTGATGCGGATGAGTTCCGCTGTCACTGGCAATCATCTGGCACGATGCTCGCGGACGAAATCCGCCACCTTGTCTTCGAGCTCCGGGTGCACCGCGCGGCGCCCGCGAAAGGACGTCTTCCGCGCGTTGCAGGCAGACAGCTTGACTTTCTGCGTTCGCCAGTACCGGACGCTTTTTTCCGACACGCCGAATTGCCGCTGGGCAGACATGTTCCCATGCATTTCAGCATATTCGATTACTTTCTTCTTGAACGCCGCGGTGAACTGACGTCGAGTGCTCGTACTCATTTTGCGGGTTGTCGGGAAATTTAGCTACGCCAGGAACGATCGCTGCCCAAAAGGGAAGGTGGCGTCGGTCCAACTGCGTAGGCTGCGTCGGTCACCAAGGAGGCGATAACGATGCGGATGCCGAAAGGTCTGCACTCCTACATGTTGCCAGACGACTATTCATGTTGTGCCAAGGGCCGGTATATAAGTCGAGGGGTGACCATTTAGTAATGTTTTTTGGAAAAAACCTCCACCTATATTCCGCACTATACGGTAGTCATTAACACTGGGGTGGGTAAGGAACCAGTTAGCAATTTTCTGAACAGCACCGCCTCTGCTCGGCTCAGCCCCGGGTGCGGGGGTGGGAAAGTCCTTCGAGCCAGGCGGTGGAATTGTGTAAGTTCGTTGAACGTCGTCATGCGGTCTTTGGCACTACACCACGTTGGACGGTCGGTTGCAGCAGCGCAGTTGGTTAGCGCTCGCACCACTGTGTGTGCCGTCTCGTTGAGGTTATCATGCTTCTCCGACGCATTGCTGAAGAAACAAATAACTTCGCAGTGGGCCGCAAGTTCGATATTTCTGAACGGTTGGTGCAACAGGGGCAACTGCAGTGAAGCAAAATTTTCACCTGTGAGGGCAATTTCCCACGGGCTGAAGTCGGGACGCTTTCCGGAGCTGTAGATGAAGCTTGCGGGGTACGTCGCTGAAGTGCGTGATCGCTCCCTACCAGTGAAGTGCGACATGGTCATGGAACAAGCCCGGATCTTCACCTTTGAGGACTTGCTTCGCCGTAGGCGGGACCAGGGTCTCTGTGGGAACAGCCAGGGGGTGATTTCCACATGACGTGAGGCCCGCTGATGCTCCTGGCAGATTTGGCAGCTCTGGACCATTTGAGCGATGTCTTGGTCCAGGCCAGGCCACAAAACATGGGACTGGGCCACCATCTTGTTCTTTTGCACGCTAGGATGACCCGCCTGCAGCAACTGCAGGACTCTGGAGCAGAGACTTTTGTGGTATCACCACCTTGGAACCCCACAGTAGGCAGCCCTGCTGCAAGCTCAGCTCGGCGGCCTTGTGGCTATAGGCCTGTTGAACCAATTCATCCCCACGGGACACCGCCTTGACCACCTGAGACAGGACTGGGTCCTGGCTGGTCGCTTGCAATGCCACAGATCTGGAGAGCACCTCCATGTACGCTTGCTCCAGCATGAACACTTCCGCAGGTTCTGGAACGGCATCGGGCACCTCAGGCAGGTCAGGCATCTCTGGCAGCTCAGAGCATCAGCAGGTACCAGATTCTTTCCCAGATGGTAAACCAGCTGGTAACTGTAAGCTGCCAATCTCAAGGCCCAGCGTACCACTCGAGGTGATGCCTGCACGGGAACTGCCCTGTCAGGCCCCAGCAGCCCCAATAGCGGCTTTTGATCCATGACTGCCTTGAACTTCCGGCCCCACAGATACTGGTGGAAGCGTTCGACACCGAACATGAGGGCCAGGCCTTCCGTGTCCAGCTGGCTGTAGCATTGCTCTGCAGCATGAAGCCGACGTGAAGCAAACAACGCAGGGTGTTCCTGGCCATTCTTGTCCCTGTGTGCCAGGATGGTTTCCACACCGTACGGCGACGCATCTCTGATTAGGATGACAGGCTTGGCAGGATCGAAGTGTACCAGCACTGGAGCTTTTGTGATTAGCTCCTTGCTGTGCTGGAAGGCCCGGTCCTGCTCCTTCTTCCATACCCATTGCTGACCATCTCAAAGCAGAAGATGGAGCGGCTGTGGATGCGGAGCAGCTGCTGATGCTTCGACAGGTTCGGTAGAAAACTCCTGTAGAAGTTGATGATGCTGAGGTGGCTCTGAAGCTCCTTCTTGTTCTGGGGCTTAGGCGCCTTGAGCACGGCATCAACTTTGCTGGGAGCCGGGACTAGGCCAGCCTGGGAAATGACATGTCCCAAGTACTCAACACTGGGGTCTAGCAAAATGCACTTTTCCAGCTTGAGCTTGAGGCCGGCATCCTGCAGTCGTGCCAGGATGTTGTGCAGGTTTTGCAGGTTGTCCCCATCGTCGCTGGCAGTAACCAGGATGTCATCCAAGTACACCGCCACATGCCTCATGCCCCTGAAGAGGTTGTCCATCTCCCTCTGAAATATGGCTGGGGCTGAAGCCACTCCAAACGGTAAGCGCGTGTACTGGAAGAGCCCCAAAATTGTCGATATTGTGACATAGTTCCGGGAGGCATCCTGGAGCACCAGCTGCTGGTAAGCATCTCCGAGGTCGAGCTTGTGAACTTCTGTCCACCGGACAACGCTGACCAGAGATCTTCAATCCGAGGCAAGGGGTACTTCTCGACGGTAGCGACAGGTTGACGGTAACCTTGAAATCCCCGCAGATCCTGACACTGCCATTTCGCTTGAGAACTGGTACAGTGAGAGCGGCCCATTCAGACATGTTGACAGGCACCAGGATGCCCTCTTGCCGTAACCGTTGCAGCTCTTGGGTGACCTCGTCCTTCAGGGTGAATGGCAGTGGGCGAGGCTTGAAAAAACATGGCTGAGCTTCCTCAGGTACATAGATGGCAGCTGTCGTGCTGGCAGATGCGCTCGCCCCTGGCTAGAATGGGGACTTGAACTTGGTCAGGAGGCTGGGGACGTCTTTTACCACATGCAGGCTGGCTTCCTGGTACTCTGGCAGACAAACGCCCAGTGCATGAATCCAGTTTCGCCCCAGCAGCGTCGGCAACTATCCCTTGGTTAAGTAAAGGGTAAGGGCTGCCTCCCTGTCGCCAAAGCGAATACTGACCTATGCCTGACCCTGGACCTGGAAGAGCTGCCTGGAGTAGCTACGCAGCATCACGCCCGAAGCCTTGACGGACACGCCAGAGAAAGTACACTTGAACAGTTTCCCGGCCATTACCAACATGCTGGCCCCTGTGTGCAGCTCCACGGAAATGGGGTGCCCGCAGATTTTGACGGCAAGTACGTACGGCGGCACAGACGACGATACAAAGCCTGTGTGCCACATGTAAAAAATCGGCGAGTCCTCGGCCACGGCGTGGAGCCTGGCCACGGAAGAACTTGAGCCTGCTGCCGCACGCCCCTCCCGCGTACCCTTGCGACGGCTACCCTGGTTGCGGGCTTGTGTGGTACCTTGGCTTGAACCAGGCTGCTGCTGCTGTCCGCTGTTCGTCCACCCCCTTCGGCATACCCGTCCCAGGTGCCCAGTTTTCCCACACTTGAAGCATTGTGCTTGAGAGAACTGGCACTGTGAGGGGGAGTGGACAGCACTACAGTGACTGCAGGTGCTGACGGTCAGTATGGCCCTTTGTCGCCAACTTGTTGACCGCCGCTTCAGCCGATGGTGAGCCAGTCGCACGGGCAATCTCGCCAGTGTCCTTGGCGGCAGTTTCCATTGCCAGCGCTGCCTTAACGGCATCGTCCAGCAAGGGGTTGGGAAGCTCCAGGAGTCGTGTCTGCATGGCGGGGTTGTTGATGCCGCAGACGAAACAGTCCTGGAGCAGCAAGTCCAGCTGGTCCCCGAAAACGCAGAAACTCGCTAACCCTCGTAGCGCAGCAACAAGCGTCCTGAGGGTCTCTCCTTCTCGGCGGCTCCAGTTGAAGCAGAAACGCTCCATTAGTGTGGATAGTGCTGGGTTGAAATGCGAGCGCGGTATGGCAAGCAGCTCGCCCAGCGTCTTAACATGCGGCGTGGCTGGCTTGAGAAGGTCGAGCAGGAGACTGAAGACATGGGTCCCGCAGCTGGCCAGGAAAACGTCACGCTGTTTGGCCTCGGGTGTGTCGTTTGCTTGGAAGAACACGTGGACTTGTTCCTCGTAAACTGTCCAGGCAGACCCATCTCCCTCGAACAGTTCGAGCCTTCTGTACAGCGACATGGCGCCAGCAACAGGGGGCGGTGTTTCGCCTCCCGGGGCGGCGGCGGATGATCCATGAGTACTCATCGCCATTGTCACGATCCACTCGGGTTCGTGAACAAGGGAGGGCTCGAGGCACCCTTTGTTAGACAGACGCTCCGCAGCATGGTGGTGATGAAGATGACTGACCGTCGAGCAGCTGTGCTCGCCAGTGTTTATAGCGGTGCGGTGACCAATGTTGCCTACTGAGTCTTGCGGGCCAATGAAGATTATGCCGGAGGGGGCGTCACATGCTTGTTACACTTAGATATAGTGTTTTTTTTGGGGGGGGGGAATGTGTTCAGAAAGTAGGCAGTTCAGGGCGAGAATTGCTAATAGTTGCTGCATTTAGTATTTTTGTTCCATTTTTCACTGAAAAGTTCGCGTCACATTTGGGAAGTCAATACTGAAAAGTTAGTCAGACTTTAGCTTTGTACGTTTCCAAGCCGCTCCCTTGGGGAACTTAAGATTGCAAGAACTGCAGCGGGAACGGCAGTTCATCGGCGTATGCAGCAGAATTGCATCGGTGGTACAGTGCTAACACACGCTTTTATTAACCCATGCGTTTGGTGACTTCATGGACTAGTGTACACGTTTCCATCAATAAATTCGTAATTACTCTTCGTGAGGTGACTTTGACTGCACTTATTTGGCAATGTCACATGTATTCATCGGCAGAAAAGTCGCAACATCATATGCAGACATTGCACCATGCGGATTTGTTTGATATAAGTCTGCACTAACGACGAGTGCTTATTATTGAGGTACAAAAGCAACATTATGGCAAGGGTAGAATTTTAAAAAGAATGATAGAGACATCGCATTACTTAACAAAATTTATCGGCTAGTTAACATGAGCTTCACTTCATGTAAATCGGGTTCATGGCGTTTGTCTGCGGGAACCACCTGGCACGTATGTGGACCATGTTGTCCCAAACACCGGTAACATTGTGTTCATACCCGCTCCCAGAGAGATCAGCATCTTCCCTACAGCTGTCACTGCAGAAGAAGTAGCCTGGCACCCGAACAAAGGAGAAATCGCAGCCACGAATTTCAGCCATCCTTGCTGCAAAGGGTTGTCGTCTGCTACTGCTCCCACGCGTACTGTTGGAAGCGCCCGCTAGGTGGCTATCAGTGGCGCCTGTACAGGCGGTGTGCTAGGCGTATACATTAGAACCCCGCTGTTACGTTCCTCACTGCTGCGTTTTCCCAGCTGCTACGTCGTTTTCATCCGGTCCCGGCATAGCTTCCATAGGATACAATGTATAAGGAACCCCGCTGTTACGTAGTAGCTGTGAAAACGTTCCCGCATGGTACGTCGCAACTTAGCACCCCGCACCCGCCTGGGCTAAAGTAGGCAACGCGTTCCAACCACCATTTTGGCTTTTGACGAGTTTTGGCTGAGCTTGGCCTGGGTTGGCTATGGAACTGGCTGCAAGAAGCCGCACGCCAGTTCGAGAAACCGCCACTAAGTGGCCATTCATGAAAAATGCTCTCACTATCATCACTTTGATTACGGTCACCGCATCGTTGTTGGACGTGTCGACTCACGGAGTAAGGAAACTCAGGAGAGGCCCTGACGTCATTCTTTGTGAAGCTAACGTGAAACCAGAAGTTGGCGTTGCTGCGCCTATCGGGCCAGCTCTCCTCTCTTGTTTACATTTCTCCCACGCCACGCTGTGCGCAACCGGGCTGCTCAGACGCGCGCGCTCTGCAGCAATACTAAACAATCGTTAGCACGTCAGCATGATTACGCCAAAGAGGGCAAAATTTCCCGCGGATATTCCTTCGTCCATTGCCATTGCCGTGGCGCGGTGACGACGAGGAGCACGAGCCGCATGATGCCGGTGAGTTGCCAAATCCTAGCTTTGGAGAAGCCATCGCGGCTCTGGACCTCCTCCGCAGGTACGTCGCACCTCACAGCGACGCTGACAGCAATACGGCCTTCCAGGCTATTCAGAAACGTGTGGCGATTGCTAGCGAGCGAAAGAAACGGCAAGCCACCATTATAGACTTTTTTAAGTCCTAAGCGCACTCTGTGGAAATGAATTGTCTATAGTTGAAGCTGCATTTTTTCATTCATTTTTGGAGCTTTCCTCACTGTTGCGTTTTCCCGGTTGTTACGTTTTTTTTGCCCGGTCCGGTGAAAAACGTAAGAACAGGGTTCCACTGTAGTGGGAAGTGATCTTTTTGATTTTGTCTTGCATCAGCCTTCCTTTACCATAAAGTTGCTCACCTTGAGCTTTCCTTTTTCTCCACAAGTGAGCGCAAGGCCGCTCCCATATGCTTATGTACAGGGTTGATACAGTCTTTTTTTTTTGCAAGTTTATTATTTTTTGCACTTTTACTGAATCTTTTGTCAGGGCATGAAATGTTCAGCTATTGCCATCTGAGAGCATAGTCGTGTAGTGAAGCTCATGCTTCTCTAATGACTGCTGGAACTAGTGCAAGGCTGCTTCCACTTCCATCTGGCCAGCCTTAGAATCTGTTTTTCTGGTACAGTGGAGCGTGCTGGATGAGCCAAGCAGCATGCCCTTCCTCATTTTCTTTGGCCCACTGGTGCAACCCAGGCAAGAGTTAGACAGATCAACAGGGTCTATCACGAGACCAGTGCACTTTTCAATTATACAACAATGTGGGAGCTATGACCGCGAGTCAACCAGCTGCCATCATAGATAACATCAACCTTTCCTGGTGGTTTGCCGAACCCCACGTACAATTCTTTGACGTAAGCAATGCTAGCGGCCTCACACTCGGTAGCAGTCACACTGCAGGCTTCTACCATAGCCTTCATGTGTCCCTGGTAAGTCTTGTAGTGCACGCCACAATGCAAAACGTTCATAGTGGCGAAAAAGTCTGACAGAGCCGTTGCTCCCTCGCCGATGCTGCTGATGGCCTTCGTTGCATGCAAGTTCAATTTGAAAGGCCCTACTTTGGCACCAGCCTCACCGGCTACCCTCGGAGACGAGAAACGCTCCTCAGACAAGTCGCAACTGCGATAAGAGAGCACGAGCTTCGAACACATCCCAAAGTCTCTACTTTCTGCCTTCAACAAGGTCATGCATTTTGTGCCGCACTCTGGTAAGGCGCAATCCCAAACAACATGCTTATCTTGGCTAAGTTCACAATGACAAATTCGGTGCTGTTTTCCTTGTTGTCACTCAGCTTGAATTTCCGCTCTGTTGCACACTGCAATGCCAGGCATTCTTTCAAGTGCACTTCTCGCACACTTGGCCGACTCGTCCACTGAATAGTACGCCACCTCAGTGTGGTCTTGGGTGCCGCTGGACACGCTGGCTGATGATCAGATGACACCAGGTCACAGAAGACCTATATAAACATAGAGAAAGGAAACTTCCTTCCACAGTGCAATGGAAATAAGAGTAGCGATGGCGTTGTGACCTAAACTATGTGACCGAGAGATGGCAATAGCAAAATTGAAACTACTATCATCATTATGTATTGAGCAATATGGCCGCTACGCCAGCAGCTCTGGCTGATTTTGGGTGCTTTGTTACCGCTTTCAGAGCAGTATTCATGTGTACGGTACTCAAACATGACTACAGATATCTTTATTATGTCACCAGGTGACCGAAAGGCCTGAACTGGAAAAAAAAAAACACATTTCAAACAAGTAAGCTTACATTACTTATTGTCAATGGTGAATGAAGCAGTACATGCCCGCAATTTTCGTACAGGTCAGGTGGAGGTAATGCTGTCAGTCACTGAGTTTACAACATACGGAAACACAGATAGTCGTCTATTTAATGAAATTTAAATCTGAAATTGAGTTTTCTCATCGTGTTCGGCTAAAGCTGGAAAATGAAGCTTCAGACAGTATTTATGCTGGGTTACCCTCATACTTGTATAGTGTACAGTGCTGCTTGACGTGCTTCATAGTACGTTGTCTGCATTTAATGATTTCAGCTATAAAGTCGACGAGTGAAAATTCGGACTCCACGGGGAACGTAATTAAGTCCAAACATAGAATGTTTGAAAAAATGAATGTATCTAAAGAAAATTATAATTTTATTTACGTTTTAAGGCCCCCGTGCAAGAAAGGAGTAGTCGATTCATTGCTGCATGTACTTCCGCTTTCATGCAGTCCTTCTGTATTTCTGATAGTTTTGTGTTGTCTCTGTAAGCCAATGCAAGGACTGCATAGCTCGAATCAGATCCACATGTGAAGGCTCTGGAGAACATGGTGCATCAATCCGATATAGGGTCACAGTTTGACAGTGGGAGAACTTGCTCAATTTCATTGTCGTTCAGTTGGGCACTCGACGACACTGCGCTGCTGACGTCTGCAGTCTTCAAATGTAATGCAGCAGGAATTGGCACACTGCAGCCTAGCAGGTCATCAATGATGTCCGCATCTGAGCTCGTTGCAGTAGGCGGCAGTTCAGGCTCTTCAGTTGCGGAGCCGGGCTCATTCGGACTGCCACTCAAGACTCATTCGGAGTCGGAATGTGAGGGCACCATTGGAGCCATTTGACATGGACTGTCGATAACTTTAGGAGAAAGACTTCAAGCCAGCAGAGCGCTGTCTGGAACGCATACTGTATTTGCACGATAATAAGTTGACCTACTTTTTTTTTAAATTTGAAAATCTGAGGTTGGGGGGGGGGGGTCGACTTACAGTCAAAACCAAAACATGGCTCCACCATAAAAGCAAGATCAACGAGATATCAGGAGAGCTAAAATGTGGTTATAATATTATGTTCGCTCTATGGCCCTACCTGTAGCTTTTCGCTATCCGGCACATTTGTTCGCTTTTTGGAAGGGTTTTTCAACATCTTTTAGACTTTTACAGTGCACACAACACTCATGGAGGGGGCGTCGATAGTTAATGGAAGTGCCGCTGTTCCATTTGCGGCGGCGCTTGTAGGGAGTATCGATAGTTCTTAGAAGAGCAGACACCGCTCACGTGTTTCTCTTCACCTGTAGCTCTTAGTTTGACGCGTTCCACTTTTCTGCCGCCTTTGTGCTACTTGCATGCTTCCTCAGTCGTCATGAGTGCCCCAGGCCCACTAAACATTCCGCGCTCATTCACAGCAGCATTCAAGAGGGCTGCCATTCTTTATGCTGAAGAAACAAATAACTTTGCTGCGGGCCGCAAGTTCGATGTTTCTGAATAGATGGTGCGAGAGTGGTGACTGCAGCAAAGCAAGATTTTCACCTATGACAGCAAGTGAAGAATTTCCCACGGGCCGAAGTCTAGACGCTTTCCGGAGCAGTAGGCCAAGCTTGCGACATACATCGCTGAAATGCGTGATTGGTCCCTGCCAGTGAACTGCGACATGGTCATGAAACAAGCCTGGATTGTCGCCTTTTAAGGACCTGCTCCGCCGTGAATACAAGTGGCTGGTGGCAGAAGGCCGTGAACTTACGCCAACTGGACCTTCCAAAAAAGCCTCCCTGATGGGTGTGTGTGGTTAGGTGCATTCAGCGTGGGCTGCTCTTCCACAATATGTCATGGTGCAGTCGTTTGCCAAATGTGGAATTTCGTTGGACGATGATGCACTGTGGGACCTTAGCAGTGATGACAATGGCAGCACTAGTGAGGACGATTGCACAAGTGAAGATGAGTACTAGTCCACTGACCATGCCAGCTGCTGATAAATTTTCGTTATGAAATGCGCCCTCGGGTATGCTCTTTTCTTTTTTTTTCCTGTCACAGGCGATATGGGGGGTTGACTTACATTCAAGTCAATTTACAGTCGTGTAAATACGGTACTAAACTAACAAACAAGCACACAATGGCGGAACGCTGTCTGGAAAGCAAATCCAACAAGCAAGAGTGGGCCATGCCTGCCATGCACAGTAGTGCCGGCATGTATGTGATGATCACAATGTTGTTGCAACCTCACAATTCAGGCAAAGCCTCCAAGATTGGCATTTGCAGTTAAACCTCTGAGGCGCGGTGCTGCGACCAAGGCACTACCTCAGGGATTACCACCTAGCCTGTAATCTCTGAGGCTACACTTGATGTCTCATACTTGTAAGGCCATGCTTGATGTCTCGTCAAAGTTGCCAGAGGATATAATGTCGGCAGAGTCAGCGTATACTACATCCACGGGCGGAGTCCGGATAATCGAATGTAGAGCTGGCGGCTGTCCAAAATAGTGGTTGTCTTTATACGTTTAGTCTATAGAGCCATTGGTGGTGCTGCAAAGCTGTCCGAATCACCGAGCAGGTCTGAATTATCGGTGTCTGATTTATCGGTCAGCGACTGTATTGGCGACAGTGCTGCTTGAGGCGTTTCATAGTCTGTGTTCAACAATTTCAGCTATATTAAAAAAAGAAACATAAAAAGTTCGGGGCAAAGATGTACTGTCGGCAAGATAAGCTCGAGCTGCAATGTCCCATTGTTATCGTAACACATTGGCGAGAGGCACAAAATGTAGGGAGAAAGAACATTATGCTAAATTTGACATCACAAATTGTGTGCTCTTGATATTTCTGCTGCACATTTAGTGTTCAGGTGACAGTAAAGGCTTCGGCACAAGCGGAGTACCCGTAGGAAAGCGAGGAACGTTGTGGACACAACAGTGCTTACAAGGACCTCTGCAAATATTGTGTGAATAAGCAAGGACACTAAATAAATATATGAGTAAGGCCAATTAATTCTTATGGATCCTTGGAAAATGCAATTTACGGTTTTATGTTGAAAAAACATAGTGGTTTGTGTATTCAAACAAGTAAAAGAGGTTGCAAGGAGATGAACATTTCAATTGAGTAAAAGATGTGAGCAAAGGAAGCCTCAGCCTGGAGCCAGCATTTCTACAAGCAAACATATTTGCGAGGGCCATGACAAAAACGACTTCCCAAGCTGAGACTTCCCTTGCTCGTCCACTCTTGATTGGGTGAATGTAAAGTCAAATTTACACCGTGTATATTTCAAGAAGTTTTTGGGAAACGCACTGCTCAGGTTTGTCATCAGCTGTTTGAAGAGAAAGAAAAATTTTTGTTAGTGATTTGTCGTGCTTGAGGAGTGTGGAGTAGGCCGGTTGTGTGCATTTGCCTTTTCTAGCTATCTCTTATGGGGCAGGGCTAGCCTAGTTATTGATTTCATGCAAACTGTACATTGTGGGGTCTGATGTGGGATTCTCACACCGTACTCTTGGGACAAAGGAACGACAACACAGTAGTGCAAACAATCACAAGGGCATTTATTGCACCCTTCATACATCAATGCCTGCTCGCCGAGTTGCTATCCACAAAACATGCCGATGGGCGCGCGACAAATCTAGAAGTCCGACTTACCGCGACCGGAAGCGAGCGAATGTGTTCGCCCCATGCTGGATCCCAACGCCTGCTCGTTCGCGTGTATAGTCACGCGAATCGTGGCGCGTTCGAAGGCGGCCACGCGAGGCGGTCTCGCAGAAGCATCGGTCGCCGCGCGCGCGGAATGTCCGCGCTGTTCGCCGACCCGCCGGGAAAGAGAGTCGCTGCACGCGCGGCACGTCCGTGCTGCTAGCTGTCTCCAACCCAAGAGAGCAAGCGCCTTCCTCCCGGCGCCCAAGTAACCTCGCCTGTCGGCGGCGTTAGTAGCGCAACACTCGCGCCATCTCTCGGACTGCGCTTCAACCACATTGACCGCCGCGGACGTCACGCAGGCCACGCGGCGAAGCGAGATTACAGGAGACGCGCTATGCGGGAAAAACATCAGGGGAGGCGCGAGGGTCGCGCATCCCCACAACATGAGCTTTTGTAGTTAACAAATGTAAAATAATTCACATACACTAATCTAATTCTAATCCTAGCACTTACCATCTTAGTGTACACATCAAAAATAACTTAAATTGGACCATTAATATAGAGTTTTGTCATTAACAATGCTAACCACATGCTTGGGTACTTACGGTGCAATTTTTTTAAAGCACCATCTACTTTAAAATTACAGGTTTACACCACACTCAAAACTTGGAACATGCATCTGCAATATGGGATCCCAGTTGCGTTAATCTTATTACTTTACTTGAGCCCGCAGGGGCGTCTGCGTCAGCAGGCGTTTGGTGTGTGGCGACACCACGGACCCGAGCACACGAGGGTTGGACCCTCCCGCGTGTTGCCGTGCGCGGCTTAGCCGTGTCTGGGGAAAAGGGGATCCTGGGGGTTGAGCCGATGCTGGGTGATTGGACCTTTAAGGCCCCCCGGCGGAGGCAACACACCCCTTTGGCCTCTGCTTCACATAGACGGCACCCCCGGACTGACCCACCCGGGGGAAATCGGCAGTCGCCTTTTCCTGTCCTCCTCTCCAATCTTCGTTTTTCTCTCGCACTTTTCCATCTTTCCTGTCTTCTCTTCACTTCTAATTACTTCCGTATTTCCTGGCGGCAAGGGTTAACCGTGTGTATCTACCCAGCCTTGGGTACATATATTAGGTTATAGCGGCGTTGTATAGCTGACGTCTACAGGTATGTTCCTAACCTCGTAACGTCCCCTTGTTGGGCTCGGTGGTGGGTGGCTACCATCGCCGCTGAATATTCTAAGAATACATGGAAAATGCATTCCCCTCCCTAGCAGATCGTCCTTACAAAAGAGGGCGCACCGAAGCAATCTTCGATTTCACTTTGAAAACCAACGCAGAAACGTTCCCACGCTACCATGTGATCCACAGTGAAGGATCTCTGCCAATGAGAAAACTATCCCCATTCCTAATAGCAAAATGCCTAATAGAAAAAATCGGAAAACAATACAAAGCTTCAAAGATGTCAAGTGGGGACCTCCTCCTTGAACTCAAAACCAAAGATCAAGTTGAAAAGCTCGCTGATCTCACCTGTGTGGGAGACATCAAAGTCACAATCTCAGCACACCGTTCGCTTAACACAAGCAGGGGCGTAATATCAGAAGAAGATTTCTTAAACCTGAGTGATGAAGAACTCCTGGAAGGTTTCCAAGAACAGAATGTAATCAAGGTTCAAAGAATAACTCTCCGAAGAAATAACGAGCAAATCCCGACCAAACACGTTATACTTACCTTTGGTACCAGTATTGTACCTACTACACTTGAAGCAGGCTATTTGAAGATCAACGTAAGACCATATATCCCAAACCCGAGGCGGTGTTTCAAGTGCCAGAGGTTCGGACATGCATCGCAGTCATGCAGAGGTAAATCAACGTGTGCAAAGTGTAGCGCCAATGACCATCAGTCGGAGAACTGCAATGCTGCTCCACACTGTACAAACTGCAAAGGAGAGCATCCAGCATATTCAAGATCTTGCCCCTGCTGGAAGAAAGAGAAAGAGATAATTGCAATCACAGTGAAAGAGAAGATTTCCTTTTATGAAGCAAGAAAGAAACTAGCACACCTACCTCTAACAACCTACGCCAGTGCGGTGCGGCAGGGGACAGCACCGCAGTGGTCACAGGAGTCTACAGGGACCGCAGTCAGTGGCCCAGTAGTAACTCCATCCGTCCCCTTGGTGGCAGCAGCCAGTGCTGCTCCATCATCATCATCATCACAGACGAGCCTGCAGACCCTGGTCCCACAGGTCCCCAGGCTAAATCGAACTCCCAGGCCTGAGACGCGCGTCTCAGCGCCCGGTTCTCGATCATCCAGCGCCTCGGAGAAGGTTATGGATGTCGACACCAAAACTCCGGCGTCATCGACGCCAAAACATCAGCGCTCCCTGGAGCGCACTAAGAAAGACAAACTCACAATAACTACGCGAACAAAGGGACCGGTAACCTGAACGGTTACCGTTCTTCCAATAGTACATTCCCACTAACAAATGTCACCTGCAATTACTTAGTACATATATGTAAATTACCATTCTCATTCTGCCACTATGGCTTTTATCGTACATTGGAATTGTAGAGGACTGATTCGCAATCTAGGTGACATTAAAGACATAACAAAAACCTTTTCGCCAATCGCATTTTGCCTACAGGAAACAAACTTAGGCCCTAAACACAGTCAATTCCTTAGAGGCTTCACCGTTGTCCGAAGGGACCGCGAATGTTCCAGCCGTTTGTCAGGAGGAGTAGCAATAGTCGTGCAGGGAGGCACTCCTACCCGATATGTCCCATTAAATACATCTCTAGAGGCCGTAGCTGTCACCATTCTATCCTACAAAACAATCACCATCTGCTCACTATATATTCCACCCCACACACATTTTACTATCAAAGACTTAGAAAATCTAAGAGATCAGTTACCAGAGCCATTTGTCTTGGTAGGAGATTTTAACGCTCATTGTACTCTTTGGGGCAGTGTCAAAACTGACCAAAGAGGGCAACTCGTTGAAGATTTTATTCTTTCAAACGATATCTGTCTTTTAAACTCAGGTGCGCCAACTTATTTCTCACCGACTTCTCGCACTTTTAGTTGTTTAGATTTAGCTTTTTGTTCACCCTCTCTTTTTACTGATTTTAAATGGGAAGCTCTCGACACGTCATATGGTAGCGACCACTTACCCGCACTCATCAAACACCTATCATCACCACAAACCCTGGTAACTAGACCACGCCGATGGAAATTACAGCTCGCTGACTGGCAGGTTTTTATGCAGAACGCGAAACTGGAAAATGTCTTTTCGCCAGAGCTCAGTATTGATGAACTTAATAAAAAAATCACTGAACTCATAATCACAGCGGCAGAAAAGGCGATACCGCAGTCTTCCGGCATTGTGCGCAAAAAGCTAAATCCTTGGTGGACAAACGAATGTACTAAAGCCAAAAAAGAACAAAATAAGGCCTGGGGAATCCTACGAAGGTACCCCACTTATAACAATCTTCTAAATTTCAAACAGGCCAAAGCCAAAGCACGACATATTCAAGAAATGCAGAAAAATTATCATGGCAAAAATACATATCTTCAATCAATAGTACAGTCACATCAAAACGAATGTGGGACCAGGTGAGGAAATTTAGAGGAGAGTACTCATCATACACTATACCACTACTTACATGTCCAGGCACACAAACAACACTACAGGACCAGGCCAACTTATTAGATGAACACTTTCATAACATATCCAGCTCAGCAAACTATTCAAGTACATTTTTAAAATATAAAGAATCGGCTGAGAAAGAGAGGCTGCCTACCACTGGGGCTTCAGCTGAAATGTACAATAAACTCCTCACAATACATGAATTGATCAGAGTTCTCTCTGCTGGTAAAAAAACGGCAACAGGTCTTGACCGTGTGCACTACACAATGCTGGCACACCTATCCCAAGCGTCGGTAGGGGCACTTCTTAAATTTTTCAATAAAATATGGGAGTCTGGGGTAATGCCCACAGATTGGAAAAAAGCTGTAGTAGTGCCTTTTCTAAAACCTGGTAAACCAGCTACATCCCCTAGCAGCTATAGACCCATTGCACTAACAAGTTGTCTAGCCAAATCTTATGAGAGCATTATAAACATAAGACTAACATTCATCCTAGAAACAAGAAACCTAATAGATAAACACCAGTGCGGATACCAAAAGGGCTGTTCCACCACTGACCATCTCGTGCGACTAGAGCATGAAATACGTGACGCGTTTCTTCACAAGCAATACTGCCTCGCGGTTTTCTTTGATTTTGAAAAGGCATATGATACCACATGGCGATACGGAATTTTGAGAGACCTGGCTGACATGGGAATTCGCGGAAGAATGCTAAGTTGTCTGTGCGATTTCATGTCAAACCGAACATTTCAAGTACGTCTCGGCACAATACTCTCGCGCACATTCACACAAGAAAATGGCGTTCCTCAAGGTTGCATTCTTAGCACGACGCTCTTCATAGTCAAAATGAACTCTATAAATAAAGTCATCCCACCATCAGTTATGCACTCAATATATGTCGACGATTTGCAAATAGCTTGCCGCGCCTCAAACCTACCCACCTGCGAACGACAACTACAAATAAAAATAAATAATCTTACACAATGGGCTGATAAAAATGGTTTCCGGTTCTCAACACACAAAACTGTCACAGTTCTCTTTTCTCAGAAGCGAGGGTTACACTGCACTCCAGGTCTCACTTTACATGGTACAACGCTGCCCGTCAAAGAACACTATAAATTTCTAGGCGTAACGTTTGACACTAAACTGAACTTCCTGTCCCACATTAACGCAACTAAAATTAAAGCAAATAAAGCGCTAAATATCCTTAAGGCCTTATCACGTAAGCACTGGGGATCTGACCGATCATGTCTATTACGTATATACCGGTCCCTTGTACGTAGCATCCTCGACTACGGTAGTGTAGTTTATGGAGCAGCTAGGCAGTCCTACATTAAGCGACTTGATCCGGTTCACAATCTTGGCCTACGACTGGCGAGTGGTGCCTACAGGACATCGCCTGTACAAAGTTTATACGTTGACGCTAATGAGCCTTCATTACAGCACCGCAGAGCACAACTTACACTTTGCTATGTACTAAGAATTCGGTCATCACCACAACATATATGCTACAACATCGTAACACAGTGCCAATCACGAATACACTACACAAATAAACCAAACATGATTCGGCCACTCATCTTAAGACACGAACAATATTGTCAGACCTATGATGTTCCTCCCGAAGCCCTGCAGGTTGCCGAAAGGCCAGCAAGATTGCCCCCGTGGTGCAATTTTACACAGCTGTGTGACTGGACGTTAACACATATAAAGAAAAAAGACATTCCACAAGAGCATATAATACAAGAGTTCCGAGCTATCCAAGAAAAATACAAAAATTACACAGAATTTTACACTGACGGCTCTAAAACACAAGAATACGTAGGTGTCGGGATCGTAACGAAAAATTGGGAAAATGGCATTCGCATAAATAATTTTTCTTCAGTCTTTACCGCCGAAGTTTATGCGATATGGATGGCAGTTAAGAAAATTACTTCCGACAAGCAGAAGAATGCTATCATTTATACTGACTCATTAAGTGCCCTAAGAGCCCTTAACTTAAACTCCGCGTCTGAGCCCCTGCTTGGCGATATCTTAAACAAAGTATTTAACAAGAAATACGGAGGAACCATACGATTCTGCTGGGTCCCAAGCCATGTTGGGATAGCAGGGAATGAAGCTGCAGATAGAAGCGCATCCATGGCAGCGCACAAAAGCATCACACACATAACACTTCCATACAAAGACAGCATCAGAGCGGTTCGTAAGGCCCTTGCATCAAAATGGCAGCAAGACTGGAACTCATGCATAAATAACAAGTTACATATAACTAAACCCCTGCTTCGCGAGTGGAAATCATGCACTCACCAAGAACGATTCTATGAGGTAATGTTATGTCGACTTCGAATTGGACACACGCATCTAACACACAACTTTTTACTTCGAAACGAAAGTCCACCAACATGCGAGAAATGTCACGAAACGCTCACAGTAACCCACATCATTATATCATGCCCACACACTGAAACACAGAGACAGAAACATTTCAAAAATCTGTATCACTTACATATACCTCTGCACCCTGCCTTAATATTGGGCGATGACCCACTAGTGCCATTCACGAACCTGTTCCAATTTTTAGGTGAAACCGATTATCTACATCGACTTTAAGGTAATACAGCTATAACTACCTTAACATTAGATCTTATACTGTCCTGTGACTGGCGCAGCATGGCCTTAGTCGCCTTTGCGCCATTAAACCCGAATTAACTAACTAACTAACTATTACTTTACTTGAACTACGGTGAAACCTTGTTAAACCATAGTTGGCCGGAGCTCGGAAAAAGTATGTACTAAATGGTAGCACTGTTTAACCAAAATAGTATGAGATTGCCCACTTACTTGTCAAAAACGGAACACGGGCACAGTCTAATGAAGGGGCAAAAACATGCAGCATTTATTCACTTCGCTCGACAAAAGTTTATTATTTTTGTTTGATGCTGCGGCGGCCTAGCAGCGACGACAGTAGCCTCAAACTTACTGAAGCTGGGAGCCAGCTTTTCAGCCAGTCTTCTTGGCAAACATGCGCATGGCAGATTCCTTGTTGGCATTGCATATTCTCCATGCACAGGTGCGGCAGCGCTGCAGAAGTCGCGGGACCCATTTTTCATTGCGAGCTGCTGCTCCCATTGCAACGATAGCATTCACTAGTTGACATAACACGCAGCTTCTGCCACTGTCCGTGCTGTCGCTTTCTGTGCCGTCCTCATGACTGTCATTAGGTGACACTTCGGCAACAACAGAGGCAACGATGACGAAAAGTCGAACCTCGCAGCCAACATCTATGCTTGGTCGCAGCAGCACTGCCGAGCAACTTCTTCGCATTCCAAATGTCACACACCATAGTCAACGGTAGAACCCTGTCGCATGCCAGTGACGACTTCTTCGTGCCACTTTCGATGGCACGTATGGTGTACAACTTTTCTTCTATGCTGAGCACCCGGTGCCTCTTTTACGAGCTTCGGCACGATGCGAGTCGTAGCTTGCACGATGCCACAACGCTCTGTGGCACAGTGCCGAAACAATGTTGATGTGGCTTCACACACAAAAGCACAGGGCGCTTGGAGTGCATTGTTCTGATCTCCGAGGCTTGTTGTTCTACCGGACTGCCCGTTGGGAACGACGCACGCCGTAATTTCATTTCATTTCATTTTATTACCTTGAAGACCCCTTGCGGGGTATTACATAAGGGGTGGGTGGTACAAAAATACAGGAGGTTGCCCACTATCTTATTTTAAAGACAGAATACTCGTTACTTCATCCACGAAGGCAGATGAGGTGGTGATGGCAGCTGCGTGACAAAAAGTGGAATTGCGTGACAAAAAGTAGAAACACTTATTATGTGTTAATCGATACATACGTAGTAAGCTGGCGTGGTTTGTGCAGATGCGAAATGTATTAGTTTCAATGGCCACTGAGTCGAGGATTTCACTTTACTACTTTTCAAATGAAAGTACTGTTTAAGCTGGTACAGTTTAACGAAGTTTTACTGTAGTACAACATAACTCTGTTCGTTTCATTCTTTTTAATTATGACCACAATGTGAGTATAACCTTAATGAAAACTAACCTAGCATTTATTCCACTAGCTAACCTCCGCATATTCATCCGTCTTTCACTATTTCATCAAATTTTCCATCACACCACACTTCACAACGACTTCATACTGCAGCCTCAGTACATATCAAACCACGTAAATCATCACAGTAAGGTAGGAATTGATTCATACTATTTCAAGTCTTTCACTCTTTCATCCCCCATACATCTCAGGAATGGAACCGCCTTCCCTTAAGTATTGTAGCCATTACCGATAACAAACTTTTTTTGCAAAACATTAGCTAACATTGCATAATCAGGAGAATCATTACGTTACCGGAACTCACCGCATTTTTTGTTGTTTCTTTGCTTTACTCCGCTACATTGTAACCACTCCCCTCTTTGATGCCATATGACCATGAGGGTATTTTAAATAAAAATTAAAATAATAATATCAAGAGTGACTGCCAGAGTTTCAGTCAACACGAAGTTATCATTTCCTCAAAATTGCATTGATTGCTTTTGATCGTCTTAAGATTATTTGCAATGTCATGTAACAAATTAATGTTGTGAGGGAGCATGTGATACTTGGTGGTGATGCCCGTCAAGCTGATTTGCAAAGAGCACATGACAGAGTTTGTGCATTAGCAAGTATGAGCTTGCTATATTGTTTCTGTATTGGTCGTCATGGCTATAATGACTAGAAAAAAATACAAGTTGGCACTAAACATGTTACTTCTCCGGTTGTCATGAAATGCCCTTAATTGAAAGTAAGCTTGTATGTAAAATTTTAGCATTACTGCTTGGTACGATACAAAACTGCAGACTGCTGCTTTCCCGATTGGGCTCGCACCCCTCTATCTGGTAAACTTACAAACATTTCACGGTGAGGCACATAGTTCAAGAGGACCTGTTGTCACTATGGTGACTGTTGAGCTTCTTATGGCTTGGCATGGGCATCTTGCAGAGCATTAATTTCTCTTTTGTCCGTCTTCCCAAAAAGAGAAATGATGAAGCCATGACAAATATGCAAGCAAAATAATGGCGAAACAAAAGTTAGTCCAATAAATGAACATATCATGGTTCTAGGTGAAATGTTCAGAAACATACCTTGCATAGATTCTGGCCTGGTGGTGACACATTCACCGTTGACTTGTACGTCCAGAGACAATGGAGTCCAAAGGGGTGAACAAATATGAGCAGCGTCTTAGAGGCTGGACTCGAAAGAAAAAAAGACCCTCAATTACTATGGTGTAAGTGCAACACTAAGGGAATTTGTGATCGATGTGTTACTAAGAACAGTGCACAATACGCTCCATGACAGAAAAGCACACACATAACACTGTTTCGAGAGTGTATTTCTTATAATGGCGTCCTTGTGTGGGCTGTGCCTAGTGAAGCCTCGATTAGATGAAATTTTTTCCCAGATACAGTAAAGCCTCCTTCATACTTTTTGGAAAATACCGAGATAAAAAGCATATTAGCCAGGAAAACATACTATCAGAAGTACGCCAACTAAAAAAATTGACTCAACTATTGTTGACATCTACATAATACAAATCGTCGCGCGGATCGTTGCGGCACAAGGCGCCGACGCGCATCGAGCTGGTGGTGGTGCTCCAGCGGCTGGAGACGCGTTTCGTTTTTGTCCTATCGTGTGGTGTTTTAAGAGGGCGACAGGAAATTGAGCTGGATGATCTTTTCTTTTGGTGATCTTTTCGAGCCCACCATGTAAATCCAAAGCTAGTCTTGTGCCAAGTCACTCGAAACTACAAAGAGAGACCATTCGGCGCCTACGAACAGCATTCAAAATGAGGGGTCAGTGTACAATATTTCCCAAAGATGGCGGCCATGAACAACGGTCATCACCTGCACTCACTCTTGTTGGTGAGGTGGTTTGTTGGTTTTCTGAGAGTCGTGCGACCACTGTGAATAGAAATGCACTGATTTGGTATGAAACCGTAACTTTATATAGTCACTGACACCCGATGGGACATGTCTCCAATTAGGCCTAACAGGCTAGACAGTATTGCCACTGGTGTGGCTATGATGAAAAGTTGCTGCTGGGCAATGTGATAACGGGTCGTAAACTGTCGCGAAAAGCTTGTTGCTAATTACAGATGGTTCATAAGTAATTGGTTATTGGATCATGCGTACAGGTCAAATAGATGTTCGTTGAAATAACTTTCGGGTCCGCGGTCGACCAGCTGGCAACTACTGCGAGCACGCGTGCCGAGTTTGTCTGTGTGCTTGCATGTAGGTAGAAAGCTGTGAAGTGCACGAATCTATGTGCGTACACAGACTCGCGTATCCGATACGATCTGCATGTCTCCTATTGCCTCATCGGCTTGATCTTTACATATGCTTCCGTGCTTTCTACACATGCTGCTTTTGTTGTTGCCTCTGTTCGACACCAATAATCATTTCAATCAGTCCAGTCAACCTGGTTGAACTTTCTACCGATAGATATCGCTAGCCGTGGGATCGCTGAGCGCATCAAGGCACCTGCCACGGCTGAGTCATTCGCTGTGGGTAGTGATTATTCGAGAAATAGAATATTTGAGAAATAAAATACCAGATATTCAGTTCGCAAATAAAATTATTAGAGCATTTGCTATTCGATTCTAATTCGATGATTTGAGTATTCATACACCCCAGTTATGAGTGGTCTGAACTCTGTTCACCTGCTGCTTTCTAAATCTCACAATAACATTTGTAAATGTCCGCCAGTTGAACATATTTAGCGAACGCGCTGAATCCGGAGTGTTTTAATAAAACTCTTTCCTTATCACGGGGAAATTGGCTGTTTTTTGTATGGTTTAATTGGGAATTTTTTGTGCAACAGTTACTAAGTTTAGTGTCATGCATTACAATAAAGTGAAGGTAAATGAACGTGTTTTCAAATAGTGGTTTTTTTTTTTTTAAGTACAAAAACATTTATCCATATAAAAAAATTCTTAAACAAAAAAAATTCAAAAAAGATTGAGTAAGGTGTAATATCTCTGGCAAAAAATTTTTTAGCAAAATTCCAAAATATACAAATTGTGGGTATATCACTAGGCAACATTTCTTTAAAAATTATACCCATACATTAAGTACTCTTTAAGTTACGAAAAATTACAAGACACATAATGAAATATTCAATTTCTTGATTGATCCTACTTACGATTTTTTTTTTTTTTTCAAGGAAAAGATTAGCTTATAGCACAACATTATATGCCAAAACGTGTGTACTAAATGCACATTGCAAAAGCACATTCGAAAAAAAAAAGTAATAACAAAATGCATTATAGAAATTAGCAAACACAAATAATTAATGAAACTCAGCGGAAGCTTTCTTAATGATTAACTTATATTTTCAGAGCGAAAAATTTTGCAAAGCTTATGACAGATAGAAAATAGTTAACACTCCATAGCAGAATATCACAGCAAAATTGAAAGTCACAGCTCAATAACAATAACGATAGCTGCTTTGGACCGCTACTGAGCGTCATCCCCCGGTTAATGCCTAGATCTCTGTGGGGTCGGAATTCCACGATTCTTTGAGCTGGTGGAAGCACGTCTTGCCCAAATGAAGTGGACACCCAATAAATAAAAAAAATAATATTTTGAACACCAACAGGGCAATTGAACTGGCTCTAGATATTCATACACAAAGTGGACGGCAAATCCGAAACTCATCTGTGGGTCACAACTGATGTTTCCGGCTGATCGGCTGCATCTTCCTCATCTCAGCTGAACTCCAGCGACGTGACATCGATGACCGAGTCATCTGTGCTCGATGAGCCTAAATGGTCACTTGCTAGGTCGTCGGAACCGAGTGAAACTGCGATCTTTCGAGCGTGCATGGTTGCGGATGTCGACGCCATTGCGCCGCTCAAGTGCACGTCAACCTTTGAGCTCATGTGCCCTTTAAAAACCACCACCACGCTGTAAAAATGTGAACCATGCAGAAACGGAAACTCTACTTTATATACAATCGCCGAGATGGCGCCACGGGTCCCGGGGCGCAGCGATTTTTTTAAAATGCGCGCTCAAAAGCTTCGTTCACCAGTGAACGATGCCTAGTACCGTGGTAAGGAAAGAGTTAAGTCCATAAATAATTATGCATATTGGAAGCACCCTGTATATCCTGTGAAGGCAACCATTGCGTTTTCATAGTGACAGAGCCCACGCATAATACAGCCAATTTGGGCCGCTCGTATGCAGTCCATGCCTGTTACAATAGATCCATGTACAACATACTTTCAGATATAACAGACTATTCTTCTCATTTAGTTTGGTCTGCCTTTATTATCACTGCAACAAATTTCGATATTAATGGACCTGCTTAGCAGACTATCCACTAACATGAACAAACTTTTGGGCAACTTTTTTCTTGATGGTTTAAATACAACACACTTTGCTGCAGCAAAGCATGCATGAGGCAGTGAACTGCAAGCCACTATTTCTGACCACCTGTGGAATTTGTGAAAATGCACTTTTCTTTAAGGAAAAAAATTATGCAGATCCCATGCACTGTGGGAATCAATGTAAGCGAAGCTTTCTGTGCTGTTTTCTTTGATTGATGATAATAAGCGGTGATGTTGACGGTGAATGTCTAATTTCTCCAACGTTTTGTCTACACCAGAGTGGTGAGTTGATGTTAAATGTTACCTTGCATGCACCACTGCTGTTTGTCTGCATAGTACACAAAACACAAATTGAGAGGTGTTTGCTTGAGGCATTGTTGCGCGCCATATTTCATAACCTCTGAGAGGGTTGAGCATTGTCATTGCCTCACATGGCACATTGCATCGTGGCAGAAGCATTAAACTTTAATTGGATTATGGAACTGTACGTGCCAAGACCACAATCGGATTATGAGGCAGGCTGTAGTGGCACATTTGGCACCGTGGTGTTCTTTAATGTGTCCCTAAAGCAAAGTGCATGAGCATTTTTTATTTTGACCCCGTTAAAATGCGGCTGCCTCGGTTAAATCCACAGCTTTGAGCAATGTCATAGCCACAAAGCTATCATGGCAGGTGCAGAAGCGTTGATTTGACCTGCGACCGCTTCCATTGTGTCGCCTATATCCTGCAGTGTGCTTTAATTGATGTGGCTTTGCTTCTGCACGCCCTGCGTAAGTTGTCCGCCAGACATATTTGCATGCTTTCATTTTTCAGATATTGCAGAAACGCACCGTACCTTGAACTTGCGTTTATCCAGCGTTTTCTTGCCTTCTTGCGTCACCAGAGTTGAACTTGCCTTATACCGCAGCTCTGGTTCAAGCCACAAATCTGATAGTGTTCGTCGCTTGTTGCGAAAAATAAAATTAGGACATTAGTTTATATAACTGGTCATTGTTCTGTGCTAAAAACAAACTGTAGCCACCGTTTGTGTCATTGGCAGTGTCAGAGGGATCGGGCCAGGCGGCCGGCACGACAGCACCGGCCGCTGTTTTACCGGCTGTTAATCTTGCCATTGTGCAAGTCACATTGTGTGGGTAGGTATATGTTCTAATACAGGGAAACTGTCATGTGTCGTCAACCAACGGCTACCATGCTGGGAGGGCAGAGTGTGTGGGGGCGCACCTGTTTGTGTAGGTAGTGGAATAGAGGGGTGTAAATTCAAGCGCATTTGGATTTGAACGACAAGGAAATGATGGTAGTGCCTCCTCATCCATTGTGTACTGCAGGAGGCGCAGAACATCATGGCCCTGACCAATGTGGACACTCCTCTAAAAGGTGGCCTGAACACGCCCCTGCACGAGACTGAGCTTAGTGGAGCAGCAACACCCAAGAAGGGGAGTGCAGCACTGACGCCAAACAGCCTCATTGTCACACCGTTTCGGACGCCTAGCAGTGGAGCCACAGAGGGTGAGGCCTCTTTTTCACTGCATAACCAGCTTGCACAGCGCACACAAGCTGGCATTGATGTTTTCTCGTTTGCAATGCTGTCTTCGTGTCCTTGTAGCAGTAGTCCATGTTCAGGTGTTCTGCAGCAGCGGGACTGCTCACAAAATCTGTATTCCAGCTTGCTAATTAAAGACAACCCCCTGACCTCAACCCAAAAATATATAGAAGGTGAGACCAGAGGCCACTGTGGCTTTTGCAATGAAACTCCGGGGGCTTCCACCCGAATGTGCCTGAATCTAACAAAATTGCAGTGGTGAACTCAAAACACCTGATGTCTCCTTCTGCAAAAACCCCACCTAATAGAGGAATGCATATCTTATTACAAGACCCAAATTGTTGCCGCTGCAACTCGGCTGCAACAAAATCTTGTGCCGCTAATGCAACCTTGTACCAGGTATAAATGCAGCCATGTTAGCAAAATCTGACTGTCCATAGTGCAGACTAGATGCGCATGAAAGGAGTATTGACAGGAATATTTACGACTCTTTATTTCTTGCATTAAATGAAGGTCCTGGACCTTGAAACTATAAGAAAGATACTGGCAAGCCTCTGAGCACGCTAAATTATTTAATATGCAGTTGGACCCACTTATAACATTATTCAAGTTCTAACAAAATCCCATTGTTATAACACAGTTGCAAGAAAAAGCAGAGAGGACAAACATAGAAATATCCTACTTAAAAAAAAAAAACAAGTCTATTTGAACCCACTTATAGCACTATCGGTTTTAACAATACAGTTAAAACTTGGCATAATAAAATTCTTGATATAACTAAGTATTTCACCTTTTATAACTTCTGTTGTATGAACAGCGTGTGTTAATAAAAGAAAGTGTTTTTAAATTCAATTTCAACAAAACGAAATTTCACTGCAGCTGCGAAAGGATTCGGAGCAATGAATGGAAACTTCCACGGACACAGATGGTGAGATGGTTGAATTAAAAGTGCCTGCTTGCAAATGCACCTCTCAAATAGCGTTCCCCATGCAACCAAGAGCAATTGCTGAAGAGGAGCGGCGTCATGTTCCATATAAAGTCCAAGTGCGATAAGACCTGTGTGCTGTGTGCTTTGAGTGCGAGTTAACGCGTGCGAGGGTGAGCCAAGAGGGAAGGTGGTTTGATGAGCAGCGTCTTCCCACGTGAGCAAGGGGAGTGAGCTTATGGCAACGCAATAGAGGAGGTAGGGGGGAGTTTGGGGCAGGTTGGTGGGCGTCTCCTTTTCTAGCGTGGCCGAAGCTGGGGATGGCCAAGCGCATACACATTGCACACCCTGTTTTACCCACTCTTTGTGTGCAAGGAGTGAGCATGCCGAGATGCGGTGGCGCATTTAGTATTGGAGGTTCCATAATCTTGAGTTTCGGAGCCACGTTGAAGTGAGAGGCAGACGAAGCATTCGCTCCCTGCTGCCAGCGCTTTTCATGATAGCATTGTCCCACTACAGGCAACACTATCTGTTCTGGGGACAGAATGGATGGAAAAGCGTGATTGGCTTTGCTTTTTACCATCGATGTGAAGATGTCATTCACAAGGCATAAAACTATCTTTCATTGCCGACTGACAAGTTCAACAAAATTCATTTTTTTCTCATTCAAACTTGCTTTTTCCAATTGCCCAATAGTTCAGAAATTTTTTTGGTCCCTTTTGTGCTAGAAAAATTCATTGGTGACTATGCTTATTTGCATAAAAGGTTGAAAGGTTGAATTGCAATATAGCAAAATTTCGATTTAATGAAGCAAATTGTCAATTTTACCTACTTCGTTATATCGAGGTTTAACTGTATGTTGAATGTAACAGTGCGCAGCCGTGTGCAGTCAATTTTTGTTTGTGTTCTCATCATGATCCGAATAATGGGTCAGTTATTTTTGTTGCTGTCGCCTTCCTTCATCCATTGTTTTATTTGGCTCCTTCATTGTAATCATGTACAGTCAACGACTGAATTTTCAGACGCCCAAATTTTTGGTCATGCCTGATATTTCGGACGTCTTTGCGGCACCGCCACGAGCCCCATAGAATCAATGTATAAGGACATCTGAAGTTTCGAACGCTCGAACCCCCTGCCGTCCAATTTTCCGGACTTTTTGATGCGACGGAAGGTCCTTTGGCTCCTCACGCAGCGCCCTTGCGCAGGAAATCGACTTGCAGCCAAAGCATATCACCGCTTTGAAGCACAACTAGCCAAATCTAGCCGTCACACACCGATTTGGTCTGGCCACGCTGGCTCTGTTCATCGCCGCACTTTCACTTCCGCCTCCGGCGGAGTTTCCGGAGCGGCGCCATTTCATTTGTTTGCGTAGGCCACGTTTTGGCTAGTGTGGTGTGTGGTTGTGCTGTTGTGTCAAGTGTGCTCTGCGACGCTAGGCCTAGGTGCTTCAATGCTCATCTGCGAACTCCACTGTTCGCAACGTGAGGATTTCGCTTGCCTTCGATGGCTCCCACTCCGTCTTCGTCGTCCTCGCCGATGGCATCGAAGCGCGGAAAGCAGTACCGTCGGTTAACGATGTAGAAGAAAGCCGCCATTATTAAGCAAGTCGTGAGCGGCCCATCGCAGCCTGACGTGAGCAAGGAGTCAGGTTGTGGGGGATTCAGAAGACTCCGATGTTGAAATGACGCGTCAACTCGCCTACAAGCGCCGAGTTGACGCGAGCACTGTTGACTCTTTCATCAGTGTACAGTGCGTACAGTGTATCGTGTACAGTGTATCGAGGTGAATATTGCTACGGGGTAGTATTCCCAATGACGAAGAGCCGAGAAGGAAGAAGACGAAGACGACGTTTGGAAGCTAGCGCGGGCTGTTGCCTCTTGGTCAGCTGCGGCATATTGCCTTGTAAATATACTTGTAAATAGCTTTTCGTCGGTGTCTTCCTACGTAACATATTTGGTGGAGGTGGACGTTCCCTGTACCTCGTCACGGAGCTTCGCAGTGGACGGTACGTCGAGCCTACCTTCATGGCTCCCGGCGACGCCAACCCGACTCCACCGGCTCCGACACCTGCTGCCACGTCGACGACCTACATCACCCTCTCCGCTCCCCGTGATCCTGGCGTATTCTCGGCAAAAGATGGGGAAGACGTCGAGGACTGGATCAGCCTTTACGAACACGTCAGCCGCAATAACCGGTGGGACCCAACTATCATGCTCGCCAACGTCGTCTTTTACCTCGGTGGCACACCTCGAGTTTGGTATCGGACGCACGAAGATGAGCTGACCAGTTGGGATTCGCTTAAGCAAAAGCTTCGGGACTTGTTCGGCAACCCATACGGTCACCAACTTGCCGCGCAGAAGGCGCTTTCCGGTCGTGTGCAGACGTCAACGGAGCCCTACGTCACGTACATTCAGGACGTCTTGGCTCTATGCCGCAAAGTTGACGCACACATGACTGAGTTCGACAAGGTCTCCCACATCCTCAAAGGCATTGCCGATGACGCCTTCAACTTGCTCGTATTTAACAACGTCCCCACCGTGGATGCAGTTATAAAAGAGTGCCGCCGCCTGGAATTCGCTAAAAGCCGACGTATCGACCAACAGTTTGCCCGTCTGCCCAACACCCCAGCGACATCTTCCTGTGCCGACGCTCCTCGTCCCAACAACACTGGCGATGTTACCAGGATTGTCCGGCGTGAGATCGAGGCCGCCTATCCGGCTGCGTTCGACTCCAGCCCCTCCAATGCACCTGCAGTCACTGTTTCCCTGATCCAGGCAGTTGTCCGCCAGGAGTTCGCCAACATGGGTATTCACACCATCTGCTCGGCCCATCGCGCTGATCCCCGCCCGGCATCTTCGATTCCACCCCGTCCCGCACCTTCTTACCCACCACGTTTCCGCAACCCCTCTGAATGGCGCACTGCAGACGACAAGCCAATTTGTTTTCACTGCCATCGAATTGGGCACATTTCTCGCCACTGCCGCAGTCGCTGGAGTTCCCTGAACCAGTCTACATATACTGCCTACTCTCGCCCCCCAGGTGGCCTTTCTCGTCCCTATGCTGCCCGCTCAGATAATGCCGCCACCGATTCTCCTGCGCCGAACCGCCCCTCTTCTCGTTCGCCTTCGCCCCAACGACGACAATCTCGCTCTCCCCAGCCCCGTCGTTCCTATTCGCCGACTCCCTTCGGACGCCGCTCCCAGCCGGAAAACTAGACGATGCAGCGCCTCGAGGTGACGCTGCATTGCTCCCTATGCCGCCAAATCCTCTCCTGACGTTGCCCACTCATCTGAACCATCTTGACGTGCAAGTCGACGGTGTTCCTGTATCAGCTCTCATAGACACTGGGGCGCATTTGTCGGTAATGAGCGCGGATCTTCGTAACCGGCTGAGGAAAATAATCACGCCCGCCACGACGCCTCTTGTCCGTGTTGCCGATGGCGGAACAGCCCCCGTAATTGGTATGTGTGCCGCCCGCGTCTCCTTCGCCGATCGCTCCACTACCGTGCTATTCACAGTCATCGCTCACTGTCCCCACGACATCATCCTCGGCCTCGACTTCCTCTCCGCACATTCTGCTCTCATCGATTGCTCCGCCAGTACTTTCCGCCTCAACCTGCCTGTTCTGGATCCCGCTGAACAACACCTTCCTCGCCTCAGTTCCGTCGACTTCATTCGCTTGCCACCCTCGGCACTGACTTACGTTGACTTCGTGTCATCCCCACCAGTGCCCGACGGTCACTACATCGCGGCTCCTATGCAAGACGTCCTCCTTACACACGGGATCACAATACCTCATACTATTTTATCTATTACGGCGAATTGCGTCTGCCTGCCCAAGGTCAATTTTGCCTTGACGACACAAGTGCTGCCACGCGGGATGTCTCTGGCCCAACTTTGCTCATTCGAGGATCACTCTGTAGCATCGATTTCAGTAGACGACAATTCAACCGATCCTCCTCTACCATCGCAGTCGGCAACTTGTACCATCGCCAACTTACAGAAAATGATTGCACCCGACATGCCGTCCGAGCACGCTCGTGCGCTCTCCCGCGTTCTGATTTCCTACCAAGATATTTTTGACTTTAACGATCGTCCTTTGGCCCAAACAACAGCTGTTAAACATCGCATTAATACCGGAGATGCCCCTCCTATTCATCGCCGCCCGTATCGAGTATCACCGGCTGAGCGTCAAGTGATTCACACCGAAGTTCGCAAAATGCTTGCCAAGAACATTATTGAACCGTCATGTAGTCCATGGGCGTCACCGGTTGTGCTGGTCAAAAAGAAGGATGGCTCATGGCGCTTTTGCGTGGATTATCGGCACCTTAACAGGGTTACCAAAAAGGACGTGTATCCCCTACCTCGGATTGATGACGCCCTTGACTGCCTCCACGGTGCTCGCTATTTCTCCTCTATTGACCTTCGCTCCGGCTATTGGCAGATTGCCGTGGACGATCTCGACCGCGAGAAGACTGCCTTTGTAACTCCCGACGGTCTTTATCAATTCAAGGTGATGCCATTCGGCCTATGTAACGCTCCTGCCACTTTTGAACGCATGATGGACTCCCTTCTTCACGGTTTCAAATGGTCCACGTGCCTGTGCTACTTGGACGACGTTATAGTATTCTCCCCAACATTCGCTACGCACCTCGAGCGCCTCTCAGCAGTCCTGGACGTTTTTCGGCGAGCCGGTCTGCAACTCAACGCATCGAAGTGCCAATTCGGCCGTCGCCAGATTACCGTCCTTGGACATCTCGTTGACGCGAACGGAGTGCAACCGGACCCAGGCAAGATCCAAGCTGTTACGCACTTCCCTGTTCCGAAGTGTGTCAAGGATGTGCGCAGCTTCATCGGCCTTTGCTCGTACTTCCGCCGTTTCGTCAAAAATTTCGCGGCCATAGCACGACCACTAACCGAGCTTTTGAAAAAAGACGCCCCTTTCCAGTGGGGCGATCACGAGGCCTCTGCATTCTCTCATCTAATCGACATTCTCACAACGCCTCCCGTTCTGGCCCATTTCGATCCTTCTGCGCCTACCGAAGTCCGTACTGATGCCAGCGGTCACGGAATTGGCGCAGTACTGGCACAACGCCAGCGTGGCCACGACCGTGTTATCGCTTACGCCAGCAGGCTCCTCTCGCCCGCGGCGCGCAACTATTCCATCACTGAGCGTGAGTGTCTGGCCCTAGTTTGGGCGGTTGCGAAGTTCCGCCCATACTTATATGGCCGACGCTTTTCCGTTATCACAGACCATCACGCGCTTTGTTGGTTATGCTCGTTGAAAGACCCTTCAGGAAGACTTGGTCGCTGGGCCTTACGCCTCCAAGAATATTCGTTCTCTGTCACCTACAAATCTGGCCGACTACACAAGGACGCTGACTGCCTGTCTCGCTACCCGGTAGACGAGCCTGACGACGCCGACAGTAGTACCGCCGACGGCATTTTCTCTGTGTCTGCCTTCGCTAACATCGCCGATGAGCAGTACCGAGACCTATCGCTGCGAGTCCTCATCGAGCGTCTGCGCTCTACACCTACCGACGCATCCGTTCGCCGATATGTCCTCCAGGGCGGCATTCTGTACCGAAGGAGCTTCCTCCCTGATGGCCCTGATCTTCTTCTTGTCGTGCCAAAACATCTACGACAGACTGTGCTCTTTCAGATGCATGATGCACCCACTGCAGGACATCTTGGCGTAACCCGCACGTACGACCGCGTCCGCCGCCGCTTCTATTGGCCTGGTCTTGCTCGCTCCGTCCGACGCTACGTTGCTGCCTGTGATCCCTGCCAGCGTCGGAAAACGCCTCAGGTGCTACCTTCCGGTCATCTCCAGCCGATCACCGTCCCTGTGGAACCGTTTTTTCGTGTTGGATTAGACCTCCTCGGTCCCTTTCCCACGTCATCCTCTGAGAACAAATGGGTAGCCGTCGCAACTGATTACGCCACCCGATACGCTATCACGCGGGCTCTACCTACCAGATGCGCCACTGACGTCGTGGACTTTCTCTTGCGTGACATTATCTTAGTGCATGGCGCCCCGCGACAGCTGCTTACTGACCGTGGTCGTAACTTCCTCTCGAAAGTTATCGCCGACATTGTGCGTTCCTGCTCTATTCAACACAAGCTGACTACTTCATACCACCCTCAAACCAATGGCCTGACAGAGCGCTTAAACCGTACTCTTACCGACATGCTGTCCAAGTACGTTTCGAAGGACCACCACGACTGGGACGTTGCCCTTCCTTACGTCACCTTCGCTTACAATTCTTCCCGGCACGACACCGCCGGATTTTCTCCATTTTATCTACTCTACGGTCGCGAACCGACCTTGCCCCTTGACACGGTACTTCCTCCTGCTGCGACCTCAACAACCGAGTATGAGCGCGATGCCATCGCCCTCACGCCAGCTTGCCCGTGCTCGACTGACGGACTCGCAAACTACGCAGCAGCGTCGGTACAACGCCCGCCACCGTGGCGTACAGTTTTCGCCTGGTGCACTCGTGCTCCTGTGGTCGCCCTGTCGTCACGTTGGACTTTCCGAAAAGCTCCTTTCGCGATACACAGGGCCCTACCGCGTGCTGCGCCAGGTGACGCCTGTGACTTATGAAATTGCTCCTGTGAGCTCAACCTCGTCATCTACTCTGACGTCTAGTGATGTCGTGCACCTCAGTAGGCTCAAGACCTACTACACTGCTTCAGAGTCCAGCCTTTAGTCGCTCCGGGACGGCGCTTTTGCCGCCGGGGGTAGTGCTACGGGGTAGTATTCCCAATGACGAAGAGCCGAGAAGGAAGAAGACGAAGACGACGTTTGGAAGCTAGCGCGGGCTGTTGCCTCTTGGTCAACTGCGGCGTATTGCCTTGTAAATATACTTGTAAATAGCTTTTCGTCGGTGTCTTCCTACGTAACAATATGATCGCATGCAACCGGAACGCTGTCCAAACAACAATCAACAAGTTCTTCAAGCCACTGCAGCAATAAAACCGGCTGCCCGACGATGCACATGTACATAATAAACCGGCAGTCGGCTGCATACAGAGTTTTTGAATACGTTTTTTTATAGCCACTTCACTGATGCTTTGGCAGGGTTTCGGAAACCTGGTACTTCGCCCTTTACCTCTAGATCCGAGAAAAAAAGAAAAAAAAACGTGCATTTTTACATGCATTCATTTTTTCGGACTGCCTGAATTTTCGGACGTTTTTACGTTCCCTAGAGGGTCCAAAAAAATCGGTCGTTGGCTGTATAACCAACTCGCCCACCAGCACGTGGTCAGTGGCATAGTACTTGATGACATCACAGTCCATGCTTCTCTCACTTACGTTTTCTACTACCTATGTAGAACCCAACAATCGCCATGTCATGGGCTCACGTCTAATGACCGGTGTAGAAATCATGCCAATGCTGTCATACAATCATCTACAATGTGGTTGCCATCGTGCTGCTGTGGTCGCACACACATATGCTCACTACCCACACATACACTACTACTCAGTTTGCAGGAACACGTTCATCCACCTGGCATCATTTTGCGGGACCCTAAACAATGCTAGATAACCAGGCGCCTGCAATATGTTTCGCATAACATAGCCAATAGACTTGGAACCATGTTTTCGAGGCAGATAGTAGTGATACCGCTTACCTTAACTTCATCACTACATTCAAGGCTATATATGATGCACATTTTCCACTAAGAAAAACAGCCACGCCATCAGAAGCATGGAAACTCTGGATGACGTCCGACTTGCTCCAAATGATCAAGCATAAGAACCGATTGTACGCACAGTTTGTACAATCAAACGATGAAGAGTTGCTTCGGCAATTCAAAAAGTACAGAAATAATCTAACATAAAGACTAAGAATGGCTTGAGATGCCTATTTCACGAATGTATTTTGGAGCCCTGAAGAACAGCGATCGGATGTAATCTGGCGAAAACTGAATTGCTTATTGCAACAAAATACCCATGATACTTCCGAAAACTTTCAGCATGAAGGAAAACGAATTTATGGGGCCTGTTTAGCTGACTCTTTCAACAATTTCTTTATTTTACAGGCATCTCAGAGTCAGGTAGAGTGCAGCCAAAATTATATTGAATCCATGAAGGGAAGCAGCTGTCCATCATTTCTTTTCGTTGCGTTGTTTTCTCGTGCATAAGTAATATTAAAAATAGCTAGTCAGTAGATGCAACTGGTCTCCAAATAGCGCCCGTTAAACGTGTTCTTCACCTAATATGCCCCGTTGTTACTCACATTTACAATCTCATATTATCTACCGCTGTATTTCCAAAGGCACTCCAAATGGCTCGAGTGATACCGGTTTTTAAAAGCGGCGACAAGAATTTGATTAGTAATTACCGTCCAATTTCTATACTGCCGGTGTTCTCGAAGGGTATAGAAAAATTAATGCATGGTAGGGTACTATCTTTCTTTGAAAAACATAACCTGCTCCTTGACTTCCAGCACGGGTTTCGAAAGAATTGATCCACTGAAACAGCATTACTGACTCAAAAATAAATTATTATAGATATGTTTCAAAATGAGGAAATAGGTGCAGGCATATATATAGATTTTACTAAGGCTTTTGACTTGATAAACCTCAGAATTTTACTACATAAACTGGCAAACTATGATGTCCGAGGAAAAGCTTATGATCTTATGAAATCTTATTTGTCGAACAGAGCACAATATGTAGACTTTAAAAATTCGTTGTCTTCAATACAAAATACTTATTCAGGAGTCCCCCAAGGAAGGGTTTTGGGACCACTCTTATTTTAATCTATATAAATGATATTGTGCAATGTGTAACTGATGGAAAGATTGTATCCTACGCTGATGACACGTTGGTGTTCATATCCGAGAGATCAGAAAGTGACATTGAAGAGAAAGCAATGAAAACACTGAATGCATTAAATACATGGGTGAAATCAAATTGTTTGAGGATTAATTCTAAAAAGACAAAAATAATATTGTACTTTCCAAAAGGAAAGATAATTTCTAGGCCGTTGAACGTGTTCTTAAGCTCTGATACTGTTGAAATTGTAGATCCTGTTAAAATCCTTGGCGTTATATTTTCAAAGCATTTGACTTGGAATGATCATGTTGACTACATCAGATCAAAAGTGTCTTCAGCAGTTTGTGTCATGTTGCGCCTGCACGGTATTCTTCCTGTCAAAGTAAGGCTATTACTATACAACTCATTAGTTCTTTCTCTTTTGCAATATTGTTGTACCGTTTGGGGCACTGTGGGTGTCACAAATTTATCCGAGCTTCACCTTCTTCAAAAAAGAGCTGTAAGATGCATTGCTGGTTTCCTTATTGTTCCCCCACACACGACTTGTTCTTAAAATATGAAATCCTGCCAATGTATAGTTTATACAATTATAGACTTTAATGATCTATAAACGCTCTTCACAAAGTGATGAACATTATATTTGTTATCTGGCAAAACTTGAGAAAAACACGCTTATCCTGCGGACTAGACATAAAGAAATTTGGTTAGTGCCGACACCTAGGGCATATTATATCGAGTAGTCACTTTCATATACTCTTCCAGTATTATTAAATAAATTAAACAAAGAATTGTTTGACCCCTTTCAGCATTCAAGTGATGTTATTAAGCAATTTTTTCTTAACAAGGTTACGTAATGTTGCACTCAGTTTAAACCTATACCTGTTATTTTTTTTCGTTTCCCCATGACCAGTTATTTGTTTTTCTGATACCTATGTTTGTGCTGCAATGCATAGCGCTGCTATTTACAAAGTGTCTTGTTATTCTGTTTTAGTGTTTATTTGGAAAATTGAAAATCTCTGCCTGTGTACTGTACTGCCAAGTTGATGAAGGGGGCAGGACCTCTGTCAAATTTACTAGCTTTTAGTCCTGTCTCCTTCTCTGTCCAAGAGAAAAATAAAGGCCGAATTGAATTGAATTGAATATATTGCGGGAGATCTGCACAACCTTTTTTTAAGAATTTTTAGGTTTTTTTTTTCTAGGCCCCCCACATTCAGTAGGCAAATTTAATAGTTCTAACCAATAATGCAGTGTGGGAGCATTGTACTAACTGGGGCCGTTCTCTGTAACAGTTCACTTTAAAACCGGTTTGCTCTGGCTGTTATGCCTGGGTTACGACACTTAGAGAAAGAGTGGAACATCCCGCCGCGAGGGAGACCAATGAACGAGCGGCTTTCTGCTGCAAGGTCACGTCATTATTTTTGTTTGCACTTTGGAGATGATATAGTAATTGAAGCATGTTGCTAGTTTGGTAAAAAATATTGTTTCGTATACAATACTTGCACATTTAATTTCCAGTAATACCACATTTACTCGACTCTAACGCTCCCTTGATTGTAACACGCACCCATTTCCGTGACCAAAAAAAAAAAAATGGGGAAAAAACATCAATTGTAAACCGCACCCGTTTGCTGGGACCTAAAAGAAGAAAAGTCTTTTACAGTACCATGCACCTCATTCTTTCATACAGCAATACAAGTTTCTTTCATTTGGAAAAAAGAGATTTACTCCCAATGCACTAAAGTTGCGATAAATTAAAAAAAACGCAGATTGCCCAAAAGGCGAAGCATCGATTACGATAGCAAATTAGTAGACAGCTATACGAAAAGGATAGTAGTTTTATCGGCCGCATAATCTTTTAAACATTCGCTTACTAACCAAATTAACAAGCATGGTGTCACACACACACAAGCATGAACACGCCTCACTCAATGACCGCCGAAACTCTTTAAATGGTGGAGTGAGGAAGGGCGGTAGCAGGAGCGAGGAAATTGACCCTTGTGCGGCCTCTCACTTCAATGCGAACTAAGTGACAAGAACACAGCGCAGTGCACCCAGATGGGTAGACTCTTGTCTCCGTCGCAGATCGCTTTCAAGACGTAGCAGCCGCTGGCTTAGAACGCCTCTCCTGTTGGCACCAGTGCCGCATGCAAGTTTTGGGAACACCCATGATGTGGCCCGATTTCCATCCGTCTCCGCACACGTCATCACTTTCCTTTTAATTGCGGCATCATGATGAACTCGGCATGCCTTTGCAGTCGGCACTTCCATGTTGATAGAGTAAACGTAGAAAATGGGATGACAGGCGGTGCACTAACCTAAGCCAAAAGAAGCATTGCCTAAGCACACGTCACGCACTACAGCATATGGAGGAAGCTACAGCAGCTAGGCTTGAAGCACGTACGAGGTGGGGATTTTGAAATGTCGATGGCGATATGATAACGTACATTTAGGGTTGTACTCGATTCTAATGCGCAAGCAATTTTTGCACCTGTATTATCGAAAAAAAAGTGCACATTGCATTCGAGTAAATACGGTAACTGTGAGCTTCCGACACACAGCGGGTGGTCTAATTTTATCTGCATTGTTGTAATTTTACTTTTTTCTTTTTTTGCTAGGTGGTGCACCATACGTTAAGCAATCAAAGCGATTCTCTGCATGTAGGCCGCGGTTCTAATAGGATTCGTTTAGCTGTGGCTAAGCTTTTTAGGGCAGACCATTGCGATTAGAGTTCCGTCCACACATCCCACAGCTTCAAGAACCTTGTTGTAGTCATGGCAGCGTTCTTGACTGTGGCTTTCTTCTGCACCACGGAGAGAAATCTCACACTTTTTCTTTTCGCTCAACTGTGATGACCCAAGCAACGGGGAAAATGATTCAACTGATGGTTGTGACAACCCAATAGCTTCTGCATTCCAGACGCACTGCCGAAAACAACCCATGGCAAAAAAAAAAAAAGACCGCAGCTTGTACAGCACTTAGTCACAGTGTCAACGATACTAAATCTTTCGGTCTGCGATATTATAGCTCGTCACAAATCTATCGCACTCTGTTTTAGGAGAGCCTAAAATGCCATAGGAACTCTCCTTCACTTACGTCAAATGTGTCATGCCGTTGCCTCTCACCACGTCATTGTCTTTGGCCAATGCTCGCCAGCAACACAACCAAAGAAGCCACTATAGGCATCTCTCTCATTGCGCCGGCCAGCGCGAGACTAGCAACGGTTACCCTAGAAACCCTAGAGATCATGCTTGCAATCCTTGAGCAAACCACTTCTCTGTGGTTCCGCTCGTAGCAGGTGATGGGTTCCCTTTCCAGATGATTGACAACTATGTGTGACAACAAAATTTGTAGTTACGCCCACCAGGGATGACGACAATGAAGCGCCGACCAATGACGTACGTGAGAGTGAACCGGTTCCAAAGCGAACCATTACAGAATATGTCCCCTGGCTTATTTTGGCATAGAAAACGTATAAAAGCGTACAGTGCATCTGCTACTCATTGTTATATCAGATATATTGTTAAAGCCGATATTGTTATGAGAGGGTTCAACTGCATAGTAGTACAATGTTGCTAATTCGAACTCCAAACAAACTGGAAATTTATTGGAATGAAACAAAGTTTGAACTAAGGTGAGCCTTCTTAAATATAGATTCCGATCCATTGTGCTATTCTGCATGCAAAACAAAATCTGTCACTGGGCTTGCATTGAAAAAGCGTTATCTTTCCTCCATCAGCGCGCGACAACATATGCTAGTAGAAGCCTAGGCTTCGTATAAAGTCCCAAGGGCGATAAGGTCACGCCTTTTGCACCGTTTGTTGTGGGTGTGAGGGTGATATGAGAATGATATGAAACTTTCCAGTCTTATTTAGTATTTTGCTGTATCTTCAAGTATTTGCTGTGCAGAGAGGTGTGTTTAAGTGCAGTAACGAGATTAATCGTTTGGTGTCATGAGGCGATGTAAGGACAGTGGACTATGGACATTTTGAACCTGGTGTGACAAGCGTGCGATGAGCAGTTGTTTTGTGCAAAAAAACTTTTGAAATGGGGGCCTATGTCATGAGTCACCGGCTAGACCTGCATGGCAATGTGAAAAAGATGGTGGTTGACGAAACGGAGAAGGGACCCACAGGCTTAGAGCGCATGAAGCGTGTAAGAATTAAGAGCGCGTAAAGCGTGTATTGGCAGCTGTGTGCTTTAACACGGAGTCCTCAACATAGACTAAACAATCCACAAGTGATGGGTCGGTGCCCTCCTTTGCACCGCAATAGTGGTGTAGAAGGGCCAAAGCTGCTACAGCCTCAGTTAAAGTCGGAAGTGGGGCAACATCAGCGCTTGCAGGATCAACCTCGGCAGCTTCTTCGTTTGGCCGGTACTTCTGCTGCGATCTCAACGTCTTGTCAATCGAAGCATGTTGAAACACTGTCAATAACCAAGTGGTGTCTGCAAGTTAAGGCATGTGTGAGTAAGCCCAGTGAGACAGCGCTGTTGTGGCATCGAGGAGGAGTCTGTACGGCAAATGCAATGAGTCTTGGACGATGTCGAACTTAGTTGAACTAGCCACGGCCTCCGCGCGTATACGCCGCTACGTTCAAATGGGGCCCTCAGCACGATTGATATGTGCAGCTATAGCGTGCAGCAGTCGGAAATGCCCATCGCACCACCGCTATCTTCGAGGGTGTTGCAGGAAAGCTCACCGCCTCTTAACAGAGGGCACGTGGTTTGGGGTGGCGGAGTTCGATATATCCATTTTATGTCCAGCCCCGTTCGAAATACGAAATTTGCAAGTGCATCTAGTACTCTGGCAAGCATGGATGGTTTGCTAGTTGAGCGGGGCCGTAAACATGAGCGGCCAGATTGGTGGTGCCAGCTGGTGGTGCAAAGCTCAACTACACAAATACAAAGCCAATTACTGTTCTGCTTAACTGCTGGTGTAAATTTTTGGCAGTGGCCTAATCATGTTTACAATTATGCCTTTGCCAAAAACTTGCACCAGCAGCGAAGCAGGATGTAGTGTGTTACTGCAATTCTAGCTCTGTGTTTGTCTGGTTGAACTCTATGCCACCAGGTTGCTGCACCGCTCCAGCCGCTCACGTTTACGCCCCCACACATCTGGCAATTTGCCCAAACTGCCCCATTTGCCAGAATAGTGGACATGCTAAGTCTCTATTAAAGATGCTTGTGATTTTCTAGGTGATATAGAAAGTGTTCAATATATGCAATAATTCGATATATTCGTGTTAGATATATCGAGGTTTGACTATATATATATATATATATATATTGACACAATTGACACAATTTGACACAATTACCATGTGCTTTATGAATTAGTTCAGAAAGTGCGTCTATACTGTTTGGTGCTGAAGTTTATTACCTGCATACACATAAGCTTTTTTTTCTTAGAATACAGTAGACTTCGATTATGCAACTCTGGTAAATTAAATTATTGGGTTAATTCAATCCCGACCGAAGGTCCCGGCTGGCTCCCATACACTTCTAGGTGCCCAAACATTCCTTATTCAGATGCTAAAATTGGCCTTTGTCAGATAATTTTAACTTGACTAGTCCGCACGCACGGGCACGACGCATGTGGTGACACCAATGACAACCCCTTTAGTGGCAGTGGCAGTCCCGGTGTAGCATAGGGGATAGTGAGAGCATTGAACATGCGTCATATCCCGTCAAAAACCCTATTTTCAACCCACCCTAGGAAGATTTTCAAGCAATAACGGTAGCTGAAAATGTATGATTATGGTATTTACCTGATCCTAATGTGCGCCTTTTGTTTTCTAAGGAAATTGTGCCGTAAATTGCGTGCATTGTGCAATCGAATATGAAAACAAAACTAGCTTTGCAGTGTTTGTACGCTTTACAGCATCACATTGCTCTACTGTGGGGAAGCTGACTTTAAACCTGGCAGCAAAGCTGACTTAAGGAAACTGGCCGCCATTCTAAAAATTGGGTGTGTGTTAGATTTCTACTTTGGTTAAAAGTTTTATGTCATTTCTATGTTGGTTTTCTATTTTGGACACATAGAAAGTTGTTGCATGTCAGATTTGGAGGCATGTTAAGCTCAAGCCAATACTACGAAATGAATCTCCGGTGCTTTGGTGTTCTTTGCATCTTGTTTAATTCAACCCGCCAGATAATTCAATCAATTTCATCAGTCCTGTCAGGGTTGCATTAACGGAAGTTGATGGTACACAAATCAAGTAAAGTTATTTTTGTCAGCATTCCTAGTACCATGTATTAAGGATATTGATTAGACTCCAGGGTGCTCACTTAGCTGACAAATGAATGAATTGCAGCACTAACTCTACACCCAGGAATGACGCCACGAGGTGCCAGGACACCAGGAACTGCGACTGTTTCCACGTCACAGACCAGTGCAACACCTCTGAGAGACAAGCTGAACATCAACCCAGAAGATCACCTTGATTTTGACTCCAGTCAGTCAGCAAAGCACTTCCAGGTTAGAATGTCTGTGTAGCCTGTATCAGGTCTTTACTTTGTATGCATGAATTTTGCAGAAGCACTGACTCAGACTTTCTTTGTCTGGGCTGCTTTATTTTGGTTCCACAGCCTGTCAAGTTCATTACAGTATTATGAGGCCTCAATGCCTCAAATGCGCAAGTAATTGCAAATTATAATATTTAATGAATAAATTAAAAACGAGCACCGAATGGAGCCTGACTGCGGATATGCTGATCAAGGCCACATCATGAAAATTGAGGAGTCATGTTGATGTGCTATCACCGATGCATGGCTTGTACCTATGGTAAAAGTTGCACTAGGATTGTTTTCCTGAAAGCTTTAGACAATAGAATAATAGGGCACAGAACGTGAAAAGGCCATGGCACATTCTGAGGGAAGAGCAGAGGACTAAGCTTATCCTGTGTTGAATGCAGACAAGTGAAAGAGTGGCTGATGTGGTATGCATGCAACTTTTGGTGAGACGACCATGGTGTGGCTTGGAACCACTTCACCTGGCTAACTGATGTGTGCTTGTCGTTTGTGACACCACATGACAGCTGTATCCAATCTTTATGATATAACGAGAGGCCCTTGTCAACGCACCCTAAGCCAAAGTTTTCAGTTCAAACTTGATGGTGAGACAAGCTTTCTTGGCATTTCTTTTTTATAACAAATGAAAAGAGCAACCAAACAACCAATAGTATTACACAAACAACTGTTTGTGGAATGCTAGTGTCACTGTTAAAAGGAAATGTACAGATTTGGATAGACGATGACATGCCATGACTGTGGCTTACCTTCAGCATGACGAAACTGTGTATGTGCAGTGTGTGTTCTAATAGTGTGCAGTGTGTGGTCAGTATGTGGTCAAATAGTTTGTGCATTGGGCTGCGGTGCTGAGGTAACAGGGTTCAAAATCAACCATTCGATCAACTTGGGTCACTGAGTATGTGGTAATGTCTACATCTGTGTTGTTTAACATGGGTCACTGTAGGTGCGGGACTGGCTAGACACTGCTGTTAGAGGAAACCCTTTGACATTGACTTGAAGCACTGTGTATTTGCCACCTGGTCCATACCGGTCTTCAATGAATCTCTTTGATGCCAACTTGAGTGACTGGGAATGGACCAGTAGGTGTGTGCCGCTCTTCATGAACATATTTGACGCCAACTTGGGTGCAGGTTCAGACAGGTACAGACAGGCTTGTGCCACTGGGAATGTGCCACTCTACAATAGCACAAAAGATCCCTTAAATTTCTATTTTGCTGAGCGGAGTTAAACCCATGTCGCAGGGCAGAAACCCGATGCATTAGCAGGATGCATCACAAAAGCACAGGTTATGTGACAGTTTCAATGAACAATTTTCACGCCAGTGCTTTAGCAAACTGTGCCATGAACGCACTTAGTCACTCTTCACTGAACCTCTCGCCAACTTGGATCACTGAGTATGTGCCACTTCATTAAAACTTCTTTCTGGGCGAGTTGGTGTATACTTGACATAAAACTGTTTACAGCGCAAACACATGCAACCACAAAGTAAGGGACAGGACACAAGCGCTGACTGTCAACTAACATTTAACTAAGGCACCCGTCTTCCGTTAATAAATGTTAGTTGACAGTCAGCGCTTGTGTCCTGTCCCTTACTTTGTGGTTGCATGTGTTTGCGCTGTAAACAGTTTTATGTCAAGCATGTGCCACTGCATGTGTGGCAAGTAGGGAAGAATTCTCAGTCATCGAAGGCACTGTTCCACTATGCTTCTCATCTCCGAGGCCATGCGCGAACTTCTTAGCAGCGCCACTAGATGGCGCAGCTTGTCCAGAAAGAAGTGTGAAGGAGGAGCCCAGTTGCCGCATGACGTGTTTCTCAGCGTTCGCACGCACTGGTGCACCGTGCATTTCAAACGTCACATGCAGGCTTTGTGGCATTGCCCACACGGTGGCACCGAGTGTTCTTAGGTAAATTCTACAAATAGGGTTACTTTGCACTGTGCCTGGTTAGTACGAGATGATGGTTGGTACTAGGGGAAACCCACGCATGTGTTCTCTGTGCCAGCACTCTTCCATGTTGGAAGAAACGTGGTTTGAGTCAGTACGCACAGCGAACAGTGCAGCTTTTATCTGTAGAATGTGTGTGCTAGGGTCACGGCTAGACCGTCTAGAGCAGGACAGCAATAAGCTAGCCAAGCAGGTTCGAAAGCTAGAAAAGGAACTCAGGAGTCAACAGAAGCACAGGAAGGGAGTGGAATAAAAGCTAGACAACTTAGAAATGAAGTTGAGGGCCACCATTCTGCAAAGCAATGGTGAACGCTTCAATGCGAGCACTGGCTCCGAAGTGAGGACAGCTAAGCAAGCCAGAACCACCATGCCGGAAAGAAATGGCAGAAACGTCAGTGGTAGTCGCGAAGGGGCTACCACTGACGTCCTGGCCACGGCAGAAGACAACAAAGCAAAAGACAAGAATAAGACAGTAGGGGAATGCATTGTAGCCTCGGGTGCAGATTTTGGTGGGGAGGAGGAGGAAAAGCATCAAGTTGTCATTCCAACATCATCATCATCAGCCTGGTTACGCCCACTGCAGGGCAAAGGCCTCTCCCATACTTCTCCAACAACCCCAGTCATGTACTAATTGTGGCCATGCCGTCCCTGCAAACTTCTTAATCTCATCCGCCCACCTAACTTTCTGCCGCCCCCTGCTACGCTTCCCTTCCCTTGGAATCCAGTCCGTAACCCTTAATGACCATCGGTTATCTTCCCTCCTCATTACATGTCCTGCCCATGCCCATTTCTTTTTCTTGATTTCAACTAAGATGTCATTAACTCACGTTTGTTCCCTCACCCAATCTGCTCTTTTCTTATCCCGTAACATTACACCTATCATTCTTCTTTCCATAGCTCGTTGTGTCGTACTCAATTTGAGTAGAACCCTTTTCGTAAGCCTCCAGGTTTCTGCCCCGTAGGTGAGTACTGGTAAGACACAGCTATTATACACTTTTCTCTTGAGGGATAATGGCAACCTGCTGTTCATGATCTGAGAATGCCGGCCAAACGCACCCCAGTCCATTCTTATTCTTCTGATTTTTTCCGTCTCATGATCCGGATCCGCAGTGACTACCTGCCCTAAGTAGATGTATTCCCTTACGACTTCCAGTGCCTCGCTGCCTTTTGTAAACTGCTGTTCTCTTCCGAGACTGTTAAACATTACTTTAGTTTTCTGCAGATTAATTTTTAGACCCACTCTTCTGCTTTGCCTCTCCAGGTCAATGAGCGTGCATTGCAGTTGGTCCCCTGAGTTACTAAGCAAGGCAATATCATCAGCAAATCGCAAGTTACTAAGGTATTCTCCATTAACTTTTATCCCCATTTCATCCCAATCCAGGTCTCTGAATACCTCCTGTAAACAAGCTGTGAATAGCATTGGAGAGATCGTATCTCCTTGCCTGATGCCTTTCTTTATTGGGATTTTGTTGCTTTCTTTGTGGAGGACTATGGTGGCTGTGGAGCCGCTATAGATATCTTTCAGTGTTTTTACATACGGCTTGTCTACACCCTGATTCCGTAATGCCTCCATGACTGCTGAGGTTTTGACAGAATCAAATGCTTTCTCGTAATCAATGAAAGCTATATATTAGGGTTGGTTATATTCCGCACATTTCTCTATCACCTGATTGATAGTGTGAATATGATCTATTGTTGAGTAGCCTTTACGGAATCCTGCCTGGTCCTTTGCTTGACAGAAGTCTAAGGTATTCCTGATTCTATTTGCGATTAGAACATGCATAAAGTAGAACCAGCAATGACAGAGAGGGTAGGTGCAGGTGAATAAGGCCAGGTTAGTGCGCTTTTGGGGAAAATGATTAGGGAGGTGATAGCAAAAGCCAAGGAACGCATGTGGGACACAATGGAGGATAGACACCTAGTGGTGATAATGGACGGAGTGATTGACATTCTGCAAAGACGAGAGGCAGAGATCGCGAAGGAAATAGCTTAAGGGTGTCACTGACCTGCGGAATGTTTCAAAGGAAGTATTGAAAGGGCAGTGCCTGCAGTAAACAGGGAAATTTGTACACTAGCTAAGGCAGTGAATTTTACAGTCGTTGACAACAACTGAGAAGTGCACTGAGCAGGCTGTGAAGGTGCTTTTGTGCATGACAAGATACATTTTAGCAAAAGTGCAGCAACACCGGTTGGACATAGATTCGTGGCACGGGTTTTAGCTTTTTTGGGCGGGCCCCAGGCAATCAGGAAGAAAGATTAAGTATTGATGGTAGCGACACACCAGTAGAGCGCAGAATTAGACCATAAGAAGTTAGGAAAACATGCACAAAGGATAAGAATAGAGAAAGTAACATTTGTTGCATAAACATGCAGGCAGTCGTAAGCAAGAAAGATGGCTGGAAATTCAAATGCCACTGGATGATGAAGCGATTAGCATGTACGCCTTGACCAAAATGCATCTACAAGATTTCGAGCAGCCGCCTGTTATTGACAATTTTGTATGGGAAGGGTGCAACAGAATGACTGGTTCAAGGAAAGGCGGAGGCATAGACATATGCTAGTTAGGCGAGGTCTGAAGTGGCAGAGGGTAAAAAAATAACGTGTAAGGAGCATTTATGGATTAGCAGTACATGGCAGGGAAAAAGACGTGGCTGGGAGTAGCTTACCTATGTATAGGTGTTGATAGCAGAGGTAAAAGTAAGGAATTGATTGATTGCACTAGAAGCGATATTAATCAGTTTGAGAAATAGGGCCAGGTGATATTAGGGGGAGATATAAATGCGTACGTGGATGATTTAGACATATACTGATTACAATGGTTCTCTGGTGGTGGATCTATATGATGAACAGAACCTTATACCAGTTAACAGGGAGAATAAGTATCAAGGACAGGTAACTTGGCAGTGCGGAAACAGGCAGTCATCTATAAACTACACCTTAGTCTCAGAAAGGGTCCACGAACAACTAGGCCAAATGATAATAGAGGAACATGAAAGGAATAGCCTGGGTAGCAATGATAGACGTTTAAAGTAAAGTTTGAAAGATATACTAATGCAAAAGAAAAAAACAACAGCACCAGAAGTTCTAAGAATGAATGAAGAGCAAATAACAGATGGCAAAAGACATAGAAGAAAATGAAGTATTTTCCTACAGCAGTCTGGGAATACAGTATAATCTCATTGATACGTTCCCGTTATGTACGTTTTCCCAGCGCCAACATTCACAATCAAGAACACAGAAAATGACCCAACAGAAGAGTACACATTTGGGCTGGTTGGTTCATGTTACGCTCTTTTTCCAGAGTTACGCTCTTCTTTTCCGGTTCATACATTCCCAGAACACACAATTTTTTGGCACTAGCGTTCAGTACGTCGCCAGACTGCGATGGTGTAATATGTTTTCCGGCAGTTAGATCCAATGTAAACAAGAAAATATGCGAGGCGCGTGCAATCGAGAACAGTATATAGTATCTGGCCGCTGCAGCAGCTTCACTGCAATACTCGCCCGCCCATCTCACGGAAGAACGCTGGTGCGCACTCAGTTTCTGATTTTAGTACCTGCAAATCTTCTCCGGGGCCGTCGCACACAGAATTCACAGCTACCACCACCAATCCTATGGCAATAATAATCTTCGCCTAGTCAAGTCAACTCAATTTATTTCAGCATTTCTTTTGTACAAACAGAAGAATGCTAGGACAAGCACAAAAAGCTGCTAAGCTGCAGCTTGACTAGGTGCTTGCCCCATCACTTGGCAGAAACAAGAGACAGAAAATACATTTGAGTGAAAAAAAAATATTTACGGATTTCAAATGGTCATGTAAAAGTATGGGAAAAAACACAAAGCACGTCATATAAAATACTCCAAAATCTATAGCGACTGCTCTGTTATAGTATGTCACTGAAAAATACATAATGAACAGTAGCCCACAGAACAGCAGTCTACAGAAAATGCTAAACACATGACGTAAAATAATTAGAAACCTCTCTACAAGAAAATTGAACAGAAGTACAACATAAATATTTCAATTCGATGTAGTATAATCATACAGTCAACGAACAGTCTATATGTATTAAAGAGCACCAGCGATTTAGTAGAAAAGTTTTCCATTTTTTGCGGGCTAAGTTATCTATGTAGATATTGTCTTTTTCCAGGTCACCTAAAAGGGTAGCTGTGCACGATTTTAACCTTTTTCTTGCATGACATGTTCTTGAAAAGGGAGTCAGCCAAGTGCAGTACTATTTCTGAGCGTATAGGGTATGTCGGATGGTTTTGTTAAGGTGCATAAAGCAAGAAAGGTGGTTTCGTTTTGCTCAAGACTGTTCTTGTATTTTAATAGTAAAGCCATACAATAGTTGAAATGGAAGTATGCCATATTTTAGAAACAGATCCTTTGTATGCGCATTGTGTACTACATTCACTATACGACGCAGTGCCCTTTTCTGTAGAGTACACATTTTCTGAATGTTCCTCCATGAAGTAGTTCCCCATATAAGAGTACAGTAGTTAATGTGAGTTGCAAAGAGAGTGTTATAAAGCAATAATTTAATATTGTCCGTCAGTACATGACGAAGCCTAGAAAGCACACCGCACGCTCGTGACAGACTTGCACATACACGATGTACATGAGCATCCCAGCTTAAGTGTTCGGTGAAGATAACTCCTAGTGTTTTAACCTCACTCACAACAGCTATTTTTTCACTCCCTAGGTACAGATCAAGCGAATGGTTAACTGTTTTTTGACAAGGTGTGAATAAAACTGATTTTGTTTTTTGGGTATTAATTTCAAGTCAATTTGCCATACTCCACATGTGCATTTTTTTGAAGTGTTGCGTTTGCTAAGCAAGAGAGCTCCTGAACATCGTATGCTTGGACGAATATGCTTGAGTCATCGGCAAAAATAATGAACTGCGCATTGTTACTAACATTTACGATATCATTTATACATAGGTTAAATAAGATCAGCCCTAATATGCTCCCCTGGGGTACCCTTGCAACAATATCTTCTAAAGAGGAAAGGTGATTCATGATTGCTACTGCTTGTTTCCTATGCTTTAAGTATGATTGTAAAAGAGAGAGAGGTAGGCCACAAAACCCATTGTATTCTAATTTAGCAAACAAGGTTCGATGACTTATTCTATAGAAAGCCTTGGAGAAGTCCACAAAGATGCCTAGCAATAATTTTTTTTCTTCAAAACCCTGTAATATTACTTCTTTCTGTGTTAGCAAAGCCAGTTCTGTGGACATGCGCTGGCGGGAGCCGAACTGTTGCCGTGGTAAAAGAGAGTGTTTTTCACAGAACAAGGCGATTCTTTTACCAATTACTTTTTCCAAAGCCTTAGAAAAAACTGGGAGAACAGAAACGGGTCGATACCTTGAAAAATCGTTTTTGTCCCCGCTCTTGTATAAAACTGTTACTTTCGCGTGCTGCATTTTTTCAGGAAACATGCCTGTAGAAAGAGAAATGTTATATATGTGGTTAAGCACATGCACAAGAAAGTCAAGTACATACTTTATTGGCCGTATTTGAAGACCATCAATATCTCGAGCTTTATGTTCTTTAGGTTTGAGAATATGGAATAAATTTCTTCGGGTGTAGTCGGCGAAAAAAAATGCGGAGTGAATGTTAGGTTCATTTAAAAAGCTTATAGCTGCATTGTTGTACGCGTGACACTAAATTAGTAAAGTATGTATTAAATTGGTCAGCTAGCTCCTGGCTCTTCTTAAGCCTATTATTGGATGTAAGCTGTGGTTCATTGAACTGACTACTACGATTCAAGAGCTTGTTAAGTTCGCGCCATAAAGCTTCCCCTCAGCCGGCACATTGTAAGAACAAGTTTTCGTAATACAAATTTTTCGTACTGCGCAAACATTTTTTTACATAATTTCTAAATTTTTTAAATGAGGCCAGGTCAGTAGGATCCCATGTGTGCATGAACTTTGAGTACATTGCATTCTTTTTTTGTATTAAGTCCATACATTCAAGTGTAAGCCATGGCTTCCTAATTTTCTTAGGCTTACTTATCGTTCTAGGTTTAAACGAGTTGTCATATGCTATTTTAAAAATTTCCGTAAAAATTACATACGCCTCGTCAGCATCTGTGCATTGAAATACTGGTGTCCAATCCATGTTTTCTATTTTATGACGAAACATATCCAACTTTCTTGTGTTAATATCTTGAATAATAAATGTATCGGGATTATCTGTTCTGTTTCTTTGTAACTCATTTTGTTTGTAAAACACAAATATGGGCAAGTGATCACTCACATATGCGGCAATGACGCCCGACGCAATCTTGCTGTCTGTGCAATTGGTTATAAACAAGTCCAAAAGGGTTTCAGAAACGCAACTAATGCGTGTGGGTTCTGATATGGCGTTCATGCAGTCAAACGAGGCAAGTAACAGTTGTAACTCACGGGAATGAGATGTGGGTTGTAGACTATTGATAGTATTACAATCACCACCTATTACCAATTCTAGCTTATTAAAAGAGGAAAAGTCGAGCAGTTTTTCTAGGAAACCAAGAAACCTCCCAATATTTCCACCAGGAGGGCGGTAGACAACTGCAAAAAGATGTTTTCCGCATTGTACGGCTAGTGTTTCATAATCATCGGTAATGCTAGAAACGTCACTAATAATTGAACATGAGAGTTTAGTGGATACAAGTTGCGCTATGCCCCCACCTCGACGGTGCTTTCTATTTAAAAAGAACGTGTTAAAACCAGGTAAATGCAACACGTCCATATCAGAAACGTACCAAGTTTCTGTTATCATGATCACATGAAAATCTACGTTGAATGAAGAAAGAAGCACTGTCAGGATGTCATGTTTGTTTACTGCGGATTGCGCATTACAGTGTAGAAAACCTAGATAATCGCGTTCAAAAGGGCATACTACATCTTTTGGGTCAGTCATTGTAAGCCGTCAGACGGTGTTGACGTGGGCTTATACGGAACTGCCTACTCCCATTTTGTCCAAGTCATTTTCGCAGGTAATCCGAATCACGTGAGACGTTTCTGTTTTTCTAGCAAACACCTTCCCTCCCTTCGTCCAAGCGAATTTCCAGTTGAGTGCTTTCTTTTTTGCAGTCGTCATCCCAAGCAGCTTCTTTAACTAGGGACACAAGTGTTCGTTCAAGAACACGGGTTCTCTCACGCTATATCCTAGATCATGTGTGGTGAACCTCATTTTCCGCGCCTTCTCAACGACTAAATCACGCTTCGCTTGACGACTGAAAGCTACAACAATACTTAGGCTTGCATTGTCCTTTCGGTTCGGAGTACGGTGACACACTTCAATGTGCTGCTCGCTTAGCGATACGCCAATCGTATCACCAATCTTGCTAACTACTTCCACAAGATTTTCATTCTTTGACAACGGGATTCCCTTGATTTCTATGTTTCTATTTCTGGAGTACTGGTCCTGAGCCACTATTTGCAATGTTGTTTCATGGGCTTGCTTTTGTAGAGCGGCAAGCTCACGTTTCAGTGGCTCCTGCATGGCCTTCAGATCTGCATTTTCTTTCTTTGTGTTTTCACACTCTTTCTTAAGGCTTTCATATTCCTTGCTGACAAATTCCAAGCTGTTCCTTAACTCTCGTATGTCTTTCCGAAATTCCTGTTCAGTCAACCAGCTCTCGTTTGAGTTCAGTGGCGTCGCCTCCCATCACCGTAGTTGATCAGGGCCAGAGCTCGAGATAGACTTACAACGGCAAATGAAAGCAACAAAAGGTAAATGGCAAATGGCAAATGGCAACCTGTTTAACCACACATGGTTCCGTCGTAAGCGTAGCGCACACGTTTAGTAGGCAATAACCAAAACACGACGCTGTTCTCTGCTGCAGACTGCAATTGTATTCATTTTCCGGCCACTAGATCCCATGTGAACAAGAAAATGTGCGAGGTGCATGCGATCGAGAACAGTATATAGCCGCCCGTCTCACGTAAAAATGATGGCGCACACAGTTTTTTATTTCGGTACCAGCAGATCTCCAACCAGATCGTCTCGCACTGCATTCACAGCTATGGCCACCAAACCTATTGCGATAAGAATCTTCACCTATCTGTTTTACAGCTTATGGTGCATAGTGCCAGTGGTAACGCACTGCATGCGTTTAGTAGGCGATAATCCAAATGTTCTGCCGTTCTCTGCTGCAGGCGGCATGATGTGGCCATCACGTCACTTCGGCAGCATCCGGTATCACCCACCAGCTCGATTTCGTTTCAGTTTCCCATCGCCCTTTTAAAACCCCACGTAATAAGAAAATAAAAGTTATCTCCATTCGCCGGAGCACCTCCATCAGCTCGATGCACGTTGGCGTCTCGTTCCATAAAGATCCGCGCGACACTTCGCATTATGTAGATGTTAACAATAGTGGAGTCTGTCAAATTTTTTATTTACTTGGAATTGTATGCTTTCCCGGTTAGTAAATTTTTCTTGCGGCTTTTTCCAAAGCGTTGGAGATTCTACTGTATAAGGAACTGGTAGACGTTATGCAGCAGGAAATAAGACAGACACGGCAAAAAAAAAATTGTTGGATTGGGAAGAGGAAACCACGTAAGTGGTGGAACAATGAAATAAAGCAAGCTATAGAAAAGCGCATGCAGTCATCTAGAGATCATTGAGAAGCCAGAAAGTTGGAATTACACAGAAAGAGTCTCCTTAGATGGAAAGTATCCGGAGAAAAGGAAAAGGTAGCAAAAGAGACAAAGGTGCCGCAAAAATATTTTGGAACTATATAAGCGCACTGGGAGCTCCAACTAAATATTTGCAAACAGCTATAAGTGATGAAGACGGTAACGTCTATGAAGGAGACAATGCGCTGCGGTGTAGTGTCACAGACGTTATTAGGGATAACTTCGGCACGAAAGAAAGCTTAGTTAGACTCAAACAGATACAGCAACAACAGAGAAGTCTGAGGGATGAAAATTAAGCGTAGAAAGCTTTTATTGAAAAAGAACCAAAGAAAATGTCCTCAATAATGCATCAGCAGGACCTGATGAAATCCTAATACAGCTAATCAAAAAGCTCAGTCCAAAGAGCAAGGCGCTGCTGACTAATGCTATAGAGCAAGTGATTAGAACAAAGAAAAATTTAGTTGGATGGCGTGAAAGCAAGATGAACCTCATCCATGAAGTAATGTTGCGTGAATATTCAGATTTTTTAATAGTAGTTTCGAATAGTACGCTATTCGATATTTGCTCCGAGAGCAGCTGTAATCTTCATGCTTTTCGAAGTGTTGACAACTCACGGTTGCGAGTGTGGCGAGTATCTTTCGGACTCCCAATAATTCTGACGCCTTCACCGCACTGCTATGGTACCCCACAGAATCAATGTATAAGAATGTCTGAAATTTCTAACACAAAAGACCTGTTGCTGTCAGACCGTCCGGACATTTTGCCACGACCGCAGGTCCGAAATGGCATTGATCGAAGCCACCACCTCCGTCATTTTGATTATCTCGCCGACTCGAACAGGCGCTCCCGCACACAGAGCCACCACTGCGTTAACGCTAGGCCTAGCTACATCGACATTCGTTACCAAGCTTCTTGTTGGTTGGTGCCGTGTTTTTCATGAAAACAATGCGCTGCTGTCAGCAATGGCGCTGTCTCTGCCTTTATAATTCTCACCAATGGCTTCGAAGCTCGGAAAGCACAATGCATTGCATAATGCTAGTTCCAGAAAGTCAGCTCTGCCTCAATACAGCAGTGTTAAGTGGTGAAGAATGCACACAGTATTGCGATGAAGCATATCAAGAGTGGGAAGAGGCAACTGTCGCAGGACACAGTATGTATTACTTAATTATACACGCGTGCACCCACAGTCTCCTATCACACTAAGAGCACCGATATACCTAATAAGTGTACTGGCAGGTCTTCAGAGTTATTTCAAGCATGCCTGTGGTGATTTGAGCCTCTGGGGGCAGTAAAAGATATGCATTCGCTTTTTCAAACTGCCCAATCTCCGAAGTTTTCACGGCCCCTAGGGAGTCTGAAAAATTGTATGTTGTCAGTTATCAGTAATTCATGATTTTTAATATAAGAATAGACACGTTCGACAAAACTGTATAAATATTATATTGGCTACTTACAAATATATTAGTTGTGGTCATTTCATCAACTTTGTTAAACAGTGGGCAAAAGAAAGCGAGCGGCGAGCTCCAAATACACAGGCGACATCTTTACTAATCTTGGCACCCTGGTTGCCTGCACTCTTTTCTCACCACTGCCACGTCCAGACACTAAGTTAGAAAAACAAGTTTTGAATAAAAATAAATACTTTAAAAATTTCTCATAACATTCATAATTTCTTAGAAACTTTTGTTTGCGAGAAAACTCATAAACACTGTTTCAAAACATATAAACTATAATATTCTTAAAGAAAGCGATAAGCTAAGTGAATGACGTCCACATTATCAAAATAGTAGAAGCATAGTTGGTCAGCAAAAGAGACTCAAACAGCGAGAAAAATCCAGTTTGGAAGTATTTCTCAAACTTCTCTAAATACGAAGCCTGGTGTTTCAGTAAATAAGTCATACTCATGCATTACACATAAGTATTGCAATAAACAAGTCATAGTGGAATTAATTGTGTTCTCATTCTTGCGAATTAGTCCAGTTAATGATTGCATATATCCAATAATTAACTTGCATGCCACTTTGCAGCCAAGATCTTTGAACGGCAACTATTCAATATTCAATTAGAAAATATTCGGCCAAAATTACCATTCACTTTGAACTCAAAATCCACTATAACCCTACTACAAAGGCAAAGGTGATAAGATGAGCTCATACAGGCCAGTTACAGTAACATTGGTGATATATAGAATGGCAATGCAAGTCATACAATTGAAACTATCGGAGTGGGTGGAGAAAAATTATGTACTGGAGAAACTGCAGAATGGGATCAGGCCAGGCAGACACTTCGAGGATAATATTATTGTACTAACTCAGTGCACAGAGATTTCAGTAGCTCAGAACAGACCTTTAACGATAGCATTTATGGATATTAAAGAAGCCTGTGATAATATAGACAGAGAATTGTTATGGGATATTCTTAAGCACGATGGCATAGAGGACGATTTAGGGGAGCTCCTTAAGGATATATATAGAGACAACTGAGTACAAGTTGTATGGTGTGGTGTTCTCACCCGTGCTCTTGGGACAAAGAAACGACAACACAGTAGTGCAAACAATCACAAGGGCATTTATTGAACCTTTCATAGACTAATGCCTGCTAGCCAACTTGCTATCCACAAGATAGCCTGATGGGCGCGCGACACATCGCAGAAGTCCGATTCACCACGACCGGATAACGAGCGAATATGTTCACCCCATGCTCACTAACAAAATCATTAACAAAAGCTCGGTAGGCCAGTTGGCTTTGGGAGCCTACAGTAAAACCACAAATGAGGCAGCGTAGGCTGACATAGGTTGGGCCTTTTTTGAAGTCAAAGAAGTGTAGAGCAAAACTAGTTTTGAAGAAAGGCTCACGAACATGAATGAAAATAAATAGACAGCTAACGTGCACAAGTATCTATACTTGAAAAGCATAGACACAGAATGGAGGAAGAGGTCAAGAAAGTTGACAACCAAGTACAGGGTAATTAAAACTGTAAATAGATAACCAGGAATAATCGGAAAGAGAGTGAGAGAAACAGAGACAGTACTTGGACACAAAGAATGGAAACAAAAAGGACCATGGAGGTTTACAAGAATGAGAAGAAAGAAATTATGAAGGAAAATTTGTACGATAACAGAGAAGGCAGTGCCTTGGTATTTGAGGCTCGATCCAATTGCCTACGGAAGAAAGCATACCGGAGCAAATATTTGGAACCAGATGCGGCATCTGTCTGCTGAAGCAAAAATCTGGAGACTGCTCAGCACATCCTAATGGAATGCGAAGGGTTTCACCAGGTGAGAACCATAGGTAACGCGCACCTTCCAGAAGCGCTCGGGTTTAAAGTGGATGGAAGCATCAACCAGTCAGCAATTGAGATAAGCAAGGGTAGTTTAGAGTATTGGTAGTAAAAAAGCAGGGGAGAGATTGATACCATCAAATTTGGCAGTCATAGGTAGCGGTACAAGGTAGGTTTTGAAGGGGGAGAAAATGTTTAAAGAGATGTATACGAAACATTAATGCAGATCCCACGCACTGTGGGAATCGATGTAAGCGAAGCTTTCCATGCTGGATGCTTTGATTGACGATAATTAGTGGTGATGTTGACGACTAAAGTTTAATTTCTTCAACGTTTAGTCTAACATGAGAGTGGTGAGTTGATGTTAAACATTACCTTGCCTGCACCACTGCTGTTGGTCTGTGTAGTACACAGAACACACAGGGAAAGGTGTTTGCTTGAGGTATTGTACGCCATATTTTATAACCTCTGAGAGGGTTGAGTGTTGTCATTGCCTCTCGTGGCACATCGCATTGTGGCAGAAGTATTAAACTTGGATTGGATTATCGGGATGTACATGACAAAACCACACTCGGATTACGGGGCACACCATAGTGGCGGGCTCCGGATTAATTTTGACACCGTGATGTCCTTTAACGTGTCCCAAAATCTAACTGCACGTGCATTTTTTATTTTCCCCCATTGAAATGTGGCTGCCGCGATTGGGATCAAATCCACAACATCTAGCAATGCCATAGCCGCAAAGCTGACACAGCGGGCACAGAAGTATTGATTTGACGGTCGACCACTTCCGTAGTGTCTCCTGGACCCTGCGGTGCGCATTAATTATTGCGCTCTGCTTCTGCACGCCCTTTGTAAGTTGCCTGCTTGACATATTTGCATGGCGTTTATTTTTCAGAAACAGCAGCAACGTACTGTAACCGTACCTTGAACTTAAGCTTATCCTGTGTCCCCGCAACCGCTGTCGTATAGTAGTGGGGTTTCCTTGCCTTCTCACGTCACCTCCCCCCTATCTTGTATGGCAACTGTCTCTTCTCCTGCCTCTCCTTATTCTCTCTACAGTTCTATCTGCGTCCCCTCTGGCATTGCACGTTAGTAGAAAGGGAAGCTTGGTAGAAAGGGAAGCGCTGCAGTTTCTGCAAGGCTTCTGAGGAAAGTCACGGATAATTACAGGTGTCAAGTGGCTAATGTGGCGATGGCCAGGGAGTTCCAGAGGGCATTGTGCACATTCAACACCGTGGGGTGAAAACGAGTTTCTGCTATTGCCTTTCCTCTCTTACCTGTCACCTGTCATATATATACACGTTCTGAACCAACCCCCAACGCGGTGTCCTTGAAAGCAGCAGCCCACAGCAGCAGCAGCAGAAGCAGTGCGGAAATCGAAGTAAGAGGCAAAGAAAGCTTTGCTTAAAAAATGCTAGATAAAAACATGTATAGCATACCTGATTAAATCAAGCAGGCTAGGTGACTATTTGTCACTGCTTCATTTCAAAGGGGATGTCATTAAATAATAATCATCATCAATAAACGCGAAAGAGGAGTCCTGCTGCAGTACACGTCTCAAAACTCATTTTGACAGTGGCAATACGTTGTCGCCTATATTGATTTAATCCTAACGCATTACTGTCAGTAGTCATCATGATATGGGTTCTGCTGCTTCTTATGAATGTTGCAGTCAATGCATAGTGAAGGAGTGCGTGTGCTCGTCACAGTTTTGAAATGTCTCACATGTTGGATTCTCAAACAATTATTTTTACTGTCCACTGGGAACAAAGTTTTTTGTTTCTCGGCACGACCATGACTCTGGTACCAGTGAAAGCTATGGATAAGCAGTGTGTGTCGTGAAGTGAGTGTTGACATCGTAGTGCCCGCATGCGAGCACATCTAAAATTTTCTTACAAGTTGCTTAATTGCATTACAGCCCTAGTGTAACTGAATGGAAGCCAATGATGCGCCCAGAAATTTGCAGCGTGCACCTTGCTGACAATGAGACACTGACGAACCTGCGTCTCCGTCATATGTGCCAACAATTTTTCTGCCGGCCAACTGCAACATGAATGCTGCCGCCGGAGACAGAAAGTCACACGATCAATGTGCATGCAGTTTAAGTTTATGATGCACGCAAAAAGAAATTTCTATCTTGTTTCTAACTGCGTAGGATATCACCGTGCCATCTTCTGGTGCATTTTTTTAGAAAGAAAAGCACAAAAGTGTAAATGGTTGGGCCATATTCAGTGTAAACAATTTCATGATTGTATTGTGCTTATTTTATACTGACGGAAAAACTTGAAGAATGAACATAAGAGAACAAAAAACTAACATGCTATTTATGCACTAGTTCATTGGACATGTTCATTGTACAAGTTATTCCATCGTTATAATACTAAGTGCAATACATCAAGTTCTTTCGTCAGTATAATAGTAAGCACAATACAATCACGGATGTCCACCATCTTGCCCTGTTGATTGCTTTACTAAATGTAAACAATTTACTGAGCATGTACAGATGTTTTCATGCTTGTCATGTTATACCGTAGATGCATGTCACTCTTTTCATGACATGCCCTGTTACACATGCATGTCATTCGTATTATGATGTGAATGACATATCCTAGGGGTAGGCAGCGCAGTATCGATAGCAGTACGATACTGCAGTACGATATGAGCACAGTATCGTGCACTTCCTTTTGTCCATCGTCCGGGTTCCGCTTACACCCCTAGGAATATGTTCAGTCACAAACTCGCCCAGCTTGCTGTGTTAATGACATGTCATGCGTGCATGTCTACGTATCTGCATTTTTATGTCATGCATGCATGTCATTAGTGATGTTGCGCCACGCATGTCAATGATGTCATGCGTGGATGTGATAAATGTAGCGTTATGTCACTCATTTCATGTCACACATGTTTTGGAAGCAGCTGATTGCGATGTTGATGGCTTTGGAGATAATGAAAAGATGGCAGTGTGTCCTTAAAGTTGGCCTCACTGCATCGCAGCGAAACATTTGACGTCATTTTAGACCACATGACGGCGCTCGGTGAGTAGCGGTGCGAGTGGTGAAACGAAAAAGTAGGCACAACTACAGGGGCACTATTAAGGAGGTGCAAAAGAGGAGTCTGGCTGCAGTATAAACCTCTACATAACTTGTTACAACAATAGCAATACATTGGGTCGCTATATTGATTTATTGCTAAATGCATTACTGCTGACTTTTTTTTTTTGTAACAATCATTCTGGTGACAGGGACTGGTTGCTGGACAACCATAGTGATGAAAATTTCCCTTAAAGAATCATCAAGCAGTAGTAGCTTAGATGACAAGTCAAACCACATGGCTAGCACCCAGAACTGTGGCTGCTTTGGCCAAAATTCTGCCTCCTGCATATCAGGGGTTCGCGTTCACTAGATCGCGTGCATGCTGTGCAGTCAAGGTGCCTTTCAATGCTTTTTTTTTCTTTTTTTCATATATGTGCATATAAAGGTTGAGTTATTTTGTGATTTTGGCGCAAATAAATACTAATGCACAATTCATTTTGCCAATGTTTTTAATGGAAGCACTAAGAGTGCTATAGGCATTCTTAATATACAGTAAACTCTCAGTTCTGCGAACATCGGTTTGAGAAATATTTCAGAATAACAAACTTTTAGAAAATCCCCAGAGGTTTTCCTATGCATTCCATGCAAAAATGTTTCAGTTAAATGAATTTCTGAAGAGAAAATATTTGAGTTGGACGAACTTAATTAGTGGACCCAGGCTCATTCTTGAAATCAGTTCAACAAAGTTTTACACTCTGCAGCACTGACCTAGCCGATGCCCGCCGCCCCCAAATCACCCCTCCAGTGGCTGCTATGTGCAGTGTGACAGTGAGCTCATTACCTGTGCTGAACTCTCAGATCTGGAAATTGTTTCCAGTGTTTGTCCCGAAGAAGAAGAGTGCAACAAGGAAGATGCATTGTCAGAGGCAGATTCAGATCCTGTAATTCTAGCCAAGCCTGTAGAATGCCTTGGGAAGTTGAAAGTATTCATGTCTCAGCAGCAAGCTGTGCCAGAGGAAAGGCACAAAAACATAGACTCTCTGGGCAGCTTTGTTACATCTTGTGCTTTAAGAGCACCAGTGCAAATGAAAATTATTATCTTTTCTTCAAAATAAGATAGGCAGCAAAGTAACTGTTACGCACTTCGTATATATATTGATGTACAGTCAGCCGCAGAAGTTTGCGGGATCTGCAATCCGCGGCGCAGCGAGACAAAACTGCATTGCTGCGCCGTCTACCATCACACAGCATGGTGTCGAGGCTGAGCAATGCGTGCCTGGCGCAGAAGTGCTGGGAGCCTCGATACAATGCTGTGGGATGCTAGACAGCGCAGCAGTGCAGTTTTGCATTGCTCTGCCACGTATTGCAGATCCCGCAAGCTTCTGCGGCTGACTGTGCATAACTCCATAAAATTGCATTTCATACTTTGGACAATGTCTGCTGTGCCCTATGCACAGCAGACATTTTTTCAACACAGACAACTATTTTCATGTTCTAGTGAATATTCAATTTAGTGAAGTTTCAGTTTAGTGAACTATTTTCTTGAATCCCTTGAAGTTCACTCAAGTGAGAGTTCACTCTATTTCTGAGAAAAAAGAATGGCAGTAAATAAATTCAAGTTCAAAAAAGAAATCTGCACTTCTCATCAATTTTTTGAAAAAAGGTTCCCATGGCAGTTAAGGGGTTAATTAGCAACATGAATTTTTACGTATGGCTATCTTTGACAAATGTACTTTAGTAATTTCACAAGTGCTGCTATTAAAGGGACAGAGAGACGCTCAGAACATGAATTGAGATAACCACACTGATGGAATGATTCCTTATCATAATGACTAAAAACAAGCTATGTCTTTCTCATTACACATGGATTTATATGTTTTAATTAATCACTAAAAAGTTGCAAAAAAATTACCTTTGGTGCCCCACGCGGCAAAAAACATGAAGCTGCATAAGAGGTTTATCACGTTACCTTCTACTAGTGTATGTGGTCTTTTTATTAGTATTAAAATGCAGTATACTTTTCATTGTAAGTTTTTCCTGACTTACAATGTGCTGATAAGCCGTCATTTGTAGTGAGCAGAAAAAGTAGCACTGCCTTCATTTTTCGACGAGTTGGCTTGGCTCGTCTATAGACAAAACAATAATGACGGGAGCTAGACAGGCATGACATAGGTGTGTACTTGGGAAAAAAACATGGTACTAATATAAGAAATGTCTGTACAACAACACAAACTTATTGAACCAGCTTTTTATTTTCAAAAGTGGTTGAAAAAGTTATAATGTAAGTGGTTAAGCACAGTTACACTCACTCCCGTGAAAGCAGAATGATGGGCGGCTTTCACAATTTGTGAGGCGGGCTGTCAACATCACTCACTTCTCAGGGTTGCTGGAGGAGGGACTCTTACTTTTTTAGAGGCTGCTCAGATCGAAAAATTCTGCTTACCAAATGTCCAATCACTTTTGGAAGCAACCACTGCAGATGTAAACACTACCGAGGGTGAGCTTTGCATTGGACCATAAAAAACTTGGTTCTTAAAAATTGCTTGTCGGCCCCTTTAAAGAAATCTCGGCTGTTTTGTTGGTTTTGCTACCCCTTCCTTAAAAGAGTGCTGTCAGGAAATTCTTGCCCTGGTTTCATTACTTTATTGGATAGCCCTTGACCAAATAATTACATTATGAAGCCTCACTTTCCTGAGAGCACCACATATAGTTGTAGCATTCCTAGTTAAAAGCACACAAAAGACTTAAAGCTTTCCTCTAGTACTGGCATCCATATTGTCTACATTTATTCCAACTTCATCCTACTTTTCTCCCCTCCCCAGGTTCCTGTGCTTCTTCATATTCAGGGTGTCTACCAACCGGGAAAACCTGGAATTCTCAGGGAATTTGAACAGTCTGGGAAAACTCAGGGAAAACTCAGGGAATTTGTGCTTCTATCAGGGAAAATTAGCTGTAACTTAATTGAAAGGGAACGAAGGTGTGTTAATGCTGGCTCCAGTAACAGAGGAATCGCAACGAATCGTCATTGACGCCGTGTCATCGGCACGATGTATTGCCAGAGTAGTTAACAACCGATTTTCTAGACACCCGATTTTTCGGACATGCGCGATAATTTGCACGGTTTTGCTGCACCACCACATACTCCATATAGTCAATGTATATTGCCCTGACTGCAGGTCTGAAATGGCATTAATCGAAGCCACACCGCCGCTATTTTGATTATCTCGCCGCCTCGAACCGGCACTCTCGCAGGCAGATCCGGTGGCAGCCGTAACAACCACCACGGTGACATTAGGCCTAGCAGCTTCTATGTTCGCTATTAAGCTTCTTGCCGTGCGGTGCCGTGTTTTTCATTGAACGAATTCGCCGCTATCACCAATGGCACCGACTCCGCCTATGTAATCCTCGCGATTGGCTTTGAAGCTCGCAGAGCACAGCGCGTTGCGTAATGCCAGTCTCCGAAATTTAGCTTCGCCTTAGTACACTAGTGTTAGGCTGTGAAGCTTAACAAGCATGGGAAGGGGGCAGTTGTCACGGGACACAGTATGTATTCCTTAATTACACATGCGTGCACCCCGTCTCCTGTCACAGTAGAAGCCCTGATATGCCTAATAAGCGTACTGGCAGGCCTTCAGAGCTTTTTCAGACGTGCCTGTGGTAATTTTAGCCCTTAAAGGCAGTTAAAGGCATGCATTAATTTTTTTCAGACTGCCCGTTTTTTTTTTCAATTTTTTTTTTTTTGCGGCCCCTCGGAAGTTCGAAAAATCAAATGTTGACTATACAACTGACCAAGAGGATGCTTCAGATGATCCATGTGGTGAAAGCGTGGTAGAAGGAGGATGAGAACAGAAAGGACCGACGCACTGAGGAATTAACGGGAAAGGAAGGGTGCCGCCGCTTTTTGAAGGAACTTGAGCTAAAAAAACTAAGTGTTGGCTGACGCTGAGACACAGGTGTCCCTCATCCAAACCAAAATAAATTGTTTAAGCAGTGAAGCCCAACACTGAGATGTTGTGTACAGGCTGAGAGTATGTCAGGACAGTTGAGGTTGACTTCCCAGCTGCTGAGAGAGAACCTTAGTTGTGACAAAGTTCAGGACCTCATACAGATGAGCTTGCTATCAGTTGATAGAAATAGCTTATATTAAAAAATATTTACTTATGTATGCATCTCCTTTTCATTCGTATTTGAAAATGTTCGATTCAATTGTGAATGGGCTTTACCATTTCTTTCGCTGTGCATTTTACTAACACCTTCCTTCTGTTTTCTTTTTAAACAAAATAGATATTGCTCCTTACTATTCAAACTGGATTAAGTCATTTTTTTTGTTTCAGCATGCTTACTAGAGAGTGACAGCATCAGGCAACGTGGTGTCAGCCTGTCTTGACATAAAACAAAGTTCTGGCTCATTCAGGGAATTTCGCAAAGATGCTCAGAGAAAACCTGGAAAACTCAGGGAATTTGGAAATGTCAACTTGGTAGACACCCTGAATTATTCTATCGGAAGGCTCATACTGCTTCAACCTTCCAGGTTTCTTTTGCTAACCCCTCCTTGAAAACTTGAAAAAATGTTTCCAATTGAAGCACATTCACTGATGTACCAAACAGTCTTCAATATTCCTTTCTGAGTGGCTGTCTTTGTCGCATAGTAAGGACCATAAAATTTGGCACTGGAATCTTTTACTCCTTCCCTAACTAGAACGAGATCGGTGACGAACATCTGGGATGTCTGAGCGATGTCTCTTGTCAAAAGTTTTTCTTTACTCATTTGCGGTACCTCTCCACTTGGGAATTTTGTTTACTCTCCTGGACGATCTTGAGATTTTCTAAGAGCCCCAACCATTGGTCCACCTGTAGAATAGGGGTTTCTCCTGAAGAAGCAAACTGTGGGCTGCATCCCACACCATGGGTGCAAAAGCAAGTGTAATGTTTTACAGCTGCTTCTGGAGAGCATTTCCATCTACCTGGGAAACTATCATACATCCTGATTTACTGTTTCACATCTCATATAGGGCACTCTGCAAGCCCATTCACCACGGGATGGTATGGCGCGCAGAACTTGATCAATATACTGTGGTGTCGAGCCCATCTTGCTAGTTCTTCACTCTTGAACGCTGGACTGTTGTCACATGCAATCGTCCTGTAAGTCCTAAACATATCCTGTTCGAGGAGGGCGATGACGCTATTTCCATCTTCTTTACCTGCCCGTGCTTCAACCATCCTAGTGCATTCATCTATGGCCAGAAGAAAAGCTTGTGTTTTTCTGACTCCTCCTCGTTTCTTATTTAGCTAGCCAAAATCTATGTCTATAACTTCAAAAGGCGCATTCGAGTCGCAAGGTATTATCATGGCATCCGTAGGCTGCTTATATTTCACTTTGTTGACTTGACAAATATGGCATGAACGAAGTTATTGACTTCTTCCTTCATGCGAGGTCACATAGATCTCTCAGCTGGTTTGTTATTGGTATGCCAAAATCCATCATGTCCTCCAGATTTTGGGCTATGGTGCAAATAAGGCGCCCTGAAAACCAATGTTGGCGGGACTTGATGCCGACCTTCAATGAAAATTTGTTCAGTGCCTTTCCACAATTTTACTTCATCGATTTCTTCCGATTGTACTTTGTTGGATTGTATCATCAGTCTAGGCAAAGTATCTGCATCAGTCAGAAGGGGTCCAGGTCAGTGAGAGAGGGTAAAGAATGACTGCTGCAAGTATGGGGGTTATTCAAAAAGTAAGGGCCGTTTGGTTCTAAAATTATATATATATATATATTCGTAAGTAAAAGTTTTTATTGGTGGGTTTAGTTTAGTACAAGCCTACTTCACTTTTCTCATATCACCGTTAACTTCTAAGCACTTTTCGTATCGCTGCACCAGTTTCTTTAGACCCTCTGCATAGATGTTCGCCACCTGGGAATTGAACCAGTTCACAACGGCAGTCTGGAGTTGAAGTGAAGTTGAAGTTGAAGTTTATTCATATGAAAAAACATAGGTACAGTGCTCACGGAATGAAACGCGACAGCGAGTATTTGGTAGAATCCAGCATATGTGCAGTGAACTCGAGAGTACCATGTCATGTCGCTATGAATCTGGTCACTAAAGGTGACTCTGACTCCACTCTAAGTGTACACACCAAAGTTACGTCGATGTAACACGAACTGCAGCCGGCGGAAACGAAAGTATGGGCGTTAGTTAGCCCTAAATTGACGCGTTTCATTCCTTGAGCACTGTACATAAATGTAATATACAGACGAGGGTCCCAAAGTAATGATACTGAAAACGGGACCCTCGGTTAGTAACTACAACAGAATTGTAACATTGTTGGCAGTATAACAGTGGGTAGCATAATAATATATTAGTTGCAAGAAAAGCAAATGATAACGAAAAGAAAAAAGAAAAAAAACAAACAAACTATGCTCTAATCGATGCAGTGTAACAGAAATAACAACGGGAGTGACAAAATTTATACAATTGGTAAAGGCAAAAAGCAAAAAAAAAGAACGAACAAAGAGGGAAAAAAATGTGGCGTAATGTGAACACTGCAGAAAAACAGAATAGATGATACTTATTAGTTAGGTGACTATGAAAATACAAGTATTTATTAGGAAAAATTATCAGAGGTTAGCGAAAAATCTTTCAGCGAAGCTTTGAAATGCTGAAGTGTAGGTAGTATTTTAAGCGAAGCAGGCAAACGATTCCAAGTGTAATGGTAGCGAATGTAGATTTTTTTTACCATAGTACGAACTGATGGTAACAAAAATTATAACTAGAAGCGAACCTAGTAGGGTTTTCATTTCTAAGGGAGCTGCTTTGAACATATAGAAAAGTCAGCTGGGAATCAAGCTATTCATAAAACATTATTGCTAAATTGTTTAATAATCTTTTTATACATAGAATTTTGTACTGCTCAAGCAGGCCAATAGCATTAGAGCGCGGTGAACTGTGGGTGATGATACGGATTGCTCGATTTTGTATATGCTGGACTGAGGACAAATGACAGATATGTATTACCCCAAACGATTAATCCGTAGTTAATGTGTGAATGAATGAACGCAAAGTAGAGTGAAAGCAAAGCAGAAGGAGAAAAATAGTGTCGTGCCTTGATAAGCGCACGGATCCCAAAAGCGCACTTCAGCTTGATGTGATTGATGTGCAGTGTCAGGATTCGGGGCTCAATCCCATCGCTCGTGATCCGTTGTCAAGATTGGAGTCCGGCATGAATTCGAAGGTAGCTGGCCCATGCCGTCGTCCAACTTATACACGCTGAGGACGTTGATGAAGGGAAGGACTGCTTGTCATCGAGAACGAGGAATATGGGTTTATTTACAGTATTTAAATCAGTCTAACATGACTGCTTGAGAAAAATGCATCAGTCTAACATGACTGCTTCAGAGAGAGTGTCAGTCCAACATGACTGCTCAAGAGAAGTGTGTCCAGCATTCGCACCACAGCAGTTTTTAAACACTCGGTCCTCCCGCGATATAAGGTGACGCGAATGTTCGTTTACTCATTGGCAACTTGCCGCCACCCCGCAGAACAGTTTACGCACACATAGGCACACACACATTCCGATGTCCGGCGCCGACGTCAGAGGGGCGCCGTTCCGCAGAACAGTTTACGCACACATAGGCACACACATTCTGATGTCCGGCGCCGACGTCAGAGGGGCGCCATTCCGCAGAACAGTTTACACATACATAAGCACACACATTCCGATGTCCGGCGCCGACGTCAGAGGGGCGCCGTTCCGCAGAACAGTTTACGCACACATAGGCACACACATTCCGATGTTCGGCGCCGACGTCAGAGGGGCGCCGTTCCGCAGAACAGTTTACGCACACATAGGCACACACATTCCGATGTCCGGCGCCGACGTCAGAGGGGCGCCGTTCCGGGAAGCTCGGAGCCATGGTGGGTAGCTCGTTGTCCTGCGTCCCGGAAGGCACGTGGGAAACAGCAAAAAACGGCTTTCCCGCGGCAGCCCGTTCACGCATAGCAGATCAGGTCCGCGCTGGGGAGCACGGGCACAATAGTTCGCCCGCCAAACTCGTTCCGTCACAACGGCGATGGGGCTGGAGGATAGCGGCGGTGTCAGCACAAAGCCCGCTTCATCGAACGCATCCTAGCTGAAGCGACGGAGAGTGGGGGATGCGTGTCTTGTTCTCCGGTCGTAACTGGGTGGCAATCTTGCATTGCAACTCGCCATTCTTAACAGCAGGTGAAACTTCAGATGGCTGTCTAGGATAACCTCTAGAAATGAAACGGAGTCGCTAATGGGAATAGAATGATTGCCTAAGGTTAACGAAGGAGGAATAATTAGTGATTTTTGATGCGAATGGAATACTAAAAATTTCGTTTTAGATGGGTTAATGACTAGATCGTTGTCATTACACCAATTCATTAAGTGGTCAAGAGTTTTATTTAGTTTGATTACTAGAAAACAGCTACACTTATCAGCTGTAGATATATTTGTATCGTGAGCGTATAGAACGTCATGACTTAGGTCAGTGAGGACTGGCATATCATTAATGTAAAGAGAAAAAAAGCAAAGGCCCCAGTATTGAGCCTTGTGGTACCCCTTAGTTAAGTTTTTTAGAACTGGAAAAAGTTGCACTCACATAAGCAATAAATTCCCTATCAGACAAATAACTTTTTAAGAAGGCTAGGGCAGGGCTAGTTATTCCATATGCTTCCAGTTTACGAAATAAAATCATGTGATTAATAGTATCAAATGCTTTAGTAAGGTCTAAGAAAACTGAACCAATGAATTCATTATTGTCAAGACTACTCTTAATAAAATCAGTTAAGCAAAGGAGAGCTAAGTTGGTGGAGTTTCCAGACCGAAAACCGAACTGGCAGGATTTAATTATATGGAATTTTTCCAAATACTTGCTTAATCTCATCAAAAATAATTTTTCAATTATTTTACTTAGGGAAGAAAGAATTGAGATTGGACGGTAACTTGAAATTACAGTCGAACACGGATATATCGAACTGGAAGGGGATCGCAAATTAATTCGATATATCAAAAATTCGATATAAAAAATACAGGCCCAGAGACTTTACCTGTGGCGGACGATGACCTACCGATCGGCGCATTCAAGAATGACAACTATTTCTGCACACACGACGCAACGTAATGCTTTATTTGCGTGAAAAAAAAATCGCTTATGTTGGTCTGCTTCTTCGCCTTGCAAATGAAATTAAAGACGCCAACCTCGATCTTATCGAGGCTGTTCAGGTGCGAAAGCCTGGTTCCTTCCATGTCGCCGCAACAACGGCGAATCCAGCTGAACGCTGCCGCCACTTCAGCGGCGGAGTGCGAGCGTGTAGCCGCGCCCTCGTCCGGACGATCTTAGTCGCCACTCGAGCTGTCAGCCTGGGTCCCTCCGACTGCAGCTACAATATCCTCGTCAGCGAGGCTCGCCACAGCCTGAACATTGCTGTCAACGTTCACATAATCGTCAGCAGACACTTCGGCTGAAACGGCAGCCGGGAAAAGGGACGACAACTCGCGAAACGCGTCGTCCATGCACTCGTTGTCGCCGTCGCCGTCTTCGCAGGCTTCAGGAAGTTTGGCTGTCACGAGGCCTGCCTTCCGGAAGCAGTTGGCCACAGTATCCTACTTCACGTTGTGGGCTCACAGTACGTCTCCGCGCACGGCGTCGCCAAGTGGCCCCCGAGAAGTGGAGCCTCACGACGCGGCACGACGACGCACGGCGATAGACCCACCGCAGGTTCGAGCACCGAGCCGAAAGACCTGGCCGGCTCTGGCCGTACGCATGGGCGCTCTCCCAGGAACACACGGCGTCCAGGACAGTTAAGGCGTTTATTGATCACCAATGGCCAACATGTACCAGACTGCACCCAAACACACGGAGTACACTCGGCGCCCGCAGTTCCCGATGGCGAGGAAGGCGGGTTACACGCCGCGTCGAACAATGGTTTACGCGCGCGGGCCGAAATGCGTTCGCAAACGCTACCTAGCGCTTCCCGTCACCGACAATGGTCTGCGACGGTTCGGACACGCAAAATGTGACGCACTGAGCGCCTGCGGCTACCGCAAGGGCGGAACGCAAAGCCACTCAGCAAGTCACACTTACGCAAGCTAACAAAGCACGTGAACGTCCCCAGGCCGGGGCGTTGGGGACACAAATAGCTGGTCGTTCACGTACCTTGCAGCTTGCCTCTCGTGACCGGCGCTTGTCCCTGTCGCAGCCCGACTCGCCCGCGCACCGCGATCATCCCCAGTCGGGGCTTCTTCCCTACGTCACGCCCCACGACCCAATCGCAGGGCCGCGTAGCATGACGTCGCGGGACGCGGCCGCGGCGCCCGGGGAAAACGGCGCGCGGGTCGAGGGGCAGGGAAATGAGGGGAGAGGTTTTCCTCGCAATGGCGAATAAGTCCGGAGCCTTAGGCACAGCAACGACTGCGCCCCGGTAGACCGAAGGAACTCCCACATCCCGACGCCGTGCGCGGAGACGTACTGTGAGCCCACATTTTGGCGCCCAACGTGGGGCCCGATGCCGAGGAAGGCGGGTTACACGCCGCGTCGAACAATGGTTTACGCGCGCGCGGGCCGAAATGCGTTCGCAAACGCTACCTAGCGCTTCCCGTCACCGACAATGGTCTGCGACGGTTCGGACACGCAAAATGTGACGCACTGAGCGCCTGCGGCTACCGCAAGGGCGGAACGCAAAGCCACTCAGCAAGTCACACTTACGCAAGCTAACAAAGCACGTGAATGTCCCCAGGCCGGGGCGTTGGGGACACAAATAGCTGGTCGTTCACGTACCTTGCAGCTTGCCTCTCGTGACCGGCGCTTGTCCCTGTCGCAGCCCGACTCGCCCGCGCACCGCGATCGTCCCCAGTCGGGGCTTCTTCCCTACGTCACGCCCCACGACCCAATCGCAGGGCCGCGTAGCATGACGTCGCGGGACGCGGCCGCGGCGCCCGGGGAAAACGGCGCGCGGGTCGAGGGGCAGGGAAATGAGGGGAGAGGTTTTCCTCGCAATGGCGAATAAGTCCGGAGCCTTAGGCACAGCAACGACTGCGCCCCGGTAGACCGAAGGAACTCCCACATCAGTGGCCCCCGAGAAGTGGAGCCTCACGACGCGGCACGACGACGCACGGCGATAGACCCACCGCAGGTTCGAGCACCGAGCCGAAAGACCTGGCCGGCTCTGGCCGTACGCATGGGCGCTCTCCCAGGAACACACGGCGTCCAGGACAGTTAAGGCGTTTATTGATCACCAATGGCCAACATGTACCAGACTGCACCCAAACACACGGAGTACACTCGGCGCCCGCGGTTCCCGATGGCGAGGAAGGCGGGTTACACGCCGCGTCGAACAATGGTTTACGCGCGCGGGCCGAAATGCGTTCGCAAACGCTACCTAGCGCTTCCCGTCACCGACAATGGTCTGCGACGGTTCGGACACGCAAAATGTGACGCACTGAGCGCCTGCGGCTACCGCAAGGGCGGAACGCAAAGCCACTCAGCAAGTCACACTTACGCAAGCTAACAAAGCACGTGAACGTCCCCAGGCCGGGGCGTTGGGGACACAAATAGCTGGTCGTTCACGTACCTTGCAGCTTGCCTCTCGTGACCGGCGCTTGTCCCTGTCGCAGCCCGACTCGCCCGCGCACCGCGATCGTCCCCAGTCGGGGCTTCTTCCCTACGTCACGCCCCACGACCCAATCGCAGGGCCGCGTAGCATGACGTCGCGGGACGCGGCCGCGGCGCCCGGGGAAAACGGTGCGCGGGTCGAGGGGCAGGGAAATGAGGGGAGAGGTTTTCCTCGCAATGGCGAATAAGTCCGGAGCCTTAGGCACAGCAACGACTGCGCCCCGGTAGACCGAAGGAACTCCCACAACGTCTCTCCAGGCGCCCGTCATCATTTGAATGGCCCCCAGCAGGTCAACCTTAAGCTCGGTGCCCATGCTGTGGGGATGCGCGACCCTCGCGCCTCCCCTGATGTTTTTCCCGCATAGCGCGTCTCCTGTAGTGCGGCTTCGCCGCACACGCGGCGGTCCGAGTGGTACAGGCGCAGTGCGAGAGATGGCGCTAGTGTTGCGCGCCGCGAGGTTACTTGGGCGCCGAAAGAAAGGCGCTTGCTCTCTTGGGGTTCGAGGCAGGGAGCGAGACGGGCGTGCCGCACGTGCAGCGCGGCTCTTTCCCGGCGGGTCGACGCACGGCGGGAACGTCTCCCGCGTGCGCGCCACCCATGCTTCTGTGAGACCGCCTCGCGTGGCTGCCCTCGAACGCGCCACGATTCGCGTGACCATACACGCGAACGACCAGGCGTTGGGATCCAGCATGGAGCGAACATATTCGCTCGCGAGGACGCGGTGAGTCGGACTTCTAGATTTGTCGCGCGCCCATCGGCATGTTTTGTGGATAGCAACTCGGCTAGCAGGCATTGATGTATGAAAGGTGCAATAAATGCCCTTGTGATTGTTTGCACTACTGTGTTGTCGTTCCTTTGTCCCAAGAGTACGGTGTGAGAATTCCCGCATCAGACCCCACAATGCGGAGGTTCACCAAAAGCCTATCAATGAGTCGCCTCCTGTAGCCGACTTTGATCGACTTAATGATGCCCTGGTCGAGCGGCTGCAACTTTGCTGTCGTGTTCGCCGGCAGAAACTTGAGCGCAATGTTTTCGAGCTTGCAGGTGGTGTGATGGGCCGAGCAGTTATCGACGAGGAGGCAAGCGTGATGCCCCGATTTGCCCAGTTCGGCGTCCCACGCTTGCAGCCATTCTGTGAGCAGCTGACACGTCATCCACGCCTTCTTATTGAAGGCGTAGCGAACGGGGAGCTGCTTACAGTTTTTGAAGCAGAACGGTGCCCTTGCTTTGCCAATCACAAAGGGCTGGAGCTTTTGAGAGCCATCCATGTTAGCAGCGAGCAGAACACTCACGCGGACTTTGCTCATCTTGCCCCCGTGACACGTGCTGCCCCGGACGTCGAGCGTCTTGCTGGGCAGCATCTGCCAAAACAACCCGGTCTCGTCGGCGTTGAAGATTTCCGCGGATGAAAACTTCGCGCAAATTTCTGGCCATTCCTTCGAAATCCACTGCTGGATATCCTGGCTGATGACGGCTCCGTTTTCCCCAGAAATGGTTTTGCCAACTATCTTATGGCGGTTCTTAATTAAACCTCTGCAGCCACCCTGTGTTGTCGGCGAAGTTGTCATCACCGAGTGCAGCGGCAAACCATTTGGCTTTGGCCATTAGCATTGGGCCATCCACCGGAATGTTCTTAGTCCGCACCTCTAAAAACGACGCATAGAGGGCCTTTTCAACTTTCTCGTGGGCAGGAGCGCGCACACGACAAGCTCCCGATGTTCGCAACTCCGCCGCTTTCGACTTTATGTCCGCCTTGTCTTTAACAAGGTGCTTAGAGTGCTCCGAGGAATCCCGAAGTCGTCTGCCATCGTCGCACTTTTCTCGCCCGCCTCAACACGCTGAATGGCTTTCAGCGTTGTCGCAAAGTCCAGGTTCTTGCGCTTCTTGACGCTGCTTGTGCTTGCTGCGGCCATTGCTTCCGCGTCAGCTCACCACGATCCAGTCACACGTGTCGTGAGACGCACGCAAAACAATAATGAACACGAAACACAAGAACGCGCACAAAACACAAGAATTCACATGCGCAGCCACCGCCAACAAAGCGCTTGCGATGGCCACCTCCGAGGGCGACAGCGACATACGAAAGGCACGAGCTGTGGTTGGCTGAGCAAAACTCGTGAAAAAGCAACAAGAAAAAAAAGGCAAAAGGAGGAGGCCACCGCCGCCTTCGTTTCTGGCTACCTTTTCCGAGCCGATCACTATGGTTACGTGGGGGAAGGATGAGAGACATTGGGAGAGAGAAAAATAAAAGCAGTTCCGCAAGCAGGGTGTTGCCGCAAGTCGGAGAGCGTGCGCAGCGGGAGTACCGTCTGAGCCTCCCTCCCTCTCGCTCTCACATTTTCCAAGCCTTTCGGGGGAGGCGCGGAGCACGCGGGTGCAGCGAGTGCCGAAATCGCGCGGCGTTCTATATATCCAATGCCGGGTAAAAATATCGTTCGATATAAACGTACGAATTTCTATACTTTTACACAGAATTTTCAAGGGGATAATTTACGAGTTCGATACAGACAATAATTCGATATATGTAGGTTCGATATATCCGTGTTCGACTTAATTCTTTATTACCTTTCTTAAAAACTGGGATAACCTTTGCATGCTTTAGCAATGGCGGAAATACACCAGATTTAAAGATCAGGTTAATTACTACGCTCAGGGGTTCACATATGGCATCAGCGACTAGCTTTAGGTGGCGCACTGCAATACCATCTAATCCTGGACTTGTGTTACGAAGATTACGCATAATAGAAAGCACTTCATGCGGTGTGACAGGATGAAGGAAAAATTAATGGCTCAGGGCAGTCTATTTTAGGCCGAAAAGTTGTTAGTTTGTTTCCCTTGGGCATTGCGAAATGATCAGGAAAACCGTTTGCTATCTGAGAAGGCTGACAAAAAGTATGATTGTCGCGTACAATTTTAGAAATAAACTTAGGCGGCTCATTGTTAAAAAAGTCATTCAGCAACTGCCATTGTTTTTTAGGGTTGTTTTTATTCTGCAAGAAGCTGTTTCATAGTAAAGCCTTTCGGCTTCTTTGAGAGTCCTGTTAAGAACAGTGCAGTATATTTTGTACCGATTTCTCAGAGAACAGTTAAATGGTTGTCTTTTAGTCTTATACAAATGATCTTTTTTGCACAAACTCTTCAGCAGACCATCTGACATCCAAGGATTATTGGGGCGTTTAAATCGATTTTTACAGGGCACAGTTCGAGAGCAAGTACTGATAGCTTTAGTGAATAAATTGCAGAAGAAATTAAGAGCTTCTATAGGGTCTTCAATAAAACTCAAATCTGGCCAGTCAGTGGAGCTAATGGTAGAAATTAATTTATCTGTGTCGAGTACTGTAGCGAAGTAAGAGGTGACAATGTTGGCCAAACGTGTTTCGAAGGTTGCAAAAACCGGAAAGTGATCAGTGAGGTCAGTGTTGACAACACCCGCCGAAATGGGTACGTCTAGGTTTGTTGAAACATGATCAATTAGTGAATGGGAACCCTCACCAACGCATCTTGTAGGCGATGTAATGAGGGATTCAAGGCCATAGCCACTGAAGCAGTCAGTGTAGGCTGTATACAAGCTAGAATTAACATCCAGCAAGTTGATGTTTATATCTGCCACAATCATTACACTCTTACTTTCCGATAGCAGTTTGTTAAGTACGTTATCAAGAGCATAGATGAAATCCGAAATGTTAGAACCTGGTGACCTATAAACACAACCGAGAACAAACCTTTTAGTGCTACATGCCTCGATGGGCTCGTTAGTTTCCACCCATACCGTTTTGCAGCAATCGACGTGAAAGTTTAAATCATTTTGGTGAATGTAACTGATGCGCGGAGCAACAAAGATGGCAGCCCCACCATGCCTACTGTTTAAACGGTGACAGTATTCAGGACTGTAAAAATGAAACCCATACACGTTACTATCATCGCTAGAAAACCACGTTTCGGAAACACAAATAAAAGAGAAATCATGATCAAGCGAAGATAGAAAATTATTTATCCCCTCGGGATTCTTTCGTAGACTGCGTGCGTTAAGATGAATCAGTGAAGGATTAGTGTGACAAAGTAAAGAACGTAGTTCACGAGAATACGTAAGGGACATAGCGATGAAAAAGTGACCAGGTACGTGTAATCAGCACAATAGGCACTAATATGTGAATATGCTCAGATCCGACTCAGCTTAAATGTGGAACACCCTGCTATCACTAGCTTTCCGAGCTTTGATCTGGCTGTTTTCAGTCCAGAGGTACTGCCACTTTTTTGCCTTTTTCAGGGCAAGTGCATTTTATTACTGATTGTCAAATGGTCGTTCACGTAAACAGCCGTGTCATTTGTGCCAGAAAATACAAGGTGGCTCACACGGAGCCAAGCCTTGCGGGCTCTTGTTACAAATTCATTTTCTTGTCTCTTGAAACAAAGTGAGCAATTAAATGTTGATCGGATGATTTGGACGGAACACGATGAACTGTCTCAATGTCAGTTTCAGATACAGGACACTCGATGACGTCACCCATATGCTTCAGAATGGCTCGACAGTCCTCCCCCTTTGTTAGAGGAATTCCTTTAACTTCAATCTTGTTTAGTCTAGAATATTGCTCCAAATCAGCCACCCGTTTCACAAGCATTTCTGCAAACCGTTGTCCCATCAAGCCACTGTTTCAAGTACAACAAGAGGAAATAGTCACTTGGTGCAAGGTTGGGACTGTATGGTAGGTGATCATAATGTTCCAAACTAAAATCTTGAATGTTCTCCTTGGTTCAGGCAGTGGTATGAGGGCGCGTGTTGTCAAGGAGGAAGACAATTCCAGACACAGTTTTCTTTGCCATTGACTTTTGATCGCACGTCTCAGTTTTGTGAGCGTTTTGCAATATATGTCAGCTGTAACTGTAGTCCCGTGTTTATGAAATCAACCAAAAGGACACCTTCTTCGTCCTAGAAAATGGTAGCGATCATTTTCCGACTCGAGTAAGAAGATTGTTCGAATTTTTTTAGTTTTGCTGAAGAGTGGCGTAGGATATCCAAGTCTCATCACCTGTAACAATGTGCGAGAACAACTCATCTCCGTCTTGTCAATAGCAGTCCAAAAATGTTCGTCCACTTGACATTCTTTGCTGTTTGAGTTGGTCAGTAAGCATTCTTAGTACCCACCTTGCACATACAGTGTAGACCGCTTATAACGTAAGTCGCGGGAGTTGTAAAACTTCGCTCTATAAGCGGTACCACGTTATAACCAAAGCGTGCTTTTTTCGGCTTTTGCCTGTGCCAAACGGACCACCCACCTTTCAAACACAATTGATTACATATTTCACTCACACACACATGCAACACAATCGCAACGCAGCACTGAAACCAAGTTCTCCTGACAAGTGCGGCATCAGTGGGAGAATGCTGTTATTTTCGCCTGGAGATATTTTTTAACAGCGCTTCAAACATTTTCGTCCTCTACAAGGCTTGAGTACTGAAGCGCTTTCTCACTCGAACTGTTCTTCGCACAATACATCTTCACTTTGCTGAGGTATTCCAAAGTGTCATTGCACGGGACATCTGGGTCTGGCGTCGGGTCGACATCGTCGTCCGACTTGTCTTTGGTTACAAGCTCTGCGCCACCGCGCACCGCAGCGACGATCGCATGATCCGTGCTCGCTTCCTCACAGACAAGAAGCTCCGACTCACTGGCACCTACATATTCTTGGAAGGTGTCTGTGGCAGAAATAAACTTGCTTTCAACGAGGCCAGACCACACATCATCGTTGTTTACAGTCTCATCAGCAACATTGTCGCTCGGCTCATCGGCGTCAAGAGCCTCTGCATTGCGCACGAAGCCTGCTTTGTTGAAGCACTTGCTTATTGTAGTGGCTTTTACCTGCCACCACGAAGTGGCAACCATATCAATCGCACCCCTTAAATTCACTTTAAGAGGCTGCTGCTGCTGCTGCATGCTCAGCAGAACTCTTTCGCAGATGCGTTTTTTGTAAAGTGCCTTTACAGTTTGCAACGACACCCTGGTCGAGCGGCCGACATTTTGCAGTTGTGTTGGGAGGCAGAAACTTTAACTTGACTGCAGTCAACTTTGGCTTGATGTTGTGGGCTGTCAATTGTCGAGAATGAGCACAACCTGTCGCTTCTCTGCCACCATGTCTTCATCGAACTTGCAAAGCCAGCTTGTGAACATGTCTTGTGTCATCCACGCCTTTTTGTTGGATTTGTATGTTACTGGCAGGCACTCTCGCTTTTTAAAGCAACGTGACCTCACTGATTTTCCAATGACAAACAGGCGGCGCTTGTCGTTTCCATCCATGTTATCGCAGAACAGCACAGTTATGCGGTCTTTTGAGGCCTTGCGGCCAGAGCAGGCTTCGCCTCAGTGCAAGAGTGTGGTTCGGCAGAAGGTTATAAAATATGCCAGCTTCATCGGCATTGTATACGTCTGTCCATATACGTGAACAGCATGGTTTCCAAATTTAAGCGAAGCTAGACTTTGATGGACTCGTCATCGACATCACCGCTTTCACCGCACACCACCTGGCAGCTGATGCCACGGCGATCCTTCAATCGCTGCATCCATCCATTAAGTGGGTTGAAGTCGTCGTGGCCTAAAAGAGCACCAAGGGACTTGGCTTTTTGTTGAAGCATGGGGCCACTCACTGGTAAGCTCTGAGCCCTAACTTCACAAAACCATCTGAAGAGCGCTGCGTCCACATCTTCGTACTTCGACATGTGTATTCTCTTCCGTGGCAGGGAAGAGGATTCTTGCTGCAGTTGCTACCGCAGTTTGTCCTTGTTCTTGTATATGGTTGACGCTGTTGTGTTGGAAGCGCCGTATTTGGCCGCCACCGACGCCTTCTTCAGCCCACTTTCTATGGCCCTTATAGCGCATTCCCTCGCCTCCAGCGATAAGGCATGCCTCTTTCTCACACTGCTTGAAAACGCCGCCGCCACCATGGTGACAAAAGCCTGACAACACACGTGCACAGAGGATAACTACGACACGACGAGATCACAGCGTGCACGCACCAAATGCAACAAAGAGACTAAAAAAAAAGGAGTGTGCTGTCGCCGCTCTTGCTTTTACCCCGCACTCCACGCAGCGCACACCCTGATTGGACGCTGCTATAGTGACAAAAGCACTCGCCCTCCTTCCTCTAAAGTCTCCTGCCCTTCTTCTCCTTTTTGTTTTGCTTTTTGCCACTGGTCTCCACGCACCCGCACACGCTCCCCCTTCACCGCATTTGCACGCCTCATGGCAATCATGGCCTTTAATGCAATCGTGCAGCTGTGCGAGCCGTGCTCAATGCCTCCGAGAAAAGGTCATGCTCCGTGCGCCGATTTCATGGTCGTGCACTTAAAGGAACCGCGCCATAACCAGTATTCTGCTTCGCGCGCCTACACAATAAACAGTCCACCTATACATTGAGTTCTATGAGAGATATATTATTGGTCAAAAAGCCCGCGCTATAACCGGTCCCACGCCAAAAGCAGTTACATTATAAGTGGTCTGCGCTGTACTTTGTGATATCCGAGCTTTTCAGTTGCAACCATGCAAACTGTAGTGCGTCCTACAAAGGGAAATTTATTTGCCAGACCACTTACTGTCAGTTGTCAATCTAATCACAATTCCCGGTCCACTTGTTGAACAGTTTCATTGGTGTGGATGCTGGGCCTGCCACTCTGCTCTTCATTGTGCACGCTTGTGTGGCCATTTTTGATGTCTCGACAGCATTTTCTGCCCTTTGCTTCACTCATCACTGTAGGTCCATAAACTGGCGTAACTTCCCATGAATTTCAGAACCTGGTGATCCTTTTGCATGCAAAAATCGAATTACAGCTCACACTTCACAACAGGCAGGGGCAACAATTTTTGCAGACATTGTCGTCTGTATTACCTGTCAAGCAGACGACTACTGGGCCAATATGAAAACTTCATTACCTTTGCGAAGAACTAACAGATGGGACTGCACAAATAAAACTTTATTCTGACATGTAAATATTTAAATATAAGCAAATGGCCCTTACCTTTTGAATAACCCTCGTAGTTTGCCCATCTGGCAATGCGTCCTTTAGGTTGGGTTATATTCAAGAGATGAGTGAGGGCCTGGTGATTGGTGAACAAAGTGAACTTTGTATCTTCTAGGTACTTACGGAAGTACTGAATTGCTTTAAGGGCTGTAAGTGCTTCCTTTTCACAAGTGGTGTAGTTACCTTCAGACAGCTTGAGGGTTTAGCTGTAGTAACCTACAAGACTGCACCTGTCCCAGTGTGAAGTGTTGGTATTCAGTTCAAAGGGTAAAATAAAATTGGTACGCGTGGAATAGGGTGAGCAGAAATTTGGTGCATCAGATAACAGTAGACTGTCTCACATTCATCATTCCACTCAAATGGAACTTCTTTCTGCATTTGGCACATGAGGCACCTAGGTTTGACACAGTCTTTTATGAAAAGGCTGAAATGTCCTGCTAACCCTAAAAACATATGCAATGAGTGTACATCATATGGTTTTACCAATTGGGAGATTCTCTTGGCAGACTCTTGTTTCCTGCTTTTGGTAGTCCCATCAAAGACTTCCAAGGAACACAACTTTTCTTTGAAAGAACCAACTTTTCTTAAAGTTATCCTTGAGGTGTGCCAAGCTCAAGGCAACTACTACCTAAGACGAGTTCCTGATGCTCAGCCTCTGCTTTGGAGCAGGTGATAATATCATCTATATTCAAGTTACAAAAGACACCTAGGAAAGGCTTCAGGACTTTGTTTATAATCTTCTGGAACCATGCTTGGGAGTTCTTCCAGGCAAAAGGAAGCTGGTTATACTCGTACAGATCGAAGGGCGTGATAAAAGCAGTGTACATTTTCGTTTCTTCTATTTATTTATTTATTTATTTATTTTATTTTACAAGTACTGCCAGCCTTGTTACCAGGCCTTAGGCAGGAGTAGGCATTTGAAATAACAAAAAACATATATGAAATAAGATCAAACAAGATAACAGACACTGAACAGGAATCTGCATAAAAAACAACAACATAAGAGAAACCTTTCAAAATCATGATTTGATTAGTAAAAACGAGAGATGAACGCTATGGTTTATTCACAAAGTGCAGACACAAAGGATGAAACCGTTGGACATTCGACAGTTGTGGCAGGTAGTGCGTTCCATTCAGAAATCGCGCGCGGGAAAAAAGAATTTTTAAGTACGTTAGTCCTGCAGGGAAAATCTCTAACCTTTTTGTTGTGATAAGAGCGCGTGTGACGGTGACTAGCCGGTAGAATATATGCTGTTTTATCTATTCCTAATTGATTGTTATACAGTAAGAAAAAAAATTTCATTCTGTCCCGATAACGCCTTATTGCAAGGTTTTCCAGTTCTGCAGCTTCTAGAAGAGATGATGGAGATGTGCGCCAGCTGTACGAATTGAAAATAAACCTGGCTGATTTTCTTCTTTCTGTTAACGGGATCTGCCAGAAACCTTTGCACAAGTCAATATGTGAAAAATGTCGGCAACCACATCTGAAGCAACTACTTGAGTTTGGAGTTAATTTTTCTTCTGAAGTAGATGGTCTGTCCTAAGGGCACTCCAGGAGCCCATCTATAGTTTTTGGTGATCATACTTGCACTTGCTTCACGACTTCAGCGTGCAGTCCATGCATTATTAGGGCTATTACGGCAGAAGATGGAAGCATAGTTCCAGCCAGCTTCAAAAGCGGCGTTTCTCAAAGAAATACTCGACAAAGGAGCCTTCCTTGAGTTTCAAATTAAACATGGTATCCCGTCTTTGTACTGTTTTGCTTCAATATGTTGTCAAGAATTTTTCCTTCCATTGGTTCCAAGAACTTTCAGCTTCTGCAATTGTGTGCAAGCTATACCACTTTCATGCAACACCTCTAAAGTAACTACGCATGTTAGTAATCTTGTCCTCATCAGAGTGCCAATTGTTCTTCTCAGTGGCATATCCATAGAATTCAAGTCAACTTTGTGGACTTGAAGACATGCTGTCGAACGCGTCATGTTCTAGGAATCCATTCTAGGAATGTAGTCACTGGCTTCTCAGTGTTTAGAAAGCTTATAAGCGATGTCACCAGTTGGTTTTGTTGCACGATCTGTTCCTGCTGTGTCTGAAGAGCTTGCAAAACGAGGCTCACCTTTTCCATCGAGGACCGTGAACCAGGGTCCTTTCGACACATCAGTTGAAGAACTAGTTTTTCGAAAATCACCATATGCAAGTTCACTTTCACAGCCCCCTTCCGACGTACTTCAGCAGCGTCCATGAAAGCCTTCTCGAAAACCAGGCTCACAAGTTCTACCGAGTTGAGTTCACGAGGTAGTTCCACCACTGATTCATCTTGAGCTTGGCATCTTGAAAAGATGATCTTCTCTGCAGAGGTTTCCTTGAGGAAAAATGTCACCCACATGTTGGAGTCAATTGTCGGCTGCACCAAAATACTGTAGCCTTCCTTGTTAAAAGGACACAATAGCCTTAAAGCTTTGCTGTTAAACTGGCATCCATTTTGTCTACATTTATTCCAACTTCAGCTTCTGTTTCTCCCCTCTCTAGGTTCTTGTGCTTCAACTTCTACCTGTAGGCTCATACTTCTTCAATAGTTAATTGTGTTACCTATTAATGCAACCATTTCAAAATGCGTGGCAAGAGCAGTGCGGCTTTGGACACAGAACAGGTTACTTAATACGTTACCGAAAGCTGTTGTGGCAGTATCATAGTACCTGATACCAATGATGCGTACATGCACGCTGTAACAGTGGTGCCTAAAGCCGAGTCCATTGAGCACTCAATGAAACAGGAGGGTATAGTGCGTCCCTTTGTGTTTCTAAGAGAAGCGAAGAACTGGAAGGGCCAGTTTGGCAGCTTTCAGCAACACAGTCATCGTATGGCCTTCAACCACAACACCTCAGCAACTTCGCTGTCGGTGACATGGGAAGTCTCTTTTTCTCATCCAAAGCTGCACTGTGCTTGAGGCATGTTTTGGATAAGTCATACAAAAGGGTGCTGTATTTATTCATTTTTGGCACTCTCAAGGAAACGGAAGCTTATCGTAACTATGGAGTCGACCATTACCTGTAAACGCAAGAAAAGTGGGACACCAAATTTTCTTGTCAGTAAGCCTTTAAACATTGAAAGGCGGCTGAGCCACACAGGCCACAGCAGTGTGGGAGCAGCCATACGTCCAACCTGCTCTGTGTTTTGTGCCGTGCATGAATGGCTTTGGGAAAAGTACTGAGGAGAAAGAGCCATCCATGCACTGTGAAAAACACCGCTATGAACTATTACCAACTCGCCCAAGCTTCCACCCTCGTACGCTCTTCTAGCTGTTTCATTAGAGTTAACAGGTGCAGTTTCAGAAGATATACAGATATTTTATTTCTTCATTTTTCTGCCGCGGCGTTTACATTCAGCCAGCATAAATTCTGTTTTTAGATTGCCACAGTTATTGCTGTGCACTGTGTGCATTAAAATCTATACTGTCGATTTCGGCTATATCAAACCTGGATCTATCGAATTATTGTGTATATCAAACAGTTTTACATTTGCTTAGCCCTTCCAGGGTCAATGAAGTAAATATACAGCGCCACGAACAATTCCAATATTGTTGATGCCGTATATTTGCGGCTCTGTCCATACGTTTAAGAAGCGTGCCAATTCCCAAATCTTTTATTTCCTGGCATGTGCTGCCACTATGCGGTAATACAGGAAATTTTTTTCTTGTGCCTCCATCTCGGTTTTTGTTACAAGGTTTGTTTTAGAGCTAGTATGTCTGCTCCGGCGCGTCTATGTACTACCGCTCGCGCATTGGCGCGCGTGGGGGGGCGGCGGTTAGTTTGAGTTTTGTTCTGCGGGCGGTTTCAACTTCTTGCATTCGCAGAACTGATGGCTATCTCGTTACTAATCACTGAAAGGGTGACCGCATGTTACTCGCTCGTTTATTGCTCACAGGGGTGCGCATATGAAGGATGCCACCCTGCATGCACTCCCCCCCCCCCCTTCTTTTCTTTTTTTTTTTTTTTTTCTTTTTCTTTTGACTCGCGAAAACTAATCGCCCCTGGTTGGCGATAAGATGAAGATTAGTGGAAGTTTGTCATCCATTTTGCATTTTTGACAGGCACACAACTACCCAGTTTTCTTGAGTGTGCTCACCTATGCAGGTCGATTACGCTATGGACATAAATATTAGTATAAGAGCAGGAACATTTGAGACTTGTGAAATATTCTCGCATGCACATTTTCTAAGCCTTGAACTATGCGTAAAAAAAAGGCGTCAAATTTTTAATTCTTATAAGTTTATTTTTTTATTGTTGTTATTCATGAATAAACGGTACATATGTACCAATGGAAAATATTTTTTTCTCACTTTGCGGTCACCCTAAAAAAATTACAGTAATTTTTTTTCAAAACAGGTCCCTCTGAAGAATTTAAATGTGCAATAAAGAAAATCGACCCTGGGCGGTCGCATAAGGCAAAAAAAAAATAGACTCTGGAAGGGTTAGAATGCCCATTCAACAGCATAGCACCGTACTATGCCTACACCGAACTGCCAGTTACTGCCACATTTGATATATCGAATGCTGCACCATGCTGTGCCCCTGCAAATGTGAGTTTCTAACGGGATTACGATCACTTTTCTCGTCAATCAGAAATAGTCGTGCCTTTGGCAAACAAGGTGAGTGTCTCCAAATATGGATGGCTCTTGCAGCAAAGTCTTATTTGCACTCTGTAATGACGGATTTGCTTTAGTAAGCTTCAGTGTTAGTATTAGTAGCTCCAGCTTTAATATGCTGTTAAAGCATACTAATAGCGGAAAGAATAGCTGTGTAATGAAGTGCACTACCTGCGGCTGTTCGTTATTGGAAAGATTGCCATGCTTTTTCAGGAAAGCAAGAGGTCTGTTCCAATATGTGCGTTATAAAAAAGAAATAAACATGCAGATGGCTTTAAATCTTTTCATTGAGTGGCTCCAGGCATGTGATGCCAAACTGGAGATGTCTGCACTGCCGGGTTTTTACTGCAAAGCAAGACTCGTTGCTGTGCGATGCACGGGCCTAGAACAAGCGCTGAAAGCATTTCATTCATGCTTGCAAGGATACATCAGTGGAAATCAACTCAGTTGCTCTGCTGGCTGAAAGCTGCTTTCGGATCTAACAGCGCCTGCCTGGTTGACTTGTTGCCGACATGTGACGATTGGTCGTAAAATGGTCTATCGTACTAGACATCCAGCTGGGCATGTTCACGCACAATTTACAGTACAAGTGCACTGATTGCGGCACAGTGCACATCTACACAGGTTGATTTGTTTTTTCACTGGGTCCATGTTTACCTTATCCCAAATAAAAATGCGCAACAAATACTACTTGGACGCACACAAGGCGTACTGTGTTCTCACAGTTTGGCGACGCAGGCTTTCAGTGTTAACAGTGCAATCAGATTATCAAAGACCATCCCACAGCACAAGTGGCTAGCAACAATGGTCTGCAAAAAAAAAAAAAGAGAGTTAAGTAAGCATTTGTGCGTTCAGTGCAGCCTTGGAAAAACAAATTGGTAAATTCTTTATTTTCACGATCGCGGGAACCTTTCCGAGACGTGCAGAACTGTCAGATAAGCTTTAGCTAGACATATTTTGTATTTCATATTACTGATATATTGAACTGTTTCGCAATTCCTTTTGTGTTCAATATATCTGGGATAGTCTGTATTTACTGCATTATAGAACATAAGTTGTAAATACTGTGGACACTTGCATAAGTGCATTCAGGTAGTGCCAACAGTTATTAGCTAGGCAGTTTATTTGCTTTTTTATGGTCCTTGTACAGAAACAAACAAAGCAGCAGCTGCTGAAAGCGCTGTCATCGTTGCCAACTCCAAAGAATGACTACGAAATAGTGGTGCCCGAGGAGGACCCCAGTGCCCAGGAGCCTTCTGCCCCAGACACATTTGTCGAGGACCAGGCAGACAGGGATGCTGCGAAGGAGCAGCAAAGGCTGGAAAAGTGTGAGCATGTCATGAAAGCAAGCATTTTGCGCAAGCATTCGGTTTTCACATTACAATCAATTGTTCAGACAGTTTCGAATACCCTTTGCTAGTAAGAAGCATGTGTAATTCATATGCAAAAGTGCAAAATGACTGGCATCTCTCGTGTTTTCCTTCAAAGTGCTTTTATTTTTGGACATTTTATATGCCAATCGCTACATATGCAATATCATCCAAGGGAAATCTTGAAGGACCATCCTGGTGTTAACATAGACGGGAGACGAGACAAGAAGATGACATCACAAGCTTTGTCACAACCGTTAACGCCAGGATGGAAAACCAACAAGCCGAAGCTGCTACTCTATTGAAGGAACATCTTTCATCACGACTGTATTTCATTTTTACAATTTTCTGTTGCAAAAGCTTGCTTTTTAATTACATAAGATTGAGAACAAGAGCAATCAAAAAAAGATTGCCAATGTTCTGTCACTAGAAGCAGCTTTAAACTGGGCTGGAAAAATGCTGTGCTTGAAAACCACAGTTCACTTATGATAGACAGAACTGGTCAGCCTGATATCAAGACCAGCATATGACATGAACAGCTAGCATTCATAATCAACAACTTGTACAAACTCTTCAGGTAGAACACATCTAAAGGAACCATCCACTCTATTCCATACTTGGTCACTTTCAGCGAGAAGAGCACTTAAAACAATGAAAATGTGATGGGACATTGTCTACGGCAAAGAGTGAATTGGCCTTTTTCAGCATGACAAGGCATTCTGGCAAACATTGTTGATCTAGATGCTCTAGGAAAAAATTAGGAGCTTGTGATTTGGAGAGAAGTGCATAAAATTAGTGTAAAATTAATCTGAATGCTTCCTTCTGGATATATGAGGGATTACTATAAAAACTTAGAGCGCTATAAACACACAGGATGTAGCGAGGCAACCCACACCAGACCCGCTTAGAGATTTGCATCGTACAGTGAAACCTAGTAAATGCATGCCCGCTTCATATGTGCTAATGGTTAAAAACATAGTTGAGAAGAATCCCCGACTCAGTTTCTTTAAAGCCTAATGTGTTTTTTAACTGTGTTTAAGCAGGCTGTTGGCTGTGGCGCTACCAGAGTAAACCTTCATAGGCACTGGGTCATCAAGCGACATAGCAATACATTGTTGCCACGTGCTGTTGAGCTTGCCAATGGAAACCTTGGTTGCTGATTAGCAGTTGCCCTGTGTTATCAAGTTCTTAACCAGGGGACGAAGCGCAGACAGCATTGACAATGACATCTAAAGTCTGTGCAGCTTGCAAAAAGACGAAGCATGATAGTAGTGGTTACGGGGCCATGTGACACTTGTAGAGCATAGTCTTAACAGAACTTTTGACCACGTCTCTACTAAACCTGTTCATACATGGGCTCATGCAACAAGGATGTTAGGCACAAATACACTCCAAAGCACCCTTCATTGATTCTATCCATCATTTTGGCTTAGCTTATCAACTGTGTGTAGCATGGTAGCCCTCTGCTGAGCCACCACTGCTTTATTTAATTTGCGAGCAAGTCTACTTCATGCATTGTGTAAGACAAGATTTTTGCCCTTTCAGAGCTCAAATGTTTGTTAAATCGTGTGGGTTTAAAAATAATGGCTCAGAATCTTATTGTCACACATTTTTGGGTACAGAAAAAAAAAACTTGTGATGGGTTTATGCTGATATCCTCTTCCTTAAGGATGTTAACTGGTTCAGCACCATGAGATCCGGCAAGTTCTTCTTGCACAGCGATGAAAATGCTGGCTTTGGCACTTGCACAGTGGAAGCCGAGCGGAAGCTGCAGTCCCAGGCGGTGCAGCGCAGCCTTCCCCGGCCCCTGGACGTAAATGCGTCGGTGCTCCGGCCTGCCCACACGGAGCCTCCGCTCACGGACCTGCAGAAGGCGGAGGAGCTCATTAAGCAGGAGATGCTGGTGATGCAGCACTACGACGCCTTGCACAATCCAACTGAGGCCCAGCAGTCTGGCCGCAAAGGAAGCGCTAATGTCACAGATGAGGCCGCACATCTGGCCTACCTTGAACGCCACCCCTACAACAAGTACAACCAAGAGGAGCTTGCTGCGGTGAGGAGTGACTGCCAGCTATAGTCTTTGCCTGTCCACTGGTGGTGCAGGCGGTTTCCTCTTAAAATAATTTACCACGACAGCGTTTAGGAGCTCGTGTTGCAGAAAAGCCGGTGTCGTCGGCGTCGGTGTTGGCGTCAGCGGCATTAGCCGTGAGCGATAAATCCCAGAAGGCACTTTATAAATAAAAAACATCTGCAAGATGTGCTGGTGGGAATCGAACCAGGGTCTCCGGAGTGTGAGATGGAGACGCTACCACTCAGCCACGAGTTCGTTCCTTCAAATCGGGACAAAATCGCCTCTAGTGAATGCGGTGTTGCCTTAGAAACGTGCCGTAAAAAGTTATACTGCAGTGTATATCGGTAATTATGACCACGTAACTTACAGAAGTCACAGTTTCACGAGTAGCGAAGTACGTTTCCGCTAAATTTCTTCTGCGCTCTGCACACACGCAGAGCCATCTTGCGGCAAACACAGAAGACTCCCTCCTCACAATGTACGGCGCTGCCCCGACACGTGGCGCGCCACTCGCCCCATGACCGCGTCCGCCTTCATGGCGCGTCGAGGCCCAGCTATCTCTGCCGATCGTGACGTTTGGCTAGCGTAGCGCGTTTGAGTAGGCGGTGCGAACGGGATGCGATAACGCCATCGTGTTCCACTCTTGAAGGCGAAGCTTGAGCGTCCTCCAATTTTTTTATTATTGCCTCACAAGGAAGTACATGGCGGGAATGACGATAATTATAGAATAAGAATATAGAATTATATTTATAAAATATAGCCCCTGATATTATGCTGCATCAGTATTGTGAAATTGATTGATTGCTTGGTTTACGAGAATCTCAATTATACAAATTATTTGGCACTGCACAAAAATTCATATTACCCAAAATTCGTATCACCCAAGAATGTAACAAAATCTGGAAATTAAGAAGGGACACAGCAATGGAATGGGCAATTTGCTCAACATTTTTTATTTCGTACTTTTTTCACAATCTTTAGACCTTCCATTATCATATGATAAAATATTTTATCATCATGTATCATTTATTGTCCCTTAAGGACCCCTTTCAGGGTATTACATAAGAAATACGCAGCAAAATTTGATAAAATTGCACTTTTTTAGTGCGTTGTTTTTGAAATTTGGTAGGAAATTGGGCTTCAAGAGGTGCTATCACACCACTGATCATGCAAGCGCAGCTTTCTCCGGACTCAGCTCCGCCATCTTGGTATCGGTGTAAACACGAGAGATCAGAGATTCAGATAGCTGCAGAACTTTACTTCTCCGTCCAGAAATGAAAGAAACAAAAGCGAGTGCAACAAGGGAAAACTAGTGCTGTGATTCATTACTGCAGTCATGGGGCTCAGCACTCCTATTGGCTTTTGTGAAATTAAATCACTGATGTGCTCGTTTCCTCCATGTACTCCTCGTACTTCATGTGTTTCGAGGCCGACATTTGAAGATCTGCCTGGTTTTATAGAGTTTCTTTCATTGCTATGTCCTAATTGCTGCATGATGATGATAAGGACATGATTTGCGCAAGATAAGCAAATGTATTTACTTTTCTTTGTGGCAGGGAAGCTACTTCGTATCGTGTGATCTGATGGGTGATAAGGCAGAAAAGTTTCAAATTGTCATCAGGTGTCGAAGATGACAGAAGGTGTAGTGTACAGAGATAAAGGCTCCCCATGGAAGTGAATGCCACTGATCTTGCTGACGCGGCAAGGCTGGGTCACCTGTAATTGCCGGCTTCTGATAAAGTTACAAGGCGTTTGATAACGGCCGACAAGATGCATGATACTGCACAAAGCAAAGCAGAACCCTGGCAACAGGAATCCAACCAGCGCATCAGCCTGCTGGCCTGACAACAGCCAGTGTGTGCCACTACATCGCCGAGGCCTCCTTGTCTGTTATGCCGAGGGTCGCATGATGTCTCAGTTGTTCGTTTCATCCGCTGTGGCGCAAAAAGTGGTTCGCAACATTCGGAATTCGGTACATTGTAAGCTAATGTACCTGAATCGGGATTGTAGAAAATTCGCATCACCGATATTCTACTTATTTGCTTGGTCTCAGTATACATTGTAACAGGAGGTGGAGGGAAAAGCCATTAAAATGACGGCTTGAACAGTTCTTCACCCCTTTCGTGAACAATGACAGCAGCTTCAAGTAAGCACAATATCACAGCACTGTTTATTATTTAAGTTCCACATTGTTCTAAATAATGATCAAGCTATAGAAAGAAAACTGAAAAACACTGCTTGTACAACAAACAAAGCCACTGTAATCTCCTATACTTGAGGGGCACACAGCCCTTAAGAGATGAAAAAGATCACTAAAATAAATCAATTTTTCAATTCTGGTATTTTTGTAATCTACATTTCATGACGTACCTGCCAGGTAAAAATTAGCTTGAAACGATGTGTACTTGAAAAAAAAAAATACTCTATACAGTTAAACCTGGATGTAACGAAATTGAAGAAAGTCTGCAATGTATTTTGTTATATACAGGTTTTCATTACATGCAGTTTCACATGAAAACCAGGAAGTATCATGCAAAAACAAAACCAAGATGAGATGGATTTCACTTCAGGTGAGCTCACCTCTCAAACATTTATTGAGGAGAAAAAAAACTGTGTGATTTTAGCTGGTTTCTTCTGCATGATTGATGACATCAAGCAGCACTCCAAAGAAGCTAAATCATGCAATGTGGCTTCATCATCCTGTGCACCAAAGGAACGATACAAGACGTCCTACGCAACCATCACCTCTCTCACGACAGGCGTAGCAAACAGCGGATCTGCCTCTGGTGCACCTTCCTCGTCACCGCGATCGTGCATGATTTCAACAAGCACCACATCTGACATTTCTTCAGTGCACACACTGCCATCGTCAGCATACAAAAGTACACCAAGTTTGACATCATTGGGCTTTCCACCATTCACACGTAGCGCATCCTACGCTTCGGTGACATCAGGCAGGTTTTCAGGCCCCTCTTGTTGTAGATTCCAGCTTGAAAAACCTTTATTTGGGCCTTGGCGTAACAATTTGAAACCTTCTGGGTTTCAAACATCTATTTTTATCTTTGTCTGCCGTTCAAAACGGATGTCCAGAAGGATCTTATCTATCACCCGACGGTGGTAGCAGCATTTCAGGCTGCTGATAATTCCTTTGTCCAATGGCTGTATCAGGGATGTGCAATTGGGAGGAAAATATGTTAACTCAATGTTTGATAGCTGAAGGCCGTCGACGTGGTGCGTGGAGCAATTGTCGAGCACCAAGCAGATTTGGCGACCTCATCGCTTGATGTCTTCGTTGAACTCTTTCAACCAGTCAGAAAAGATCGCCCAGGACATCCACGCTTTAGAATTGGCCACATATTTAACTGGCATTCACTTTATTCCCTTGAAGCATCTAGGCTGGGCACTTTTCCCATTAATTAATGGGATTTGTTTGTCGTTGCCATTGCTGTTGGGACAAAGCAAAACCATCACACAGAGTTTGCTTTGCTTGCCACCGCGGCAGTATTCTCCTTTAAGCGCCAGCATGTGATTTGGCAACATCTGATAAAACAGAGCAGTCTCATCAACGTTGTAGACGTCAGCCGCCTCATAGCGGCTGAAAACGCCAAGCAGCTTCTCGGCAACCCACAATGCAGGAGCATCATTGTTGGCAGAGGCAGACTCACCGCTAATGATTTTCCCAAAGACTCGGCTTTGGTTCTTAAATCCTTGCAGCCAGCCATTGGTAACATTGAAGTCCTCATGGCCCAGGATGCACACAAAATCCTTCACTTTCTGCTGCAACATCGCGCCAGTTGGCACATTTCGTGCCCATGTGTCCAAAAACTACGTACAGTGCAGTCCACTTGTAACGATACCATATAAACAATATATTGGTTATAATGATAAGTCGGCTTCAGAGTATCAACTTATGCATTAGGGCTATGAGGAAAAAACCATATACAGTAGACTTTTTTAAGACGAACTCGAAGGGGCCACAAAAATCTGTTTGTCTTATCAGAAGATAATTCGCAACATCATCCAAATATCTTACTTCAAAATGGTATGTGAAGTAGACTCACAACAGGTGAAAAATGACTTAAAAAGCATTTATTTACTGAACATGTTAGAAAACTGTTTTCAAGTGGTACTTTTACTTGGTTTCATCCAGTCCGTGATGGATTTTTTTCACTTCTGTGCAAATCTGCGAGCAGCCACAAACGATGTCAACTCACCTAATTACCTTAAAAATCCTTCTGTGCCTTTGGGCTGCTGAAAAAGTTCACTGGGGAGTTAAAGCCTCACAGGTCTGCCGCCTCACAGGTCATCGGTACAGGCTCCGGGCTAGTGAAAGTACCAAGGAGAGTGCTGAGTGCGCGGCAAAGCAATGCAATCTAGAGGAAACTCTAGGTGACTTTGAGCGAAGTGGAAAAGAAGAAACGAGGTGAAGCGTTGCAGAGGAGGAAGGTAGGCGGAAGCGCACTGTCTTGACCTCCTCTGGAAATTGCTGCAGGTTTCGTTTGCGATACGGGAGTACTGTGTTCGTCTCATGATAACATCGCCCTCACGCGTCATACGCTGTGTGTGTGAGTGAAAGCATGGGACAGTGAGCCAACGATGGCAGCTCAATCTCGCATGCGCAAAGAAGGCCAGGAGGGTTTGGGGGGGTCATAGTGCACACGCCTTATCTTGCACACAATCTGCTTTGGGGGCACAATCTAGGTGGGCCAATAGGTCATAGCTTTGCGTGCGCTGTGTTCTCAACGCTCAGTTTGTGTTGAAACAATAGACAGCACGAAGGTCACTTTGCTCGCTGCTGCTGCCGTGATTCCTCAAGCCAGCGTTTTGAAAGCAAACGTCCGTGGTCATTGAGTGTAACGTGTTCAGGTTTACATGTGCACGCTAACACCATGCTTGTCAATTTAGTAAGGGAATGTTTACAAGGGGATGTTCTACTCTAGCAGCTGCTGTGTATGACTCGGCCGTGCGAGCCCTGTCTCGAATACAATCTGTGATGGAGACAGTTTAGGTGAACCGAGGGCCGACAGCTTCGCATGTGCTTTAGCACCCGTACGCTTGCACGTCACCTGCATTCACGAAGTGATATGTCACTGTCTCCTTTTGTTTCCTTCTCTTGTATTTGCCTCTGTCCACGGGCAATCTGCACCGCAGGCCTTCAGTAGGGTGCCTTGATATGTGCACCCCTGGGCGCAGCGCATCGAGGCACTCTAGCCTCCAGGATCGGTAAAGGTGGCGGTCACTCCGAATCTTTGTCTTAAGGGAAGACACAGGTCTTTGGGACGAAAGAATAGCGAAAAAACTGACTTTTTGAAAATGGTGTTTCTGAAATCTACAGCCTTTTTTACACAACCAGAGTGAATTTCTAAACTATTCAATCAGTATTTTAGCCGCAGCATTGCTTTATTTCATTGATACTAGCAAAATGTGAGCCGAAATTAATACTAAAACAGCACTTCTCCTGCGAAACGCAGCTGCCGTTTCACGCATCGTAGCGCAGACATCTTGGTCTCGTTTCAAAGAGTGGTCTTTTTTCTTCAATTCCCTGCCAACGCAGGCTCTATGCAGCCATTGGATTCCTTCAGTTACCGGGCCAAAGAAGGGTCCCAGCATGCTCTCTTATTCATTGTTGAGCGCCTGTGACTTGAGGGCACCATACGATTGGCGGAATTCATTTCTCATCATCTGCTCCTCACTTCAATCATCCGTGTGCCATCTGCCATATTGCCCTAGCATCAGTGTCTGCTGCACGCTGGCCCGTTTGGGAAGAAAATTTCACACAAAGAACAAGTTTGGTGGAAGAAAGGTGCAACGTACATTGATTGAGAACCGCAAGAAGCGCTCCGCAACCCAACAAAGCGTCGAAATCGTGGCGCCCGCCGGCGCTATCGCCGATCCGATTGCTGATAACTCCGATGTAGGCCTAGGCCTAACAAGCCCTTCGCCCTCTTCGCCTGCCAGAGGTACTGAAGGTAGCGTGCGTCACAACACGAAGTTTCTGCAGCCCGCAGAATTGGAAAAGGGCCAAAGGAAAACGCAGGAAAGTCTGCAGCGCCTCTCATCAACTCTCGCGACGGAGAGGAAGCAAGATTTGCTAGGTGATAGCACCGATAACGAGGCGCGCCCTGTTGACGGGACTGTGTTTACCACTGTCAGTTTAGATGCAGTGAACACTATGCTTGCGGTGGCCAGTTGCAGCATATGTAGTGGGGGCTTAAATATAGTCATAAAGGAGCATGAATACGGACTTGCAGTCAAGTTGCTTGTTATGTGCCTGAACTGCAGTGTGTCGTCAAAGTGGAGCTCGCCGCGCGTGCGCGGTGCACAAAAAGTGAACCCGTTTGCTGTGAATGTTCTCGCCGCTTGCGCTATGAAGGCAACTGGAAATCGCCAAACAGCCCTGAATGATGTGTTCTCAATGATGAACATAAGCCTTTGTGGACTCCACACGAAGACAGGGCAAAGCCACATCGAGGGAAAGCTGGCACCCGCAGCCGATCGCGCGGCCCGCAACCTGGCAAGCGAGTGTGCGCGGTCGGTTCGCGATCTTTACACTGAGTTGTGCCTTAGCAATCTCGGAAAAATCGCGGTGTCGTACGATGGATCATGGAGGACCCGCGGACATTCCTTGCACATCAGCATCGGCATTGTTATTGAACAGTTCACTAGTTTTGCGATTTAACTATGTTGTCTTGGGCAATTTCTGCGCTGCATGCGAGCGGAGCCCCAAAGAAGATAATGCTTCCTTCGAAGATTGGAAGGCCAGTCACCAGTCACAGTGCCAGAAGAACACTGACAAGAAGTCAGGAGAAATGGAAGTGGAGGCCGCTCTTATTCTTTTAACAAGGTCTCTTGAACAACACAACCTTCACTGCACCACTATGCTCAGTGATGGGGACAGTCGCACATACCTTGCCTTGCAAGAGAAAAAGGTGCATGGATACATAGAGATTTACAAGGAGGATTGCGTAAATCATGTGCAAAAGCGCATGGGCACAACTTTGCGCAACCTTGTAACGAAGCACAAAGCACCTGGCTTTCAGAGCCTTTGCGGAAAGGGTCGACTGACAGCAGACCTTATCACAAGGCTGAGCACATAGTACGGGTGGGCGCTGAAAATGCACAAAGGAGATGTGGATGGCATGCACAAGGCAATAATGGCTACGTACCATCACATCACCTCCAACGACACTGTTGCAAACTATACACTTTTCCGAACAGGCCCCAACTCCTGGTGCCGTCAAAAAGGGACACTAAAGGTTACTATCAAGTGAACGTAGACTGTTGAAATACCATCCCAAAAACCTCTAAACAGTTGTTCCGTGTCAAGGAGAGACTTATTTTAAGAGAAAATGCGTTCTGAAGCGTCCGCGTACCTCTAGCGCAGTTCAAATCGCCCGCCCTCCGATCGAGGAGTAATGACATCATGGTCTCATAGTGACGTTGCGCCATCGGTGAGTAGAACGGCATCCGCAGACGGCGCTACAGCTTTTCTGCGCAAAACGCAAACGCGCGGCCAGTAACAGAGCCAAGACAGAGCCAACAGCAGAGCGAAAGCGGGAGTATGGTGTCTAGTGGAAGGAGAAACGCGCGATCATAAGCTGGTACTTTATTCTATGACGCAAACTTCGACGCTCGTCGCAATGGACCTTGACAACGACAGATTGGCTCGCGATGCTGGGCTCAACTTCGGTGATTTGAGCACTGACGAGCGCGACCTGCTGCTGAGGGCTCGCACTGCCGGCGTCGTTGCGTACTACGACGGCGGCCTCGACACCAGCTCTCCGGAGCGGGAAAGCAACGAGGGCTTCCCACGACATCACAAGGACGTGGCATTCTCACTGCTTGTTCAAAATGAAAGTTTCGCGAGTCAGCAGAACCCGCACAGCACGACGTGATAACGAAACTACTGAAACTCGAAAGCGTGCGCGGCGCGGAGTCGAGCGCAAACGAAACCTTTCGACCACCCATACTACTGAAGGGTAACGTCACAATTTTATTTTTTCTTAGAATCGAATAGACGTAGACAAGTAGCATTTTCTTCCGTCTTATAATCTAATGAAATGATAATTTTAATACGAGTAGTTGAGTATTAGTAACTTAAATTATGAGGAGTGCTTTCGTCATCGGGCTAGTACCCGAATGTCACTGGGGGGTCTCAAATCGTGTCATGCATTTAGCTCAATTTTTCGGTTACTAAAGCTCTGTTCGCGATTATATTGACGCCTTAGACGTTCTAGAACATTGCTCTACCACTTTAACTTGACTTTCTGGTAACCTTTAGTGTCGTCAAAATGCTGCACAGACCAGGTGCGAGCTTGCACCGAAACATCCTCGCAACTTGCCTCCTCATGTTTGCCAGGCCTTACTCCCCATATACGAGCACTTGAGGGATGAAAAACTGCTTCAAAGATGCCCACGGGGAAAGACCCAAAACAGCAACGAGAGCTTCCACTCAGTGATCTGGTCTTTTGCACCAAAGGAGCGCCATGCCTCTCTCTTCACTGTGGAGGCAGCTGGGGCGGAGGCAGTGCTGAAGTTTAATGCAGGCAACTTCAAAGCATCGGCGTCTATACTCGAAGAGCTGAGCCTCAACCCCAGCAGAGTAAGCAATGACTGCATGAATGAGAAAGACCAGCGGCGAATGAAGGCTTCAGCTCAAAAGCATGGATCTGTAGAAAACATGAATCGAGCCTTGAAAAAGCACCACGCAGGGAACAGTTCCCAAGCTGACTATGTGCCAGGGGCATACTAGCCTGTTATGGCCGGTATTCCATGATATTCCTGAATAAATGAAGTTGTGTGTGTTCTTGCAATTTTCTCAAATTGAGCTTTTCATTCACCCTGCTTGTTTGTGGCAACAATGTCTCCAGATCTAGAACAGCTAGAGCTGTAATTTTTTTTATATATATAAAGCTAAATGCATAGAGCTTGAAGTGCTGCAAGCAGGTGCTTGTTTTTAATTTTCCTATAATTCTTTTTTTTCCGTTTTGTTCTTGTGACCTAGTAGCCATGGTGTAAACAATGGACTTTCATGAACTGCTAAATCATTAATTATTGTTGGATTTGAAAACTGCTTGCAGCATATCACTCTTTAAACAATTCACCTGTCCACTCATGGATTCAATATAGCTTTCTGTCCAGGTTTTTTTTTACCTATTGTCTCCGCATATAATAGTGGTGTACTTTTAATTACCTCTATAATTACTTGACCTATAAAATAATAATTGCACTTTTGAAATCAGCTTGAAAAACTGAACAAGCCTTTGTATTTTAATTGATTTTGATCTAAAAATAAGTATATCTCTAATCGCCATGCTAACCGAAGAGCACGTCTGAGGTGGTTCGTCTTAAGCGGATTTTTTTGCATTGAGTCTATGGGAAGCCAAACAAATGTTCTCGTGTTGTTCCTTATATGCCAGAATTCAGCTTGGCCAAGTTCATCTGAACGAGAGTTCACTGTATAATGTTATTCACCACATATGGTGAGTGGGTCACTGCTACATGCTCAGTCTTTTATTGCTCACAGGGATACGATTACATCTATTCACTGGTATATACAAATAATGCCGCTATATACAGTAAAACCTGTTTAATTTGAATTTCATGGGAACGAAAAAAATGTCTGAATTAACTGAATGACGAATTACCGAGGGTGTCAAGAAAACAGTAAATAAATGCATACTGCATGAACACTCATTTATTTACTGAATGAATCAGCAAATCCTGTTTCTATTTTGCACAAAAGCAGTGCGAAAGCTGCAATTCTCATCATCTCGTGACGGATTAGAGCTCTCAGAGGTGTAGGCCTTGCGACTTCCTTCGCAGTGTGGCCACTACACGCATTTTTTATCCGAGACACACATTTCACTACGATGCACACATCCCAATAATTTATTTGCCACTGAGCTCGTTGTCAACGGATCTTCTGTCCATCATTATGTAACCACCGCTCTTCATCCGTGACAGCTTCAGCCATGTTTATGACATTGCCTGCGCATCTGTTTGCCACATACACTCTGAATGAAAATGCGGTCTCTATCGATACTATCATGGATGGTGACCATTCAGTTCTGATGGTACGTGGCCATCGATTAAAAATAAAACTATTGTTTGCTGCAACCGCCGCATACTAAACCAGGGTCACTATTGACGCAATCATGGATGACGACTACGCAGTTATGAAGACACGCAGCCAATGCGGTGTTATGTACAGCAGTAAGCGCATGAATGAAGGCTATGAAGGCACTAATAGGCATAAAGTGTTTTGCCATTGCTAGCATTCACGTACAATTACTGCTGATGACTACGACGATGTGGAATCTGCCGCTTCGTTTCGATTGAATGCTACAGCCGTTTTTCAGTCTTTTACGGTGCTCCACGCTCTGAGAGTTATCCGAATTAACCGATGTGCAGCCAAGTACGTTTAGATTAATGAGAGTTTGATTCCATTAAGTAATGCATACGCCTGGCAGGACCAAAGGATGAATCCACATAATCCGATTTTCTGAATTGACGAAGGTTGAATTAACTAACAAGGTTTTACTGTACAAATGATGCTGCCATGCCGGCGCTTCTTTTCTCGAGACTCGCAAAAGCTGATTGCGCCTCGTTGCCAGTGTGTTTGGTTTTTCTGACAGATGCACAACCATCGAGTTTTCGTCCATGCACTCACATACACGGTTCGAGTACACTATGGGCGTATGTGCCGGTTGCTCAGCTGCAAGGAAGTCGAGCAATGATTCCTCCAATGCAGACTACTGCTGAAGTGCCAAATTGGGATATATATCTATTTCAGTGCATCTAACTTTTAATTTTTATTATAAGTATTTATGCAAGCCCATCTGTATTCATGAATAAACAATGCATGTTTACTTAACAAAAATATTTTGTGTCACTTTATGGTAACGGTAAAGAAAATTATGGAAAATTTTTTTAGAAATAGGTCAGTCTGAAGAAGGGTTGAAATCTGGGCCAGTTGGTACATACTTGAACGAAAAAACCAGTCAAAAACACAAAGGACAAGAGGAGAAGTTCACACCACAACGACTGGACTATCAACTGAGGTTTATTAGAATCTGTGTAGTCCCAGCAAGGCCAGCAGAGCATGCACAACTGCATCATCACTAATCACATACCATGAAAAGACAAGAAACGTTTCTATCGGGACCGACTTAGAAATTCAAATTCTTTTTCATGTAAGCGCACCGAGGTTGTACTAATGCAGTCATCACCTAATAAACTGATGTAGTACGCTTCCAAGATTTCTCGCTCTTCTTTGCCCTTGCCCCTACCAAGAATCGTCACATTGCTAAACAAAGGATAACAACCACACTCATTGCAATGGCGAGGCAAGTTTGCACCGTTATCTGACCCCAGGGAGGAGTGGTGCTCACGCAGGCGGTCATTAATACATCGAACAGTTTGGCCTATGTAAAATCTTTCGCATGTGAGCGGGAACTTATAAACAGGGAAAGGAAGCAGGGAAAGGAACCATGTTTGCACAACGCAGCATGAAAACCGTTTCACGGCATGTGCTGCAGGGGTTGTTTATAAGTTCCCTCTCACGTGCGAAAGATTTTACATAGGCCAAACCGGTCAATGTATTAATGACCGCCTGCGTGAGCACCACTCCTCCCTGGGGTCAGATAACGGTGCAAACTTGCCTCGCCATTGCAATGAGTGTGGTTGTTATCCTTTGTTTAGCAATGTGACGATTCTTGGTAGGGGCAAGGGCAAAGAAGAGCGAGAAATCTTGGAAGCGTACTACATCAGTTTATTAGGTGATGACTGCATTAGTACAACCTCGGTGCGCTTACATGAAAAAGAATTTGAATTTCTAAGTCGGTCCCGATAGAAACGTTTCTTGTCTTTTCATGGTATGTGATTAGTGATGATGCAGTTGCACATGCTCTGCTGGCCTTGCTGGGACTACACAGATTCTAATAAACCTCAGTTGATAGTCCAGTCGTTGTGGTGTGAACTTCTCCTCTTGTCCTTTGTGTTTTTGACTGGTTTTTTCGTTCAAGTCAGTCTGAAGATTTTAAATCTGCAATAAGAAAATTCGACCTTGGGAGATCGCATCTGGCGAAAAAAAATTGACCCTCAGTGGGTTAAGATTGTGTTGATGCTGTCATCCATCCCCGTGCTGTGCTGCAATGCACTAGATATCTACATGCGGCTATTCTCACACCAAGTAACATGAGTAGCACTAGAACATTTCTTTTTGCACTTATCTGTGTGATCTCTACGACTATCACACAATATTTGAGGGTCGAAGAAAGTTCATCTTCAGTTGGGCAAGTACGCCAACAGCGTGCACATCGGCTGAGCAATGGATGCTGCACGCCGGACTCGCGTTGAAAAGATGTCTGTCATGATGGCAGCACGAGTCGAGGGCGTGCAGCTTGGGAAGCAGAGGACCTGTTCATCAGATCTTAGCGCTCGCAATCAGAGCTTGTCTTCAGCGAGTGCACTCATCACGGTAGCTCGCGGCAGCTGCAGTATCTATGCTCTGCTGCATGGACAGCTACATGCAACTTGTAGGTGGAGGTTCTCTCAAGCCAACTTCGTGCGTAAGGCTTAGGCGTGACAGCCCACTCCCTATTGCTCACCTTATATAGCCAGATTTGGTGGCACCAGGACAAGCAAAAACACGACAACACTGTGCTGAATAACAAGCACAACAAAGTTTATTGCTCCAGTGGATTCACTTGGAAGCAGGCTAGTTATGACCGAGGCATTTCTGCAGACGTGTGGCAAACAAAGGTTGGGCGCAACAAAGGATAGGAACGATATGTTTACTTGGGGTCCATCATCATGAATCACTCTGCTCTCTTTATCGTTGTTCAACGCTCCAACAAAGACATTCCCTCACCAGCAGGGAAGAAGTTTGGGCGTGTTGGTAGTTCAATCGTAAACTGGGATACATAGTGCAAAAACCGACAACAGGACAAAGCAGGAACATGGGACGAGCGCTAACTTATCTTAACTTACCGATCTTAACTTATCAGAACAGGAATTGGCCTCTCTGGTGCAGTATTCGGCCACTACCTCCTGAATGATTCCTACAATTAAACCATGGCCCTCAGTCCCCAGCAGCTTTGGAGCACCTGACCAAGGTGGCGATCAGACCTGTAACGCAGCAGAGGGTGCTAAGAATCTCCGGGTCCGGGCAGGCCGCCAGTGGAAACTGACCCTGTCAACCTTTAATTGCCGAACTCTGTCGAGTGAGGCTAGCTTAGCAGGACTCTTTGAGGAACTATCAGACATTGTTTGGGATATCATCGGCCTTGGTGAGGTTAGAAGAACTTGTGAGGCTTATACATTGCTGAATAACGGAGATGTCCTCTGCTATAGAGGTTTCCTGGATAAGAAGCAATACAGGGTAGGATTTCTAATCCATAAGGATATAGTGGGCAACATTGACGAATTCTACAGCATTAATGAGAGGATAGCTGTAGTTGTAATCAATCTAAAGAGGTATAGATTAAAGGTAGTACAAACCTATACTCCAACTTCCACTCATGATGATGATGAAGTAGATCAGTTTTATGACGATGTTGAGTTGGCGATGAGAAAAGTGCAAACTCAGTATACTGTAGTAATGGGCAACTTCAGTGCAAAAGTGGGGGGAAAGCAGGTGGGTGAACAAGCAATTGGCAACCACAGCGTCGATTCTAGGAAAGCTAGTTGAGCGATGCCGGTAGAATTTGCAGAAAGGAATAAGCTAAGAATAATGAACACCTTTTTCAAGAAGCGTAGCGACAGAAAATGGACCTGAAAAAGCCCTAATGGTGAAACAAAAAAGTGAAATTGATTTCATACTTTCTGCCAATACCAGTATACAGTCGAAACCCGCGGTAACGAAATCCCGAGGGAACAAAATTCTCAGCGCAACGAAATATTTTCGGACCCCGGCGAACAGCCATAGGAGTCGATGCATTTCCTATCTCGCGACAACGAAACTTTTTTCTATAGCAATCCCTCATCAACGAAATTTTCTGAAACGACAGTCCGCAAATAATCTACTCATGTAACACTAGTTGTGTCCGGAAACTGCTCAAATGCAATCATTGTGCGCTTAAATTGCATTAACTACCGCCACAGCACACTTGCGTGGCCGCCGCCATCATTGTTTACAATAAAAAAAGCCTCGCACCACCTCTCGTGACAGACGACAGCGATGATGATGATGGTGGTCGTTCGCCCGTCGCAACGGATGACTGCGCAGTGTCTGGGCCAAAAATGCAATTAGCATTTAAATGATACAAATAAAAAAAGACAAGAACCGTAGGCGATCTCGCAGTGAGCACATTTTATTTAATCCTGTGTGCCATTACAGCTTGTGCTAAATGCGGAGCGAAACGCCTGCGTGCGTGGCAGCCAAATCGACATCTACTACACGTGAAGGTTCTGATAACCCGGATGACGCTTTAGTATTAGTGGGCTTTGTGTACCGCCGCACATGGTCGTGTGCTCAGTGTCGTTCGTGCTAGAGTGCGTCAATTGTGTGTCTCTGTGCCAATCGGACGATTTGCTTTGACATCCTGCTAAGATGCCGCCTCCAGCCAAAAAGAGGAAATTTATGACACTGCAGGATAAGGCTGCAATTATTGCCCAAGCTGAAATGGGCAGGAAGAAAATGGATATCGCCGAAGAATTTGGAATTGCGTGCAGTTCGATATCGACGATTCTGAAAAACAAGGCCTCCATTCTCGGCGCGCTCGGAAATGGTGTGAGTGCGAAAAACAAAACGGTGAGTGCTGCGGCTTTTCGAGACATTGACAAGGCGGTGTTTGCATAGTTTTGTGAACAGCGTGCCAACAAAGTGCCACTGTCTGGCAGAGTTCTCCAGCAGGAAGCGCTGGACTTCGCATGCATTCTCGGGCACGCTGATTTTAAGGCTAGCCCTGGCTGGTTGAGCCGTTTCAAAGGCCGCCACGACATAGTGGCCAAAGTCATTTCCGGGGAGGCAGCAGCCGTCGACCCTTTGACAACGACGTCGTGGCTGCTGACCAACAAAAAAGTATTGGACCAGTACAAGCCCTCGGACATTTACAACGCAGATGAGACGGCCTTATTCTACGAGATGCTGCCATCAAAGACCCTGGACTTAAAAGGCCAGAAATGCCGCGGAGGGAAACGCAGCATGTGGCGTGTAACAATTTTGTTGTGCACCAACATGGACGGCACAAATAAACGGCCACTACTTGTAATCGACAGAAGTAAGAAGCCCCGCTGCTTCAAAGGAAATCGTCGGCTGCCCGTACAGTACACCGCGAACCTGAAGGCATGGATGACCCGGTCCCTATTTGGCAGCTGGCTCGAGGCCTTCGATGCAGACATGCGGAAGGCAGGCAGATCGGTCTGCCTGTGTTTGGACAATTGCAGTGCCCATCATGGCGAGAACGTGGAACTGGGAAACGTGCGCTTGGTTTTTTTTCCACCGAACTGTACTTCTGTGCTGCAGCCGCTTGATCAAGGCGTCATTCGTAGCGTCAAGTGCGCCTATAAGGAGAGGCTGATTCAGTGTCTGCTGCTGAACCTCCAGTTGAAGCGTCCCACCGTAGTGGACATGTTCATGGCGCTTGAGATGATGGCCGCCGCATGGGTTGCGACGTCGCCAGCCGTGATAGCTAATTGTTTTAATCATGCCGGCTTCATTGCCACTTGGCAAGCATCATGCGCTGATCCAGTGGCATCGCAAGAAGATTCGCCTGAAGGTGCACTAGTTGACAGTGCTGCTGGCGCAGTGCCGCCATCGCTGGCCCACGCATGGGTGAACTTTCTGCCGTGACAGATGGTGTTCTGGATGGCCTCAGCATCGATGAGTTCGTTCGTGTAGATGAAGGTGTTGTCGTCCATGAAGAGATGACTGATGAGGTCATCATAAGTAGCGTTTGCCAAGGTGCCGACGACGCCGACGACCACCAGACACCAAATCAAGAGAGGACTGCAAACCCGCGGGATGTGTTGAACGCCTTCGATGTAATTCGATCATTTTTTGGTGAGCATGATGACGACGTGGCAATGGACCACTTCTTGCAGTGCGAGTCGAGAGCAGTAAAATTGCTGCAAGGCAAGGCTCGGCAAAGTAAGCTGACTGAATTTTGGCAATAATTTTTTTTTTTTTGCAAGCCAATTTTCTTCCCTGTCTTTTCTGCCTCATTCTCGCGCTAACCAAATTCCCGCAGAAGCGAAATGTTTTGCTTTCCCCAGCGATTTCGTTATTGCGGGTTTCGACTGCAGTGCAGGATCTAGAAGCAATAGGTAGGGTAAAGTGTGGTGATCATAGGCTACTGAGGGCTAGGATTCACCTCAGTTTGAAGAGAGAAAAAGTAAAATTGGTCAAGAAAAAACAGGTCAACCTAGAGGCAGTAAGGGTAAAAGCAGACGAATTCAGGCTGGTACTTGCAAACAAATATGGAGCCTTAGAACAGAGAGATGAAGATGACATAGAGGTAATGAATGAAACCATAACTAGGCTGGCTTCAGAGGCAACAACTGAAGTGGGACGCAAGGCACTAAATCAACCAGTAGGCAAGCTCTCCCAAGTAACAAAGGACCTAATAAATAAACGACAAAGAATGTATGCTTGAGCATGACAGGGCTTGGGTGCGTTCTGCGCCCATATGCTCCCATCTGACCGGGCTACGTTGTGCCAGCAGGCTTTCTCCTTCACCAGCTTGACCGACAGATAGTAGCCACATGCAACTTGTGCATTTTAAGCGCTATCAAGAGGTCTACCAAGGCGTAGAACCAGGAGCACTCAGGACTCGGCACACACTGGCAAGTGTGCGTGTCATCTGGCCTTAAGTTTCGTGCGGTTCAAGGCCAGTTGAGCATTCCAAACTAGTCAAAATTAGCGACAAGGTGTAGAGAGCACATGTCACGGCGCATAGAGTCCAAAAACCTGAGACGGCGTCAGAGAAAAAAGAAGCAGGGGGTGTGGAACCAATGACGCATCAGGTTTTGCAAGCGCATGCTCCGCGCAGAAAAGTGTCGACTAGCAACAGAGGCGTGTCTCTTCCTTCCTTCACCCTTCTTTCTGCGCACTCCTCTTTCTTTCACGCTTCTTTCTGCGGCTGTATTAGCTACGTGTGCGCGTGGTGAAATGTAACCTTCGTACTCGCAGGGATGCCACACAGTTGCACTTTGCACTTTGAAGACAGTGTCGTGTGCCCAAGCCTCAAGCGAGACAGTTGCAGTGTCGACGGCAAGAAATGTGAAAAATAAACTAAAAGCAAGAAAACATTGCACTTTGGAGGCGACATGGAGCTAAATTTTTGTCGGTAGTTTTCTCGGCATCAGCATCTTGTTTTGTGCGTGTCACTCTTATTACACGGTGCTTCAGGGGTGCTTGGTGGTGGTATCTGTGGAAAATAGCAGCAGGTGCTGGGAGCCAACATGGACGTTTTCGTGGATATTCCATATGGTGACAACTTTTGAACTGATAGGTTGATAGGCGGAATGGTTAATTTTGGGGCTTTCACTATAACAATCTTTCAGAATAACGAACAATTTACGGTGCTCCCCTGAAGTTCGTTATATCGAGATTTCATTGTATTTAGTTTCATAAGGCATCTGCTCGCTCTGAGCATGAAGTAAATACTAGCACATTAAGCTTTCGTTATAACAAAGCCGCTTTACTCAAATTATCGCTTTATTTGACATTTCTCCTAGTCCCATTTCTCCCATTGAAAATCTCAATGCATACTCAACACATACTCATAAGCTGCTCCGTTTAGAGTGAACTCACCGGGGGCATGTGCACACTCATGGCGGTGCTCGGTGCATTTTGAGCCGAACGAGTGAGCGACCCTTTCCATTAACAGCGATGCCATTGCACTGCCTGCTCACCCTTTTCCCCCATGCTGCACGCGCATTTTATAAGCAGAGAGGGTGCACACTCACGGCGGTGATCTGCTCCTTTCGCACCACGCGGGTAAGTGAGCAACCCTCTTCTTTGTCACACGTCCTTTTCCTTCACGCTGCGCTCACACATTATAAGCGGCGAGTGGCGCTGGGCAATTAGTGTGCAAAGTACACAGCATAACAGACAAATGTTACTCTTCACTGCCTTCCGCGTGCCTGGCGTGGCCAAAGTCACCCAAACCAAGACGTACTACTTCCTCTGTGCTCGCCTGTGCGCGTGCACCGACCGGTGCAGGCTGTGCGAATAGGTGGTTTGTGGATTGCCTTAGTATGTGTACCTTACGTGTGTTTTTGTGGTCTTCAGTTGGAAATGGCACCATCTATCCCTGCACGAAAGGGTCTCACCTTAGAACAAAAAGCTCTTTTGATACATGAAGTGGAAAAGGGCAACCAGCAGTAATGTTAAATTGCAGAGCAATTAGGCGTACCGCGTTCAACATTGGCAGCTGTACCGAAGAACAAGGAAGCTGTACTGGATGGCTTCGAAAAGAGCTTCTCAGCCAGACAAAAGCATAACCGTGATTCCAAGTATCCTGATGTGAAGAGTGCACTTCTTGAGTGGCTGAAAAATGACAGAAATTCAGACCTCCTTGTGAATGGACCTACACTGACTGCAAAAGCCAAAACTCTAGCCCTCCAAATGGGCAAAGAAGATTTTAAATGCAGCAACGGCTAGTTTGAATGCTTCAAGCAACAACAGAGTGTGTTCTAGAAATCACTTGTTAGTGAAAGTTCAGCCATGGACCGTGACACCGTGGAGGGAGGGGGTGCAAGCATCGGCTGAGCTCCCTACTTTAGCAATATGAAAAGGAAGACATTTGCAACCTAGACAAGGCTGCATTCTTTTACAAATTGTTGCCGAAGCACAAATGCAGAACAACACCATTGGGTCCTCATCTGCAGGCAAACAAACAAGGAGTGTGTTACTCTGCTGTTCAGTGCAAATGCAACTGGCGAGGACAAGCTTCCTTTGTTGATACTGGGAAAGGGAAAAGCCGTGATGCTTCCGCAGTGCAACGATGCCTAAAGACTGCATATAAAAAACAATAAACGTGCTTTGATGAAGGCAGCTGCATTTGCGGAGTATGTGTGCGCCTTCTGGATCGAAAGTTTGAGGCAAAGCATTGCGGTGTGCTTATCGTTGACAACTGTCCCAGCCATGGGAAGGTTAACAACCTCAAAGCGATCAGCGATCACATTGGAGTTTCTGCCAGCGAACACAACTGCGATATTGCAGCCTGCAGATCCTGGCATTATATAGACCATGCAGAAGCTATACCACAAGAGTATTTTACAACGCATGCTCATCGCATATGATGCTGACAAGGGTGTGGAATTAATCTCGGCACAGTCTTGGGTCGAAGAAGACGAAGCGCCTCCTTGCTGGAGGAAGCCCATGTTCATGAGCATGTGCAGCCAGGGGCTACCTGAACGGCAAAGAATAAAAAGAATGCCTGATGCTTTGAACTTCGCTTCTTGTCAGTAAACCATACGCCATTTTAAACAAGGGCTACATCGACCTGCTTGGTGTTATACATTACTATTTTTATATAAAGAGCAGGCACCTGCGAAGATCGCAAACTGTTTTGTGCATGCCGGCTTTTCCTGGCCACACTTTGGCAAGCCTGACAGTGATCACCAGGTTTGCAATGATCTCTACGAAGTTGTGCACAGAATTGTTGGCAGAGAGGTGGAAAGCCTTCGAATCATTCACAATGGCTGACACTGATGTTCGCATTGTCACCCCAACTACGGATGCTGAAATAGTAGACTTGGTTCTTGGTGAACCCAATGACGATGAAGAGCTGATGAACAAACAGCCTTGTGATATGCCAACAGTGGCGCGGACGCAGGAAAGCCTCAGTCTGCTGCTAAACAAAGTTGAATGCACAGGCAAAGACCAGGACCTTGTGCAGTGCCCGAACAAATTGAAGCAGGCATTACTTGCACCCAGCAGTAACACCCGGCATACCCAGCTGACTGCCTTTTTCGCACCTCGATAAAGGTTTGCGTCATTAAATACCTCGCTCTTATATCAGTGTCACATGGTCACTTTCAGTCGTGATTTAGCCCAATCTGGATCGAAATTAGTGACCGTGATTGGCTCCCTCCCACAGCTTGCGCATAGCAGCGAGCCCATTGCAGCTGAGAAAGTCATTCCTTATCTGGCTCAGTCGCAATAAAAAACATGCCACCTGACACCCGCATTAAACTTCTGCAGAGTTGTGTTATTTCAACTCTAGTTTCTTAGCTTTTAAGGGGTAGTTGCTTTATTGAATTACTGCTCATATCGAATTTTTTCGCTGTCCCATTCACTGCATTATAGTGAGTGTTTACTGTATATGATGCAGCTCCTTTGATTTCTTCATTTCTGTATTATAGAACTGCTTAAAAGCAATTATGGCCACCTCATTGCACATACGCATGAATTTCCAAAATAATCCAATTTGTCAATTGCACGTCATCCAAGATTTCCTGAACCCCTCACATTTATTCTGTTTATATAAAAGTTTCTCTTCTTCTTCTTCTTCTTTTTTTTTTTTACGCACAATGAAAGGACTCCAGAAAAGTGTCGCAGGCTGCATTTGCATCAGTTGAGTGAAAAACATTGTCCCAATGCAAACTGTCGATCTCTGAATGGAAGGCATGTAAAGCAGCTGGAGAAACATGCTGATAACTATAAGGAACATCATTCTCCATTAGGTTAGGTCCACCTGTTCTTACAGATTAGCATATTGCTACGTGATCACTGATAGGATACGTAAGGACAGACAGCAAAGGTCACGCATGACAGATCACTGTATGATAAACAAGTTGATAGTGGTCTCCAAAGACAGTAATTCTAGTTGACCTATTAGTAATTTTTTTGCAACCATTGCATGCAATAACCATTTCAATGCCGCACTTCTTTTTTTGCCTTCACACCCCATGTTGATATTGAAATCACCACCCAGCATTATAGTGTATTGATTATCATTTACAAATGTCAAGAAATCACCTAAAAATGCAAAACATTCTGACAAATTGCCATCAAGTAGACAGTAACACACAGCAACTATGGAACTTTGAAATGGAATACATACTACTTCGTTATGAGCCGTAACTACAGTAAAATTTTCTAGCAATACAGCTGGTAAGGAATTGTCAAGTAACACAATGACACCACCCCCTCGACAACTTGGCCTAAATACTGAAAACATTTTCATATGAGGTAGTTTGAAGACATCTGAAATATCCGATTACCAGGTTTCTGTTGTCATAACCTCATTAAAGCAACCTTTCATTTAATTACCAAACACGCACTCAAGCTCAATCACTTTGTTTCCTACTGACTGTGCACTTAAATGGAAGCATTTTGGAAATCTTCTTTGCCTACATTTAAAACAGCTTCACTAAGTCACAAAGAATGATATATCCAAGGTCGTCCCATCTTACAGAGCACCAAAGAACAGTGCAAAAAAAGAACGTAAAAAAAAAAGACCAAGCACATCACTTGCTCAACATTGACAAATCATCCTCACTCCTGATGATCTGCACACATTCTCCACTCTTCCTGTGTACCAGGACCCCTCCATATTGGGAGCCATGCAAAATCATAGCCAACTCTCTTATCCCAACTTTTGGCTGCTTCAAAGAGAGAGCGGGAACGTTTGGTCATATTCTTGGTAATGTAAATGTTATCTTGTTTTTGCCTTAAGGCCTTTTCTTTCTTTAAGCCACGTATCTTTGAGGTCCTGGTAGACAAAATGACTGATCACTCCACGCTCTCTGCCTGACTTGGTTGCCATCTTGTGAATGCTGAAAATTTCCTTTAAAGGTATCTCTAAATTCAAGTTTCTTGCAAGATCATTGACCTTAATTAAAAAATTTTCACCTGCAGTCTCAGGAATTCCAGACGTTTCTATTTTCAGACATCTGCTGTACCACTTCAGGTCATCAAACGGAAGCTGGGCATGACTTTAGCTTGATCCCCTTTGTCAAGTTTGTCATTCTTGCATTTAATGTCTTTTATTTCTCTATCTTGTCGGCTCAAGCATTCCTGAATTTTATCAAAGTGATCCAACACCAACTGAATTGACCTGTCTATTCTGTCGATCTTTTCATTCTGAGAAAGAAGTTAATTTCTTGTGGATGTACAACTATCATAATCTTAAGCTCAGTATCTCCTCTTCGATTAGCAAATTGTGTGGTACAGTACTCTTGGGTACCCCCTGCCTGCAGGCCTCATAATTGCATGTTACCCGACATTTCCTTTTTGGTATACCCCTGTTCACTCATGCCTGAGCATAATGAAGCATGAAAACAGAATTCGAACTTGGTGCACGAAATAGCATTTGTGGCATCTTTTTTGCAACTGCAACACTTAGTCATCTTTGTGCCCCTAACTCAGTCGTCACCAAAACCAATCGCCTGGCAGCACCACAGCACATGAAAAGTCTTGCACACAAAAAAAGAGAGAAAGAGAAGGTTAACCAACCTATAAAACACAGCAGAGGTTATGCGATGTTCTTTCCTCACTGTATGCTGCTGAAACATGCCCCTGTGCAAAGCATTCGTTAACGCAAAGTTAAAGCATGTTGCGGGGACAGACATTGAGAAGAAGAAAAATATTTGCATAAAAGGTGAGCACTGTGATCACAAGCTCCACATAACATGCTAGAAGCCGTTGTGATGACTCTCTGCCTTATGTCTCGAGGATATATCCTGGCCAGAGTGCTAGCCAGTGCTTGAATAACCGCGGCAGTGTGTGGTAAGCGTTTAACTGAGGTGTGTGCTTCTAGGCTCATGAGGTCCTTCAGGCTGAGATGGACGTGGTGAAGAAGGGCATGGGCCACGGGGATCTCAGCTTAGAGGCCTACTGCCAGGTGTGGGACGAGTGCCTCGCTCAAGTGTTATTCCTGCCTGCCCAAAACCGATACACACGTGCCAACCTTGCCTCCAAGAAGGACCGCATTGAATCACTGGACAAACGCCTAGAGGTGAGCCCTCTTCTCACCACACTGTGGTCATGCTATTCTCTGGCATAGCAAGTAAAGGAGAGTGTTTGTAGTGCCCACAGTACGTGATAGCTGCTTTATTTTTTGTTATAAATTTTTGTTGTGCAATTTGTGGCATGCTACAATACTAGTTCTATTACAAGGTGATAAACTGCCAAAGGATACTTCCTAACGCAGAGTGCAACTGATTTCTGGGCAAGGAACGTTCTTGGGAGCACGGGAAAACTCACAGAGCTCAAAGTTTTTTTGTTTTTTTAACAGATGCACTTTTTGAAGTACAGCATAGACCGCTTACAATGTAAGACGCCAGAGTCGCAAATAGCTGCTGTATAAGTGGTAGTGCACTATAACTAATACAATTTGAAAAGGCTGCACATGTGCAAAACATGTAGACCAATTAGTCACACGTATGTCTAGAATGGAAGCCTGCAATCGGGATGTGTGCATCTGTTCAAATCAACAAATGTTGAATTAACAAATCTTCGCATGAAGAAGACAACGTAACACAGAAACAAGCGAGAGAGAGAGAGAGTAACAGAAACATGCCACATAGAGGAAAGTAAATTGCCCACTCATCTTTCAGGCCTGCTCAATCATTCACCATTCCCTGCTGCACTGCCACGAACCTCACAGGCCCAATATAGAATGGCAACCGAACTTTTGCGTGCCGTACGGTGCCTCGTTCAATTCTTGGACTGATTGCCGGATGCGATTTCACGCATCCGATGCAATGGTGTTACACATACCAGTTGTGCCTTCATCTTCATCGTTTACATGTTTCCTCTCCTTTCCAAGTGCTGTACACAGTCACTGCAAAGCATTTCGTTGACTTGGCACCCAACCGTAACTTTGGTCGCTGTCTACCGACGAGGCAGCACTGTTGGACCTAGTCATGACAAGGCCCGCCCTTGACATGTTCGTACCCGTAGACAATTGAATGTAGATCACACAAAAGGGCTGAACAAAGGGCAGCGTGCTTGAAGAGGAGTTTGGGCTTGCGCGCAATCAGCCATAAATCAGCCAGTTGCCAACCAAGTTTGTATGTGTATTTACTGCTAGGAACAAGAAAAGCTCACGTGCGGACATAAATTTTAAAGGTCCCAAACAGAATTTGCGCAACGCAGCTTATACTGACTGCGTCACAAAGTCAAGGTAGTGCGCACTAGGTATGTACCACTGGGAATGCGCCGCTCCAAAATGACAAAAGATCCCTTAAAGTTCTCCAATGCTTGGTGCAATCAAACTCACGTCACACAGATTCCTCGAGGACAGCAACCCGACGCTTTTTAAGGATGCACCACAAACGTACCGGGTATGTGCACCTTTTCAATGAACGGCTGTCATGGCAAGGCTTTCGTGAGCTGCGCCATGAATGCAGTAGGTATATGTTGCTCTTCAATGAACCTCTCGCCAATTTGGGTCACAAGTATGTGCCACTGTGGCAAGCGAGGAAACCATTCTCAGCGTTAGCAGGCATCGGCGCACCGCGCTTCTCATTTCGAAGCCCACGTGCAAGCTTCTTGGCAGAGCCACGAGATCGCGCAGCATGTCCAGAAGGGATCAAATCAAATCAAATCATATTTTATTCTCCAGTAAGTATCTGGATGGTCACCTGGGCTAAAAGCTGTACGAACAGCTTGACGAAGGCCCAGGAAACCATTACATGGCAGCAGCAGACAGAACGAAATAACAATAGCAACACAGAAGTAGTCATCAAATCAAATTAAGTACAGCAAACAAGTACAGCATCAAATAAAGTACAGCAATGACACAGAAGTTTTCTTAAACGACATATGAAGAAATACAGATTACATGTGCACAGAGTATGTTCGCAGTTGTTTTCGACTAAAACCGGCAGTATCTTTATGTTTATTGAGAAAAAATGGCAGATTGTGAGCCAAGGATTGCAGCTTGTAATCGGTTCTAAATTGTGGTAAAGACCAAGTGTCAGTACAACGAGTGTTAACTATTGGTGTACGATATTAAGGGAAGCAAGTTGTGTGAGGAAATTACTCATACCTGTGGAAGAAAAGTATGTTATTTGTAACAAACGAAATTCATATATATTATCTACACGGATCGAATTGAATTATGCTATTGTGAGATTAACACTCCACGTTGGTTCAATGTTAACGATAAGGCGAATAATTTTCCTCTGCAATACAAGAAGCTTGTTCATGTTTCTTTTAGTTGTTGTAGCCCATACCAGTGTACAATAGTTAATGTGAGAAAGAAATAGGGTGTAATATATTTGTAGTTTAGCGCTTGTGGGAAGAAATGTGCAGCAGCGTGTGATTACACCTGTAACTGCAGACAGTTTTCTGGAGATGTAAACAGCATGAGCGTCCCATTTTAGATGGGCAGAAAAATACACACCGAGAACCTTGTGCTCGGTGACTATTTCTATGTGCTGGTCTTGAAAAATGAATGAATTCACTGGAGGAACTGCTTTACTCTGAGTACGAAAAATAACTGCTTTGGATTTAGTTGGGTTTACTTTGATTTTATTTACTCTAGTCCATGCCGATAGTTTAGTAAGGATATCATTGCATTTTGGCTCTAGTGCGCTAATATTACTCCCAGAAATAAGTAAGGTGCTATCATCAGCATAGATTACGAATTCTACTGTGGTCTCGATATTTACAATATCATTGATAAAACTATTAAATAAAAGGGGCCCCAATATACTTCCTTGTGGCACGCCACATGCAATTGGTAAGAATGATGATCTTTGGTTGTTAATATACACGCACTGGCACCTATTTTCTAAGTAGGATTTAAGATTTAACTAAAGCCAAAGCTGTACCATGTATTCCATATGACGAAAGCTTACTAATGAGAATACTGTGATCAATGGAGTCAAATGCTTTACTAAAATCGAGGGAAATTCCGGCTGTCAGTAAATTATTATTAATATTTTCCAAAATTATTTCCTTCAGGGCTAACAAGCCGGCTTCAGTCGACCGGCGCTTCCTAAAACCATACTGTGAGTTTGTCAAAATACTGTGCTTGTCATAAAAGTTTGTAACGCGAGAAAGAATAATTTTTTCCAAACCCTTCGAAAAAACTGGGAGGACAGAAAAGGGACGGTAATTCGACGCGAGGTGTTGATCACCGCCTTTGTACAATGCAGATACCCTTGCACATTTAATGGAAGTTGTAAATATACCTGTCTCAAGGACAAGATTAAAGATATGAGCAAGGGCAGACGTTAACAATTCTAATACATACTTAACAGGTTTAATTTGAATATTGTTTGTATCCAATGATCTACTGTTTTTTAGGCTTATGAATGTGCTGTATATTTCATTTTCGTCTGTAGGAGCAAAAAATATGCTTTCAGCACAGCTATAAGCTAGGGTAACTGTATCCAAGGGAGTACTAATCGGTCTTGCAGCATTTACAAAATAATGATTGAAGTATTCAGCTATGTCGCGATCTCCATGTTCACGGCCATTAATAGTTATCTTTCTCGGAATTGAACACGAGTCATCCCGTCCAAGGACATTGTTTATAACTTTCCATGCAGCACAAGGTCGTTGCCTATTTATATCTGCAAACAGTTTCTGATAATATGCAGTCTTCGCACGTTTAATCAGGAAAGAGGAGCCTGGTTTTTGCGTGACGCATTGTCAGCGTTCGCACACTGGCGCGCCATGCATTTTGGATGTCACACATAGGCTTCGTGGCGGTGGCACTAGATGGTGCGGAGTGTTCTTAGGGAAGCGCAAAATAGAAGTCCTGCGGCAGAAGGTGCCTCACACATAACTAGTTTCGACGGTGGCAATACGTTGTGTTGCTATATTTGTTCATTGCTCACACATTACCTTCAACAGTCATCGTGAGTTGGGTTCTCCCACTTTATTTATTTTTTTTTTTTAGATATTGTGTTTTTTCTAGGGGTGTGTGAATACCAAGCAGTAGATTTCGAACTGAATATCAAATGAAGAAAGTAAACAGGAATATTGAGTGAAATAATGAATATGAGAAAGTTTTTCTCCAAATTTAATGCTTACAAATTTGGGGCAAGAAAATACGCTGCTGCACATGCTAGTCTCCTAGCATTGCATAACAAGGATGTAGCAAGCATCGGGAACTTCGGTAGACATCAATCAAGATATACTGTGTGGTCTACTCTTGTTAAAGGGCATGCCAAATTAGTATGCCAGTACTGATTATAGCTCAGTTCTAATATATGAACGTCTGGAAAATATGTTTTTTTATCAATAGTTCTGTTGAATAGAATGAAGTGCCTCTTTTTCCTCTGGAGCTAATGGATTAGTGTAATTCTGTTGTACTGAATACCAATGAGGTTCCCAGTTTAATAATAGAGCTATGAATTGTGGCATTCTTTTACTTATTGCATAAAATGTTTTGCATTCCAGTTTTCCTCCAAAATACAGAAGGGCTAATGCAAGTTTATGGCAGCTGTGTTATTGTAATACCAATCTACACAACAGACGAAATGACCGTGCATCACGTGACTCAATCACCGCTCCACACGTACCCAATGCCGACAGTAGCGAGCAGGTGCCACACATGCTGATTGACTGTGTTGTTCGGCGTGATTTGGCACCTGTCAAAGATTCAGAAATCTGGAGGGCCATGGCTAATTCGTACGAGGCACCCCCTTCATTCGCTGTCCATGCAAATGTATGCAGCCGAGCAGTCAGCACACTAGTTACATGACACTTTTGCTTCCGCTGTTCAAATCCAGAACTACTCTTGTGGTGGGTTTCCCGAAGCTACAAAAGGAGACTTATGTACGTCTACAAATGGCGTCCAGAATGAGAGGTCGCCGTACAATGTGTCACAAAGATGGTGGCCGTTAACAACTTTGTTGCCATCCCATGTACTAGCTTTCGTTTCCAAGGCGGTTCGGCAGCTCTCTGAGTATCACACGGCTGCTGCGAATAGAGCTACGTCGATTTGGCACCAAACTAAGTAAATGTATTCACCGACGTGCCCAGTGAAGCATAGCTATTAGGCGTAATGGCTTAGGTAGTGTGACCGTGATGAAAATTCGCTGCTGGCCAATGTAGTAATGGGCCATGAACCATTGCGGAATGCTTGTCACAAATATGTTTGTACGAGTGGCTCATCAGTGATTGACCCCAAGATCATGCTTGCAGGTTAGAGTGAAGGCTGTTGAAGTGGCAAGAAGTTCGTTGCCGCATATCCAACACAATCTGCATGCCTATTGGCAACTAATCGGCCCGGTATTTGCACATGCTTTTGCACTTTATGAAATACACTATGGTTTTGTTGCTGTTCCCTTTGTGTGTGTCGCATTATTATATGGATCAGTCCAGTCAACTAGATGAACCTTGTACCTACAGAGGCGAGCCAGGCCAACGCAGCAGCGTTTTGCAAATTGCGGCATTCGGGCGCTGTGTATTCAATCCCCACATCGGGCCGGCATCAGGGAATGCTCGCAGGGACAAAGCCCGCTACGGCGTCGGCCCACATTCATGTGTCGGCCCGGATTTCAGCATGATGCAGCAAAGAGTTCTTCAGGGGCTCATATTTTAGAAAGAAGTAAAACTGGCAAAGCTTCCATGTTTCCACTGTGCAAAAGAATGGTTGCAAAAGCCAGCAGACGAGCATCTTGAAGGCCAGGTGCATGTAACAGACAAATCGCAACAGGGCATTGTGTGCTGTTTGATGTCGGTTTCTGAACACTGCTTTTCATCTGTTTGAAAGTGAACTCAAAGAAGCGTTGGTCTCTAGGTGCTGTTTTGATTGGCAATGCCATAAAGTCATAGACTAAACAGATCTCAAAGAGTGCTGCTTCTTGGGTGAGTTCGTACTTGAAACCTGGGCTTGGATGAGGCTCTTGGAAAACTAAGATAGAGTGAAGCACACCCATATGTTGTTTTGTGTACCATACCTCAGCATGGCATAAACAGATCTCAATACACACATGAAATAGTGCACAGCTGTCACACCCAACACACTGTCCTGCCGCCCTTTAAGCATTTTTGCTATGTGCATGACAAGGCTTCATCAGAAATGCCACTGCACATCAAAAATTAGGCGCATCAGCTGGTTAGGCAGTAGAGGGGGTAATGTAGGAGACTGGGTAATGAATGCAGGTTTGTTGAATTATTTGTGTTGCATTTGATGCCACCATTATATAATCCCTCTGGGGTCGCTTTTTTTCTTCCTTTCCCCCTTCGTGTAAACTTTATCGGGCAAGTATCTTGTGGTAATAATTCAAGCTGTTAGAAATTATAATATAAAAAAGATATAGTACATAGCAAAGCACCACAAACGTAGATGGTGCTCATAAAGGTAAGCAAGGCAAACTTAAAGGGGGACCCTGCGCTTGAAAACATTTTTTTAAATTCTCGATCGATTTTGATGAAACTTGAGGAGTTTATCTATTTCAATGAACTAGTTATAAATATATATCTAGTTTTTTTGCAGAATAAATGAACTTCCAGAAATTGAAGACATTCAGCTTTATTGCATAATTTGCTTAGAGGTGAGCTACTTACCAAACTATATATGGCATAATAACAATTGACATATGGAAATGATTTGGAACTAACAAAGCATGCAAATTAACAAGAATGGTGTTCTAACCCAATTTTATATATAATAGGAACATTGCAAACTTCAGTGAGAGAAATCCATCTAACTGCAAAAAGCAAATTTTTTTTTTAATTTCTAATAAATGCAACAACGTTATTTCGTAAATTTGCACTCTACACAGCTTTGCCTTTCTGGGGAAAAAAAGAATTACAGTGATAGCACAAGTATAAGCAGAGCTAATGCACCTCCAATATGGCCTCATCATCAAAATTGTGGTTTTTGAGAAAACAAAAAACATTTCACAACTGATATACTGAAAGAAAGTTTGAAAAAACTGCACCAAAAGCCATCAGTAGGCACCAGGTATCATTTTTGGCTGTTGCCCATCGACAACATAGTATGCACTGCAAGTACGTTTACTTTAAAAAAACTGCACATGTTCGGACCCCAAATTCTCACAGCGAGCTCTATCCCGACGCAACTTCACCGGAAATCTCACAAACCACAGTCAGTTTTGTTGTGAGGCCAAAATCTTGATAGCTTCGAAGAATCACAGCAAGTATTACATAAGAAAACGCCAAGAAGATTGTTCACTGCTGCAAGTTCGGCAACAACGTATGGAGCTGCAGGCTCCACAACCGAGGCTGTTGAACTACCGTTCAACAAAATGCCGAATCTTTCGCTACGTGGTCAGCGTAGATGCCATCTTGTCAAACGTAGCTTGCTCATGCACTCTTATCTTATCCACTTCCTCTTCAGTTACGACAGCTGCGTCAGTCCTTACGAGAGTGTAATACCGGTGTCACACGGTCACTTTCGATCACGATCATGCTGATCCGGATCAAAATTCTCAACCACGATTCGCTCCTTCACGCAGCTTGCACAAAGGAACCAATCGCGACCAAGGATTTCAATCCGTATCGGGCTTAATTGCAATCAGAAGATGATCATGCGACACCTATATAACAGGCGTGTGGAGATGCGTCATCCAGCAGAGCAGTTGAGGCATCGACGTTTGGCAGCGGTACTACAGCAGTGACCTGCCGGTAACCTGTGCCGACTGCGATGACGGAATCGCTTTCAGAAGTTTTTTGCATCTTGCACGTTTCCACTCGTAACGATTCATAAAACGAAACTTTGTCGGACCTCCTGCATATCTAGAATTGCACTCAGAGACTAAGACAAATTGACGGCTGTTGTCGTTTGAGCATTCGTGGTTCTTAGAGCCAATCACTAGTCGCTACCTTTGCCACGTGCTCAGACTGGCCAATACTAGCATGTGTGACGAATTTCTTTTGCTGTTGTTATTTTGGGACCGCAGAGCCAGCAATGTTGCCAACTGATGAATAAAAAAATGGCTGTGGCTTAGGTAAGGTTAAGCCCAGGATGCGAAGCATACTAGCCTTTATTTTAGTTGTTGAACCACTGTTTAGCTTGGTGAACTGCTGTTGCTTGGCTATATTTGGTTCGGCTAGACGAAGAAACAACTCATGCGTTACTCTGCTTCGCCTTGGACGCCCCGCATTGGACGCGGTGAGCGTCGAGCAACGCAGCGTTCGGAGCGGCAACGAAATGTGCGCCTGAGCAAGCGACGCACGCCTGAGCCTTAGAAACAGCTCGTTTCTAAGGCAACACCGCATTCACTAGAGGCGCTTTTGTACCGCTTTGAAGCATCGTACTCGTGGCTCAGTGGTAGCGTCTCCGTCTCACACTCCGGAGACCCTGGTTCGATTCCCACCCAGCTCATCTTGCAAGAGTTGAGCCAAAGCCACTTCTCCTCTGTCGTTACGTCACGGTGTCACGTGGTATTCAAGGCGACACCGCCGCGCCTGAGGAGCTGGGTTGAGCCCTCGTAATATGCTTCGCATAAAAGTCGGAAACATGAGCTTTCAAATGATACCAAAATGGTGCTGGCAGAGCGTGTAGTTATCAAGCTGTGTGCGGCGAAAATTGGGAGCGATTTGTCCCCAATATAAAGGGCAATGCTAGCGGATTTTTGGTCCCAAAGATGCGGGTCGCGTGTTTCTATTTACGCGGAGATGCTATACATAGCCGCCACTCGAGTACGTTCACGGTTCATAACGGTTGGACGTGGATGGATAAGGCGCTAAAGAGCGATAAGGGCTTATAATGATCGGAACGTCATCAATGCTCCTTGAGCCGCCGTTGGCACCAGTTCATGTCGCCACTGCCCTATCATTAGTACTGGTCTAATCAAGTTGCATAATATTGGTAGTTACACCGTGGTATGTGGAGATAAGCAAGTGGCACAATGCTTATGCTGCTTATGCATATTAAGTCTAACACAGGAGTTCCTGTGCAATGTTTATTTTTTTTCCCCTGGATGCCGCACGATAGTTTGTTTAATATGCGTCATGTGTGGCACCTGCGCCTTACTATTGTTTCCGCTGGAAGAGAGAGAGTGATGGTAAAGAAGGAAAGTACGCTTGATTACAGTGATGATATGGCTTGTGGTGCGAGAAACCCTCCAAGCCCCATGATTATCCCAGCTTTTGTAGATCGAAGCGCCTCGCACACCACGAGCAACTTCTTATCACGTCCCTTTATTTATTTATTTATTTATTTATTTATTTTAAATACTTTCAAGGCCCGTAGGCGCTACAGAAAGGAGTGGTACATATACATAGAAAAAATGCAGATGAATGAATAACACATTTGTTAGATGGCTTGGAGAACAGCAGTCTTGAACCCCGATGAGTCTATAATAGTAGCGACCGATGCGGGGAGGTGGTTCCAGTCATTGCAGGTGCGAGGTAAAAAAGAGTAATAGTACGCGTTCGTCCGACAAGATGGCACGAAAACTTTATAAAGGTGATCGCTGCGGGATGAAAAGTAGGAAGGACGAGTAAGAAGTTTTGCTTTTAATACCGGGTTGTGGTAAATAAATCCCCTTATCCAGACTGAAAATTTTCGTCCAGTGTTACTTCAGCTTCCGCACGCAACTTTTCTTTCAAAATAACCTAGGCGGTGTGTTTTGGCAAGCCTATTCTCACTAAGCAACAGCTAGCTGAGCAGATTGTGCGCCCAGGCATAATATTTTCCAAGTCCCGCCAAGTATCTAGAAGGATCTAGGGCGCTCGCTGTGGTGCTTTGGGGGAAAAAGTACCTAGAAACGTGGTACACGCAAGCGGCGCATGGCGGCGCAGCAGTTGAGCACTGGACTTGGGCGTAAGTAGAAACACGCACCCAGGTCACCCCTGGGTGCGAGTAAAGGATTGGTTATGGCATGAGCCAGGACACACCAGCATATTTGAACCAAAATGGATTAATGGGACACAAATTGAACTAAATACCAAGCTCGAAACATTGCATGCAGGCACTACAATGTCCAAAAACGCGCACTTCATGCGGAGCACACTCTGTATCCACTGCTCTAGCTTTTCACAGAGGCGTGACCATGTTGAAAAATAAATAATTTTTGTTCCCAGCTGTGTGGTCTCAAACGTGCGCTTGGGACAAAGGAATGATAACACAGTAGTGCAAACAATCAAAAGGGCATTTATTGCACCTTTTGTATAGCAATGTCAGCTAGCTTAATTACTATAAATAGAACATGCAGATGGACGCTGACAAATTCAGTAAATCTGACCCACTGCAACAGGATATTGTCACGTAGTAATGACGGGGAAGAAAGCAGCAAAACTAAGAATAACAAAACTAGCATTTTATTGGGTGAACTTGTGCCTTCAAAAACAGGCTACACTCAAAGAACGGCGACAGCAGCGAACACAGGCGGCGATCGGCGAAAATCTGATCAGCGGCTCAAGTACGTCAGCTTTTATACATCAGTCATCGAAGGTTGCAGAGTAATTGCTGGTGCCCACGTGTCTTCCAGAAAGTTCTACACTATTCGCGTCGTGCATACATGAAATCAGATTACGCAAGGTTCGGTGACAACAGACAGCAGATAGAACTATCGATAATGTTCGAGAAGCTTCCTATACATGCAGGTGCATCCTGTGCTGTGCGATAACATTTGTTAGACGGTGAAGCGTGGTCACTCGATAAAGATAAACAATTGCACATGTCAATACCCCCCTCTTAAAAACATCAACCCGATGCCACAAACAAGTGAAAGTAATAAACAAAAATACCCATAGAAAAAAAACAATAAAATAAGGAAGTTTGTCAGTGTGCATAAAAGGGCTTAAGACGCAACACATGGACCACTTCAGATCGTGCGCGCCGCCGCTGTGAATGCAAAATGCCGTCTGGCACGACCTCATAGCCCAGTGTGCCAATACGTCAGATGATCTTGTAGAGTCCGAAATAGCGTTGCAATAGTTTCTCACTGAGTCCTAGGCAGCATATCGAGGGTCCAAACCCAAACACAGTCACCGCGTTGGTACTCGATGTAGCGTCATCAGAGGTTGTAGTGTTGGCTGTCAGTACCCTGCTGGTTCTTGATCCGTTGGCGGGCGAGCTGTCGGGCTTTTTTGGCACGTTGGAGATAGGTGGCGAAGTCAAGATTCTCTTCGTCGGTGATGTGTGGCAGCGTGGCGTGCAGAGTCGTCATCAGGTTCCATCTGTAAACCAGCTTGAACGGCATGACCTGTGTTGTTTCTTGCACCGCCGTGTTGTAAGCGAAGGTTACATACGGGAGGATGGCATCCCAGGTCTTGTGTTCAACGTCGATGTACATTGCTAGCATGTCGGCGAGGGTCTTATTCAGGCGCTCCATACGACCATTCGTGTGTGGGTGGTAGGCAGTTGTCTTCCTGGCTTGTCTGGCTGTACTATAGAATGGCTTGATTGAGCTCCGCTGTAAAGGCCCTTCCTCTGTCGGTGATGAGGACTTCTGGGGCACCATGTCACAGCAGGCTCTTCTCAACGAAAAATTTCGCCACTTCGGCTGCACTACCTTTCAGCAGAGCTTTCGTTTCAGTGAAGCGGGTGAGGTAGCCCATCGCCGCGACGATTCACTTATTTCAGATTGTTGACGTCGGAAAGGGTCCCAACAAGTCCATCTCCTGTGGGGTTCTCCTCCCGTACTCTTGGGACAAAGGAACGACAACACAGTAGTGCAAACAATCGCAAGGGCATTTATTGCACCTTTCATAGATCAATGCCTGTTAGCCAAGTTGCTATCCACAAAACATGCCGATGGGCACGCGACAAATCTAGAAGTCCGACTCACCGCGACCGGATAGCGAGCGAATATGTTCGCCCCATGCTGGATCCCAACGCCTGGTCGTTCACGCCTACTGCAGGCGAACAGTGGCGCATTCGAAGGCGGCCACGCGAGACGGTCTCGCAGAAGCATGGGTCGGCGCACGCGCGGCACGGCACGTCTGTCCCGCTTGCTGTCACGAATCCAAGAGCAAGCGCCTTCCGCTCCCGCACCCAAGTAACCCCGCCGGTAGCAGCGCAACACTCGTGCCATCTCTCGCGCTGCGCTTCAACCACATCGACCGCCGCAGGCGTCACGCAGGCCACGGGGCGAAGCGGGATTGCAGGAGATGGGGGAAAACAAGACATCTGGGAATGCGCGAGAGTCGCGCATCCCCACACTCTATATACTGAAATGGTCGACAAGGAGGCTCGATCAGCTGTAGTAATCCCGCTGGCCTTGTCGGCAGTGGCTTGCATCACTTACAGTCTCGGCATGTCTTGACATAACAGCCGACGTCGGCGGTCAGGTGCGGCCAGTAATACTTTTCCTGTATCCTCGATAGCGTACAGGAGAATCCGAGGTGCCCAGCAGTCGGATCGCCATGTAGGGCATGCAGTACTTTTGTAGACAGTGCTGAGGGAACAACAAGAAGGTAGTTGACATGGACTAGTGAGAAGTTTCTTATGAGTAGGTTGTTTTGGAGACAAACCGCGCTTAAATACCCTAGGGACAACGTCGGTGTTCCCTTCAAAATACTCCACGAGGCCTTTAAGCTCCGGGTCTGCTCGTTGCTGTTTAGTGAAGTCTTCCGTGCTTATTATTCCAGGGAAGGCGTCGTCGTCCTCGTCGTCTTGCTGTGAGGGATCGTGGGGGGCATGTGATAGGCAGTCAGCGTCAGTGTTTTCGTCCGGATTCGTAGATTACCGTGATGTCATTTTCTTGCAGCATGAGGCTCCACCGTGCAAGTGGGGTCTTTTATGTTAGCTAGCCAACACAACACGTAATGGTTGCTGATGACTTTGAATGGCCTGCCATATAGGTAAGGGCGGAATTTTGCTGTGGCCCACGTGATGGTGAGGCATTCCTTTTCAGTCGTAGAATAATTGCCTTCCGCTTTTGGCAGCGACCGGCTAGCATACGATATCACCGGTTCAAGTCCCTCTTTCCTCTGGACTAGGATGGCACCAAGGCCTAGGCTACTGGCGTCAGTGTGAATTTCGATATCAGCGTCCTCGTCGAAGTGTGCAAGTACTGGTGGCGACTGCATGCATCGTTTGAGTTCTCTTGAAATGCATCGCCCTGCGGTGTTTCCCACTTGAACTCGACACTACATTTAGTTGATGTTTCAGCGGCTCAGCGATGCTTAAAAAGTCCTTGACAAAGCGCCTACAGTAGGCACACATGCCAAGAAATCTACGCACTGCCTTCTTGTCGATGGGCTGCTGGAACTTTGCGATGGCAGCTGTCTTCTGCGGGTCAGGGTGGACTCCAGATTTGCTGGTGACGTGGCCCAGGAACAGAAGCTCATTGTAAGCGAAGCAGCAGTTATTCTGCCTTCAGGGTGATCCCTGAATAATTTGATGGCCTCTAGTACTGTCGCAAGCTGCCTAAGGTGATGGTCGAAATTTCTGGCGAAGACGACGATGTCATCCAAATAAACAAGACAGGTCTGCCACTTCAATCCTTCTAGCACCGTGTCCATGACCCGCTGGAATGTTGCAGGTGCCGAGCACAGTCCGAATGGCATGACCTTGAACTCGTAAAGGCTGTCTGGCAGGATTGAGGCGGTCTTTTTCAATCTCTCTCGTCGACTTCTATTTGCCAGTAGCCAGACTTGAGATCCATCGACAAGAAGTGTTTGGCATTGCAGAGCCGATCGAATGCATCGTCTATCCATGGTAGAGGGTATACGTCCTTCTTTGCGATCTTGTTCAGTCGACGATAATCGACACGTAAACGTAAGGTTCCGTCCTTTTTCTTCACCAAGACAATAGGGGATACCCCCGCAGGCTTTTCAACGGCTGGACGATGTCGTCACTTAGCATTTTGTTGACTTGTTGTCTTATAGGTTCACAGTTCTTGCGTCGAAACTTGCTAAGGGCTCTGGCAGAGTGGTCGAGCGTACTCTTCGGTTATTATGCAATGCTTTGCAACTGGTGTTTGTTGAATCCTCGATGACGTTGAAAAGCAGTGTTTGTATCGTCGAAGCAGTCTTCTGAGCGGTCGCTGCTTAATTTGGGGGGCTTGGATTTATGCCAAAGTCTGGTTCGGGAACTATGGTCGTTGGGATAGATGCAGCAGATATAAGCCAAACGCATTGCTAGTTTCCACAATTTTTTCGATGTATGCGATTGTCGTGCCCTTGTTGACGTGCCTAAACCCCTGACTGAAGTTTGTCAGCATCACTTTCACCTTCCCTCTGTGCAGTCAAGCGATCCCTAACCTAATAGGGATCATAGGGATCCCTAATATGGATGACAATGCTCAGACTGACTCAATATTCTTCGACTTCTCTAAAGCATTTGATCACGTGGCTCACTGTCACCTCATTTCTAAACTCTCATGATTAAACCTTGACGAACTAACAATTTCTTGGATAAGAAACTTTTTGTCTTTTCGAAAGCAGTCCACTGTCATTGACCAGTACTCTTCCCCTTTCAGTAAGGTAGCATCAGGCGTACCTCAGGGAAGTGTCCTTGGACCCTTACTCTTCCTGATTTTCATCAATGACTTGCCATTTAACATTACATCCAGTGTTCATTCACAGATGACTGCGTTATCTACCGTCAAATCCGCTCCCCCACTGATCATATTGCTCTTCAACGTGACCTTCAATGTGTCACTAACTGGTGTTTAGATTGGCAAGTCACCCTAAACACTAACAAATGCAATCTGATGACATTTACTCCCAAAAAGTCCTACTCCATTTTCAGTTACTCACTTGGCAATAGTATCGTCGCTCGCTCATCTTCATACAAGTACCTTGGAATTATTCTAACGCCTAGCCTTCCATGGTCATCCCACATTGAGAAAATAACGGCTAAAGCATCGCGCACTCTCGGATATTTAAAACGTAACCTTCGCAGCGCTCCTTCCCTCACTAGAAAGATAGCCTACCAAACATTAGTGCAACGGCAGCTCGAATTTGCAGCTTCTATATGGTCACCTCATCAGGCATATCTAATCCATCTTCTCGAGTCGATCCAAAACCGTGCTGCAGTTTCATTGCCAGAGATTATAGCCCATTTTCGAGCGTAACTAACATCAAGCAGTCGTTGTTGCTTTCATCTTTGGAATCGCGCAGGAATGTAGCATTACTTTGTCTTCTGCTCAAAATCATGCATAATGTACGCCCATCTACTTTACCACTCCAAAAGGACTTCTTCTTGGGCAAGTTGGTGCTTAGATTTCCTAGGTATACTTTGTGGCGCAAAATACATTTCTGGAAAAGGGACAGAAGAAAGGGAGACAGTGAAGCGCCCTTTCTGTCTCCCTTTCTTCTGTCGCTTTTCCAGAAATGTATTTTGCACCACAAAGTATACCTAGGAAATACTTTACCACTCGTTCGTCCCTCCCGCACTCCTGGACGCCTGCATAATCATCTCAGTTTCCAACGCATCTTCGGTCACACCAATGCATTCAACTGCTCAGCTTTGCCACGTGTGATTGCACTGTGGAATGGTCTTCCTGATAACATCGCTGACATTAATGACCCATTAACCTTCAGACAAAAAATCACTGCATATTTCGCTAGTACTTAGCTAAAAACAATTATCTGTTTAGTTTTGTTACTTTTGTTTGCTTTACTGTGTACTGAAAAGCTAACGCCTGTACGTTTACCTTCCTTGCTTTTTATCTTTGTTTACTTCACATTCTTTGTTTATTATTTGATTCTCATTTTGTTCATATTTATGTAACAAAAACTATGTTTTTGCTCCGCAATTGTTATCTGTACCGCCCCCCTCACGCAATACTCCTTCTAGAGCCTGTGACATATATGAAATAAATAAATAAATAAAAACCATCGGTAACGTTCGAGAAACTTTCAATACATGCAGATGTGTCCTGCGCTGTGCGATAACATTTGTTAGGCGGTGAAATGTGGGGCACTCGATAAGCAAGTACACGTGTCAATATCGAGCAAGTATGTTCTCCCGCAAGCTGTACGCCAACACCTATTCGTTTACATGTACAGTCACATGAATGGTGGTGCATTACAATGATCATATTCGTCCATCCCAGTGTACTTCTCCAAAGCCTTTCACAAGACCATCCTGCGAGCAAAAGAGAGAGAGGCTACTCTCTTTTGCGCCCAAGTAACCCCGCCATCAGGTGGCGTTAGCAGCTGTACACTCACACCATCTCTCATACTATTCTGCAACTACACCAGCCGCCAGTGGTGCTTAGCTACACAGGCAAGCTGGATTACAGGAAATACAAGAGCCATGCAGGGAAAACAACAAAAGGGGGTGCAAGAGAGTCCAGCATCCCCACACAGTGGACAATTAAAATAATTGTTCGAGCAAACCAACAGTGCAACAGCTCATATGGTACATGATATAGCTGCAACGTAAACCCGCATAGTGCCTTACTGCACGTTGGGTGCAACAACGTTCATGACAGGTGCCTTCTTTCCGTGCTGCATGGCGGCGGCGCCGTCATACCACGTGCTCCATATGCAGGCCACGTCTGTTGCTGGCTTTGTGATATTGTGCTTGTGAGAAAAAGCTGCTGGCACTGTGTTTTAGGCAACTATCTCTTAGCTCAGAGCACATGGGCATGGCAACATGACAGTGCAGCACTGGCTACCTGACAAGCTACTACATATCTGTGAGCATATTCAATGACACAGAGGCTGAAAAAGACCGCTGTGTTAGAATGAGATGGGGTAAGCTTCAGGGTCTATGAACCATAGATGTGTGTGTGTGTGTGTGTGCTAATCTACACCATGCACTGCAGATGTGAGTAGCTAATTTGAATGCCTCATGTGTGTTCCCCTTCACATTTGTAGAAGGGTATGTGAACTTCCTGCTTTGAGCAATACAGAATAAGCACTGCAGTGTAGAAGGAAGCAGCTTCCATAAGGCTCACTGTAACTAGGGGCCATATTTTGCAACAGTCAATTTCGTTTTTCATTCTCCTAGTCAACAGCACAAAGCGGCTGATTCAGTCAATAATATTGCCATCTGAACTAATGGGAGATGTTGGAGAGAATGAAAAAGGGAATGGGTTGTTACAGAGTGCAACGCCAGCTCCATCATGTTTACCTTTCATGTCTTTTCACAGTGAGTCCAGGTGTATAATTAACTACTGATGTATCAAATGCTTTGTGCAGAATGATTCTCATTCATTATACAAAGTTTGACTATGCAGCCCACACAGTGACACACTTATTGTAAGTACAGTTTATAGCAACAAAGGGAAATTTATGGTGTCTAGTGGTGTCAACAAAGTTTGTGAACAGTGATCAATTTCTCTAGTACAAGCTTTCAAACAGCTCTGAAATTGACTATAGTAATTTGAGTTAATATTATTTCATTGAATATGTTGATTTAACACCCTGTTCCTGCATGAATGATGTTGAATTTTTCAGAGTTTGTAGTTACCATATTTACCTTACTGTAATACGTGCTTTCTTGTGTTCATATGGATGAGGTCAACTGAAAATGGCATGTAAATTATGACCAAGTACAAAAATGAGGCTCTGTTAGCCACACTTTGCCACCATTGGTGTCACTGCTGTTTAAAGTACGTGTTTATGCACCTAGAAAACGCATTCACCTTGAAATGCAGTGCACTAAGCAAAGTATTGCATCAAACCATTTGTTAATTGTTCTATTCTTTCCCGCAGCAAAACCGAGGTCACATGACAAGAGAAGCCAAGAAAGCAGCCAAAGTTGAAAAGAAGCTTCGAGTGCTGCTGGGAGGCTATCAGGTTTGGCACTCGTGACTTCCTTCTGCATGTGCACATTCAACATGTGATGATATGATGCAGCAATTTCTTCAAACAGAACAGCAAAGATATTTTCATTAACTTTGTGAAAGTACATAAGTGCTATTGTAGGACAATATGGATACAAGAAACAGCCATATTTGTTTTAGTGCCAGACTTCACTTCACTTCTTCACTTCACTTCACTTTATTTCCTTAAAGACCCTCATGTGAGGGTATTACATAAGGGGTGGGACACATATAGGTTAACAACAGTAAACAGAAAAATGTTGAACGAGTTATACAAACAAAAATTATTATTGTGATGCAAGCGCACGCGTAATTTGGTTAAGGAACATAGATGGGCATGTGATGGCAGCAAGTTCTTGGGGAAGGTCGTTCCAGTCGCAAGCAGTCCGGGGGAAGAATGACGAAGCAAAAGTTTTTGTGTGTGCTCGTGGTCGAGACACCTGCTGCTGATGTCCGGTGCGAAGAGAGAAACGTGGTGGGGGAGGGCAGATGTAGGGTTCCTGTGATAGCTCGGAATAAAATAATTTATGAAATAAGCTCAAACTACAAATGTGGCGACGAAGTGCAAGAGTAGGTAGGTTGGACTGCGATTTCGGAGATGATATGCTGATATCAAAAGAGTACGAAGAATGAATGAATCTAGTTGCCCTGTTTTGAACTTATTGAAGTGAATTAGCAAGGTATACTTGTTTCGGGGACCAGATGGGCGATGCGTATTCTAATTTTGATCGAACTAGTGATTTGTATGCGAGTAGCTTAACATGCAGGGGGGCAGAGTGGAGATGACGCTTTAGGAAACCAAGCGTTTTGTTAGCAGATGAAATAATATTCGCGATATGGCTATTCCACGTAAGATCATGGCTGAGATGAACACCGAGATATTTATATGATTGGACAGGGTCGACAGGAACGTTAGAGATAGTGTAGGGAAACAGGAGAAGATTACTGTGATGGTGGAAAGATATATATTTGCATTTGTTTATATTAAGTGTCATCAGCCAGTCGTTGCACCAGTTTTCTACCAGATTTAGGTTATTTTGTAGGGATTGTTGGTTAAAGGTGTCAGTAACTGTTTTGTATATAACGCAATCGTCGGCAAACATCCGAATATGGCAATCTAATTTCTGAGGTAGGTCATTAATATAAATTAAAAACAAAAGAGGCCTAAGGACAGATCCTTGGGGTACCCCTGAGGAAACTGGTAGTAAGTTAGACATTTGTTTATTAATGATGACTGATTGGGAGCGGTGAGTCAAGAATTCTTTTATCCATGCTAGTATGTCACAATGCAAGTTTAGGCTGGAAAGTTTCAGAAATAGGCGGTTATGGGGTACCTTGTCAAATGCCTTAGCAAAGTCGAGGAAGATTGCGTCGGTTTGGAGATTAGCGTCAAGGTTGGCATGCAGGTCGTGAACGAAAATGGCTAGTTGAGTCTCACAGGAGTAACCTTTACGAAATCCGTGCTGTGATGAGTGAAAGAAATTATTTGAGTCCAGAAACTGCATTGTTAAAAAGTAAATGACGTGTTCCATGAGCTTGCAAGGTATGCTGGTAAGTGATATGGGGCGGTAGTTAAGTGGTGAATCTTTTTTACCCGACTTGTGGACTGGGACGACCTTCCCACTTTCCAGTCGTGGGGTATGATACCTGTAGAAATGGACTGCGAAAATAGCAAGCATAAAAACTTGATAGACGTGTGGCGAGTGTTTTTTAAGACCTTTGTGTTGATTTCATCAATGCCGGTAGATGAAGAAAGTTTTAACTTATCTATAAGAAGGGATATGCCGGTTTCTGAGAACGTAACTGCTGGCATTGCAATTGTGGGGTCACTGGCTGTCATGAGGGGTGGTGGTTTTTGTTCTTTAGTGAATACAGATGCGAAGGCAGAATTAAATATGTTAGTGCACTCAACGTCTGAAATAACACGTCCAGAATCGTCAGTCAGGGTAACAACGCGCAAAGATTGGGGGTTTAAAAGCTGCCAGAATTTATTCGGGTTATCTGTAAGTATGTTTGGCAAATCGATGTGGTAAAAGGAACGTTTAGCGTTTTTTACTGCGACCAAATACGCCTCTTCAGCAGCGTAATATTTTTCCCATGCGCAGTCTGTTCTGCTCAGTTTAGCATTACGGAAAAGGCGTTTCTTTTTATTTTCTAATCTTCCCAGAGTCTTGGTGAACCATGGCTTGTGGTGGTTAGCGCGGAAGCTGCATTTAGGAATATATTTATTAGTTAATTCATTCATTTTATGTTTAAACATTGACCAATTTGTGTGGATGTCTTGTTCGTCAAATGACCCCTGATATGATGGAAAAAAGGCCTCCAATTCCGCGTTGAAGGCCTCATAGTTTCCTTTGTTGTAGAGAGAAATTGTTTTTTGGCAAGTTGCTTTTGTTATTGGGGTGAAGTTAAAGCATGCATGAATGACTTTATGATCGCTGATTTCACGGAGATAAGTAATAGTGTTCAGGCTGTCAGGGTGGCTAGATAGTATGAGGTCAAGAATGTTAGCAGTATCTCCGGCGATGCGAGTAGGCTGGGTTACTAGTTGGGCTAGGTTAAAAGTTAAGCAGACATCCATAAATTCACGGGATTCATCCTGTCTAAAAATAGGATAATTAGGGGCACACCAATTTATGCCAGGATAGTTAAAATCCCCAAAAAGAAGAATGTGTGCCTTAGGGTGTCTAGTTTTAAGTTCGTTTAAAATGTTGTGAAGTTTACGGGGGAATTCGGGGCTATTGTGAGGGGGTCTATAACAAACGCCAATTAATATAGATACTGGTGTGGCGCGACAAAGGAGCCATAATATTTCAAGGTCTGATGAGATGTTTATGTGGGAACACTGTAGCTTATTGCTTGCAGCAATAAGGACGCCACTTCCTCGAGAGTTTGTGCGATCAGTGCGGAAAAGATTAAAGTTAGGTAGGTTACAAAGAACTTCAGCGTCACTTATGTTATCAGTCAGCCAGGTCTCTGTCAAGATGAGCAGGTTGCTGCCCTTTGAAGACACGAGGCTGGACACAAGATCGCTCTTTGGAAGCAGGCTGCGTATGTTGGTGTAGATAACCGAGAGGCAAATATTCTCTTGAGGGGCGGTATCGCAAAGATTAGGTTTGTGACGATGGCGAGGTAAGCGCTATGCTATTTCCGTAACCGTTTCTGTGGCGGCATCGAAGGTGTAGCGTTTCTTTCCGAGAAACAAAGTCTTGTATCGCAGGGAGAACAGTCCGGTTTTTGCTTTTGCAAACGCAACAAGGTGTTTGCGTGCTTTACGAACTGGAAGGGAAAAGTCTTCTCCAATGCTAAAATTGGTGCCCTTTAACTTGGGCCCGTTTGAGAGGACAGTTTCTTTTGTTTTAGAGGACAAAAATTTAACTATAATCGGCCGCTGACGGCCATCTTCGTAGCGGCCCAGACGATGTGCACGCTCAATTAGACATGGGTCCAAGGTTATGCGTAATTTGTCACGACAATGGCGGATTATCAACTCTTCCGATTCAACGAACGTTTCGCGCGAATTAGAATCCAAAAGGCCATAAAATATCAGATTGTTGCGGCGTGACCTATTTTCGGCGTCATCTAACCGAGCTTCAAGGTTAGTAACAAGAGCAGCAGTCTTAGCGGATACAGATTGGGCAGACTGCAGATCAATTTTTAGAGTTGAGACACCCTGGAAAACACTTTCTAGATCTGCTACGCGCTTGCTCAAATCAGAAATAGTTGTGTCAATGAACGCATCTGATGTTTAAGGTCCTGTACATCGGTTATTACTTGGTCCTGGCCGGTTGACAACGTCTCCAGCTTAGCAAGAACACGGTCCAATTTGTCAGGACCAGGGTTCGTCTCTATATCGCCCGACAAGAGCAGGAGGGATTTCATAACAGCAAAACATTCACCAGCGACACAAATGCAACACTGCAGGCTCAGCAGCTGTACCAGACAGTAGTTGTTAGTTTTTTTAGCGAAAAGGCAGCATGGTTTACTGACCTGCATTACGAAAGACAGGGATGAGAAGGCTGTGCCATGGCACAGCCACCGAGCCCATAAAGCGCAGGCGGGAAGCGGTGCTCTTTATACGCTGGCAGGAACGATGTTGTCGCTGCCGATTGAGCTTTCTATCCGATGTCGAGGATCCAGTGGGGGAGCGCGGCTTTCGTCGACGCTTCCGAGGCGCTCAAAACAAGGGCTCCGTAGTTCCCGTTGCAGAATGGCATTTCCAGCTGTGGTACGACGACCGAGGAAACGTTGAAGAGTGCTGGCAAGACGTAGGCGAAGATAGTCACGAGTACCTGCATTAGGAAAGACAGTGGATGAGAAGGCTGTGCCATGGCACAGCCACCAGTAATACAGTAGTATTGCCTTTATCATTTCTCTCTGCAGTAGCAGTACCTGTCTATGTGTTATTCTGAAGTATAGCATTCAACTAGTATTAATTCAGATTCATGGGCACCACATTTATTGTGATAGCAATTACAGTAGAACCTTGTTGATATTGTGGCTACAAGAGACCGGTAAAATCTCGGCCTTCCGAGAGAACGAACAAACCAACACTCTTAGTATATATTTTTTTAATTCCGAACACTAGCATGTGTCGCCACCTGCCAGCGGTACCTGTCTCATGTAGACACAAGCATCCATGTAATTCTGATGCGATGCTGATGCTGCTGCTGCTACAGAGGGCCCCCCTCTAGAGAGGAAGAAAGTTCAACGAACGATGGAAAATCCATGTGATGCAGTGTGTCTTGGGGATCACATATGGAGAAGGAGACGTCGAGGGATGCAGCAGGGTTGCATCGCACACTCGGGGTGTCAGCAGCAAGGGTGCTTCAATGTACGCGGTCTTGAGACACTCCAAGGCAATTATGTCTGGTCAGCCATTGATGTGCGAGACAAAAGTCATCGGACGGCATTCGAGAGCAGAATATGGTCCAGAGTAGTGGCTGCAAAGGTTTCTGCATGGCACAGTTATGCACAAAAATGGGGGTAGTGGAGGGGATTGTGGGAGAAACGTACGGAGATCTTGCTTCTTGCAAACGTGTAGGCACAGGGCATATCTGGCTGAAGAAAGCTTGCAGTTCGGCAACATAGTCAACAGGAGGTGGCATAGGTGTTTTGGTAGTGGTGGCAAAGAAATCGCATGGAAGGCATAGGTGAGCGCTGTGAACTACCGTATTTACACGATTATAAGTCGACCTATGTCTTCTTAACCCTTTGAGGGTCGAATTATTTTGAAGAAAACGTTCCCAGGTGGTCAAATTAGTTTATCGCCGATCTTGAATGTACAAAATGTATAAAGTCGGGAAAAAATACAAAAAAATAATTAGGAACAGTATTTTGGTGTCGGCATCACTCAGAACTGCAAAATGTTCAATAGTATTTCCGAGCGTGGTACTCCTTGAAACACGGGTCTACGCGCAGCACCTTATCGCAGTCTGCACACCTAAAATGCGTGTCTGTTCTCTTGGAGCGAGGAGTTGTGTTTGCGCACACATGACATCTCTGCATGCGGCTGCCTTGGGCAGAGGTCTGATGCACTCTCTCGCGTAAGCGCGTTGCTGCAGAGAGCGAGAATACCTCGTGAGTGGTGGTGATAAACAAGCTAAGAGCAGTGCCAATTCAGATAGAAATCAACTTCCGCCGCCCCTGCGAGAGCGTGCTGACAAAGAGAAAAACCATGTTTTGCGCGCCTCCGTTGCGATCACGTGGCGGAACCGAAACCGCGAAAGCGCGTTGCCACTGAGAGCGAGAATACCTCGTGAACGGCGCTGATAAACAAGCTAAGAGCAGCGCCAATCAAGATAGAAATCAAATTCCACCGCCCTGCAAGAGAGTGCCGACAAAGAAAATGACGTTTCGCGCGCCTCCGTTGCGATCACGCGGCGAAACCGGAACCGCCGAAGGGGCGTTGCCGCAGTCTGAGCGACGCGCTGAAACTAGCAATCAGTCCTGTTTATCTCTCCAAGAGGGTAGCACAAATTTCAAACGCTTCTTGTAAGTGCTAAGAGGTGGCAGCATCTCTCAATGAGCACGTATCGTCATTATGGCGCGAAATTTCAAACGGAGGGTCGGAACCGTATCCGTACGGCAAAGACCTTGCGGGACAGAAAACCGCCGCCGTACATGTACGGCGAAAACCTTCAAAGGGTTAAATTTGAAAATCTGAAGTGGGGGGTGAGGGTCGACTTACACTCGAAACCAAAACATGGCACCGCCAAAAAAGCGAGACCAATGAGACATCAGGGGAGCTACAACGTAGTTACAATTTTATGTTTGCTCTATGGCCCTACTCGTAGTTTTCGCTATCCCGCGCATTTGTTTGCATTTCGGAAGGATTTTTCAACATCTTTTAGGGTTTTACAGCACACACAACACTCACGGGGGGTGTCGATAGTTGATAGAAGTGCCGCTGTTCCATTCGCGGCGGCACCCCTAGAACAGCGGCGCTCGCAGGGAGTATCATAGTTCATGGAAGAGCAGACGCCTGCTCTCGTGTTTCTATTTCTCTGTATCTCTTAGTTTGATGCGTTCAACTCGACTGCTGGCTACGTGCTACTTCCATGCTTCCTTAGTCGTCATGAGTGCTCCAGGCCCACAGAACATTCAGCCCTCGTTCGCAGCAGCGTTCAAGAGGGCTGCCATCCTTTACGCCAAAGAAACAAATCACTGCATAGCGAGCCGCAAGTTCGATGTTTCTGAACGGCTGGTGCGAGAGTGGCGACTGCAGCGAACCAAGATTTTCACCTGTGATGGCAAGCGAAGAATTTCCCACGGGCCAAGTCGGGACGCTTTCCGGAGCTGTAAGCCAAGCTTGCGTCGTACGTCACTGAAATTCGTGATTGGTCCCTCCCAGTGAAGTGCGCCATGGTCATGAAACAAGCCCTGATCTTTGCTTTTTAAGGACCTGCTCCGCCGTGAGTACAATGAGTGGCTGGCGGCAGAAGACAGCGAACTTACGCGAACCGGACCTGTCAAAGGAGCCTCCCTGACGGCTGCGTGTGGTTGGGTGCATTCAATGTGGGCTGCTGTTCCACAAGATGTCGTAGTGCGGTCGTTTGCCTAATGTGGAATTTCACTGGACGATGACGCGCTGTGGGACCATAACAGCGATGACAACGACAGCACTAGTGAAAAGTAGTCCAGTGACCGTGCCAGCTACTAATAAATTTTCGTTACAAAATACGCCCTCGAGTATGCTCTTTTTTTTTTCCCCCTGTCATACGATATGGAGGGGTTGACTTACATTCAAGTTGACTTACAATCGTGTAAATACAGTAGCTCAGCATAAAAGTTACCTAGGTCGCTTCTCCAGTGATTCATGCACCTTTAGGGAGGACATGAGATGCCGGTGCAAACGTTCAAGTCTATTTGACTGCGGTTGGTAAGAAATTGTGCGAAAACATGTCGTTCCCAGAAGTTTTAGTAGCTCGTTGAACAATGCCAAGTTTACTGCTGACTACAATCGTTGACTGTTATGGATGGGCGCCTGAACCTCGCGGTCACCGTAGACACAAAAGCTGCTGCAACAGTGGGCGCTGAGATGTCAGATATAGGTGTAGCTTTTGGCCAACGTGTGTAGCAGTCACATGTCAGTATGTTACATTAACCTTTCGAAGGTGCTAGAGGGCCAACGAGGTCCAGCTGCACAGTGTCAAAGCAAGCATCCAGTGGAAGAAAAAGCTTGGAAAGCAGAACGGGATGATGCTGGATCTTGTAACGTTGACACGGCTAACAGCAGTGAACCCAGTCGTGAACTTGCTCATTTAGCTGAGGTCAAACGAAACGACTGCAAAGAAGCTTCTGTGCCGAGCATATTCCAGGATGTGACAAGTTGTGCACGGTTTTAAGTAGATGTCTGTGAAGGGATGCCAGAGTGTAGGGTCAAGGTGTGCCAATAGAAGTGTCGCAGACGACGGACATGCCATCTGGAGTCAAAATGATATCCTCCAATTTCATGTAGGTTGACACATTCTGGGGGGTACGAAGTTCGGTGTCGTCACTTGTTGACTGGCAAGCACCGTACTTACCAGAGTCTAACGCGCACCCGACTTCTGCGGCCGAAAAAAAAAAAAAACATCGAACCACGATTTCAACACACATGTGACTTCCATGACTGAAAGAAAACAAGGCTGAAGACTTTTCTATTTTAAACAGTAAACAACCTTTTCATTAGGCCCGTTCTTCATTCACTATCACTCTCAGAAAGCTCCCTTTCACTGTTAGACAGCATCTCGTCTTCAGTGCCATCCATCGCGTTTGAAATGCCACATTTTTTTTAAGACTTGGCAACTATAGTCGATGGAATCCCAATCCAACCTTCCGCCACCCACCTTGCCACTTCGTCGATCAAAGCACGCTTCATCCTATTGCTGGCTGTGAATTTGTGGCTTCCATTCATCAGCCGCTCATCATAAAGTGCCGAAAACGGTCCTTGACAGGCTTGTTCATGCACATGTCTAGTGGCTGCAGCTGCGAAGCCATCCCGCCTGGTATTACCACCAGGTCTGTGTGACAAGCTGCAAGCTTCTCCTTGACTCGCTGTTCCAGGTGGCACTTAAAGGCATCAAGCACAAGCATCCAGCAGAGCCCTAAGCTAGCACCAGGCATCTTGCGCCATACATAGTCTATCCATTCAAGGACAAGGTCAGTGTCCATCCAACCTTTCTTGTTGGCGCACACTATGACGCCTTGGGGAAAGTTCACAGCCTTTGGGAGAGACTTGCAACTTAAAAACAAAGGGTGCCAACTTGTGGCCGTCTGCTGAACAGATCAGCATTGCCGTTACCTGCATCTTTTCATTCCTAGATGTAAGCAGGCGAACCTGTTTGGCCCCAGTCGACTCCACCGTTGAGTTGGCAGGCATACTACAGTATACCGGAGTCTGGTCAGCGTTACCGATCCGGCTGAGTTGATAAGCGTTGCTGTGTCGCAACGATAAAACATACTGCTGAAAAGAAAACAGCTTATCTTCAAATTCCTGTGGCAACTTCTTCACATGCCTGTCCGCCTTCACAAAGAAGATCCTTTAAACTTCATAAATCTACTAATCCATTTCTGGCTTGCTTTAAGGGGGAGACGCAGGTCTTGAAATAGCAGAGAATAGAAAAAGAAGTCTATCTTCAGACTTTGCATTTTCGCTACGTTATAAAGGGGTATTACTCAAGTTCGCGCGTGCGCGCCTGACCCTTCTCTGGATCGCACAGCGCTGGCGGAGCGGCAGTCGCTCGCTAGCACTTTCGCAGCAGCCCTAACAGTCAGAGCTGTGACCCCTAACCCGCAGTTCGCAGTGAGTTGCGACCACGGTGGGTTCAGGCCAGTGGGGACAGGGTGAGTCTCGACCTAAGGTGTTTATTCACCTTAGAGTACAAATATACCAACTGGACAACAACAGCAAACACACATACAAATACAACACAAAACCACAGCGGCGGAGCGTTCCGCACGTCTGGGGCGAAATAAACTGCACAATGTGGGAACCACAAAAGAGGCTGATAAGAGTTCAACTCACCCAGAGTGGATCCGCGCTCGGGCCCTGGGGCGGTCAGTCGCTCACAAAGGCCAGGCGCAGCAGGGGGACGGCGTGCGGCGGTCTCAGCGGCTGAATTGAGATGCGGCCAGTCGCAAGCTCGTCAGCCGAAAGACAACGGTGCATCGGGGGAATAGCGCTTCTCCCCGAGTGGCGGAGAGGTAGTCTCGCCGGTTCCAAGAAAGGGAAAGGAGGGAACGGGGTGCCTTGGCTGCAGTGTCGTGGCCAGGCACGAAGAGCAGCGGGATCAGCGAAGGTGCCCTCTCCCCGCTGCCCTCCGCTAGTGAGCACGTGACTATCGCGTCATAACCGTGTGACAGCTCCGGAGATATCGGGATGCGCGTGCGATCCCACATCCCCCTCTCCTTAAGATAACCCTTTAGCCGCTAAGAGGCCGCCGTCACCTGAGGCTTTCCTGAGAGGGACATGCTACTCCGACAGCAACACGGTTTGAGTCCATGTTGGTGAGGGAGTAGCTCTAGCTGCAGACCGCCGTTGTCGCCATGTAGGTAGTCGCGAGCCAGGCCGGAACATTCAATGATGCCTCGGAGCAGCTTGACAGTAACAGGATGTAGGAGGAGGCAAGAAGGCTGCTGGGTCTGGGTCATCTCGCGTCTCGGCGGCATCACCTGTCTAGTCGCATGTGCCGGGTCCGTGGTGGCAAAAGGGCCCCTGGATATCTCTTGGCTGCTTCGATTGCGCTGACGCGATCCTCAAACCAGCCTTGAGATGGCGCAGGACAGTTGTCCTCTGATGTTCGTGGAGGTCATTGCCCTCTGATAAGGTCGAACGCGTTTCTTTCTGTTCGTCCCGACCCAGCTCTTTGTGTCGTTGCACAGCCTTGTGGGTTTCGGCACGCAAGATTGGCAAAGGCGCAGCCAACCCACCCCTGACGATGGCTTGCACCTCGCTGCGCAGCAGGGGTCCCCTCTGTCCTTGCGGGCGAAATCTTTCCCTTGGCCTTGAGGCTGGGGGCTTGGTTGCAGGGCTCGCAACTCGGTCGCGGAGTTGTGCGGCGCGGTTCGGCAAATTCTGTGCCGCTGCGACCATGGGACATGAAGTCGCTCACTGCACTTCTCACCTCGTTGGCTGCCGGAGGGTCCTCTTTTCTCGCCGCCTGTTGCGTGAACTGCGTTGCTGACTGCTTACGGTCTGCTTGTTCGCACCGGCAGTGGCGACGGTCTTTCTTTTTGCTTGATTGTTGTTGCACGGCTCCGAACGGTGGTCTGCTGCTGCGACAATTTGGTTAGCCCCTCTCGCTTCTTCCAAAGAGAAAGCGCGTGCTCGCTCTGGAAGGCTGCATGCTAGACATTGGAGGAGCGTTCCATCCGATATCGCGCACAATAAAATAGCCTCCGCGAACCGGACAGAGTTCATCATCATCAGCAGCAGCCTGGTTACACCCACTGCAGGGAAAAAGCCTCTCCCATACTTCTCCAACAACCCCGGTCATGTACTAATTGTGGCCATGCCGTCCCTGCAAACTTCTTAATCTCATCCGCCCACACTAACTTTCTGCCGCCCCCTGCTACGCTTCCCTTCCCTTGGGATCCAGTCCGTAACCCTTAATGACCATCGGTTATCCTCCCTCCTCATTACATGTCCTGCCCATGCCCATTTCTTTTTCTTGATTTCAACTAAGATGTCATTAACTCGCGTTTGTTCCCTCACCCAATCTGCTCTTTTCTTATCCCTTAACGTTACACCTATCATTCTCCTTTCCATAGCTCGTTGCGTCGTCCTCAATTTGAGTAGAACCCTTTTCGTAAGCCTCCAGGTTTCTGCCCCGTAGGTGAGTACTGGTAAGACGCAGCTATTATACACTTTCCTCTTGAGGGATAATGGCAGCCTGTTGTTCATGATCTGAGAATGCCTGCCAAACACACGCCAGCCCATTCTTATTCTTCTGATTATTTCTTTCTCATGATCCGGATCTGCCGGCAGAGTTAGTTCTGCCGAGATCTAAAGTTGTAACGCCGCACTGGGCTCGAACGTCGAGCTGTGCCACCCGATGCCGCTGCCTGCAGGCGCGGGAGAGTATCCTGGGGCCACTCGTTGCCTATGTCATAGTAGGGTTTGAGGTCACAGACATGCACCGGTCGGCTGATCAGTCTTAACTTCAAGTCCGCCAGCCTGTACAGGAGCAAAGAGACAGTCTCTCGCACCCGGTACGGTCCTGCCCATTTCAGCGCCAGAGAAGCTGAGAATTTCTTACTGGCGTCGCTCAGGACGTGATTCCGCCTCAACACCAGGTAGCCCACTTTGTGGTGAACTTCCCGATGGGAGCGGTCGTACTGCGCTTTCTGCTCGGCACGTGCAGTGCTCAGGTTCCATCGCGCTTTTCGTAAAGCCTCCGTTACCTTTGCGCGCAGCCCAGTCGCATAATCGGCGCGTGCCGACGAAACAACCAGTTCCATGCTGCTTCGTTCCTGTAGAGTAAGTTCTACCGGATTCAACAGCTCCCTCCCAAGGTTGAGGGTGGCGGGTGTATACCCAGTCGATCGATTCACTGTCGACCTGATCGCAAATCCAATTTCAGGAAGACAAGCGTCCCACTCATTGTGCGTCCCCGCAAATGCAACGAGCATGTGCTTGATGTTGCGGTTCACACGCTCAGTGGGATTCTCCTGGCCATGGTACGTGGTTGTTCTCCTGTGCTTAATGCCGAGAGCTGCACAAGAGTCCATGAAGAGTTTGGCAGTGAAGTAGGACGCATTGTCCGTTATCAACTGGTCAGAATAGCCAAATCGTGTAAACACCTCGATCAGGTTTCCCATGATTACGCGTAATGTCAGCTTCCATAGGGGGAACAGTTCCACCCACTTGCTGAAATGGTCTGTGACTACGAGAAGGAATCGGTTCCCGCTCGGTGTCCTGGAGTAAGGTCCCGTGACGTTACATGCCACAATTTGCCACGGTGTTCGGCTATTGATCGGCTGCATGAGCCCGGGTGGTCGTCCACCACACGGCTTCACGCGTTGGCACACATTGCAAGAGTGGGCATAGCGCATCACATCCCACTTCATTCCAGGCCAGGTAGCAAAGCGGCACAACTTCAGATAAGTCCTAGGGCCACTCGCATGCCCGGCGAGGCACGTATCGTGAAAGTAGCATAAACGTGCTCCTCTCAGGCGTGCAGGGAATCACCGCTTTGAAGGACTCATGTGTATCCTTCTCTGGGGGAATGTATCTCGGCAGGACGCCGTCATAGTCTAGCAGATAGGAATCCAACGCGCTCACAGCAATACCAGCTGTTTTGGAGCGCCGTGCACCCACAGCAATACCAGCTGCGTCCACGTGCACCGCGGATGCGCCGCCGGGCTCCCGGAGCCCTTCAAACACTTTCTTACAAAACGGATCCTCCCGCTGTGCCTCTAACAGCTCCTTTCTGACGGAACACGCTCCCCACTGAACTGACACAGTCCAAGTGGTTCACGCTTTCGTCTTGAGAAGGGGGTTCGTCCGGCCTTTCTTGGGACCAGTGCCGTCGAGCATTGTAACAGTTACTCTGCTCTTAGGCTGAGTCACTGAGGAGTCACTGAGGAGTCGCTTCAATCGTCACAGTGTTTAGTCCGCTCTCAAGTCTCTCAAGTTTCGGGCGGGCTGAGTTGAGTAGTAATGTTACTCTTCTCACAGTCAACGGGCGCGCGAAAGTGCGTCCACCACAACGTTGTTCTTTCCTCTCCTCTAGTGAACGGTAAAGTTGTATCGTTGCAGAAGTGCCCATCGCGCGAGCTGGCCGCTAGGCTCTCCTAAGCGCCTAAGCCAAGTTATTGCCATATGATCAGTCTCAATTATGAATGGGACTCCATCAATATAGTAGTTGAACATTTTAAGAGCGAAAATGATTGCCAGACATTCCTTTTCTGTCATGGAGTAATTTTCTCTGCGGGAGTCAAAGAGCGGCCGGCAAAAGCTACCGGGCACAAACTACCTTCGTGCTGTTGGAACAAAACCGCTCCTACGCCAAGGTCGCTGGCGTCCGTATGTATGACAAATTCTTTGTTCAAGTCTGGTAGCTTTAACTCGGTGGTTTCCACGAGCGCATTTACGAAGTTGCGCAGTGCCTCCTATTGCTCAGGACCCCACCTCCACTGCTCACCTTTCCTCAACAGCATAGTCAAGGGGGCTTGCAGTGCAGCGCAATTTGGGATGAACTGTCGGTAGAAGTTCGCCAGCCCCAAAAAGCGTCTCAGTCCGTCTATGTCTGCCGGTGACTGGTAGTTCAACAATGCCTGAACCTTGTCATTACACGAGAAAAGGCGTCCGTTATCAAGTTTAAACCCCAGTAGCGTTACTCGGGTTGCTGCAATCTGGGTCTTGGTCGGGTTTAGCGTTATCCCCGCAGACCTCAGATGCTCCAACACGTCCCTGAGATGGCGTAAGTGCCCATCAAAGGTACGCAAGTATACCACAACACTGTCCAGGTAAGCAAGAGCATAGTGCCACCTTGCGTCACCCAAGACAAGGTCCATCAGGCGCTGGTAAGTCGCAGGCGCACTGACAAGTCCGAAGGGCAAGGGTAAACTGGAAAAGACCCCTGTGACAAGTGAAGGCAGTCTTCTCTCAGTCACAAGGATCTACCTCCAGATGTGGGATCGCACGCGCATCCCGATATCTCCGGAGCAGCCACGCGGTTATCACGCGATAGTCACGTGCTCGCTCGCGGAGGGTAGCGGGGAGAGGGCACCTTCGCCGCCCCCACTGCTCTTCGCGCCTGGCCGCGACACTGCAGCCAAGGCATCCCGTTCCCTCCTTTCCCTTTCTTGGAACTGGGGAGACTCCCTCTCCGCCGCTCGGGGAGAAGCGCTATTCCCCCAATGCATTTTTGTCTTTCGGCTGAGGTGCTTGCGACTGGCTACATCTCAATTCAACCGCTGAGACCGCCGCACGCCGTCCCCCTGCTGCGCTCGGCCTTTGTGAGCAACTGACCGCCCCAGGGCCCGAACACGGATCCACTCTGGGTGAGCTGAACTCTTATCAGCCTCTTTTGTGGTTTCCACATTGTGCGGTTTATTTTGCGCCAGACATGCGGAACGCTCCGCCACTGTGGTTTTGTTTTGTATTTGTATGTGTGGTTTGCTGTTGTTGTCCAGTTGGTATACTTGTATTCTAAGGTGAATAAACACCTTAGGTCGAGACTCACCCTGTCCTCCCTGGCCGGAACCCGCCGTGGTCGCCACTCACTGCGAACCGCGGGTTAGGGGTCACAGCTCTGACTGTTAGGGCTGCTGCGAAAGTGCTAGCAAGCGACTGCCGCTCCGCAGCACTGTGCGATCCAGAGAAGGGCCAGGTGAGCACGCGCGAACTTGAGTAATACCCCTATATTTGGCACACAACGTGGGGCGCCAAATATAGGGGTATTACTCAAGTTCGCGCGTGCGCACCTGACCCTTCTCTTCGTCGCCAGTCACTTCCACCTGTTGTACGTGCCGTCTTTCTGGCTGTTTTCGAGCTTCGTGTGCGGCATACACTAGCAAAATGGTTTCAGCCATTACAGTTCTTGCAATACCTCCCTATTGCTGGACATCTTGCCACTTTTTGATGTTGTAAGCCGCATTTCAGGAAGGTGGCAGTCTTTGCTTTTACAGCGTCAATGTTCCTTTCCTATTCAAAAGAAGTGCTGCCGCCCTGGTTGTCTCGGATTTCAGCAACGTGTTCTTTGCTCTGTTGTTTAGCACGGCAAATCTCAACCGCTTTTGCGTAGTTGGGATTTTCAGTAATAAGTCTCTGCTGCAGTTCTTTGTCTCGTATTCCAAGGATTATTCTACTGCATTGAAGTCTCACTTCAATCTCGCCAAATTAACACTGCGCAGCTAGAGTCTTCAGTTCTGTGAGCCATTCGTTAAATGACTTGCCTTCGCGCTGGTTCCTGGAACCAAACCCCAACTCGTTGTAGGTGAGATTTGTAACTGGTCTGTAATGCTCTTCAAACTTCTGCATTAGAACTTTCGGATCATTCTTCTGCTCCTCATTTTCAAACTTGAAGGTTTGGTAAACACGCCTTGCATCTTCACCGATAGTCATTAAAAATGTAGCGGTCTGAACATCCTGGGGCCTTTGACTCAGCCTTGTCGCTGTTGAAAAAAGTTCGAACTCACTTTTCCAGATGTTCCAGTTGCGGAAAATGTCGCCAGTAACGTCGAGCGGCTTGGGCAGTGGTAACAGAGTCGAAGTCATCGTCATGGCTCGGGTTTGTCATTCCGGATGAACCCTTCTCTCCTTCATGGGAATTAATACTGCTGTATTGCTGCTGTTAAGCTGTGACCCTATGGCAAAACTTGCTGCATGGGCAGGAACTAACTGCCATGCCCACTTCTGACACCATGTAAGCCAGACGAGTAGCAGGTAACAAAAAGCACTTTATTCAGAAACGCAACCGAGTATATGAGGAGCATTGCGATAAGCAGTGGGAGTGTTGCACACGTGCACTGGTTGACTTCCAGGCGTAATGTTGCACTCCAGTACATACATAATGTACAATTTGGTAAAAATAATGAATAAATTAAGGAAATAAAAGCGACTGTCAGCATGAAAAAAATTTACTTGCCATCCCAGCCCTGTGAAAGTGGATGTCCAGCGAAGCTGTTGCAAAACCACCACTGCAACTGCTGAGGGGGGTATGCAGTGCTTAATTTGTGGTTGTTCTTTTTGAAGTGAATGCTGTTCTGTGCATTGCGTGGGTGATTTCAACGAATGTGTACAATGTTTCGCTTCACTTTGCTGAGCACTTGTAACCTCTGCCTTATGGCAGTATGAGCCATTGCATTTTTTGCTTGCTTACGGAGGTATGAGCCATTGATTACGGGAGTATGAACCACTGATGATGATAATAGGGGTTTGTTTTGAGCTTGTTCGTTATTGAAATGTAAGCTGTTCTGTACGTTGTATGCATGATTTTAATGAATGTATGCAGTGTTCACTTCACTTCGCTGGGTGCTTGTAGCCTCTGCATGATGAGGGAGATGAGCCATTGCATTTTTGCTTGGTGAGGGGGTTATGAGCCATCGCTGATGATGATAGTTTTTGCTCATGGATGACAGACATAAAATGCCTACCACTGAGAGGCTAACAGCTTGGCTGTAAAACCATAATTCACTTGTAGTGAACTGTACCTTCACACATAATGTGCGCATAATTTCCGTAATACATGTGAGTGCATCGTAGAGAACGAAATGAACACAACCGAGAAAAAAAATATCGTTATCATCTTTTACGAAAAAGAAAGAAAAAACAGGCTAATGCCACAATACAATGTCGCATAGTCACACCGCACAATGTTTATAGATCTATAAACATTGATTCCATATGCTTGGACCATGCGCTATATAGAACAAAGATATCTGTAATCCAGCCCCTATCACTGCTTAGAACACTCGCGCAGTTCGTAAGCGGTCGCTTTGCTGGACAATTTTAATTCACACTGTAAGGTATGCTGTTATTATTAACCAAAACTATTTTATTCATGTGTGGAAACCTAATCCACCAAACAAAGTAGTAACGCAATGTAATCTACAGCTAACAGTTTAAATGCTTGTCAAAGTATAACAGCACAGCTCCTATCATAGCAGAACGGCACCCAGGCTGTTACTATCGTTCATGGCTCCTAAACCCCAGCTTAGAACCAAAGAAGAGTACTGCTATAAGGTGGCATTCGTGAATGGAACATTCAGAAATACACAATTGATCTCAGACGCTGATTGTAGACCAAAATATGCGCACACGCATTGCACTGCGTGCTTCATCCGCCTCAACGCCAGCAGAAACTCTGGCCATGGCGAATTACACCAATTCAGCATGTCTTACAGAACCGTTTACCACGTAGAAAACGCACGTCATACTAAATGGACCGCACGCGCGTTAAAACAAATTCCAGAAACTACTACTGAGCGTATACCTGCCATGCAAGACTGAGCGCTCGCTTAAGCCAGCATGCCCACTCCCCATAGATGGTGCCACTGCATAGCAATATGGTGGCTCCCATGAAAAAAACAGTGTATATGTTTGTCATAAATGCAAGTCACCGTAGACGAGCTCAAGTCCGAGCGAGGACCAAACAAAGGGGCCAGTGGATGAGAGGAAAAACTTGTACGCAGCTGATGCTGCCTCGAAAAGGTAGGCCTTACACTTGCTCTGCCAGTTGCACCGGTTATGCTGCTATGGCTGGTACGGCTGGCAGCACAACGTGCCGCCACTGAAAACTGGTCCGTGCAGGGTGTCTACCAACCGGGAAAACCGGGAAAACCGGGAATTCTCAGGGATTTTGAGTAGTCTGGAAAAACTCAGGGAAAACTCAGGGAATTTGTGCTTCTATCAGGGAAAATTAGCTGTAATTTTTTTAGAGGGTCAAAAGTCGCGGTAATGCTGGCTCGAGAAACAGACAGGACTCGTAACGAATCGTCATCGGCTGGAGGAGTTGCCAGTGTACAGTCAACGACCGATTTTCCAGATTCACGATAACTCGGACGGCTTCGCGGCACCACCACGTACCCCAAAGAGTCAATGTATCATAACGTCTGAAATTTCAGACGCAAGAACACTTCGCCGTCCGATTTTCTAAACGTTTTGCGTGATCGCAGGTCTGAGACGGCATTAATAAAAACCACCACCGCTGCTATTTTGATTACCTCGCCGCCTTGAACCGGTGCTCTCGCACGCAGATCCGCTGGCAGCCGTAGCCACCACTGCGGCAACGCTAGGCCTAGCTGCTTCGACGTTCGCTGTTAAGCTTCGTGTCGTTCGGTGCCGTGTTTCTTCATTTCTCCGCTGACAGCAATAATTTTGTCTTCGAAGCTCGGAAAGCACGGCGCTATGCATAATGAATGCTCTTTCCCGAAAGTCTGCTTCGCCTCATTACAGTCGTGTAACGTGGTGAAGCGTAACAAGCGTAGGAAGGGGCAATTGTCGCGGGACACTGTATGTATTCCTTAATTTTACACGTGTGCACCCGCCCTCACCTGTCACAGTAGGAGCACCGATATGCCTAATAAGTGCACTGACAGGCATTCAGAGCTTTTTCAGGCGTGCATGTGTCGATTTTATCCCTCAAGGGCAGTAAAAGACATGAATTTATTTTTTCGAACTGCCTGATTTTTCGGAAGTTTTCGCGGCCCCTAGGGGGTCCGAAAAATTGGACGTTGACTGTAAATTGACCAAAAGTATTCTTCAAGTGGTCCGTGGGGCGAACGCGCGGCGAAAGGAGGACGAGAACAGAAAAGATCGACGCACTGAGGAATGAACAGGGAATTAAGTATGCGACCGCTTCTTTGAAGGATCCTGCGCTCAAGAAACAAATTGTTGGCTGATGCTGAGATGCAGGTGTCCCTCATCCAAACCAAAATAAAATCTTTAAAGCAGTGAAACACAACACTGAGGCGTCTTGCGCGAGCTGAGAGTATGTCAGGACAGTTGCATGACTCTGAGCATGCTATCAGTTGATAGAAATAGCTCATATTCGAAAATATTTGCTTCTGTATGCATCTCCTTTTTATTTGTACTAGAGAATGTCCAACTCCATTTGAAAATTTTTTTGAAGACATTTTATTTGCTGTGCATTTTCATAATCCCTCCCTTATATTCTTTTTTTGAATAACATAAACACTACTCCTTAGTATTCAAATTGGATTAAGTCGGTTTTCTTTAAAATTTTTTTCATATGCTTACTAGAGAGTGACAGCACAGGGCGATATGGTTTCAGCGCGACTTGACATAAAACATAGTTCTGCATCACTCAGGGAATTTTGCAAAAGCACTCAGGGAAAACCTGGAAAACTCAGGGAATTTGGAAATGTCAACTTGGTAGACACCCTGTCCGTGGAAAAAGTCCACCTCCGAAAACTGTCACAGGTGAAAAGAAAGCGGCTTTGGGGTGGCAGAATAGGTCAACGCACGCACAATGGTGACAGGGTTCACCTCGGTCCTCTCAAGGTTTAGCTTAAATGTGCAGTGAGAACTTACGTCCATGCGAACTAGAGTGTGAAACAGAATAATGTGTGCCACCATGCAATAAGGGACACCACAGTTCTGCTGTCTTACTCGCTCTGTAGGCAACACTGCTTGTAAGTGTGAACTTCCCATACGTTGTAATTTGCATCGTATAAAAAGCAAACACCTATAATATATAAAGAATGTGATTTTCAACAATACACACACACAGTATTTCGGGGTTGCATGGTAATAATCTTCAGCCCTAGTAGCAGAGCCTCACTATGAGGCGTCGTGCCATACAGTTTTTTGCAATTTCTTGCAGTTTCTGTGCCAGCTTAAAGTTATAACCCCAACTTAATGCGCGAATGGCATGTTCGATTCTATCACTATAAATCGTAGTCTTGTCATTTCCACCAAAATCTCAACGGCAGTCATCTCAAATCTCAACGGCAAACGGGTGCTTGACCACGTTTTCAGCACTGTTGTCTTCTTCCCGTTCCCACTCTTTAAGTTTTTACACCTTCGGAGACGGCGGAGAGGAGTCCATGGGATCTTCATCTGAACACAGATGCTCTTCATCATCACTGGCACTGTCATCACCTTGGCTCTCCACATCGTCTAGCTGAACATCCTCATCATCGCTGATGTCGCTCTCGGCCTCACTGTTGAACACAAGTTCAGGAATTTCCTCTCGTGTCAAAGAATGTTTTTTCCACGGTGCCATGTTTTGCATGACACTGGAACGCAAGCTTTTTGCCTTCTAAAAAACAAAAATCAACCTCAAACAGTGGATAACTAGGTCCATCTAGTGAAAAACATATGAAGCAAAACAAAAACACCTTGTTTTGTGCTGCCATCTACTGAATAAAGTCACAAGCAACCATTTACTGAGCGGCCGGCCATAGCGACTTTAGCCTTTCATGTCGCGGCCAGCAATCCGCCTTTCACGTCACAGCCAGCGATCTGCCGGCCGCGGAAGCCAATGGGTGAAGGCTGGTGGCTAGTGGTGAATACTGTCTCTGTTCACAGTGTGCATCTTTGGCATTGCATTGACAAGTGTACGAAGCTGCATCCTGTTTATGCTGTGCATTTTCAAGCACAAAAAGCACATTAAATGTTTTATTAGTATTGTGAATTTCCTCAAGATTAAACATCTATTGCATCTGGTTGCGTAGTGTCCTGAAAGCACAGGTAAGCATTGTAATGTTTGCTGGGACACTCATACTGTTCTGCAGTAGATATTTTCATGCTGCATATAATGTCCTCATGTATTTGGAACTTTACCTGTAGTAAGTGATTGTTTCTGAATTTGATATTTGTTCAGTGAGACACCCATACTTCTACATCTTAATATTTCAGTCACGAGGACAGGCTTTGATAAAGCAGATCCAGGAACTTGCTGAGCAGATTGAGCAGACCCACTTGGAATTGAAGACTTTCCGAGCTCTTCAGGAGCATGAATCATTGGCCATTCCAAAAAGGGTTGAGGTAAGGAGATGCTTTCATCACAAGGCAGCAAGGGATGCTTGCAATAGAAGCTGCGGGGCCAATTTAAAAACTTCCTTCCTCTTCGCATCATTAAAAATAGAATTATTTAAGAGCCTGCAGACCCATGATGGTACATGCACAACCATCTTGCCTGTTCTTTATCTGCATTCTTACTAGCAGGCATCCAGCAATTCTAAGAATAAACCTTGTCACTTTCCCCTGGCAAGCACAAAGGTAGTGAAAGATTACACAACTCTGCAGAGCAGGAAAAGACAAAAGAGAGTTTTGCAGAGCTGCCCATTTTGATAATGGGCCTCTTCGATTTTCGGAGTTCTGGCAGCCAGCTAGTTCCATTCCTGATAGGAAGTCACGTAGGCTAGGATCCCAAGACAATCCGAAACTGCCCAAAGTTTGCAAAATCAAACGCCGGGGCTGCTGGCCGCGGGATAATTGTAAACATGCTACCAGCATGGCAGCACCCGGTGAGGCCGGCGCGCACTCGGCGTAGTCGGCCCATTTATGCGGTGCCAGCTTGAAAATATATAGTTGCATTCAGGGACATGGTCACTTTCGCGATATTTTGCGCAACTCTGCACAGGACGCGCACTGAGCCAACCGCACTTTGCACAGTGCAACAACGGCGTCCAACGCGTCCGATGCCAAGACGCGAAATCGGATGTGATTGTATCCCTGAAAACAATTGCTTGAGGATGCCTGCTCACAGCAATCACGTTGCCCATCAGTGACATTGATAAGTTGGCGCTTTGTCGTCACTTGACAAGACATGAAAAAGCAGGATATCGGGTACATCTTATGCGCATAAAATTTCGTGCCAACATGCTTGGGCTTCGATTTCAGAAAGTTTGTTTCGGCTAATGGTGCTTCTGTTATGACCCTTACAAAGTGAGGACGCAGATGGCACATGAAAATGCACGCCGCCTGTGACCAGTGGAAAGTTTCACACGAAAAACAGTGTTGGTCGTCATCATGAGAGCAATAAGCTAATGTACGTGTGCCTAGTACTCAACCAGTGCATTCTTAACATCAACGGCCTGCAGTTCAAACACATTTCGGTCTCGAGCTGCCACCCAATCATACGACGGAGAGATGGAGTGAACACGGGCTAGCTGCAACACCTTCTCTAACTCCAGAAAAAGGGGATATCGCTGCATACATACGCGAGATATGTGAAAAAGAACACCACCAGAGAAAGATGAATGGAAAATGCACTGCAGTGTGTGTGAATGAGCGTCTACAACTTGTGTGGAACACGATGCAGATAACATGCACGCATGAGAGTGCGGGCACGCTGTTTACCACCAGGAAGGCGCCTTCATGGGAAACACGCACACACAAAAGCTTCAAATGGTTCACCGCCGCTTGTATCGCACCACCTCGCAATGCGGAACGTTGTGTTAGAACTTACTGAGATAACGCTAGAAGTAAGGAAATCCAAAGATGACCGTAGCCACTCAGCTGAGCGAGGCAAGTCCTCAAGCGCACCGTTGCAATCCATCAAGTTCCCGCAAAGATGGCGGAAAGCGCTTACCACCTCTTTTAGTTGTCTGCAAGCCAGAAAACTTCCAGGTAGCAGCCAGACCAAAATCGTCCTGGCATGTTCTGGCAGCCCACGGGTATCCAGAACCGTCCAACCCGAATAACACGAATGCCCGGCGGAAGTGTGTGGTGGACAGAGCAGTCCGAGAAAAACAAAGACGCTCTGGCTTGCTCTGGTAGCCCGTGCAAGCTTTTTTCACTTTAGGTCTTCACTATTAAGTCAGCAGCAAATGTCAGGGTGACTACCAACTAGGAAAACCAGTAATTCTCAGTGATTCTGAATAGTCTGGAAATACTCAGGAAATTGTGCTTCTATCAGGAAAAGTTATCTGTAATTTTACTGAAAGGGAACGAAGGTTGCGGTAGTGCTGGCTCAGTTAACAAAGAGGAATCGTAACGAATTGTCTTTAACGGGGTGTCGGCTGGAGTAGCTGCCAGAATACAGTCAACGACTGACTTTCCGGACGCCCAATAATTCAAACTGCTTTGCGGCACCACCATGGTACCCCAGAAAGTCAATATATAAGAACGTCTAAAATTTCGGATGCAAGAACCCTTCGCCGCCCAATTTTCCTGATTTTTCGCTGTGACCGCAGGTTCGAAACGGCATTAATCAGACACCACCGCCGCCATTTTTATTGCCTCGCCGCCTCGAACCGGCGCTCTCGCACACAGATCCGCTTGCAGCTGCAGCCAACACCACGGCAAAGCTAGGCCTAGCTGCTTCAACATTCGCTATTAAGATTCATACCGTTCAGTGCTGTGTCTTTAATTGAAAGATTTCACCACTGTCGGCAGTGGCACTGACTCTGCCTTTGTGGTCCTCGTGATTGGCTTCGAATCTCGGAAAGCACGGCGCGTTGCATAATGTCGGTTCCCAAAAGTCTGCCTTGCCTCTTTAGAGCAATGTTACGCGGTGAATCATAAGCTTGGGAAGTGGCAATTGTCACAGGACACAGTATGTATTCCTTAATTATACACGCCATCTCATGTCACAGTCACCAATATGCCTAATAAGTCTACTGGCAGGCCTTGAGAGCTTTTTTGGATGTACCTTTGGCGATTTGAGCCCTTAGGGGCAGTAAAAAACATGCATTAATTTTTTAGAACTGTCCGATTTTTCAGATGTTTTCACGGCCCCTAGGGAGTCCGAAAAATCGGACGTTGGCTGTAAAACTGACCAAGACGATGCTTCAAATGATCCATGGGGCGAACGCGCGGCGGAAGGACAAGAACAGAAAGGACCTATGCATTGAGCTTGAGCCCAAAACACAGTGTTGGCTGATGCTGAGATGCAGGTGTCCCTCATCCAAACCAAAATAAACTCTTTAAAGCAGTGAAACACAACACTGAGGCGATGTGCAGGGGCTGAGAATATGTTAGGACAATTGAGGTTGACTTACCAGCTGTTGAAAGAGAATCTCACTTGTGACAAAGTTTGGGCCTCATATCAATGAGCTTGCTATCAGTTGATAGAAATAGCTCACATTCGAAAATATTTGCTTTTGTACACATATACTTTTTATTCGTATTTGAGTATGCTCAACTCGATTTGCAGTGTGTTTTAGCAATTATTTCGAAGATATTTTATTGGCTGTGCATTTTACTAGCCCCTTGCTTCTGTTTTCTTTTTGAATAATAAACACTACTCCTTACTATCCAAACTGGATTAAGTCATTTCTTATGTTTTAACATGCTTACTGGAGAGTGACAGCATCAGGTGATATGGTGTCAGCCCGTATTGACATAAAACAAATTTCTGTGTCACTCAGGGAATTTGGCAAAGGCACTCAGGGAAAACCTGGAAAACTCAGGGAATTTGGAAATGTCAACTTGTTAAGGCACCCTGAACGTCTTGTTTTACAGCACGTTGTCATACATTCAGGTGTGCTGTCTGCGTGCTTTATTATGGCCTCAAACATTGCCCCAGGTTTCAATTAAGCTTGCATTATGTTGCACTCCCAATGTCGTTTTGCCTTGATGCACGCATGTCAGAGTGAAAAGAATATGCATTTGTTGTAGGCTTTGACTGAAGATGTAAACCGTCAAGTGGAGAGAGAAAAGGCACTGCAGAAGCGCTATGATGACCTGCTTCAACAGAAGGAACTCATTGAAGAAGCCCTGCTGGACATCAGAGCATAGAGCTCTCAGAAGAGTCAGGCATACATCTGTCTTGGCCACTGCATCACCAATGTTACAACTAACCAACTTCAGTTGTAGTTTGCCGGCCTCTTGTGCGAGATAAAGGTGCTTAATAAACATGTTAGAATGTTAGTGTTCATGCATGTAAGCACACTCGTTTAACAGAACAGAAGCACATACATTTTTTATCCAAGTTCTACATATTTGCATCATTCACACGTATTTCTAACAGCCACAAAAATATTGTAGATAATTCATCACTGTCATTAAATTTGTCAATGAAATTTCGTATTTTTTATTCACACTGACAGCACACTGAACCGTTATTGTGTCACAGTTGTGCAAGGGTTGCACAGCCAAGTGTCTCGGTTGTTATCCACCGACTGGCTACACCTAGGTTCTAAGGCCTGTTTCACGCCAGTGGTCGCAGCGGCAGCGCTGCACGCAAACCACGACCTATACAGTAGCTTCGTTGTGGCGCAACGCGTGCCGCTGTGATGCACAGTGTTGCTTGCGGATAGCACTGGGTTTCAGAGGTCTTCAAGAGCTGTGCCTTGCTCCACCTTTCCATGTTTGCGCTCGCATGAGCTGCGTGTCTGATGGGTGTATTTAGTTGATGCTCCACTTTCGTACTTGTAAACCTTGCAAAAAAAAAAAAAACGCTGTGTATGGAACGGTGAATACGACTTTTTTATTCACATTTATGTCTTTTTAAGCTGTTTACAGACGACCGCTTCTTGCTAAGTACACGCACACAGAATTAGCCACATTGAAGCAAATAACTGGGTTGGTTCATATTTACGCGATCGGGGCCTGAAGCACATGCACGTCTGCCAACAGCTCGTGTTTTCGAATACCGCAAGGCATTGGCGCGCCATCTCGGCCACCCGGATGCAAGATGCCTATGGACGGCTTTCAAAGAAGCTCGCGGCCCTTGTAGAGCTCGGGGTACTTCTCCTTTTAACTGATGAAACATGACCAACCAAACTACAAACACGCTAGCTCGGAGTTGTAAAGAAAAAAAAAAGAAAAAAACCTATATGGACTGCAGTGATCGCGTCTGCCGGGACCCGTATCAGGGTGTCTACCAACCGGGAAAACCGGGAATTCTCAGGGAATTTGAATAATCTAAAATACTCAGGGAAAACTCAAGGAATTTTTTCTTCTATCAGGGAAAATTAGCTGCACTTTTATTGAAAGGGAATGAAAGTCGTCTTAAGGCTGGCTCCAGTAACAGACGTATCGCAACGATGCCCAATAATCCGCGCGGCTTCGCGGCACCACCACGTACTCCATAGAGTCAATGTATATTGCCCTGACTGCAGGTCTGAAATGGAATTAATCAAAGCCACCACCACCGCCATTTCGATTGTCTCGCCGCCTCCAACCAGTGCTCTCGCACGCCGATCCGCTGGCAGCCGCAGCCACCACCGCACAACTTAGGCCTAGCTGCTTCTGCGTTCGCTAGCTTCTTGCCGTGCGGTGCCATGTTTTTCATTGAAAGAATTCATCGCTGTCAGCAATGGCACTGACTCCGCCTTTGTAATCCTCGCGATTGGCTTCGAAGCTCGCAAAGCACAGCGCATTGCGCAATGCCAATCTCTGAAAGTTAGCTTTGCCTCAATAACAAATGTTACGCGGTGAAGCATAACAAGGGTAGGAAGGGGCTATTGTCACGGGACACAGTATGTATTCCTTAATTACACACATGTGCACCCCCGTCTCCTGTCACAATACGAGCACTGATATGCCTAGTAAGTGTACTGGCAGGCCTTAAGCTTTTTCGGACGTGCCTGTGGCAATTTGAGCCCTTACGTCTTTCGTTACCGCAAGAAAATAGTAGTTTTTTATAGGTCTCGGAAAAAAATATTTACCACTACAAATAATATTCCAGCAACATAGCGTGTTGTGCATAATGAAATTCTCTTTCGAAAAACATACGTTGCCAAACAAAAAAATTTGAGGTAAAACAAAAATTTTAGAAAGCACCATTTTTGCTGCCAGTTGAGAAAAAAAAATCAAAAAGCGATATCTGCTAAAAAATTAATATCAAAGGAAATTCCGAATATACATTTCAAAGATGAACAACCGAGGAGTAGTGTCTCAAAAAATACATGCTCAGTACACGGCCATTCTTCGGATACAAAAAAAAAAAACAGACCAGTTCATCGCTCATGGCATGCGGTGAAGCAGTTCCTGAATTTTGTGATGCATAGGTGCACTCCACATTTTCCCCACAAAATGTCTGGTATTTGTTCATCTTTGCGGTCCTCGTAACACATTTTGCAGTTCCATCTTTTCGTCATCTTTTGAGGATGGTCCGATGAGTCCAGGGAACGCACTTCACCAGTTCATCTAGAGTCATGCACCTCTTTCAGGACCAGTCGCTCTCAGCGTAGCTGGGCAACTACAAGATTATGCATCCAAGCATATCTGATTGCATTTTTTGCAGTCTTTATCACTTCTGCAGAAAAGAGCAGAAAGAAATCCCACGCCTTTGCAAACTGTCTTGCGCTGATCGGCAGTGCTGGGTCGAGATGTGCTACGGGTGGCCATCTTGGCGTGAATGGAAGTTTCTTTGCTGCCGATGGCAGCACATCATAACCAAACACGTAGTATACACCCTGAAGATAATCAGGAGAGCTCTCAGGTCGTGCAAGAAGATTGGCAGATAAGTGCGCACAAGGAAGGAGACTGCTCAAGGCCGTAACAAAAACTCACCGGTGAACAGTTGCGGATGTCCAGTGGCTTAGCAACAGGGGGGGGGGGGGGGGGGGCCGGGGGGCCGTGGGCCCCGGGTGCAAGGGGCCAATGGGGGGGTGTCATATACGTCTGAAGACACCCCTCTTTCCGCCGGCTTGACTGGGCGCAAATGGCAAAGAATGCTCCGGTATCCAGTAGCCCGAGCTCATGTACCCGACGCGTTGCGCCGCAGAATTGTCGGCTGCAAATCTATCAACACCCCACGAAATAATTGCACGAATGTGTGGGCTTAAAAATTTACTTCGTAATATGGTCGCTGAACTATTCGCCTTAGCGGAACGTTTCATGTGGGGTGCGCTCGTGCCGTGCGTTCATGCTGGGAGCAGGCGTCGCTAAACATAGTCAGGCGTTATAAGGCGTTGAGGTTCTTGGGTCCCTCTTCCGTTCCGAACGCGCAGCGAAGACGAACAAAGACAGCAGTAAGAGGGCGTTCAACGAGCGCGCCCGGCGCTCGCGTTTACGGCTAAGCGTTCGTTGAGAGCGACATTGCATAAGTGCGGCCGTAAAAAGTCGCGAATGGGATTCACTGGATCGTCTTTAGACTCGGTGCTTGGAGTTCCGGGAATTTATAGCCAAATGGAACTCATTACTTACTTACTGTTACCTTTCGCTTGTTCCTCACGATCTGCGTGTCAGTTGCATCATGCGAAAGGAACTTTTCCAAGTTAAAGCTGATAAAGACGTCTCTGCGCTTCACCACGAGTGATGAAATGATGTCAAACTTGGCGATACTGACCATAGAAAAAGAACACGTAAAAAATATATAAACTTTACTAGTGTAATTAATGAGTTTGCAGAATCGAAGTGTCGGAAAAAGAACTTCTGAAGGAAATGTGTCCTTACCGGTCATTACTTTAGTGCAAAAGGCTCGATGTCCCACCATGGTTTGTGCATCGGCAATATGTATACAATGTTCTGTTTATCAATTTTGAATCGTTGTATTCGTTCTTTATCAGTTTCGCGGTGTTCAATAAAAGATTTCTCCTAGTCCTAGCTAACCGTTTCTTTATCATTTTGTTGTTGTCTGACTTCATGTCACAAGTACAGTGTCTGTGTCAGCTACACGGAATTTTATAAAAAAAAAGGTTAATTTTGTAATATTTCCCGATATTCTATGACGTTATGTGTCTTTGTGATTACTAGGAACTCGGTAGCGTGAAAAATATGGCAGATAAGTTATAACCATATCCTGGGTAATCCTTTAATTAGTGCTTATAGAGGAAGCACTTCAATTCGAGAATCGAGGACTCAGTCATATTATTAACTCAAGAAAAACTTTTAAACAAAATCGTTTTGGGTGCTACAGCCTACAGTACTTTGGCACTGCGGGCGGCGCCCAGCATGGCAGCAGCGACAGAAATATTAAATAGTGGACCAGTGACGTTGATCCCTCAATCATCTCCATTGCGAGTTCAAACCAACAGTAGTGCAAGCGTTCGTTGGCACGGGCTTCATCACGGCCTTTTTTTTTATGGTGACGCCAAGAATCGACGCGAAGCGTGCTGCCCAATCTTGGGGTGGTACCGCAGCTCGGATAATCACGTTTGTCCGTATAGCAGCAAATAAAAACAAGGCTTTACTGATCAGAATAAAGAGAACTCGCAATTGTCATAGCATTGGCGCCCGCACCGCAGGAAGGCACGTGGCATTTTCTAATAGGGTGGGGAGATCAGCGTCACTGACCCACAATTTAATTTTCGTTTTCGTTCAGGGCTGCCCACTGCCAGAATACTCCGCGCCATAGTACATACGACGATTTTTGTGGAGTTGTTGTAGGGCAAGATATGAATGTCGGGCTTCAATTTTGCAAATGTAATATTGCCGCTAAAATTGGTAGTTAAAGCTTTATAAAGATACTTTTTGTTACCTGTGACGTGAGCCATATTTTCCACGATGCCGCATTTGTATTGGCTGCCAAGCCTTACAGTCTGACAGAAGATGTGCACATGCGCTTATCACAAGTTATCAGTGCAGCACCCTGTGTTATTTGGCGCAGAAAAAACGGCGTGTATACCTGCTGCATTCGCGATCCCTGGGAAAGAAACCGAAGGAGAGAGGGACCCGGGGGACGTGCGCGGTATCCAAGGTGGCTGTAGTGGGGCTGAAAACCGCAAATTGTCGACATCCTCGCCTCCCTCGACTACGCCCGGTGTGTGTGGGGGGGGGGGGGGGTGACAGAAGACCTATGGGCCCCGGGTGCAAGACCACCTAGCTACGCCACTGCGGATGTCACATGCTGACTCAAAACATAATCGCCGTCGGAGCTTGAATCTGCTTTTCTGTCACCTTCGGAATCATAACTCGAGTCCGCGTCACTAAATGGAAGTGCGGGTGCAGCATAGTTTCGAGCACGACGCTTTTCTCGCGACGCAGCCGCGCAAGATGATGCTGATTCCCTCATTCAGGGAATTTGGCAAAGGTGCTCAGGGAAAACCTAGAAAACTCGGGGAATCTGGAAATGTCTACTTGGTAGACACACACCCTGCATATGTGATAACCATCGGGGAAAAAAGGTAAGAAAGCAGCACATGGGGACAATTTGTTTCCAAAGAATGGAACTCGAAAACAACAGATGGAAACAAGCGGCAATTCTGAGCCACCAACAGACATGACCAATTCGAGCGACACCGACATTCTTTATGGAAATATGCGTCACTTGCGACGAGTACCTTTGGCTTCAGTTCATTTCTTCCCAAAGAACCCTCCTCTTTGTTGCGAAAATCCTGAATTTTAGCGTTCCAAACAAGTGGACACTGCACAACTTAAGTGATGAAGAGCTCGTTGAAAACTGCGCGAGACAGTGCAAACTGGCAGCGGACGTCGTCTGCTACAACCGCCCGCTCGAGCCGGTGAGTTCCCCTATTCCCTGCGCCACCCGCACTTCAGCCACGCCACTGCCACATGATCTTGACATCACTGCTCAAGGCACTCCGCCACTGGTTGCCGCTCTCGCCACTTGCGAATTTTTTTCAAATGTTGCGATATCGTGATCGCAGCGGCGCGCCGCTCGGAATACTAGTGTCAGGAAAGGAGGCTTGCTCACGCGGCACGCACGTGGCAGCAGACGACCCCAAGTGGGGTTCGCTGCTGCCACGCATGATGACGTAAGTAATATGATGCTTAAGGTGGTGTTTGCTCACAACTGTTCATGCGTCCTTGAAATCGGGCAGCACATGTTTTTAATCGTGTTCAGCGCTAGTGCGCCATCCGCGACTTAATGTGATTTACTTTTATTGTGGGCTTTACGACAGTTATCGCGTAGTGCTGTGAACTTAACGGAGCTTTAGTGACATCACATGGTCTGCCGGAATTCCATGAACTAAAATGCAGAGTAGATGTTTAATATTATTAGTGCCAAGGGCGCGATAAACACAGTGAGGTGGAGCTTAATACTGTGCCATTATGTTCAGCTGCACCTCTGCCCATTTTTCGCGCTCTTAGTTTTAGCAATGGGATGCAAGGTTCTGTGTAAAGTTGGGACGAATGAATGTGTATATGTGCGTTTTCAATAACTTCACCGCAACACTTTTGTGTTATGCGATGAAGCAAACAGTATTGCGGTGACGGGATGTATGGCAGCCCTAGTTCCAGCTTTGATGTCCCCATTGATGTCTCCATTACCCTGAAGCTACTGCCCCGCCGGCTTTACTGTAATCTCGGGTGCTCTTGAACTCTCTATTTGCCGGTATCTTTATTTTCACATGCTGAATGGTCCCACCGCTATACATATATGTAGTGAGGTGAAGCTTATTAAAGTTGCCAAATGCTTTGACAGTGTCGGACCTAACAGTTTTAGAATGACATGGTCAATACAACAGCCCAGAACTTCACTTTGACAATTTTATTAGGACTGTCAGACTAATCTTACAGCACAGAAAAACAATGTAAACACCTCAAGAGTTGATTAGCAAGTAATACTGGAAAGCACAAGTGTAGTGGCCAGAGTGTGGTGATAGATAGAACCTTTATTGCAATGGAAAAGATTTGAAGGAGGGATGGTCAGAGCCTCTCAGTCCAGGGCCCCCACTGACCTCTGCCGCCTGCCTGACCTGGCTAATTAAGGACTTTTGTCCTGCCAGGTCGGAGTGGGCGAGCTGTGCCTCCCACTGCTCCATTGTGTTACTGGTATGTGGCCTATGAGTGTGCTTAGTGCACTCCCAGGTTATATTGTCACGTGGTGGTGACGTTAAGAACACAGTAGCAATACTGTGATAGACAAAACTAACTTTTATTGGGCGAACCTGTGCCCACAGAACAGGCTACACTTATAGCACAACGATAGCGGCGAACACGGTCGGCGATCGTCGAAAATCTGATCAGCGGTTCAAGCGCGTCGGCTTTTATACACAATCGTCGAATGTTCCAGACTAATCGTTGGGACCCGCGTGCCTTCCATAAAGTTCTACCGTATTTTCCGGTGTATAAGACGCGTTTTTTTTCCAAAAATCTTGCTGGTGCGTCCTATACAAGGGTGCGTCTTATATGCGAATTTTTCGTTTTTTTTTTTGCGGGTTCAGAAATTACTTAGGTTCATGCTCAAGCTTTTTTCACCGAAAAAATATCACTACCAATGATGCGGTAGTAGCACGGTTAATACTTCAATACGGGGACCGCCGTGCGCAACTTTTTTTAGGTGAACTTTATCATGAAACGGCGGGGATGACGACTTCCAGAATCACAAACACGCGGTCGTTTCGGAGGCGCAAGCAAAAGTAATGTGAAATTCCCAAAGATGGCGACAGTCGCGCTTCTCGACATTGTCAAGACAAGCCAAGCCGGCGTTCTTTTTTAGTCATTCTTTGCAACTTCGCAACCGTATTATGCCTGTGTTGGTGACTTCGGCGTGTGTTTTCCACTACCTACACCTGTCGTGCTCGGTCTTACTACAGTATGCCACCAAAGTTGCGCAAGAGCTACACCGCAAAGTTCAAATTATCTGCGGTCGAGTATGCTACCGAAAACGGAAATCGGGCTGCGGGCTGCCATTTCGACGTCACCGAGATGATTCGCACGTGGCGACAGTCGTCCGCCAAACTGCAGGCGATGAAGAGCGGAAAGAAGGCTGACCGCGGGAAGAAGGCGCGGTGGCCTGAACTTGAAGACCGGCTCCTCAAGTGGGCTCTTGAACAAGGGGCTCAAGGTAGGGCTCTGTCAATTGTGCAGTTGCGCTTGAAAGCACGCACTTTAGCGAGTGAAATCGGTGCCGCTGATTTTGTTGGTGGGCCGTCATGGTGCTATAGATTTATGCAGCGCAAAGCCTTGTCAATAAGAGCGCGAACGACAATGTCTCAACAACTACCAGACGATTTCGGAGAGAAAGTGGAGAAGTTCCATGAATTTGTGAAGAAGGAAGTCGAAAAGAATAACATCATCGACAGCCACATCGTAAACATGGACGAAGTGCCTCTAACATTTGACATCCCTATGTCAAAAAGTGTCGCTCAGAAAGGTGATAAGACTGTCACAGTACGAACAACTGGGCACGAAAAGTCTCACTTCACTGTCGTACTTGCGTGCTGTGCTGACGGAACAAAGCTGCCGCCGATGATAATTTTTAAAAGGAAAACGATGCCAAAAGAAAGCTTTCCGCCTGGTGTTATTGTCACAACTAACCAGAAGGGCTGGATGGATGAGCAAATGATGGGAGTTTGGCTCGAAAAGTGCTTTTCGAAGCGCCCGGATGGATTTTTTCACTCCCGGAAAGGCCTTCTGGTTATGGATAGCATGCGGACGCACATTACTGACTTGACACTGAGGCAAATCAAGGCGAAGAACTGTACCCCTACAATAATACCCGGTGGTTTGACGAAGGTTCTACAGCCTTTGGATATTTCCGTCAACCGCAGCTTTAAAGCTATTTTGCGGCGTATTTGGGAGGCGTGGATGACGGAAGGCGAGCACAGCTACACCGCAACTGGACGCATGAGGCGCGCTTCTTACAGCGAAGTTGCGAAGTGGGTCCATGAGGCCTGGAGTGCTGTTAAAGTGGCAACCATAACTGCAGGGTTCCGGAAGGCTGGCCTGCTAGCTTCATCGCCAACCGAGCACGACGACAATCAGACCAGCGGTTCTGAGTATGAAGAGAATGCTTCAGCCGCGTTGCCTCCAGAAATGGGCGAGCTTTTTGAGAGCGCATCCGAAGATGAAGACTTCGATGGTTTTAAGTAAAAATAAAATGTTGTTACGGACATATGGGAGAGTTCTTTCGTCGTATTTTTCTTTCTTTTTTGCTAAAACGTGGGCGGGTATGGCGTGAGTGTTGCCTTTTGCGATCACTTAGCGTTGCTTAAGAACTTCTCACAGGCCGCCGCGGTGGCTCAGTGGTTATGGTGCTCGACTGCTGACCCAAACGACGCGGGTTCAATCCCGGCCGCGGCGGCTAGAATTTCTTTGAAGGAGAAATTCTTGAGGCCCGTGTACTGTGCGATGTCAGTGCCCGTTAAAGAACCTCAGGTGGTCGAAATTTCCGGGGCTTTTCACTACGGCGTCTCTCATAGCCTGAGTCGCTTTGGGACGTTAAACCCCATAAACCATAAACTTCTCACAGATAGGTAGGTAGGTGGGTAGGATAACTTTATTTAGCTCTACGGAGCTTTTATGCGATCAGATGAGTCCACCCATGGTTCATTTCGCGATGGTCGATCAAGCGTGTTTAATTAACCCTGACTAGCCTAAGTGGGTAAATTGGAGTGCGTCTTATACACGGGTGCGTCTTATATACCAACTTTTTCAATGAGAGCCTTCATATATGGCGAGTGCGTCTTATACAAGGGTGCGTCTTATACACCGGAAAATACGGTACATCATTCGCGTCAGGCGAATAAATCAGATAACACAAGGCTCGGCAACAACAGACTGCGGATAGAAGCATCGATAACTTTCCAGAAACTTCGGATACATGCAAGCGCGTCCCGCGCTGTGCGATAAGATTTGTTAGGCGGTGAAACCTGGTCGCCCGATAAATATAAATACACGTGTCAATACCCCCCCTCTTAAAAAGCATCGTCCCGATGCTACAAAGAGAGCGAAACACAAAGGGACACTTATTAAACATAAGTAACAAAACAACGAAAAGAAATAAAGTCCAAAGGTCAGTTACGCGAAGTCCCAAAGTACGTCAACGCTGGTGGTACGGCTTGAGCCGCACAACGTGGACAATTTCAGGTCGTGAGCGGCGCCGCTGTGACAGCGAAATGCCGTCTGGCACGACCTCGTAGTCCAGTGCACCAATACGTCGGATGATCTTGTACGGTCCAAAATAGCGACGCAAAAGCTTCTCGTTCAGTCCTCGTCGGCGTATAGGGGTCCAAACCCAAACACGGTCACCGGGCTGGTACTCGACAAAGCGTCGTCGGAGGTTGTAGTGTCGGCTGTCGGTCCTCTGCTGGTTCTTGATCCGCAGGCGGGCGAGCTGTCGGGCTTCTTCGACGCGCTGGAGATAGCTAGCGACGTCGAGATTTTCCTCGTCAGTGACGTGGGGCAGCATGGCGTCGAGCGTTGTCGTCGGATTCCTGCCGTAAACCAGCTTAAACGGCGTGATCTGTGTTGTTTCTTGCACCGCCGTGTTGTAAGCGAATGTTACATACGGCAGGACGGCATCCCACGTCTTGTGTTCGACGTCCACGTACATCGCTAGCATGTCGGCGAGGGTCTTATTCAGCCGCTCCGTAAGACCATTCGTCTGCGGGTGGTAGGCCGTTGTCCTCCTGTGCCTTGTCTGACTGTAGTTCAGAATGGCTTGGATGAGCTCCGCTGTAAAGGCCGTTCCTCTGTCGGTGATGAGGACTTCTGGGGCACCATGTCGCAGCAGGATGTTTTCGACAAAGAATTTCGCCACTTCGGCTGCGCTACCTTTCGGCAGTGCTTTAGTTTCAGCGAAGCGGGTGAGGTAGTCCGTCGCCACGACGATCCACTTATTTCCGGTTGTTGACGTCGGAAAGGGTCCCAACAAGTCCATCCCGATCTGCTGGAATGGTCGGCAAGGAGGCTCGATTGGCTGTAATAATCCGGCTGGCCTTGTCGGCGGTGTCTTGCGTCGCTGACAGTCTCGGCATGTTCTGACATAACGGGCGACGTCGGCGGTCAGGTGCGGCCAATAATACTTTTCTTGTATCCTTGATAGTGTCCGGGAAAATCCTAGGTGTCCAGCGGTCGGATCGTCATGTAGGGCGTGCAATACTTCTGGACGAAGTCCTGACGGGACAACAAGAAGGTAGTTGGCGCGGACTGGGGAGAAGTTCTTCTTCACGAGTAGATTGTTTTGAAGCGTGAAGGCAGATAATCCGCGCTTAAATGCCCTGGGGACAACGTCGGTGTGCCCTTCCAAATATTCGACGAGGCCTTTTAGCTCCGCGTCTGCCCGTTGCTGTGCAGCGAAGTCTTCCGCGCTTATCATTCCAAGGAAGGCGTCGTCATTCTCGTCGTCTTGCGGCGGCGGGTCAATGGGGGCGCGTGATAGGCAATCGGCATCGGAGTGTTTTCGTCCGGACTTGTAGGTGACAGTGATGTCGTATTCTTGTAGTCTGAGGCTCCACCGCGCGAGTCGTCCTGAAGGATCCTTTATATTCGCTAGCCAACACAACGCGCGATGGTCACTGACGACTTTGAATGGCCTGCCATAAAGATAAGGGCGAAATTTAGCTGTAGCCCAAACGATGGCGAGGCATTCCTTTTCGGTCGTAGAATAGTTGCCTTCCGCTCTTGACAGTGACCGGCTAGCGTAAGCTATCACCTGTTCGACTCCGTTTCTCCTCTGACTAGAACGGCACCGAGGCCTAGGCTACTGGCGTCAGTATGGATTTCTGTATCGGCGTACTCGTCGAAGTGCGCAAGTACCGGCGGCGATTGCATGCGTCGTTTGAGTTCTTCAAATGCGTCGGCCTGCGGTGTTTCCCACTTGAACTCGACATCACATTTCGTTAGATGTGTTAGCGGCTCCGCGATGCGTGAAAAGTCCTTGACAAAGCGCCTATAGTAGGCACACATGCCAAGGAACCTACGCACTGCCTTCTTGTTGATGGGTTGCGGGAACTGTGCGATTGCAGCTGTCTTTTGCGGGTCTGGACGGACACCAGATTTGCTGATTACGTGGCCTAGGAACAGAAGCTCATCGTAAGCGAAGCGGCATTTTTCCGGCTTCAGAGTAAGCCCTGACGACTTGATGGCTTCTAGTACTGTCGCAAGCCGCTTGAGGTGATCGTCGAAATTCCCGGCGAAGACGACGACGTCATCCAAGTAAACGAGACAGGTCTGCCACTTCAGTCCTGCTAATACTGTGTCCATGACGCGCTGGAACGTTGCAGGCGCCGAACACAGTCCGAATGGCATAACCTTGAACTCGTAGAGGCCGTCTGGCGTGATGAAGGCGGTCTTTTCGCGATCCCTTTCGTCGACCTCTATTTGCCAGTAGCCAGACTTGAGGTCCATCGATGAGAAGTATTTAGCATTGCAGAGCCGATCCAATTGTCTATCCGTGGGAGGTGTTAGATATGGAGCTGTTTCCTGCGATTACTTCGAGTTCCCCAAACCACTTTGAATCGCAGCACAGCTAATTGAGGAATGCCGAAGCAGGAAAGCACATTCCAGAGGAGCGGCCGAGCAAACAAGTTTAAGGCAACAAGTTCACGTGCCAACAAGTTCGTGCGCCGCCGGGATTAGCAGGTGGGCCTCCGACAATGAAGCATGAGCAGCCCTCCCCTTCTCCTCGTTCGAAGTGCATTGCCAGTCTGCGAGGCAAGACCACAGAGAGCCGCCAGGTGTGACACCGCGACACGGGCGCCTACCATTGGCTGAAAGTGGCGTCATCGGAGCGGACTCTCCCATTGGTCAAACATGACGTGACTTTCAGTGCTCGACGGGTTTATAAGAAGCCTTCCAGAGAGACCTGAGCATTCTGGGGCATTCCCTGATTCCCTGATTCACCTCTCTCGAACTTCTTGCCGCGGGCCGCAGCGTCCGAGTTGCTGCCGGCCCGTAATGTCTGTACCAATGTTACTTGACGTCTCACCTCTCTGTATATAATGTAGAATAAATCTCCCAAGTTTGGTCTTCATCTCGAAGTCCCGTCCTTCAACCCCTACATCTGGTTGGCAGCGGTAGGATCGCCTCCGAATGCATCAGCTGGTGGCAGCGCTACGGATGAACCTTCGTCAAGAGAGATCCTAAGGAACCGGGAAGAGCGAAGAAGAGAGAGCCTTCGTCGGAAGAGGTCCGAAGAAACTGGGAGTAGCGAAGAAGGAGCGAGCCTTCGACCCAGGGAGTCCGGAGGAACCGGGAACAGCGGACAAATGAACCGGATGGCAGGGTGCTGCAACCGTAAGTGAGCGCGTGGTTTTTTTCCTTATGATTCGCCAGACTCAAAGGTTGTGTGTTCAATTTTGATAGTTCTGGGAATCGGGAGTTTGATGCATTGTGTGTTTGCACAAATTAATTAAGGAAAACAATTTTAACCACCTGTCGGGGCAGCTGCCATGGATCTTAGAAGGTTGACGAGGTTAGACTTGTTGTTGGTGTGCGACGATTTGGGAGTTGAGGCGGACGAACGGATGAAAACGCCAGCTATCATAAAGGCGATTCAAGATAGTGGCAATGATGAGAAAAGCATTGAGCTTGCTTGGGAGGTGATACAGGAGCCACGGCAGCGTGTGCGTCGTGTACGTTTGCGAGAGCGTCGTGCACTTAGGAGTAAGCATAAGCGTGAAGAACGCGACAATGAACGGAAGCATGAGCTTCAAGAACTTACTCTTAGGTGTGAGCGTCACGGACGTGAGAATGAACGCGAACTTGAGCGTGAACAAAAGTATGAGAGAGAGAAGGCAGCACTGATCAAAGAGATACAGTATTGTGATCAGTTATTGGCACAGAGACAACGGCTGTCTGAGAATTCTGTAGGTAGTACAGAGCGAAAGAATGAGGAAGTGTCTAGCGGACTTTCGCCAAAAGCCGACGAGAAGAGTAGTGCCTGTGAGATTGGCTGCCGATTCATAAGTGAAGGGAAAAGGCTAGCTGCTAACGATGCCTTAGTGGCAACAGAGGCCGTTAAAGGCCGCAAGGAGAGCGACGAGGTGCTGTGCCAACAGATGACTGTAGAGATAGCTAGGCCAGCTGCGAACAAATTGGCACAGTTACCGCACGTGTGCGTCGCTTGTAATGTTAGCGAGGTTGCTAGCGAAGAAAAGGGTACTGTTGACGCGACAGACGCGAGCACACAGGTAGAGCCAGATCTGCGTGCAGAAGTGAAGTGCGAACTGGACGATGCAGTTGAGAGTAGTTCTCGGGATGCCGAGCTCCGTAGTTCTCGAGAGAACAAGTGCATTGTTCAGGGATCGGTGCGGCTCTCCGCCAGTCTAGATAGCCTAGATAGGGATGATTCAGTTGTTAATCATTCGGACTGTGCGCGTGAGACAGCGATTGATACCGACGGGCTGTGTGCCGATGCACAGCGTGCGCTGGGCAATGTAGTAGAGGGCAGTTCGCAAGAGTGCGAGTTGCATAACACGAGTAAAGCCTGCTGCATTGTGCCAGAGTCGGTTGAGCTGTCCGCCAGTCGAGGCAGAGAGAGTGTTGATTTAAATGTAAATCACTCAGACTGTGCGGGTAAGAGACCGATCCGGGCCGACGAAATGTGTACCGGCCAGCACGAGGCACGACAAGGCGACATGAAAGCGAGTGCAAAGAGAAAGCGCCGTAAAAAGAAGCGCGGTAGAGACCGAAAGACGGTAACTAATGTAGCGCCGCCAAAGATGACGAGAAACCCAAAAGGGCAGGGCGCGAGGAAAAAGGTGCGGTCGTCAAGGACGATGTTGACGCATCCAAAACGAGCGAGCCACAGGTCAAAGGGGGACCGCGAAGAATGTTCTGCACGGACGCGGACAAAGGGCACGAGGCTGTTAAACTCCTCGTCGTTCCGTAGTTCTTTTCATAGCTCAGCGTGCAGTTCGAAGAAACGCAAGGTGGCAGGACGAGACCAGGTGGGGAGTAGCGACGCGGTCAATCGAGCTTGTGTTGAAAGCGGGGCGCGAGGACGCAAATTGGCAGGAGACCGTAACGTCTTGGGGGAGCTGATAGTGAATCAGCCCTTTTGTTGTCTCTCCGCAGCCAGAGTAGCTTTCAAGCCGCGACCACCGCGAGGACGGCTCAGAGTATGAGTCAGTCGTAAGCAATCGGGAACGGGAAGCCAAGAGAGCTTCCGTAGAAGTAAAACGTGTTATTAAACGTGTTATTTTGTTTTATTTTTGAGCGTCGGAATGTTTTCGCGATTTGAGACTAGGATTTCTTTCAATATGTGTAAGGTTTGAGCTTTGTTTGTTTTCGTTTGAGAAGCTCGAGATTTGAAAGATGCGTTTTGAGTAAACATGTAGTCTCGCGAGATGCTCATTAATAAGTAGATAGGCTTTTTTTTGTGTGTGTGAGTAACCTGAAGGTCAAGGTTATCGTCGAAAGGCCTATGGTAAAGCGCGTGTGTTATTTAACCTTTTTTCTTTTTAAGTGGTTTTGAATTTTCTAAGGTTAAGCGCGTAGATTTTCAGTGAGTGCATGATTTGCACGGAGAAGCGTTCTTAGTTCCATTAGCGCGTGTCCTGTGTGGACGGAAGGAAGCAGACTTTATGACTGGGTTGCTAGTGTGTGTGGAGGGCAGCCGTATTCTGACTTCTTTAGTGAGCGTGCCTGGAACTAGTTATTAGAAGACGCATTATTTTAAGAGTTCTGCGGAGTGTGTAAGTCCCGCAAGTTTAGTTGTTCGTTTATGTCACGTGTCCTGTAGGACTTTCAGGGAAGAAACGTGAGTAAGCGTAAATGAAAAGTTTGCCTACAACGCAAGTACGCGTTTTGTTTAGTGACCACAAGGCTAGTGCGCTTGTGATTACGTACTTGTGAGGTTGACCAGACTGTTCAGTGGCACCAATACGTGCGATAAGTACGCCACTGCGATAGATTGGAAACATGCTGTTCGTGTAGCTAGGCCACTTAAGTTATGTTCGGCTGTTTTCATTTGTTGTTTGCATCGTCAACGACCCTTTTGTTTTGCAACAACAATAGTACTCTGGTCTTGTCGGCAATCGAGGAGAAATGGATAGCTGTTTGGAAGGGTGGTTGGAACTGCTTTGTCAAAATTGGGGAACTAAAAGATCAGGGTTGATTTTGACTCAGTAATAGCCTGGCGAGTCAGGGGTGAAGAGCCTGCGCTTACGCGTGGTGCAGCGCTGTGCTGTTTTGTTTGTTTGACGTTTGTTCTCCAGGGCCCAGGATCCCGAGGGTTGTCAAACGAGGCTCGACCCCAGTACCCTGCAGCTTCTTTCAGCGTTCCTCATGGCCAGCGAATTGAGTTCACCGTCCATTCAGAACAACCGCGGCGAGGACGAGCTGTTAGATATGGAGCTGTTTCCTGCGATTACTTCGAGTTCCCCAAACCACTTCGAATCGCAGCACAGCTAATTGAGGAATGCCGAAGCAGGAAAGCACATTGAGCGGCCGAGCAAACAAGTTTAAGGCAACAAGTTCACGTGCCAACAAGTTCGTGCGCCGCCGGGATTAGCAGGTGGGCCTCCGACAATGGAGCATGAGCAGCCCTCCCCTTCTCCTCGTTCGAAGTGCATTGCCAGTCTGCGAGGCAAGACCACAGAGAGCCGCCAGGTGTGACACCGCGACACGGGCGCCTACCATTGGCTGAAAGTGGCGTCATCGGAGCGGACTCTCCCATTGGTCAAACATGACGTGACTTTCAGTGCTCGACGGGTTTATAAGAAGCCTTCCAGAGAGACCTGAGCATTCTGGGGCATTCCCTGATTCACCTCTCTCGAACTTCTTGCCGCGGGCCGTAGCGTCCGAGTTGCTGCCGGCCCGTAATGTCTGTACCAATGTTACTTGACGTCTCACCTCTCTGTATATAATGTAGAATAAATCTCCCAAGTTTGGTCTTCATCTCGAAGTCCCGTCCTTCAACCCCTACAGAGGGGGTATACGTCTTTCTTCGTGATTTTGTTCAATCGACGATAATCGACGCAGAAACGTAGGGTTCCGTCCTTTTTCTTCACTAAAACAACTGGAGACGCCCACGGGCTTTTCGACGGCTGGATGATGTCGTCGCGCAGCATTTCGTCGACTTGGTGTCTTATAGCTTCGCGTTCCGCGTCGAAACTCGGTAAGGGCTCTGGCGGAGTGGTTGAGCGCACTCTTCGGTTATTATGCGATGCTTTGCGACTGGGGTTTGTCGAATCCTCGATGACGTCGAAAAGCAGTCTTTGTATCGTCGAAGCAGACTTCTGAGCTGTTGCTTCTTAATCACGGGGAGACTTGGATTTATGTCGAAGTCTGGCTCGGGAACTACGGTCGTCGGGGTAGATGCAACAGAATCCGAGAGGACAAACGCATCGCTGGTTTCCTGAAATTCCTCGATGTATGCGATCGTCGTGCCCTTGTTGATGTGCTTGAACTCCTGGCTGAAGTTTGTCAGCAACACCTTCGTGTTTCCTCCGTGCAGTCGAGCGATCCCTCTTGCGACGCAAATTTCACGGTCGAGCAGTAGACGTTGGTCGCCTTCGATGACGCCTTCTACGTCAACGGGTGTTTCGGGGCCGACCGAAATGACAATGCTGGAGCGAGGCGGGATGCTCACTTGATCTTCGAGCACCCTCGAGGCGTGGTGACTACGAGGGCTCTCCGGCGGTATCGCTTGATCTTCCGACAGCGTTATTGACTTCGACTTCAGGTCGATGATTGCGCCGTGTTGGTTCAGGAAATCCATGCCGAGAATGACGTCTCGTGAACAGCTGTTGGAGGATAACGAAGGTGGCAGGGTAAGTCCGCTCATGAACGGTAATTCTTGCCGTGCAGACTCCAGACGGCGTGATGAGGTGTCCTCCAGCGGTTCGAATTTGAGGGCCTTCCCACGTAGTCTTAACTTTCTTCAACTGGGCGGCGATGTGTCCACTCATGACGGAGTAATCAGCCTCTGTGTCGACTAAGGCAGTGACTGCGTGGCCGTCGAGAAGCACGTCGAGGTCGGTGGTTCTTTGTCTGGCGTTGCAGTTAGGTCGTGGAGTCGGATCACGGCTGCGTCGTGTTGAACTGAAGTTGGAACGTCGCGTCGTCAAGTCGTCGTTAGTCGGTGTAGTCTTGCCTTCCTGACTTCGTCGGGACGGCGGCGTGTCGTTGTTATGTCGTCGAGATCGTTTCGTCGTCGTCTTCGTCGGCGGCGGAGGATCTTCGTCAGTTCGACGAACAGCAACCGCACCTCCATCGGTTGCTGCTTTTAGTTTTCCGGATATGGGCTCGCTGACCGGCCCCGGGCTGGGCCAGTGTACGTCGGCGCTGCGGCGACAGGTAGCGGCCTGGTGATGGCGAACGGGACGGCCGTCGAGGGCTCCACTGAGTAGCGGCGAGGTAATCGGCGATGTCACGTGGGCGCTCGCCAAGCTGTGGACGCGGCGCGTTGACGGCGAAACCTCGCAGTCCCATCTCCCGGTACGGACATCGTCGGTAGACGTGACCCGCTTCTCCGCAGTGGTAGCAGAGCGGGCGGTGGTCAGGAGCACGCCAGATGTCCGTCTTCCTCGCGTAGGTGCGCTCGGCGACGGGTGCTCGTGCTGGCGGCGGCGGCGGCGGAGGACGAAACTGCGGCGTGAAAGGGCCCTGGCGCGGTCGCGGAGGGGGTCCTTGACGGCGTGCGACGGCGGGGTAGGTCATCGCTTGCGGCTCACGCTGCGGCGATTCAGGGGCTATTCCAAGTTGTTGTTGGAGTTCCTCACGCACGGCGTCGGCAATCGAAGCCACTTGAGGCTATGATGATGGGAACAGCTTTTGTAGCTCCTCCCGCACGACAGCTCGGATAGTCTCGCGTAGGTCGTCGGCGGCCAGTGACTGAACTCCGGCGTAGTTTGTCGAGGTCGTGCGGCGGTCGAATTGCCGGTTTCGCATCTCGAGTGTCTTCTCGATGCTGGTGGCCTCGTGAAGAAACTCGTCGACGGTCTTCGGTGGGCTTCGTACCATTCCGGCAAAAAGTTCCTCCTTCACACCACGCATCAGCAGGCGGACTTTCTTCTCCTCGGGCATTTCAGGGTCGGCATGGCGGAAGAGACGGCTCATTTCTTCCGTGTTGATCGCGGTCGTCTCATTAGGTAGCTGCACCCGGGTTTCCAATAGCGCTTGGGCTCGTTCTCGGCGTACGATGCTTGCAAATGTCTGCAGGAAGCCGCTTCGGAAAAGTTCCCAGGTCGTTAGGGTGGCTTCTCGGTTCTCGAACCACGTCCTGGCCGCGTATTCCAATGCGAAGAAGACATATCGCAGTTTGTCGTCGCTGTTCCAGTTGTTAAACGTAGCGACTCTCTCGTACGTCTCAAGCCAGCCTTCCGGGTCCTCGAAAGTTGAACCACGGAACGTCGGAGGCTCCCTGGGCTGCTGTAGCACGATGGGCGATGCCGGGGCTGCCATTGGGGTGGACTTGGTGGCAATCTTTCTGGTCGTCTCAGGCAAAAGTCCGTGCTCCGGGGGCAGTTGTTGAAGACGGCGGCTTGCTCGATGGTCCGGGACTGCGTTGGTGTTGTCTTTGCTTTCCGGGCTTGGATCACGGCTTGTCGGGGGCGTCCGGTACATGGACCAAAAGCACCTCCACCAGATGTCACGTGGTGGTGACGTTAAGAACACAGTAGCAATACTGTGATAGACAAAACTAACTTTTATTGGGCGAACCTGTGCCCACAAAACAGGCTACACTTATAGCACAACGATAGCGGCGAACACGCTCGGCGATCGTCGAAAATCTGATCAGCGGGTCAAGCGTGTCGGCTTTTATAGAGCAGTCATCGAATTTTCCAGACTAATCGTTCGGACCCGCGTGCCTTCCACAAAGTTCTACACCATTCGCGTCAGGTGATGAAATCAGATAACATAACGTTCGGCGACAACAGACAGCGGATAGAAGCATCGATAACTTTCCAGAAACTTCGAATACATACAGGCGCGTCCCACGCTGTGCGATTACATTTGTTAGGCTGCGAAACGTGGTTGCCCGATAAAGATAAGTACACGTGTCAATATGTATTAGGGTAGGTATGCCACCGCACCAAGGACAGTCAATCGACACTCAACCGACACACCTTAAGTGCTTAAAAATTTCGAGCATATTGATGCAGGTTGATCAGACTTACTGTGATATTGATTGCTTTACAATAGAAATAATAGTATTGGATAAGAGGATGCAAGCGACTCATGTGCTGCTTCATTAAGCAAACCACATGGGTCCCAGAAATACGCAAACAGGGTTCTTGTTTACACATGCTGCTTGCGTCCACTATTCTAAAGCTCTCTAATGTCAGGGGTATAAACAGAGGCTGTAAAAATAGGGCTTTGAACTTCACAACTCCAATTTTGTTCCTTCTATACCCATACAACCTGAACACTATGCTGCCGTGAGAGCATGTGCCTAGCTCATTGCCACATTTTGCAACAAAAGCAGTGATCACTCAGTTAGAGTTGCCTGTCCTAATATTACTCCAAGAATTCTTTAAACAATTCAGTTTTTAAGCATGAAGCATATCGTGCCCAACTAAAAAATTAACCACGCAATAAGCTACTAGAAGTAGCTAAAAAATCAGCAGTCTTCTGAAGTCAACATGATTAGCAGCTCCTAAAATTGGCCATTATCAAATGAGGGCAGGGAAAGAACAGCTTGAATGAACATATGTCTTATCAAAAAGTTGTAGTGGTGGGCTGCAGGCTAAAGCAGTGAAAGCAAGCCGTTTTGGCATTGGTCTACCTCTGTCCCAAAACCAGGCACCGCAGGCAAGGCGACTTCACTTGGCTTTGACATCTTCAAATTCGCTTTCCTGAGCACAGAATACTCAGTCGAGGTGAGCTGAATGCACATTGCATTGCATGGAATTGCATGGAAGCAATGGAAAGCCTCTTTATAATGACAGAACCTGTTGTTGCTCTTGAGCATGTCAACACTTAAAGCACACGTGGCAAAGATGGGAGTGATATTGCAGATGTTCAGGAATCTCGCCGAAACGAGTAAGCAAGCATTTTTGCTTGTAATCAATTAAATCTGGAATATTGGCATACCCCACAGAGTGGAAAAATTGGTCATGATGCCACTGTCGAAACCAGGCAAGAAACCCGACACCATAGCCAACCTTTGATCAGTCTCACTCACATTGACAATGTGCTAATTGACTGAAGAAATGTGCCTCCCGAGGCTGAACCAGCATCTCGAAAAGACAAGACTATTTCCACCTGTGCCAGATTGGTTTCTGGCCTAAGGTTGACATGTACAACAATAGCCTCTTTCTGCATCAAAGCATCGCCAATACCAGCCGCTTCGGAGGAAAGATACAGTCAGTCGAACCAAGGATGTTGAGCACAGTCTGCAAAAAGGAGGTACCGGTGGCCTTTCGTGAAGCCTGCCCAGGCATTAGTGTTGCCAAAGCCTCTTATGCAACCAAATGTTTGAATATGAAGTTACAGTAAACAGCCAAAGACTTTTACCAACTGCACAGGTGGAAGTGTAGGTAAAACCCGGACCAGCACACTTGGTTGCAGGAGTGATACGCTGATGAGGTAAGAAGGTGACTTACAGTTGGTGATAAGTTATACCAAATGCAAGTATGTGCAGTATGTATATATACTGTTAGACCGAAACAGGTGAATTTTCTCTAAAGCAATATCAAAAACTTTTCTCTTTTTTCAGGATGCCACTCTTATGCTTTAGGCAAGTGTGGACAGGGTTATATAAAGCTGAATAGGCAGAATGATACAACTAGATACAGCTGTTCAGCGTAATATTTTTTCTGGGCTAAATTCTTGCTCCTTGAAGTCGTTCGAGATCATGAACTGTAGCACCAAAGTAGTGGACCACTACCAGAACAAAGGCATGTAGTGTGCCTACCTGAATTCTTGTGCTTATGCTAGTCTTCTTTTTTACAGCAACAGCCGCTATGGGCTAACTCCCCTGGTTGTTCCCACATCTACTGGTGTTGTCACTGGAATTCCCAAATTTCTTGCTAGAATATTGCAAACATACAAACATACAATCAAAAGATTGGCAGTCCACAATTCTACATTTCAGCCACTCTGCTGAAGGTACAGTCGTGGTGAATACTGATCCTGGAGCGCGCAATCTAGCCAACAGGTGCCATGATTGGCTAACATCTGCTCAATGTCTGCGTACTCTATATAGAACTGGCGTCCACGCCTTCAAGTTCACCTTCCCACTTGTGAAGTGTGTTTTCTTCTTGCACGTATTGACAGTGATTGGGTGCATCTGCTTCATTAATCTTCTTCAAGTGCTTGGCTTCTCAGATTTACTAGATGGGGCTGTTGGCGTCTTGTTTTCCTCAAGCACAGCACGAGACCTAGCAATGGGTAGCCCAAATATAGATTGAGAAAACCAAAACACATTCAGCAGTAAGAAGCTAAAGGGTTGTTTTGGTGGAGACCAGTGGCCAAGTCCGAGTATGAAAGAGGAGGAAAAAAAGTCGAGTCTTTCCACTTCAATATGGGAGGCACAACTACCACAAATAAGTACGACTCATACTTATTTGACATTCTAAAGGAGCTTACTGACTTGCATTATCAAGTGTTCACTTTAACAAACACCGCATGAAGCAAGCTTCCTGCACATATTTCACCAGCTACTACATCATCGTTTCGCACTATGAGTGAAACTAATTTTCTTTACACCACAACTTGCCCAATTTTGTGTGTTTTGCAGTAGGATGTTAGCAGTGCTATTAAGGCACTTAAATACTCGTGAATAGTAGCCGAGAAAAAAAAAACAGAAGTAAGAAAGCAGTGGCTTTTTGTGCATAGACTATGCATACACATGGTGCTCTTATGGTCATTTTTTTCCCTATCTGCTAAACCATTCTAAACAAGAAGAGCTTATACACAATTATTGTGCAAAATCAGACAACTAAACCAGAGGTATCCTTGGTAAGCAAAGTGTATTAATTTGGCGACATTTTCTATGGCGCTGCTATTGGGCTTTCTTTCCTTCCTTTTCAGCTGTGCAGGTTCATTAAGTGACGAGACAGTTTGACAATTTGAATCATTGAGAGACATTGCAAAACCTTTTTTGGGTTGTTTTTTCTTTGTTTCAGACTCTGCACATTGCATTTTAAGGTGCGTTGTCAGTGTTTTTTGCTTTTGTTCTTTATGGGTAGGGCAGTTAACATTTTTTGCACCATGTCAAGTATGTGGTGCCATAGTGTATTTGGATGGAGTCTTGCCCTTTCATTCTGTACAATATGATGTTGTTTTTTTGTGTCCAAGGCCATTTTATATTTGAGTGCGATTGTAGCAGTTTGCTAAGTTATGCCTCTGTCACCCAAGCTTGAAAGACTGCTACCAGTTTGAAAGATTGCTACCCACTGTTGGTGGCATAACACATGTAACAATTCTTTTTTCAATAAAAAGAAGTATGTCACTTATCCTGTGCACTGGTTGTCTTCTTGAATTACAATCTGCTGCCTATATTTGCGCTGTTGCATTTCAGATTAGGAATGGCTATCATAGTTGACATCATTTAACCATATTGCACACAATGTGGATGATATGTACTTGCAATATATGGCCGCCATAAATATAATAAATAGAAGTTAATAATTCAAGAATGGTACCTTTGCATGGTGGTGCAGCCATGAATTGTGGCCATAAGGTACCAGCACTGCAGGTAGCACTGCTTGTACAGAATATACTTCAACTCTACTACTTTCAAACATCATTGTTTTTATCTGCATTTGTATTGCTCTAGTTCCTGTGAACAACACACATCTGGTGGAAGAGTGGCTTGCACCTGCAGTTGGGGACAATGAATAGCCAAATTTCTGCCCGTTTTCACGTTATTAGCACATTAGTAAAGGCAATCGTTTTTATAGTAGCCTGTTTGCCCAGTGTAGAAGCCGCTGCGGGGTGTCAGGATCTCGTAGACATCTTCAGCTTTGCAGGGGACACAGCACCTGGCACATAGGTTGTCACAGGCCACGTCTTCGGGGCAAATTGTTTACTCACTTGTAGAGGGAGAACAAAGCTTGTTGGATATTATGTAAACTGCCTGTACACTCTGTGGCTTTCTTCATTTTGTGTGACATATGTGGTTATAGCTACCCTTGCTTTATGCACTTCTTGTCCGGCAGCAGTCTTTTGCTTTTGAAACACTCGGGATAGCTTTCAGGAAGCTCGACAGGAATAGCACTGAAAAACCAGCAGATGTTAATTGTCGCACTAGTCATGTGAAGCTTCATACAGTATGATGAGGGTGGAAATTAATGAGGGTGTTCCTCAAGGCATTGTAGCACATGTCATGAGTTTGGAGCAACGCGATGTATAGCACTTTTCTGATCGCATACTATAGGTTCAGCAGGTGTAGCCATGGTTGATGTGCAGCGCAAGGTCAAGAAAACTGAAATCTATGAGCTGGTAAAGGAGACGCTGGGAAAACCAGTGGGCCTGTTGAACATCTGGTTGACCCAGTTGCTGGCTTCATCAGGCAAAGTGTGAAACAAGAGAAGGAAGTCATCAAGACATCAAAGGCGTAAACTCAAGCTGATGAAGGAACTTTAGCGTAGACGTACGTGAGCAGCCTGATCGGTCTGCACGGTCCAGCCAACTGTTCGCGCAAAGCTTAACCAGCCATACAAAGCGCTAATATTGCTCTAACCAAGTGTAAAACATTTTAAACATTCACAAAAACAATGTGTTAGCAATTACACTCCTGCAAAAAATTTACACCAGCAGCAAAGAAGAATACAATTCGTTACTGCTACTGTGTGTGGTTGAGCTCTATGCCACCAGGTGGCTGCACCATGCAGACCATTCACATTTGCGCTTCTGCTCATCCAGTGAAACGGCACAGTCAAATGGCCGGGCCCTATCCCCTTGTTCTTGCATTTAACCGAATGCCGGACTCGCGAAACGCTAATGCAGTAGTAATTCTCCGGTGTGAAGTGATGGCCGCAAACGCGCAAATCCTGGTGCCGATTAGATAGCGGCAGTCCATTGCACTGCAGTCAGTCCGCTCGTCTGCTGCCTCGCAGAGGGACACAATGTCGCAGCTTCACATATTGCCAATCGCTGTGTTTCCAGCTCACAACACAACAAAGTCGAATCATGGTGCTTGTGAAAAGACTGAGACCAACCCTGACTGCAGAGCTCTCATCAAAATGGAGCGCGTTGTAACACAAACAAAGGATGCTTACTGTGTGCCGGAAGTGCTTAAGTGTAGTGAGAAATAGTTCTTGTGCATTCTCGTCCTGTTACTTTCTTTTTATAGAAACAAATTAACTAACGTTCCAACTATTACGAACATTTGTTCACCATAAAGTTGGCAAAATTATTGATGACGTGCCCTGAGCAGCTAATCGGATAGTTCGCCCTACTAACGTCATTGGGGCAAATGACGTCAAACCGGTAGAGGGGGGGGGGGGGGGCTTAAAATTCAACAGTTGCACTTGGTTCGGGAGGAAGAAAAAGTGGCTCGGAAGAAGAACGCCTATAGCTGTGGTCTCTTCATTTTCCTGTGTCTCGGACGTTTTTCGACATCAGAGGCTGTGCAAAGGGCACAACGTCATCCTCCGGGATGGGGGATAAGAATCCCAACCAAGCGTTTGACCCTGGTCGTCCACTACTGGCTGCATCGAAGACAAGGGACCGCACTGGCCTTTCCACTGTCGCCCTTGAATCTTCCGACAGCTGAACGGTTGAAGAAATGGAATCGGACAACAATTTCACACTTGCCGTGGGTCGCCGTTTGAAGAGAAAACTCAGGAGGACATCAACAGACAGTGAATCGTTGCCTAGGCAGGACAGTGGTAAGCAATCATTCACTGTTGCTTACGTCCCTACCACAGCTACCGACGATCTGAACACCTTGAACAGGCAGAGCTTAACAGAGTACTTTGAGCGAATGGCGCCAGGCCAAGTCAGCGAGATCAGAATTAACGCACGGAGGAACATCCTTTTGGTTGACGTGAACAACAAGTCAATTCTGGATACGCTAAAGGCTGCCACACTACTAGGAAACATCCCAGTGTGCTCCTTCTTTGCGTATGGAAAAGTTACCTCCACTGGCGTTATTTCTGACGTGGACAAAGAAATCGCAGGCACTGACCTCGAGAGGCTTTTGAATTCCACCGCACCAATAGTGCAGATTCACCGCTTCGGTCAATCCCGGTGTATTAAAATAGTCTTTGACTCTGAAACATTACCCGACTACGTAAAAGTAGGATACGTAAGACACCGTGTGCGCCCTTACGTGCCAAAACTGGTGCAGTGTCGGAAGTGTTTCAAAATAGGACACGTAAGCGCAGCTTGCAAGGGCGGCATAACATGCCAACGGTGTGGAGGGGCCCATCAAAATGATAGCTGCGATGCTACTGCCCTAAAATGTCCCAATTGCGCCAGTCCACATGAAGCGACATCAAAAGACTGCCAGAAAATCAAGGATGAAATGTCAGTGCTTCGAAAGATGGTGCGGGACATCTCCACTCACAGACAGGCTGCTACATCGATACGCCGCCGTAGATGCCAATCGCGACATGGACGACAGCAAGGCAAGAGTATTTCCCGTACAGATGGACCATCGGCCGCATGGCAAACTCCTCGCTTGCCAAGTTTGCGTCTGCGATCAAGATGCGGGCCCGACGTACCTTCTTCAGCAGCAGCACGTGGAACACATGCGCTGCATAAAACGACGCTTCCGCCGACCAACTCCGACACTGACTGGCCGTCGCTCCCACCCAAATAAACAGGCTTAAATGCATTGGGTGATGTGCCTGCAAAGGTGGTCGAGAATGATATGACAGCAAATGAAAATGTACGAAGTATGCTGAAACACCTGATAACTACGATGCGTTCACTTCTCTGCGGACTACAGACGCTGGTTGCTAAGACCGCGCTACATGTTCTAGATGCTTTGGAACCGCTCCTCGCGGCTCTACAATAAGGCATCATGGCGCTCTCTTTTGAAAATCAATTACGAAGATCTGCAATAGTGCAGTGGAATGCCAGAGGCCTACGAGGCCGTCTCGCAGACTTTCGGCAATGGATGTTCAAATACCAGTTTCCCGTGGCTGTAATATGTGAACCAAACATGATGTCTTTACTATGCGTATCTGGATATGTGCCGCTGTGGTCAAGGAATGATCACAATTTAAGCAAAGTGCTCACTTTTGTTCGTCGGAATTTAACGTGCCTTCGTAAAGACATTCCTGCTTACGCTTCCAACGAGTACGTTTGCATATTGCTGAAGTACAAGCGCCGCACACTCTCAGTAATTGGCGGATATATACCCCCAACATCGAGCATAGACTGTTCATATTTGCTGTCCATACTGAAAGCTTGTCCAGGTCCCCACATAGTCATCGGTGACTTTAATGCCCTCCATCCCATGTGGGGCTCTGCCTCGACGAACGCCCGCGGTAGAGACTTGGCTGACTTCATGCTTAGTCAAGGCTTGATGGTGATCAATGATGGCTCGCCAACATACCTTCGAGGCTCTTACTACAGCAGTTGTCTTGACATTGCGTTTGTTTCAAAAAGCCTGCTGTCTGCTACACGATGGTGTACTGATCTCGACACCCATGGAAGTGACCATCTACCAACATATGTTCATTTGAAATGGTTACATCCCCCAGCTCCGCACACTGTGCGTTCTATCGATTGGCCAACATTTCGAGAATCTGTGACCACCGCATGTCAAGCCATCCAAGCACCATCCAATATCAAAGATGTCATTGCGGCAACTTTACGTGACACAACAAAACACCTCAGAGCACCTCAGCGCACCTCAGCGCGATATGGCGTCGAGCAGAACGGAAATACAGAAGGACCAAATCACTATTAGACGTCACTGCATCACGCCAGGCTCAGCATCATGTCCTGCGCCACCTTGACAAGCTTGACAAACAATGCTGGAGATCATTCTGTGGCTCTCTGGATCCGAGAAAACCTCTCTCTAGAATTTGGAAAATTGTACGAAGCCTTCGCTCGCCTCCACAACAGCTTCACCGGTTCAGCGCTGTGGCCATACGGCAAGGCCGGTGTGAAGTTGAGGTCGCCGATGACTTCTGCAAATTACTCGTGAGCTCCTCAAACGATATACCAACCCATTCATGACCGACTTTCCAGTCACCTAGTGATCACCGTTTGGACGCGCCTTTTACTATGCACGAGCTCGACGCTGCGATATCTACTTCCCGCCGGTCAACTTGTCCAGGACCAGACAGAATTACATACTCCGCAATTTGTCATCTTGGAGTAAAAGCTCAAGAAATTCTCCTGGCGCTCTACAACTCTACATGGGACACAGCAACTGTGCCTAATCACTGGAAGTTCAGTCGTCTTGTGGCTTTGCTAAAACATGGAAAATGCCCACATGATCTCTCACATTATCGGCCAATAGCCTTGGCAAGCTGTGTCGGTAAAGTGATGGAGCGGATGGTACTGAGCAGACTGGAATGGCTACTCGAGAAAAGTGGTGGACTTCCCGATTTCAACAATGGATTCAGAAGAGGCCGATCATCCATTGACGGTGTGATCGACCTAGTATCTTCTGTTCAACAGGAAAAGAGATGCCGTCGTCTGGTATGCGCAATATTTCTGGATATCAAAAGTGCCTACGACAACGTCTTCCACCATTCGATTCTTCAGGCGCTTCAGGATATTCGTGTTGGTGGCCGGATGTATGCATGGCTGCAGAGTTACCTCAGTGGCCACACCATTTTCATGTCCACTTCGGATGGCGAGACTGATAGACATGACGTTCGCAGGGGTGTTCCACAGGGTGGTGTCCTTAGCCCAATATTGTTCAATATCATACTGGTGGGCCTTGCAGACCAGCTACCTGAAACAGCGCGTATCAGTACGTACGCGGATGATATCTGTATTTGGTCACCTGGGGTCACACGTCCACAAGTGCGTGCAAGGCTCCAACATGCGGCTACCATAACGGCGAAGTACTTGCGCCGTAGAGGCCTGCAACTCTCAGCAACTAAGTGTGCAGTCATGGCATTCACGTGCAAATCATTGTCACATTATCCAATCGTTGTCGATGGAACGGCGCTCCCTTTTGTCACCTACCAGAGATATCTTGGCGTGATAATAGACTGCAGTCTTTCTTGGACCAAACATATTACTGCGCTTAGGGCTAAACTGACCAACTTCATACACGTTCTTCGTGTAATATCAGGACTGAGATGGGGCCCCTCTGAGCGAAGTTTGCTCCAAGTGTACCAGGCACTTTTTGTGGGCTACATACACTACAGCATGCCTGTGTTATCTAACATGGGGTCCTCTTGTATACGCACGCTGGAGAGCCTTCAGCACAAGCACTACGGATATGTCTTGGCTTGCCATGCTGCACGTCGCATAAGGGCACAATAGCGGAAGCACGAGCTTGTCTTATCGACATATACAGGTCTTGTGAACCTGTGCGAACCTATCTTCGCCTGCTAAGCAGACACTCACACCATTCACTGTCAACACTACCAAGCACCAACCTTGACTGTGCTTTTTCTAAAGCTATTGCATGTCACGCAAGCATTATACCTGCAAGATTCCAGGCCACCGACATCGCCACGACACCTCCATGGACATTGCCAAGACCACTAGTGAGGCTTCAGATACCCGGAATTATGAAGAAATCTCACGTTCCCTCCATTGGCTTGAAGCAGCTCACCCTGTCCCATATAATTACATTATATAGTGGGACTGTACAAGTATATACGGATGGTTCGGTCACGCCATCTGCCACAATGGCTGCGTTTGTCATCCCACAACTTGGAAACACTCAACAATTTCGATTAGACCACAAATCGACATCTCCGGCAGCGGAACTTGCGGGAATACGGGAGGCTGTCCGTTTTACGAGAACCCAGACACCCCATAAATGGACGATATTGTGCGATGCCAAATCAGCACTACAGGCGCTAAAATACTTTTTAAAGAAAGGACCATACTATCTGCTCGTGCTGGAAATCGTCAAACTTCAACACAGTGCCGAGTTAAGTGGCCACGTGATCACCTTTCAATGGGTACCTAGCCATTGTGGTGTTTTTGGTAATGAACTCACTGACAGTGAGGCAAGATTGGCCTCCTCTTCCTCTAATGAAATACAGATAGCCTACTCGCGACCTGACACCAACTTCATGATCAAGGCACTCATGCAGGACCTTACAAAGGCTTCCAGAGCCCACTCTGATAACATTCGCAGACGTCTACATATGATTGACCCAGCCGGTAAATTCTGTTTGCGCCCGAAGCTTCCACGGAGCAAAACATCATTGCTACACAGGATTCGGCTCCGCGTTGCTTTCACCCGTCGCTACGCACACCTCATCGGCCAATCGAACAGCCCCGATTGTGAACACTGCCAGATGCCCGAAACACTGCAGCACGTACTATGCGACTGCCCAGCATATATGCTGGAGCAAAGGACGTTAGACAGTTTCCTAGCCAGTGTTGGCAGACAACTACTGTCGGAGGAAGCTATCCTCGGCCCATGGCCTGACACTGCAATTTCAATGCGTGCAACAAAAGTATTGTTGAAGTTCCTGCAGGACACCAAGCTCGACGAGCAGCTCTAGCGAGGCAACTGTCTCATGTACATAAGCACTCGCCACTTCTCTTATCATCATCATCATCCATCCCAATACTTTCACTCCCCTTCCCTCTTCCCCAGTGCAGAGTAGCAGACTAGAGCGCACTAGCTCAGGTCGACTTCTCTGTCTTTCCTATCAAAAATTCTATTCATATTCATTCACATATACATTTTTAAAACCTTATAATAAATTACACGCTTTACGCATAGCACTTAGATGTGTCAAATAATGAGCAAAAGGGCCTACTCTAACGACTCTGTACGTTTGTACAAAATAGTCAAAATCGTTTCAGGGTCCCTTTAACATGTGCCTGAATATTATTGGCACTTTTGTATTTTGCCAACAGTGAAATGTGCCGAAATCCTTTGGAAATAAAGTCTAGTTTAGTAGATGGGTTTACTATAGTTCTTTGCAGTGAAACATCGCATGGCATGTCATTGCACTGCATTGCAATAGTGTGTGTGTGTGGATATACATACATACATACATACATACATACATACATACATGCACACACAGTCGATCCCGGATATATCGAATTATTGCCTATATCAAACAGTTGAAAAATCCCCATGGGAATCCCATGCAAAAGTGTAGCGCTATTGTTCGCATATATAGAACTCCCATGCACCAACATATCGATTTATTTAACTCCGTGCTGAGCTGCGCCCCGGCACGTGCGCTTCTCCTCACGAAGCTCTCGCAATGTTCCCGTGATCTCACGCGTGCTGCCCCGCACTCTGAGAAAGGGGTGTGTGGGTAAAAGGCATGTGACGAGGAGCACTTGGAGTGCGATTGGGTGTAAAAAGGAAGTGGGAGGGAGAAACCACGGTGATCACAGGCGCTTGTTTCCTGTTTTGGTTGGCTGACACCACTGGCGCAGCGAGATGAACGAGGTCAGTGCAGCTTGGGCTTGTGGTAGCGCGGAGACACGGAGCGGTGCGTCTTTTCATTTGCTTTGTTCCTTTTATTCACGAGGGCAACGCGAAGGCTTGAGACTCATGTGGTGCAGTGCGTTTTTCTTTCCACTTTTGGCACGCGTTCCGAAGCCATGGCCGCGAAAAGACACAAGAATTTGGATTTTTCAACAAAGGCAGACATCATTCAACTGGTGGAAGCTGGCTAGAAAAAGTCGTTGGTCACCGCGGCGTTCAGAATTCCTTGCAACACCCCGAGTATGATCCTCAAGAACAAAGCGAACTCGCGAGCTCTCGGCATTCCGAGGTGCCATCCCAGGCGGCGTTACAGCATGTGATTTCGTCAGAGCTGACAACCGCGTGCAAGCTGTAGCGGATCGCGCTGATGCGGAGATTTTGCCCGACATCGTGGGTAACGAGGACGCAGACTCGAGCAGCGGCGAAGGTTCCGACGAAGAGGACCAACCACCACGCACTGCAACTGAACTTGCATCAGCTTTCAGTGTCATTCGCCGCTGTTGTGGCACAATGGAAGGAGCTGGCCTTTCTCATTTGGATACTGTCAACAAGCTTGAGGACTGCTTAATGAACTTGATGGCGCAGAAGAAAAAGCAAGCAAAGGTCAGATTTTTTTTCTTCCGAAATAAAGTGCTCTTGTCATCGCGCTGTCTTTTTCTTTTTTTAGGCGCCTTGGAGGCACAGATCGGTAAGTTCCCGTTAGTCACGAAATCGGGAACTGCCTTGAGATGTGTGGAGTTGTTATAGAAGCTTTTGACATGCATATTTTATATTTCGGATTATCGATATATCGAACCATTTCGCGATCCCCTTCGAGTTCGATATATCTGGGATAGACCGTATATATATTATAAAGGAGATTTATTGAAGTTCGTAGCGACCGCCAGTTCTAGGATGCACCGAGCACAGTCCCTTAGCTCGAGCCACTGCGCTCAAGTTCATTATCTTCCTTACAATACATATATAGTGAAGATGAAGTGAACTTGGCTTCGAGCGCTTGAACTGCAGGCGCGGGGAAAGGGAAGACAACAGAACAGATGGCCCAGTGAACGGGTGTTGTCTCTGTTCTCTCCTTTATAATGGCGCAGTGTACAACGAACCTGCCTTAGGAGGAAGCTTTAGCTTGGGTGCTCCTATCTAAATACATATGTAAAAGGAGAATTCGTTTTTCTCGGCAACCACTGCAAATTTGATGAGCTTTGTTGCATTTCAAAGAAAAACTTATAATCTAGTGACTGTTGGTCTCGAATTTTTTATTTAGGTCATGAAATTTAAAATTGCCAAAAATTAAAATTTTCATAAAACAAAATTATGAAGTTTAGAACTCTAACTCAGCAACAGAAAATTATGTGAATTGCATTAATAGCACATCTAAAGCGGACAAAATGGACATGTTACACATGAAGTTGAAAAATTTAGTAATATTGTAACCTGTAATGACCCCAAGAACGGGGTTGACAGTATCAAATAAATAAAATAAATAAATATGAAAATACAGCTTTTGCAGGACTTTTGTAAACGACGAAACGAATTCACTTAAGATATAGCATGACATAGAATTTGTCCACTTTCAATGATCTATTGGACGACGTTTACAGAACCGCAATACTTGTTCTTGATGCAGAGCTATGAATTTGTGAACTTTGTGCTTCTATTTCTTTTTTTTAACTTTAGAATTTTTGAAAATTCTTGCAAAAAATTTCAGGACCTAAATCTAATTATGCTTCCAACAGTCACAAGAATTTAACTTTGTCTCTTAAATGCAATAAATTTCACTAAAATCGGTCCAGAGGTTATCTCAGAAAATGTTTTTGCATTTTACATGCATTTCAATAGGCCGCGTGGGAGTTGGGCACCGAGCTAAAGCTTCCTCTTAAGGGGTTCCTGCCTTCAATGTGTCCTCGCAGTTCTTCGGCGTGCCAGGTCCCTCCTGCCCACTAGTGCCGTACATGCTTCCTTGATTATGGAGCCGGCCACCCTACCACCGTCGCAATAACCCACTTCACCCTGTGGGGATGGTGTCCAAGCCTCCTCGGCGGCTCTAGGCCAGGACTTTACCGATGATCTCATCCAAGCCATCGCCAAGTTGAGACAACAGCCTGAGGTTACGACAACCGCCTTCACATCCGTAAGTGGTCGTGCCACCCTGCTTGGGAACGCCGTCCATGCTTCCCTTGGCAAGAATATCATCTCAAGCACTACATTGACCTCCAAGCCACAAAGGTATGCAGTGGATGCTTCTTTACCAGCAGCCATGGCTATCACAATGACTGCACTGTCCGTGGACATCGGCCTTGGTTCCTCAGGCATCTGGACAGGCAGCCTGGAGGAGATGAGGCGCTGCAACTTCCAGCAGCCGGCTTTCGTAGAAATACCGATGTTTCACTGGCCAAGGCATGGAACAGCTACAAAGGTGTCAAGCAGCAGTCCTGGCCTGAATGGAGCGCAGCTCTGATAGCTGCTTTCGACCGGCTTCCTTATGCCTGCGACGAGCCCGCACTACTCAGCGACAGAAGCTTGTGATACACCATCTTCACAAAACAGTCGTGCCCAGGAACACCTTGACAGAGAGGCCTGCAGGCTGCTCCGCCACAGACACCAGCTCACCGGCCATCGCCGTTGGCTCCACTCCAGATGGTGGCAAGCACATGGCAACCACCAGCGGGCGGCGCATCACAAACCAGCACAGTCGGCTCCATTCGGGCTTGTTGAAAATGCCCGACGAAGCACCGCTCCACTGTGACCTCCCTCCAGGCAGCCTCCAGGCTCAGGATTTCTGAAAGCTTTGTTCAATCCAGAATGATGACCACCGGAAACGATGTTCGAGATCACAAGCCCAAGCTGGCTTTACCCGTGGATACTGTGGGCCTGTCAACATTTTTTGAGGTTGCTGCTTCTGACCGCACATTACCTAGTATCCCACCCTCAACCTTGGACAGCTGAACTGCAGGCAAACGGTCGTCGAACTTCAATGATGGAGCACTAACACTCCTGGACCACACCGATATGCCCACAGATACTAAGAAAGAGATACTTTGGGTCCCATCGAATCCACACCTTCGGAATTTACAGCATTCATTGGCCGAATAGGAGACATTCATGCCTCGCCTAGCGCAGTCTCGCTGAAGGGAGCCAGGGAGACCAACACGGCTGACTCCATCATCATCGAAGAACGGGCCGTCTGCAAAAAATGTGCAAGAGGCCTCAAGATGTCCAAGAAACCATCACAAGAGACAGCAAGAGGCATGCAAGCAACCATCGGTTTCCAAGCGGACAACCCTTGTTCCACCTTCACATAAGGACAAATCAGCAGCAGCCGGTATTTCGTAGAGCTCAGTGTATTTGAGCACATCTGTGAGACTTGATCAGTCAGCAGCAACACTGAAAAGACTCACGCGACAGCTGAGCAGAGCAGCTGTTTATTGTACAGAATCCCCTACCATACATGCACATCTGCAACAGGATATTTGTCGGTGAAGCAGGCGACCAGCACACAACAGTTGGTGCTGCCCGTCAGAGAAGCTGATTACTGGATGGCTCACCAACAACGGCCACACTCCCTAGACAAGTTGCATCGATATTAATTTGCGCGATTGCAAGCGCACCGGAAATTTGCAGCGTGGCCGAGTGTGAAGAAGTGAGCTTGGCTTCGGTTGCACGAACTGTGGGCGCAGGGAAAGGGAAGACAACAAGGCAGAGAATAGAACAGCTGGCCCAATGAACGGGTGTTGTCTCTGTTCTCTCCTTTCAACAAACACACACACGTATGCACATACACATACACACGTACCTGCAAAGCGCATAATCGAAGGCATTAGTGAAAAAAGATGACATACATAGCACCTTTTGCAGACAAGGTCATAGCCGAATCCTTAAATTTTATGGTTACTCACAAATTATACCACTGTTACAAATCCCACAAACACACACACAAACACATATTCACCTCATGCTAACATGGCAACGTTATGAACAACACGCTTTCGTGGAATGTGCTGGTGAAATCGAAACCAATACCCCAGGTGAAACAGTCGGACTACTTGGCATAGTAACACGTGCGTAGGCTCTACCGACATAGCCTTGGCCGTGCTGCCACACAAAGTTGACGCCAGGTGTAGACTGATGTAATCACTGCACTTCAACTGTTTCTGTGACAAAATGCGAGACAAATGCACCTCCACATTCAGACATTAAATGTGCCAAATAAGGAAATTGCAGTTTGTGACGTGTTGCAGAGCTATATTGAAGTGCGAGGTCTGTCTAGGCATGGTGGTGTCCCTCACATCGCGCCGAGCGAGAGCTTTGAGTAAATAGGTTTTCTGAATATCACATGCATGCCCACCATTTGAATGGAAAACACTTTTATTTGCACTTAATCATTACATGTGCAGTTCAGAGCAGTCCCTACATAATGACATACTATGCTGCAAGCACTGCTGTAGCAACCTTGCTGATAAAGGCTTGGGAAAGTACTGGCCAAAGTTTCACTACGACTTGAGAGAATCACAGCGAAGTTTATAAAAGACGAAACACCTGTACAGCGCCAAAGAACAAGGACAGGCAAACAAATTAACTGATGATTACGATACTCCTTAATGCGAAATTTGAGCACAGCTCTATATGCGTTTTCATTTTTCAATATATTGGCTGGTGCGGACAGCCTGTCTTGTGTGGCACATTGAGAACGGAACGAAGTGTGGTGCCACGGCCTCGCTTATCTGGAGATCATCTCCTCTGCCTTCCTTCTGACGTCTTTCATTCCCCGCTGTATTCCGCATTCGCTTTCATCTTTTGCTGTGCTCGTTTGCTCAGTTACAAGGGACAACAAAGCGCTTGCCTGCGCTGCCTAAGAGCTACCCGTCTGTTCTTTTTATCTGCCCTAATCCTTCTGCGCTGTGCAGTTATTCATCATGTCTTACAAGCTTCCGTGTTTTTAGGAATGTAAAAGATGCTCTGCAAAAAATAGTTGAAACCAGCACTTAATACTTGGTCACATTGTTGCAAATTACTGCTGTCTACGTAAATAAGTTGTCCAAGGAAAATAAGGATCTGGTCCTCTGATGCTACATGAAGCCAACACTGGTACAGTGCTCACGGAATGAAACGCGACACGAGCATTTAGTAAAACCCTGCATACGTGCAAAGTACACGAGAGCACCATGTCATGTCGCAAGTAATTTGGTCACCAGAGGTGACGAGGACTCCGATGTAAGTGTACGCACCGAAATTACGTCGATGTAGCCGGTGGAAACGAAAGTATGCGCATTACTTAGCCCTCAATTGACGCCTTTCATTCCGTGAGCACTGTACATGTGCTCAGGGTTATCATCAGGCGGTTACATAAGCTACTTTGTTGAACAAACAACACACACATGACTGCTGTAAGAACTTGGGCATAACTGCTGCTCTGCACCAATAATGATCATAATTGTAATAAAATATGCTCGTACATCACACTCCAACCACTCATTGATTCCCTGCAATTTTAGTGAACCAGAGCATGCTTCATTTGGGGGAAGGGTGGAGCGACTCGAGGACTGCTCCAATGTCTCCATGCTTGACTTCGAGCAGCTGACGCAGCCATCCGCCCTCGTTGTTGAATCCCATGGCCAGCATCTGGCCCAAGGCAATGTCCACTGCGGAGGAGTGGATACCATTACAGTTAAATTCCGCAATAACGAAATCGGGGAGGAAAGCAGAAAAATACACTTTCGCAGAACCAAAATTTTATTGGCAAAATTCCTTTAGCAATGCAGTCAAGCAAGGCTCACCAAAGTAGGCTGACACCATGAAGTGTGCTGCATGAGTCGACAATAACTTTCTGGCACACAATCACATTTGCCAGATTTCGCCTAACTGAGCATAGGACATGTCAGCTGCCTATGAACAACAGAATTCCGGACAACGATTTGCCCTACGGTGCTGTATTTTTAGTCATTGCTTTCACGGATACAATCACTTCCGCTGACCGGACAAATTGGCGTCCATGAGCAACAGTGATAATGCGATCACTTTCGCGAGACTTCCGTTCCCATTACTCAACATATGCGTAAGGGTCTGCAGGCAGAAGTGTTGATATGACAGTTCAGGCGTTCCCCAAGGGCTGGTTCTAGGTCCTCTTGTTTTTGATATTTATAAATGATCTTCCAAATAATCTCCTCTACTATACGACTTGTTGCAGATGACTGCATCCTTTATCGAAGAATTGCTTCCAGCAGTGATCAGTCTACACTGCATGATGACTTGCATAAAATTGAGAATTGGTGCACTTTATGGCACATGTCTAAATTTAAACGTTTCTAAATGTAAATTCATGCAGGTTTCTCAGAAAGGGTTAAGGACAAGCAATGCACGTGCACTGCTTGCCATGATAGCCTTCCCAATGTGGGGATGCATACCACTTGCTGCGAGTGCAATTTTAGTCAACACTTGGGCACCTGCGTAGGAGTAAATGAATATATGCACAAAAAGAAGTCATCATCATCAGACTGGTTACGCGCACTCTAGGGCAAAGGCCTCTCCCATACCTTTCCAACAACCCCGGTCATGTACTAATTGTGGTCATGTCGTCCCTGCAAACTTCTTAATCTCATCCGCCCACCTAACTTTCTGCCGCCCCCTGCTACGCTTCCCTTCCCTTGGAATCCAGTCCGTAACACTTAATGACCATCGGTTATCTTTCCTCCTCATTACATGTCCTGCCCATGCCCATTTCTTTTTCTTGATCACAACTAAGATGTCATTAACTCGCGTTTGTTCCCTCACCCAATCTGCTGTTTTCTTATCCCTTAACGTTACACCTATCATTATTCTTTCCATAGCTCGTTGCGTCGTCCTCAATTTGAGTAGAACCCTTTTCGTAAGCCTCCAGGTTTCTGCCCCGTAGGTGAGTACTGGTAAGACACAGCTATTATAGACTTTTCTCTTGAGGGATAATGGCAACCTGCTGTGCATGATCTGAGAATGCCTGCCAAACGCACCCCAGCCCATTCTTATTCTTCTGATTATTTCCGTCTCGTGATCCGGATCCGCCGTCACTACTTGCCCTAAATAGATGTATTCCCTTACCACTTCCAGTGCCTCATTACCTATTGTAAATTGCTGTTCTCTTCCGAGACTGTTAAACATTACTTTAGTTTTCTGCAGATTAATTTTTAGACCTTCTCTTCTACTTTGCCTCTCCAGGTTAGTGAGCATGCATTGCCATTGGTCCCCTGAGTTACTAAGCAAGACAATATCATCAGTGAATCGCAAGTTACTGAGGTATTCTCCATTAACTTTTATCTCCAATTCTTCCCAATCCAGGTCTCTGAATACCTCCTGTAAACACGCTGTGAATAGCATTGGAGAGATCATATCTCCCTGCCTGACGCCTTTCTTTATTGGGATTTTGTTGCTTTCTTTATGAAGGACTACGGTGGCTGTGGAGCCGCTGTAGATATCTTTCAGCATTTTTACATATGGCTCATCTACACCATGATTCCGTAATGCCTCCGTGACTGCTGAGGTTTCGACTGAATCAAACGCTTTTCGTAATCAATGAAAGCTATATATAAGGGTTGGTTATATTACGCACATTTCTCTATCACCTGATTGATAGTGTGAATATGGTCTATTGTTGAGTAGCCTTTACGGAATCCTGCCTGGTCCTTTGCTTGACAGTAGTCTAAGGTGTTCCTGATTCTATTTGCGGTTACCTTAGTAAATAGTTTGTAGGCAACTGACAGTAAGCTGATCAGTCTATAATTTTTCAAGTCTTTGGCGTCCCCTTTCTTATGGATTAGGATTATGTTAGCATTCTTCCAAGATTCCGGTACGCTCGAGGTCATGAGGCATTGCGTATACAGGGTGGCCAGTTTCTCTAGAACAATCTGTCCACCATTCTTCAAAAAATCTGCTGTTACCTGATCCTCCCCAGCTGCCTTCCCCCTTTGCATATCTCCCAAGGCTTTCTTTACTTCTTCCGGCGTTACCTGTGGGATTTCGAATTCCTCTAGACTATTTTCTCTTCCATTATCCTCGTGGGTGCCACTGGTACTGTATAAATCTCTATAGAACTCCTCAGCCACTTGAACTATCTCATCCATATTAGTAATGATATAGCCGGCTTTGTCTCTCAACGCCAACATCTGATTCTTGCCAATTCCTAGTTTCTTCACTGCTTTTAGGCTTGCTCCGTTCCTGAGAGCATGTTCAATTCTATCCATATTATACTTCCTTATGTCAGCTGTCTTATGCTTGTTGATTAACTTCGAAAGTTCTGCCAGTTCTATTCTAGCTGTAGGGTTAGAGGGTTTCATACATTGGCATTTCTTGATCAGATCTTTCGTCTCCTGCGATAGTTTACCGGTATCCTGCCTAACGGAGTTACCACCGACATCCATTGCACACTCCTTAATGATGCCCACAAGATTGTCATTCATTGCTTCAACACTAAGGTCCTCTTCCCGAGTTAAAGCCGAATACCTGTTCTGTACCTTGATCTGGAATTCCTCTTTTTTCCCTCTTACCGCTAACTCATTGATCGGCTTCTTATGTACGAGTTTCTTCCGTTCCTTCCTCAGGTCTAGGCTAATTCGAGTTCTTACCATCCTGTGGTCACTGCAGCGCACCTTGCCAAGCACGTCCACATCTTGTATGATGCCAAGGTTAGCGCAGAGTATGAAGTCTATTTCATTTCTAGTCTCGCCGTTCGGGCTCCTCCACGTCCACTTTCGGCTATCCCGCTTGCGGAAGAAGGTGTTCACTATCCGCATATTATTCTGTTCCGCAAACTCTACTAATAATTCTCCCCTTCTGTGCCTAGTGCCTATGCCGTATTCCCCCACTGCCTTGTCTCCAGCCTGCTTCTTGCCTACCTTGGCATTAAAGTCGCCCATTAGTATAGAGTATTTTGTTTTCACTCTGCCCATCGCCGATTCCACGTCTTCATAGAAGCTTTCGACTTCCTGGTCATCATGACTGGATGTAGGGTCGTAGACCTGTACAACCTTCATTTTGTACCTCATTTTAAGTTTCACAACAAGACCTGCCACCCTCTCGTTAATGCTATAGAATTCCTGTATGTTACCAGCTATATTCTTATTAATCAGGAATCCGACTCCTAGTTCTCGTCTCTCCGCTAAGCCCCGGTAGCACAGGACGTGTCCGCTTTTTAGCACTGTATATGCTTCTTTTGGCCTCCTAACTTCACTGAGCCCTATTATATCCCATTTACTGCCCTTTAATTCCTCCAATAGCAGTGCTAGACACGCCTCACTAGATAACATTCTAGCGTTAAACGTTGCCAGGTTCATATTCCAATGGCGGCCTGTCCGGAAGTCAGATGCCGCCAAAAAAAATAAAAAATACGTGGAGATGCCCTATTGCAGATCTACCAAGGCTCGAAGCAATTCTGATGCCTCAAATGAATCTGAGAAAACAGAGTTCAACTTGGCCGATGAAATTGCAGACATGATATTAATCTACAGCTAGGTTTATTGATGACAATGAAATCAAAAATAGACACCACTGACAGCATCAAACGTACTGTGGATTGCACTAAAAATTCAATGCAGGTGTTGTCAGAATGGTACAATGAAGTCGTTGTTCAAATTAAAAAAAAACAAGATGCCCATATGTCCGATCTGAACAAGCGTGTGGAAAGGCTCAAGGCACAAGCTAAAGCCTGTTTCACATGCAATCGATTTTGGGCTAGAAACGGCGCGGTGCCCGTCGCATGAGCAGGCCTCCTTTCCCAATACCAGTTTTTCGAGCGGTATGCACTGCTGCGATCACAAGTGCAATGTTTGGGAAAATTTGTGAGCAGGGAGAGCAGCAACCAGTGGCGGAGTGCCTTGAGCAGCGACGTTAAGATCACGTGGCATGGGCGTGGCCGACGCCCAGGCGGTGTGGGGAATCGGGGAACTCGCCTGCTCAAGCAAATGGTTCTAGCAGACGACATTTTGTAGCAGACGACGTCCGCTGGCAGTTTGCAATGTCTCGCACGGTTTCCAATCAGCTGTTCATCACTCAAGTTGTGCGGTGTCCACTTGTTTGGGATGCTAAAATGAAGGATTTTCACGACAAAGAGAAGAAACTTTGGGAAAGAACTATGGACTGAAGCTGAAGGTATTCATCGTCGCAAGTGACGCGTACTTCCATGAAAAAAAAAGGTCTGCATCGCTCGAATCAGCCATGTCTGTTGGTGCCTCAGAATTGCCACTTGTTTCCATCTGTCATTTTCAAGTTCCATTCTTTGGAGCCAATTTGTCCCCACGTGCTGTTTTCTTGTTGCCTCTTTTTTTTTTTTTTTTGCCCCGAAGGTGACCACATATGGTTCAGACAGACGTGATGAAACAACAGTCCATACTTTTTGTTTCCAGTGCATGTAGGCATTTCTTTTCCACGCTTCTTTATAACTCTGAGCTAGCATGTACATAGTTTTGTTTGGTCATGTTTCTTCAATTAAAAGGTAAGTACCCCAAGCTCTACAAGGGCTGCCGCCTTTCTGCTTGAATGCCGAGAGGCAAAAATGGACGCGAGCTTCTTTAAAAGCCGTCTATGGGCCTCTTGCAGTGCCTCTTGCATTGCAGAGTGCCATGGTAGTTAGATAATATAAAATGTGCTGTGTCATTTTGTACCATTTCAAGACGGGAAGTGCAATTGATATATTAAAGTCCATGGGCCAGTGGCGGTGCCGCGAAGCTGTCAGAATTAACGGCCGGCGACTCTATGTACAGATGAACCTTATTATAATAAAGTCACATCCAACACAAAAATAGCTTCATAACATCCTACATTCATTATTAACATATACCCATTACACTCTAAAAGTCGTGAGACTATTTCTTTTATTTAACTATTACATCTGTGTTCGTTTTACCGTGGTTTGACCGTACTGGAGAAAATTCCACAGGGTGAACAGCACCGCCTAGCATACTCACACCAGCATCAGCAGTGCATCAGTGGCCAAGTGACGATGTCCCTTGCCAAATTCCAAATTTGGAGCAGTTTAACAAGGAAGAAATAATGCAGCGACCACTGACGATGATTGTCAATGGAAGTGAATAGCCCAAACAAACACTTTGATCAGCATTGGTGGAAACATCCTACTGTGGATCCAAATGGCTTCACAGGAAACAACTGACCAGGCGGTGTAATCAACACTGCCAATATCATCAGTTTCCAGGCCCTAGGTGCATGTTGTTATTTTTCTCTCCACAACAGACCTCTAGCCACATGCTTTGGTTGAACTGGTCATGAGAAAAGTGTAGCCACACCAACAGTGCTTTCTTTCTTCGTTGTACTAATTTCGCTCTGCCAAGGCTTCTGCTGAAAGGACACTAAAAAGCAAAGCTAAGTTAGTTTAATCTGGTGAAATGTTTTTTCAAGAACTGATTTTATACTTATTTGGTGGAATTTTAGGGGCGTGCGACTATCAAAATTTTCTAATACGAATCAAATATCGAATAATGACATGCACATGCATTTATTAGCAAGTTGGTTTATTCTAACATGTTGGAACATTGCAATTGCATTGCAATTAGTAAAAAAGCTTTGGAAAATTGAGTAATTTCCGTTAGTTGTCTGTTCTTGCCAGTTTGTGCCTTATTATACCACATCATTTTCCCAAAAACTCGGAGCCATTTTACCCTGTACCAGCCATCACTTGTCACATTTGCTGTCAAGCAACAAGCTCAGGACTCTGGGTGTAAGCAGCAAAAGAGTGCATCCTCGCTGTTCCCAAACCCTTGCACCCGGCTATTGAAAGGCTCGCTTTCCTGCAAAGCTAGGTTGTGTAGGGTGTTACGTTTCGCCTACGACGCGCGGTAAAGCCAGCGCGGATGCAACGTACGGCGGGGCTTCGTTCAAAGCGGCGGACATTTTGGCCCATTCGGAGCGGCCGCGACGCATTCCCCGCCGAGCGCGTCCCGGCATGTTCAGTGCCACGTGTCTTTGTGTGTGCGTGTGTGTGTGTGTGCCCACGCTTGTCAAAGCGCGGCAGCCGGGGAGAGGAGCTCCCCCAGTGTGAAGCGAGGAGGTCTGACCGGCGCCGGCCCGTCTGATGCGTCACCTCCTTGTTCCAACGTGTCTCTCAGTCCGTCCGTCGCCGCTGTCACGTGGTGTCATCTCGTGACCTTCCCTCTTGCTCTCAACTCCGAGAGTATAAGAGCAGCTGCCCCCGGACGCCAGGAGAGAGGCTCCGATTTCTTCTGTTGAGCAACGTGCTCTCCCGTCTCTCTACTTCGGTCGACCTGACCGCCCGCTCTTTGCGATGCTAGAATAAACAAGTTGTTCTGTTAGCAGTCGCCTCATGCTTTGCTGGGACCTTCGGATGCTTCCAGTGTGCCCCAGGCCACCAGGCCAACGCTACCCTTGGGGCTTGCGACCCATTTGCAACAACGGGCGCCAACGGTCCGGTTGCAACAACGGGTGTCAGCACTGAGGTTCCAACAGCTGGTGGCCGCGCTGAGATTCCAACAGCCGGTGCCATCGGTGCGGTTCAAACAAGGGGCTAAGCTTGTTTTACAGGCGAAATTTCGCCAGCAGCATGAAATTATCACAAAATTCAGCACAATATCAGACACCTTTTCTTAGATTAGATAGAAATAAACACTAAGAACCATGTTTGCTCCCACACAGCCAGCAATATATTTGATTTGTTTCGAATATTCTATTGGATATCTAATTTTCGAATCGAACGCGAATATTGAAAATATACTATTCGACAATATTCAAATTTTTTTTAATATCCGCACACCCCTCAAAATTATCTGTTAGTCATTTATGGAGAAAGGGAAGAGCAAATTTTTCATTGTTGAATTTTGCACCTAACCACAACACTGGTCCATTAGTATGATGTAATGGACCTAAAAAATGTTTTTGCATATTTGGGCCTTTTTCCCAGAAACGTCTCAAAATGCACTGGGTTGAGTCTCCAGATCTTTTAGAAAAGCAATGTAGTCCTTATTTATTGATAAAACTATAAAGCAGTCATGCACTATGCAAATATCATGACATCATGAAGAGCTATCGCGAGAACTTCAAGCCTGTGTTAGACCGCTACTTCAGGTCACTAGCCGAGAAACAGTGCATTCATATCTTTTTCTCATGAATTAACTGGCCCAGCCACTGCTTCAACTAATCAAAGCACGAGACCAAAGATGCAAGAACTGAAATGTTGGCTCAGAAACACTTGTTCATGGGTCAATGGGTTCCCTTGGAAAATCAATGATTGCACCATCTATGAAAGAAAAGATATCACTTGGCTTTGGGCAGGGTCTCACCAGGGTTGTCTCCAGCCTGAGCAGCTGGCAGAATCGGCACAGCTGGTACCACTTCTGGGCTCATGGGATGGGGTAGGCCATTGTCATCACCCACGAGAGAGTCCCGCAGCGCGTTCAACAAAGTCCAGCCAGGGGGCACTTCAACTTCCTGCAACACAGCAGGAACATACCTGGCTCAGTGTAAGTGTTTTACAAAGTTTCGTGAAACAAAAGTTTTAAAATTCAAGGCCGTACCAAAATATTTCGAAAATATTTTGGAGGATGTCACAAGGTTCTGCATGTGCTAATTCTAAATCATAACGAAATTATCGTCTTTTACATGCCACCTTTAATAATCTTACAGAATCTATCTTGCAAACGGAAGAACATTATGCCAACGGGTAATTTTTTGTTTATTCGCTTGGATGATGCCAAGGAGCTTTTGCATGCAGGCGGAAGTGAGTCACTGGTTGTCCGCTTTCAGGCATCAGCCGAGGCAATCATATCAACACTTTCCTCTTTCTATGCTTTCCGGCTTGTTCTCAATATAACATCTCATTTATGTAGGTAGCACGTTTTGAACAGCCGCAAATTGCGATGTTTCTACTTCTGGGATTGCTTGTAACCAGTATGTGTAGGGAATAGTAATGGGTTTAGCCGATATTCTAGCTGACATCAAGAGAAAAATTACGTGGATTCCACACACTGTAGGAATCGAAGTAAGCGAAGCTTTCTGTGCTGTCTGCTTTGACTGACGATAATTAGCGGTAATGTTGACGGCAAATGTTCAGTTTCTTCAATGTTTAGTCCAACACGAGAGTGGCGAGTTGATTTTAAACGTTACCTTGCATGCACCACTGCTGTTTGTCTGCACAGGACACAGAACACACATGGGGAGGCACTTGCTTGAAGCATTGTTGTGCACTGTACTTCATAACCTCCAAGAGGTTTGAGCATATTCATTGCCTCACATGGCACATCGCATCATGGCAGGAGTATTAAACTTGAATTGGATTATCGGGCTGTACGTGCCAAAACCACAATCAGATTATGAGGCACGCCGTAGTGGCAGACTACGGATTAATTTTGACACCGTGATGTTCTGTAACATGTCCCGAAATCTAAGTGCACGTGCGTCCCCTGTTTCACCCCCTTCAAAATGTGGCCACCACGGTCAATGTCAAACCCGTGGCCACATGCAAATTCCATAGCCGCAAAGCTACTGCAGCAGGCACAGGAGTGTTGACCCTACAGTGTGCTTTAATGCAGCTCTGCTTCTGCACACCCAGCGTATGTTGTCTGCTTGACAAATTTGCATGGTGCATTTCAGACAAATAGTGTGAAATAGTCATACCATATCGTGCCTTGAACTTAAATTTATCCCATTTGCCCAGAACCGCTGCCGTGTAAATAAGAATAAGTAACTTTTTAATTACCAAATTGAGGACACAAATTTTGACAGAAAAGTAATAATTGTGTTTTAAAACACACAATTCAGTTGCTGTCCGTGCAAATTTCAGTGTGCTACGACTTGCGTAAATATTTTTTCCGCGTCATAATGGTTTCGCCAGAAATATGAAAATAGCTACACGATTACATGCCCTCGTGCAGTGACACCAGGCTGGTTAGGCCTAGTGGCACGGATTACACCTTTGCCACTTGATCGGCATCGAGCCAACAGCGGTGGCCCGCTTATGTAGTCCACATGTGTGGCCAGCAGGACGGTGCGTGCACACCGTTGCGGGAAGCTTGCCACCAGTGTATTCAATCTTTAAACAGTGCACTTTTGCAAATTCTGCAAGCTGCTGGAAATGCAGTAAAACCTCGTTAATTCGGATTTCATGGGACAAAAAAAAAAAAAATGGCCGGATTCTCGAGGATATCAAGAAAACAATAAACAAATGCTTACTACACCAACACGCTTTTGTTTACTGAATGGATTAGCAAATCCTGTTTCTATTTTGCACAAAAGCAGTGCAGAAGCTGCAGTTCTCGTCATCTCGTGACTGATTAGTGTGGTCGTGCCAGGCATCTTCATCTGACACGCTTTTCCCTACTGCCAAGCTCATCCCAATTATATTTGCACCAATGAACTGGTTGCCAACAGATTGTCCGTCCATCACGATATAGCCAGTGCTGATCATCCTCGGCAGCTTTCCGCTGCGTCAAAATTAAACTACTGTTTGCCATAGCCACTGTGGACGAAACCGCGGCTGCTGCGGTTCTGAAGGCACATGGCCAACGCATGCAAAACTACCATTCGCTGCAACAACTGCGGACAAAACCACAATCGCTATTAACGCGATTATGGATGGCAACTATGCAGCTTTAAAGGCACGCAGTCGGCATGCACACTGAGTTAAAACGAAACTACTGTTTGCTACAACCGCTGCAAATGAAACTGCGGTTGCCATCGAGGCAATCGTGGATGGTGACTCCACAGTTATGAAGGCACGTGACGGCGGTAAACGCAAGAATGCACTCTTTAAAGGCACCAATAGAGACAATGCATTCTGGCATTGCTGTCATTCACGTATGATTTCCGCCAATGGCAATGGCACCGGGCCCGGGAGCATGAATTGTCTGTAATCAACAAAGGTAATGCGCATTTGCCTGCACATTGCACGGTTTGCCTGGAAGGCAGATGCCAGACACTACTGCGCGAGATAAAGATACTTGGCAGGAGTGGTGATACGTTAGCAAGAGAACTTTTGGAGGCATATCACATAAAAGAGAGAGGCACGAGTTGTATTAGTGATACGTTTGTTTTTCTGTTTGAAAACGAGTTGCAACTGTTAAAAACATCACTGTAATCGCTGTAGGCAACACTGATGTACGCATGCACATTTGTTCGTTCTCCCTGCTCTGCTGTAAGAATAAAATCAGTTGAAGTTCAGCGCTCAATCTGTCGTTTCGTACTCTCCCTCCGAAGTCTTTATTTTCCTTTTTTGGCACAATAATGTATTCATTAGATCCCAACCAACTCGCCCAGCAACAAGTTATACTCTACTTGCAGCCAGTGAACAATGAAGTGCCTTTAAGAAAGCCATTTTCGAAGCAACTTTCTTAAAGTTGCTTATATGTTGCTAATTGCTTTGTCATGTCACTATAGAAAAAGGCCAATTTCTAAATAGAAAAATTTGCCACTAAACACACAGCAATATTGCTAAATCTAGCAACAAAATTGCTAAAATGGTAATTTTATTTTTCACCAAGTGAGCAATTCTTGAGACAAATCAGCAGCCTTTTCCACAGAGCCAGCTCCTACGGCATGGTTTTGCTGGGGACTACTCACCACTGCAGGCTCAGAGGCCCTGGGTGTCTCCTGGGTAACAGCTCCCTCGCTGTTGGTCTCAAATGCCTTGAATGGCCCTCCCAGCACAGCAGACGTTGCACTGCTGTTGCCGGCTGCTGTGGCTGCCGCTTGAACAGGCTTTGGCGGCTCTGCAACAGTCGACTCTCCAGCGCTAGGCCCCGCCGAGGTGTCCATGGGTTCTGTGGCACTGTCCTTCTTTGGCTGCTCTGGTGGAGTAGTGTTGCTGGCCATGTCGTTCAGCACATCGACTGTGATCCCTGCAGCAGTTCCGGCACTAGTCAGGTGACTCGCCCATTATTTGAGGAGCAAATACAAGTTCAGGGCCTACCAGCAATACAACTTGCACTTCATAACGCACAAGAGCAGGCACTGTGAGGTCACATTATGGAAAACCACAAAAGGCAAAAACAAAAGTTAATAAATTTGTGTGAAATTTCAATGTTCAAAAATTGCAGCAGAACACACCTCGTAATCACTGTCGACAGTAGTGCATTAGCATTGAATCACTATAGCGACACAACATATTGCCACCGTCGAAACGAGTTATGTATTACACAGCAGTGGGACTCCCTTTTCGCGCTTCCCTGTGTGGCGCACCGATGCGCATAAACTCAGAGATGTGCGTCACATGGTAACCTGCCTCCTCTCTAGCAGTCAGACACACTGCGCCATCTAGTAGCACTGCCGAGAAGCCTGCAAGTGCCCTCCACGACAAAGGTGTGGCTCACCGGTGCCTGCGAACGCCAAGAATTGTTCCCTCATTTGCCACACATTCAGTGACACATTCTCAGTGCCTCAAGTTGGCAAGAGGTTCACTGAAGAGTGGCACATACCCAGTGCATTCATGGTGCAACTCTCCAAAATGTTAGCGCGAAAGGAATTCCTTAAGAAGCAGCAGGTACCCAGTACATTTGTGGCACAGCCAGCTAATGCATCGGGTTGCTGTGCTTGAGGAACCCTCATGACGTGGGTTCTATTCCGCTCGGCATCGTAATATAAGGGATCATTTCTGTGACCCAAGTTGAGCATCAAAGAGGTTCACTGGAGAGGCAACACAGACCAAGTGGCCCATACCCAGTGCTCTAAGTCAGTGTCAAAGAGTTTCTCCGAGCAGCGGTACCTACCCAGTTCCGCACCTTACAGTGACCCATGTAGGCGTGAAAGAGGTTTGTTGACGAGCTGCACGTATGTACACACTGCCACACACTAAGTGACCCAATTTGGTCCGATGGTTGGCCTCAAACTCTGCTACCTCAGCACAGCAGCCTGATGCACTGCCCATTCAACCACAAACTACATAGCGAGCCATGTAGGTGGATAGATAGATAGAAACAAAGGAACAGATAAATACAGTCGGGTAGAACCTAAGAAGGCAGGAGAGGCTCCTTCCAGATGACAAGTGTGGCAGCCGATTGCCTCCACGACTAAATAAATAGTGCCACTGACATGAAATAGCCCAGTTCGAAGCGTAAGCTGCCATGTTCTCTGTCCTCGAGGCCACCGGCCATCCAGCTCATGACATCAGTCTAGAGTGCTCGCCCATTGGTGGAGGCTCGTGTGCATCCGCCTTTGAGGGGCAAATGCCGCTGCCTTCTAAAGTTGTATCCCACTATGGATAGGTGGTAGGTACACAGCCTCTGGAAAGTGCATGAGGTACCCCAAGAATACCAAGGCATTAAACAAAAATACAGGAACTTGTTGCTGGAACTGACCGGTATGCCGTACACACGAAGGGACCGAGCTGAATTTGCAAATGAGACCAGAATTTCTTCATTATACTTTGGCACTAGTAACATCTTGGCGACGGTTAGTTGGATTATCTTTAGAACTATGCTCAAACAGCACGACTGTGTGTCCTCTTCTTTCATTTGCGATATTTCAGCATAGTTCCATACTCTGCATGCTTTTTCTTCACTTTTTCTTTACACACGAGCAACTCTGGTTGAGGAAAAGAATAACAAAATTTCTGGCACTTGATCAGTCCTTTGGCACTAGGACACCCAAGGCCATTTATTAAGAGGAAGCTTTAGCTGGAGCCCAACTCCAACGCTGCCTATTCAAATACATGCAAAACACGGAAATGCTTTTCTGAGATAACCCATGGACCAACCTTAATGAAGTTTGTTGCATCGTTGAGAGACTTAAATTCCAGTGACTGCTGGAAGTTAAATTTTGATTTAGGGCCTCTGTGCTGGTTGGACCTGAGAGGCGTGTTGTCGTTTTGCTGCTTAGGCAAATTGCATTACTTAAATTTGGCCTGTGCCAGAAGCTTCTTCAAGGGGGACGAAGGGGCATTTTGTCTGGAAGTTTTGAAGTGCACAGTGGCACAAATCGCAGCAGCATGGGACACCTTTGTCGGGCCCAAGTGACCCAAGACTTACATTGTTATTTTCCTATTGCCTAGTGCTTTAAGACAGTGGCAGAGCTGGTTGGTAACTACAGAATGATAACCACCGAACCTACGATGACACCAGAGCGAAACGTGAAGCTCACTTCGTGCCACCTGCAGCAGGGAATGGTGGCGCATTTTGGTTATCGCCTATTAATTAAAAGCGTGCAGTACACTTTCAACACTACGCTCTATGTGCTGTGCAACATATAGGTGAACATGCCTATCGCAATAGGGTTGGTGGCAATAGCCATGAATGTGGCATGCAACAGCCCAGGAGTTTTGCTGGTACCCAAATAAGAAATCGAGTGCGCGCCTGCGTTTTCAGGTGAGACGGGCGGGCCAGTATTGCTGGGAAGTTGCTGTGGCAGGCTGCTACGGTTCTCACGGCACCTTCAGTTTTCGATGCACATGCCTCGCGCCTTTTCTTGTTTACGTGGGATCTAGCGGCCGGAAAACTTATCATACGATTGCAGTTCGGCAACGTACCGAACATTATTGCCAAAAGATCATGTTGTAAAAAAAGAAATGTAAATGTGTCGGGTAATTTTCTTGTGTTCTCCACAGCAAACACTGGTGCCAGGAAATCATGCATAACAGGATCATATTGTTACGGGGATGTTGGGAGTATAGGAGATTGTATTTACAATATATATACAAGACGAGTCAGAGTAGTTAAGATGGCTGACCACCAACAACACGCAGTAGCCAGCATGCCGCGATCTTCTTCCACTCTTCTTTCATCTCTCCCTAACTGGACCCTCGGGTGGTGAAGCACCGTCTCGACACATTGTAGGCAGAGCACCCAAGCACCTGGCGCAAACTTAACATTGCGATGGCAGCGGTCGCAACGCTCTTTTTGTATATGCTGCGAGGCTAACAAACGAGATCGGACGACTTGACATGCCATGTGAGCGCGATCGATGATTTTACGTGCGTACTCAGTTTGTAACATGTGGCACAGAAAGAAGGATGGTGTCAAACGGCAATGTGGGGTTGCGACCATACAAAAGTTAAAGGGTGAATATCCTGCAACGTCATGTCGGGAAAAGTTATACGCGAACGTCACGTAGGCCAGCGTGGCGTCCCAGTTGCAGTGATCATTGGAGATGTACTTCAACAGGATCTCTGCGATTGTTCGGTGGGAACGTCCCACAGTTCTCCACTCGGTTGGGTTGCTATAACGCGGAGAGAAGCAACATGTAACCTCCACCAATACGTTGTGGGGATATTGGGGGTATAGAAGATTGTATTTACAATATATATACAAAACAAGTCAGAGTAGTTAAGATGGCTGACCACCAACAACACGCAGCAGCCAGCGTCCTGCGATCTTCTTCTTTCTTTTTTTCATCCCTCCGCAACAGTATCAATGAGGTTTTACAGTCGAACCCACTTGTACAGATACCAGTTTTAACAATATATCAATAATAACAATGTGAAGCTGCTGTACCATAAACTTTCGTATGTTTTCCACGGGGAAATAGCCCGTATGCTACAATGCCCCCATGCCACATTATCGACTAGAATGATGAAGTCTGCCTGCTGGGTGTCCCGTGCTAAATGGTAACGCTAAATCCTTCAAAACAGAAAAAAGAAAGAAAAATTCGAGCGGCTGCACAATTGCCCACTACCCCCAACAGCTGTCGCGCGCTCATTTTCCAGCCTTCTTCGCATCGCCAGCCTCATGCACCTCTCACATTGCCCTTCCACCCCTCCGCACAAGAATAGGCTGCGCATATAGCTCTACACCACTTCCCCCTCCGAGACACGACTGGACCATGGCGACTGCATTGCGCAGCCCATGACGCTCCAAGATTACTCGCTGGCCCCTCCAGGGGTGGCACATTCTCAAGTTCAACAAATGGACACAGAGGGCAAAAAAAATCGACTGCACGGCACTGCTAATAAAACAAGCATAGTATAGCCACTTGAAGGCTGCTTGCGAGAGTTTAACATCTCCCACTAGAGTCGCCGTAATAAGCGCAATTTTACCTTGCCAACTTTCTCCCACACTTATCGAAGCATTTTTATTACAGTAAAAGCTTGTTACTTCAACACCCATTAATTCAGAAATTCGGATGGCTCTATTGGTCCCGGCCAAAGTGCATGTTAGTCTATGGGACCAAACCTTTGTTAGTTCGCCAGAATTCGGCCCCGCACCGCTTAATTCAGACAAATGCTAATGCTACTCGAAAGTGTTTTAAGAAATGTTATTGCTCAGCGCAGGGCGCGCCTGCATGTATAAGAAATTTCCCGAATGTTATTGAGGGTTCAATCCACTGTCTGTTGTCACTGAAGTTTACGCAATCTGATTGTATCAGCGACGTTAATTGTGTAGAACTTTCTGGAACCGTTGATGACTCATGTATAAAAGCCGATGCACTTGCCCCACAGATGAGATTTCGCCGGTCGCTGTACTTTGAGTGTAACTTGCTTCTGTAAGCACAAGTTCGCACAAGATACATCTTCCTCAACCACCCGATTTCAACTTCTTTCTTTTGAATGTACAGACTGTCCAAAGTCATTTTAGAGCAATTTTTGGAGCAAGTAAAATTGCATTATGGAGCAGTTTGGAGCAGAATAAATTTTATTTTGCAGCAATTTGGAACAGGAGAATCTGAATTTTGGTGGAAAATTGAATATGGCAGAGCACTATGAAACTATGACAAAACATAGAATAAACTAAAAGCAGTGCTGTACTGTAACTCTCTTAAGCTACTTCTTACGCTGAATTTTAAAGCAGATTACCCTGATACAGAAACCATCCAGTGCATGCAAATTTTGGCAATAGCATGTGTAGATTTTTAATTAGTGGAAACAGTCACACACACGCACGCATGCACGCACACACATAAAGCATGCATTCTGCAATAGTACGGCCGAAATTTCAAAAAGTAGCCAAAGACATTTTTTATAAATGCATTTCTCTTTACTGTCTTGACAGTGTGGATGAGGGGCCCAGAGATGCGCTTTGCCAATACACCATACGGAGCTATTATGAGCTACTGTTGTTTATTGAAAGCCATATCTACACAATAGACCAGGGAGATTCCAAAGACCTACTGCTTAACTTTCTGGTATAATGTAAAACTATTCCAATCTGTTTTTATTCCAAGTCCTTCAGTGGCCCTTCATGATAGGTCAGAATGGCTCTGGGCTTGCCCAGATGGGCATAAGAACAGATTGGAATAGTTTTACGGTACACCATCCCTAGGAACAGGGACACCCGCCCGAAGAACCCGCTGCAGCGTGCACCTCCATAATATCTATTTTATAACCCTACCTTTCGTTGTTTTGCACTCAACCGTATTCCATTACACTCTAAATACAGGTGCACTGGTCGCTGCGACAGCAGGGACAACAGCCGGGAGTGGCCACGCACATGTCGGCTACTTGCAGGAAGCACCGATAGGTCCAGTGCGAAAATTGTGAGAAACTGTGTGGGAGGCACCATTGTGCGAAGTGTGAATGGCTGCACTCTTTTTCGGAGAACAAATCCGCTCGCTGTTCACGGCAGCACACATACCCAAGCCGTCCTGGCGCCATGTGGCACAATTTACGACAATCTTCAGTGCTTGGCGCAGGAATTTGCATTTGTATCAAAATGGCAGAATTGGCACAGGAGTCCAACCCCCGAATGTAACAAATCTTATCAAATTTGTTGCAGTGCTTGTCAAGTAAAAACAATTTCTTCTTTCCCATGTATTTAGACAGGAGCTAAGGCTTTCTCTAATTAAAGTGTGCACCATAGTCTGCACTTACTGGTGACCCGATTTTCACTGTGGCAATTTATTTATTTGTCCATATTGCAGCACAATGAGCACCATAGCAGGAGTGGATTAACAGAGGAAAATTATACACAGAAAAGTATGATACAATGATGAAGGTGATGCGCTAGGACCATTCATTCATCGGGGTGAGCACAAGCGAATAGACCCAGGTAAGGAATTCCAGTCTTCTATGGAATGAGGGAAATTGATAAAGGGACTCACCAAACGGTTCAAGAAAGTTGGCCACGGTGTCTCCGATGCCACGCAAGATCTCCTGGTATTGCTGCTTCTGGTCTGGCCTGTGGTGAGGTGCCGAGCGACGGGCACTTTGGGCAGGGCAGCCCCTGGCGCCTCCTCCCCCCCTTCGGGGGTAGCCACAGTGGTGCCACAGGCGTTTCCAGCCAGGGAATGCCCACAAGGGACGCTGAAAGATGCATCAATTTGCACTCTACAGAGGTCACCCAGAAGTGTCTTTATTCCACGCATTGCTGCAGACACACGCAACGACATGAAAATACAGTCAATGCATGGGACAAATCTGCATCCTCCTGCAACAATCTGCAACCTAAAAGAGGTCAAATGTGCTCAAATGTGCAAAGTTACATGACTGCAAGTTTATTGAGAGCTGTCTTTGTAGGCATTTTCCTCACTTCGTCATTGCCCTAGTCGGCACAGACAGCGAGGGAGTCGGTGGGGAGGAGGATGTGCTATTCAAAGCTGCCTTGACTGAGCACCAGACATTTATAAAGGAAGAAAAAACAGTTGCCCCTACACAGTGAACATAAGCTTGAAAGCTTTAGCTTGGCTTGTCCTGTGTGTTTGGTGTGGTCGGTTATAAATGGATTGACAAATAGTAGCATCCTTTCATTTAAGTTTCGAAATAGTGCTGACTAAAACGATTGCTCTTTCCGCTTGTCTCACAGGCATGCCTAATATTGAAGAACGCATTGTAACGTACAGTGCAGACCACCTATAACGTAACCACTTTTAGCGCGGGACTGGTTATAGTGTGGGTTTTTTGACCACCAATATCCTAAATATCGCCTTAACTCACGCAAGAACGCAGCGCCACATGGTGTCATATAAGGAAAGTGCAACCGACTTCGTTGTAACTGGTTTCCGGTAGTAGGCCAAGTGCACGTTGGTGGTTGAGTGCCGAGAAATAGACAGGTTTAGTTTAGCGTACGCAACTTATAGCGTACGCTATACGCTATAGTGTAGCAGACGCGAAGCAGCGCACGTTTTTTGCAACTTTAGCTGGCCAGCGAGATCCTCCGATCTCGGAGGCCATATGCCGTCGTTGTGGCCATTTTTCGGCTCTAGCGACAGGTAGCGCTGACATCTCGAATGTTTGTTTCGTTAGGCTTCGACTCGTTCGAAACGAGAAGCGATCTCGAAAACACCACAAGGTTATCCATAATACCCTGTCGTCGAAGCGGCCTGAGACTAAGCGAAACCCATTTACACAATCATTTGCTGCAAACGAAGTGCATTTTACAAAAGCAACGCCAAATTCAATTCGAAGCGGGCAGCCGGGACCGCCGCCATGTTGGTGGCTAATTCCTTCCCATCATTCCTAATGCGACGATCCTGCGTTTACATGCTCTGCGAGAGTCGACTCGCACCCGTAAATCTACCCTCGCCTGGCGCATTAATGCGATGCGCCTTCCTAGCGCATTACTGCTGTTTACATGAATGTGATGCGCTAGAAATGCGATGCGATGCGCCATTGTCGCATTCATGTAAGCGCGGCTAGTGTCAGCCTTATTCACACGTAGCCACAGGACAAGGAGCTGCGTGAAGCTTGGCTCGTGAAACTTATAACAGGCAGACAGCCATTGGCTGCAACTCGGGTATGCAGCAAGCACAGATGCGAGGAAGATTTCTATACGGCGCCAGGACTGCCATGTTCGGCGAGTAGCAGAAAACGCACACTGAGACACTCGCCCATGCCCGCTACCCAGTTAATACCATGACGGTTTGGTCTTTGAACTTGATGCCAGACACTGGCAAATTCACTAGAACGGAAAAGGAGAGGTAAGACGCACATAAAAAGAAAGGCATGGCATATATGGTCATGTTTCTGTTATGAATTAATGCACTGGATTACAAAAAGGAAGCAGAGGAAAATCGCACGCCGAGAAGACCGATAAACATACAGTGCAATGCAATTTGAGAAATAATATTGACATGTCCAAGAACTTGGAAGACAAAATAGATTGAATCGTCGTGACGGCACATCACAGTCGCCGTAGACGTCCAAGTCTCTACAACGAAATTATTTTTGAACAGTTCTGATGGCGTCCACACAACAATGGTTGCTAGTGAACTGCCAAATCCTGATATGCTGCGCCCTAAAGCTCGCGGCACGGTGTGAAAATACGCTCACAGCGAAAGCAAAACATTGTGTGCGGACATGCATGCAGACGCGCAGTCGGTCGCTGCGGACCTGTGCGATCGCTGCAGTGAGGCTTCATTACGTTATGGTCCATTTGGTCATACAGACAACCCCATAAAAGAATATATTTAACATGGTTTACTCTCAAAGTTTGCCTACCTTTCATGCAAGCCGGTTCAGGAGATTCCACCACGGTGACAGCGCGCAGTGGCGTTTACTGTACGTATTCGGTAAATAGATAGCGTCTGTAAACGATTCTGTGCTTTCAATTTACCCGAGATTATTATATCAGCAGTCAAAAGCTCCCCTCATTTTGAGAGTACTTACATAAATATCCAGGAGGGCTGCCGCGTGGAGTTTTTATTGAGCACCGTAAGCAAAACCTATGAGGAGCGTGCCGCGTGATCGCTCATACTACGGAAGGGAGGCGCTTCTGACAGATGGCGACTCTGTAACTCCTCGCCGCCAATAGCAGTGTCCAATCAGGGTGCGCGCTGCGCGGAGTGCGGGGTAGAAGCGATAGCGGCAACAACGCACTCTTTTCCTTTTTCAGTCTCTTTGTTGCATTTGGTGTGCGCACGTCGTGATCTCGTGGCGTCGTAGTTGTCCTCTGTGAGCGTGTGTTTTCGGGCTTTTGTCACCATGGTGTCGGCGGCGTCTTCAAGCGGTGTGAGAAAGAGGCATGCCTTATCGCTGGAGACAAAGGAATGCGTTATAAGGACCATAGAAAGTGGGCTGAAGAAGGTGTCGGTGGGGGCCAAATACGGCATTTCCGACACAACCGTGTCGACTATATTTAAGAACAAGGACGAACTGCGGCAGCAACTGCAGCAAGATTCGTCTTCCCTGTCATGGAAGAGAATACGTACATCGAAGTACGAAGACGTGGACGCAGCGCTCTTCAGACGGTTCTGTGAAGTTAGAGCTCAGAGCATCCCACTGAGTGGCCCCATGCTCCAACAAAAAGTCAAGTCCATTGGTGCTCTTTTAAGCCACGACGACTTCAACCCACTTAATGGATGGATCCAGTGATTCAAGGATCACCATGGCATCAGCTGCAAAGTGGTGTGCGGTGAAAGCGGTGACATCAACGACGAGTCCATTGAAGTCTGGCTTCGCTTAAATTTGGAAACCATGCCGTCCACGTATATGGGCAGAGACGTATACAATGCTGACGAAGCTGGAATATTTTACAATCTTCTACTCAACTGCACTCTTGTGCTGAGAGGCGAATCCTACTCTGGCCGCAAGGCCTCAACAAAGCATAACTTTGTTGTTCTGCGCTAACATAGATGGAAGGGACAAGCGCCGCCTGTTTGTTATTGGAAAATAAGCAAGGCCGCGCTGCTTTAAAAAGTGAGAGTGCCTGCCAGTGACATGCAAATCCAACAAAAAGGTGTGGGTAATGCAAGACATGTTCACAAGCTGGCTTTGCAAGTTCTATGAAGACATGGTGGCAGAGAAGCAACAGGTCGTGCGCATTCTCGACAATTGCACATCCCAAAACATCAAGCCAAAGTTGACTGAAGTCAAGTTAAAGTGTCTGCCTGCCAACATGACTGCAAAATGTCAGCTGCTCAACCAGGGTGTCATCGCAACCGTAAAGGCACTTTACAAAAAATGCATCTGCGAAAGAATTTTGCTGAGCATGCAGCAGCAGCATCAAAGTGAATTTAAGGGGCGCAATTGATATGGTTGCCACTTCGTGGTGGCAGGTAAAAGCCACTACAATAAGCAAGTGCTTCAACAAAGCAGGCTTTGTGTGCAATGCAGAGGCTCTTGACGCCAGTGAGCCGAGCGACAATGTTGTCGATGAAACGGTCAACAACGACGATGTGTGGTCTGGCCTCGCTGAAAGCAAGTTTGTTTCCGGCACAGACACCTTTCAAAAATATGTCGATGCCGGTGAGTCAGAGCTTCCTGTCTGAAGGAAGCGAGCACAGATAATGCGATCGTCGCACTGATGCGCGGAGCTTGCAATCGAAGACGAGTCGGACGACGATGTCTACCCGACGCCAGACCCAGATGTCCCGTGCAGACGCTTTGGAATACCTCAGCAAAGTGAAGATGTACTACGCGAAGAACAGTTTGAGTGAGAAAGCGCTTCAGTGCTTAAGCCTTGTAGAGGACGAAATTGTTCGAAGTGCGGTTAAAAATATCTCCAGACGAAAATAACAGTGTTCTTCCGCTGATGCCACACTTCTTAGGAGAACTTGGTTTTTGTGCTGTGTTGCGATTGTGTTGCATGTGCGTGTGAGTGAAATATGTAATGAATTGTGTTTCAAAGGTGAGTGGTCCGTTTGGCATAGGCAAAAGCCGAAAAGCATGCTTTGGTTATAATGCGGTACCGCTTATAGCACGGATTTTTTACAACTCCCGCGACTTACGTTATAAGCGGTCTACACTGTATTTCAGGCATCCTTATACATGTCTGTGAGGCGAGTGATGAAAGATGAGACGTGGATCTGAACACACCTTGCGCCTACCCAGCAAGTATTATGTCAGAGCTCTGTAAACCATATACTATTAGAACAGAGATGCACTCTTGCACTGGCGAAACAAGCGCACTTTTAAGTATTTGAAAAGTGCTTCTATTTGGCAAGTGATGTTCACATAGGTGTGTCCAGAACTAACTAAACATGCCTGGTATAGTGTGCCTTGAGACACACATAAACAGAGTCCACCATACTTGCAGACAACGGGGAGCGTGCATGCTTGTCTCAAAGCAAACATTCTTGCTGCTACTCCCTTCAGCATTTCAGCTGTGCCACACCTACAGAAACATAGGAGGAAGGAAAAACACTAGGATGGAATTGTGTGTTGTCACAACATTGGGCAGAAATACTGCCAGTTCTGTGCAGTACAGAGGAATCCGTCACCTCAGCCACTGAGAGCGAGAACTGACTGCATGCTACCTAGGATTTCGGGTGCATGGGGAGGAATTACAAAAATGCATGGCACGTTGCTGGTCAGGCTGTGCACATATATGCCTCGGCAGTAGTGCAATTGGCAGTGGTACATACCACCAAATTCTGAGATTAATTTTGGTGCAGTTTAGTGCAATTCTGCACGGTTTTCCTCAGCCTGGTGCAGCAAATTCTATCTACAGTCGCCGACCAATTTTCCGGACTCCAAAAATTCGGACATGCCCAATTGGCGGTCAGCTTCACGGCACCGCCATTCTCCCCATAGACCATAATGTATAACAACTGCCGAAAGTTCGGACACCTTGCAACCTCTCGTCTGATTTTTCAGACACTCCTTGAGCCAACTCGGTCGAGAGCACTAGCACCGACTCTGACCAGTGCATGGTTCAACTTGCTGAACGCCATTTTTGTTTTGAACGGAGCTTCCTTGCTGCGCCACGAAGTGGCGCTACTGGAAATCCCCGCTCATCATCATCGTTCCTGCCTGGTTCGATAGAGTGGCTCTGCAGCAGTTCCGGTCAGCTTAGTAAGCCATGTTAAGACAATCCAGCAGCTGATTTGTTTCTTCGCGCACGACGCTGCGAGCAGGCCACGTTTTTTCGTTTGTGTGACTGGTGTCGGCACGGTGGTGTTTGCTTTGTGTGCTGTGTCGAGGTTTCGGTGATCCAACGCGGCATATGGAAACATCGTGTCAAGTCTCTAATGGTGCCGACAGTGCTTGCGCAGACTGCGCTGGGGAATGCCGGCAAGCGGGTGCCAGGAGGCTAGGATTTGTCGCCTCCCGATGTGCACGCTACTGACGCCGAAAATGTTCTGCCGAGACCTGTGCAGTGGTTCCGGACACAGTCTCATTTGACAGTTTCACAGGTGCTCACGCAGCTGTACTGACATGCGCAGAACTCGATGACGGCGAGATCATTCGTCAGGTTTCTGCTGCACCGCCGGACGATGACTCTCGAGTCGGAAGATGACACACTATGTGCTACGCTGCCGTCGCATGCGGAGTGTGTACAAGCAGTGACTGTTAGATGTGGCGCCGTTTCCTGAGGCTACTTCGAGTTCCCCCGGACCACATCGAATCGCAGCACATTCCAGAGGAGCGCTCGAGCCAACAAGTTCACGTGCAATCAAGTTCGTACGCCACCGGTGGAGCTATTCAATGCTTGAGTTTTCCAGAAAAAGAAGGGATAGCCCGACATTGTTGCAAGGAAAGTGGGTCCCGCAACAAGACGGCTGCGATGTACCGGGAAGGCCTGGTAGCGTCGCCCCCACCTGGCTTTTGTGACGGTGACCAAGTGGCGACTCTCTCCGCCTGGTGTGGCACCGCGGCACGGGCGCCAACCATTGGCCGAAAATGGCGTCATCTGAGCGGACTCTCCCATTGGTCAAACATGACGCGACTTCCAGTGCTCGAAGGGTTTATAAGAAGCATTCCAGAGAGACCAGAGCATTCTGGAGAATTCCCTGATTCACCTCTCTCGAACTTCTTGCCGCGGGCCGCAGCGTCCGAGTTGCTGCCGGCCCGTAATGTCTGTACCAATGTTACTCGACTCTCACCTCTCTGTATATAATGTAAAATAAACCCTCCCAAGTTTTGTTTTTCATCCCGAAGTCCGTCCTCAACCCCTACATCTGGTGGCAGCGGTGGGATCGCCTCCGAATGCAACAGCTGGTGGCAGCGCTACAGATCAACCTTCGTCGAGAGAGATCCTAAGGAACCGGGAAGAGCGAAGAAGAGAGAGCCTTCGTCGAAAGAGGTCCAAAGAAACTAGGAGTAGCGAAGAAGAGCGAGCCTTCGACCCAGGGAGTCCGGAGGAACCGGGAACAGCGCACAGATGAACCGGATGGCAGGGTGCTGCAACCGTAAGTGAGCACGTGGTTTTTTTTCCTTTTGATTCGCCAGACTCAAATGTTGTGTGTTCATTTTGATAGTTCTGGGAATCGGGAGTTTGTTGCATTGTGTTTGCACAAATTAATAAGCAAAAAAGTTCTAACCACCTGTCGGGGCAGCTGCCATGGATCTTAGAAGGTTGACGAGGTTGGACTTGCTGTTGGTGTGCGACGATTTGGGAGTTGAGGCGGACGAACGGATGGAAACGCCAGCTATCATAAAGACGATTAACGATAGTGGCAATGATGGCAAAAGCATTGAGCTTGCTTGGGAGGTGATACAGGAACCATGGGAGTGTGAGCGTCGTGAACGTGTGCAAGAGCGTCGTGAACTTTAGAGTGAGCGTAAGCGTCAAGAACGCGAAAATGAATGGAAGCATGAGCTTCAAGAACTTACTCATAAGTGTGAGCATCACGAACGTGAGAATGAACGCGAACGTGAGTATCAGGAACGTAAGAAGGCAGCACTGATCAAAGAGATACAGTATTGTGATCAGTTATTGGCACAGAGACAACGGCTGTCTGAGAATTCTGTAGGTAGTACAGAGCGAAAGAATGAGGCAGCATCGAGCGGATTTTCACCAAAAGCCGACGAGAAGAGCAGTGCCTGTGAGATTGGCTGCAGATTCATAAGTGAAGGGAAAAGGCTAGCTGCTAACGATGCCTTAGTGGCAACAGAGGCCGTTAAAGGCCGCAAGGAGAGCGACGAGGTGCTGTGCCAACAGATGACTGTAGAGACAGCTAGGCCAGCTGCGAACAAATTGGCACAGTTACCGCACGTGTGCGTCGCTTGTAATGTTAGCGAGGTTGCTAGCGAAGAAAAGGGTACTGTTGACGCGACAGACGCGAGCACCCATGTCAGGCCAGATGTGCGTGCAGAAGTGAAGTGCGAACTGAGCGATGTAGTTGAGAGTAGTTCTCGGGATGGCGAGCTCCGTAGTCCACGAGAGAACTGCATTGTTCAGGGATCGGTGCGGCTCTCCGCCAGTCTAGATAGCCTAGATAGGGATGATTCAGTTGTTAATCATTCGGACTGTGCGCGTGAGACAGCGATTGATACCGACGGGCTGTGTGCCGATGCACAGCGTGCGCTGGGCAATGTAGTAGAGGGCAGTTCGCAAGAGTGCGAGTTGCATAACACGAGTAAAGCCTGCTGCATTGTGCCAGAGTCGGTTGAGCTGTCCGCCAGTCGAGGCAGAGAGAGTGTTGATTTAAATGTAAATCACTCAGACTGTGCGGGTAAGAGACCGATCCGGGCCGACGAAATGTGTACCGGCCAGCACGAGGCACGACAAGGCGACATGAAAGCGAGTGCAAAGAGAAAGCGCCGTAAAAAGAAGCGCGGTAGAGACCGAAAGACGGTAACTAATGTAGCGCCGCCAAAGATGACGAGAAACCCAAAAGAGCAGGGCGCGAGGAAAAAGGTGCGGTCGTCACGGACGATGTTGACACATCCAAAACGTTCGGGCCACTGGTCAAAGGGGGACCGCGAAGCATGTTCTGCACGGACGTGGACAAAGGGCACGGGGCATTTAAACTCCTCGTCGTTCCGTAGTTCTTTTCAAAGCTCACCGTGCAGCACAAAGAAGCGCAAGGTGGCAGGACAAGACCAGGTGGGGAGTAGCAACGCGGTCAATCGAGTTTGTGAGGAAAGCGGGGCGCCAGGACGCAAATTGGCAGGAGACCGTAACGTCTTGGGGGGAGCTGATAGTGAGTCAGCCCTTTTGTTGCACCTCGGCAGCCAGAGTAGCTTTCAAACCGCGACCACCTCGAGTCCGACTCAAAGTATGAGTCAGACATAAACGTTTGGAAAGGGAGGCCAAGAGCGCTTCCGTAGAAATGAAGTGTTTGTTTTTTATTTTGAGCATCGGAAGGTTTTCGCGATTTGAGACTAGGATTTCTTTCAATGTGTAAGGTTTGAGCTTTGTTTGTGTTTTCGTTTGAGAAGCTCCGGGATTTGAAAGATGAGGTTTGTGTAAACATGTAGTCTCGCAAGTGTTAGTTAATGAGTAAATAGGCTTTCTTTTTTTTGTGTGAGTGAGTAACCTGAAGGACAAGGTTATCGTTGAGAGGCCTATGGTAACGCGCGTGCGTTTTGGTTAACCTTTTTTTTATATAAGCGTTTTTTTTTTTTATAAGGTTAACCACGTAGTTTTCAGTGAGTGCACGATTTGCACTGAGAGGCGTTCTTAGTTCCATTAGCGCATGTCCTGTGTGGACGGAAGGAAGCAGATTTATGACTGGGTTGCTCGTGTGTGTTGAGGGCAGCCGTATTCTGACTTCTCTGATAGGTATGCGTGGAACGAGTTATTAAAAGACGCATTATTTTATGGGTTCTGCGGTGTGTGTAAATCCCGCAAGTTTAACTGTTCGTTTAAGTCACGTGTCCTGTAGGACTTTCAGGGAAGAAACCCGAGTAAGCGTAAATGAAAAGTTTGCCTACAACCAGGGTGTCTACCAAGTTGACATTTCCAAATTCCCTGAGTTTTCCAGGTTCTCCCTGAGTGCCATTGCAAATTTCCCTGAGTGATGCAGAACTATGTTTTATCTCAAGACGGGCTGAAAACATGTCGCCTGATGCTGTCACTCCCTAGTAGACACATGAAAAAATTTAAAAAGCGACTTAATCCAATTTGAATACTAACGAGTAGTGTTAATGTTATTCAAAAAGAGAATAGAAGGCAGTGGTTAGTAAAATGCACAGCAAATAAAGTGTCTTCGAAAAACATTGCAATGGAGTCGGACATTCTCAAATACGAATAAAAAGGAGATGCATATAGAAGCAAACATTGTCGAATATGAGCTATTTCTATCAACTGATCGCAAGCTCAGTGGTATGAGGCCCGAACTTTGTCACAATTGAGATTCTCTCTCAAAAGCTCGTAAGTCAACCTCAACTGTTCTGACATACTCTCAGCCCGCGCACGACGCCCGAGTGTTGTGTTTCACTGCTTTAAAGAGTTTATTTTGGTTTGGATGAAGGTCGCCTGCATCTCGGCATCAGCCAAAACTTTATTTTTTGAGCTCAAGCTCCTCCAAAACGGCGGCAGCAAGCTTCCTTTCCCGTTTATTCCTCAATGCGTAGTTCATTTCTGTTCTTGTCCTCCTTCCGCCACTCGTTTGCCCCAAGGACCATTTGAAGCATCTTGGTCAGTTGCACAGTCCACGACCGATTTTTCGAACTCCCTAGGGGCCGCGAAAACGTCCGAAAAATCGGCCAGTTGCAAAAAAATAAATGCGTGTCATTTACTACCCTTAGGGACTCAAACTGCCACAGGCACGTTCGAAAACGCTCTGAAGGCCTGTCGCTACACATATTAGACATATCGGTGCTCGTAATGTGATAGGAAATACCGGCTGCACGCATGTATAATTAAGGAATACATACTGTGTTCCGTGGCAATAGCCCCTTCCCACGCTTGTTATGCTTCACTGCAATACTTTTGTGTATGCTTCACCAAGTAACATTTCTTTACAAAGGTGAAGCTGACTTTCAGGAACCGGCATTTTCTATGCCAATCGCGAGGATCACAAAGGCGGAGTCCATGCCATTGCTGACAGCAGCGAATTGTTTCAATAAAAAACTCGGCACCCAACGGCAAGAAGTTTCATAGCGAACGTCGAAGCAGCTAGGCCTAGCGCTGCCGCAGTGGTGGCAACGGCTGCTAGCGGATCTGCGTTCGAGAGCGCCGGTTCGAGGTGGCGAAGTAATCAAAACGGCAGCCGTGGTGCCTTTGATTATTGCCGTTTCGGACCTGCCGTTACGGCAAAACGTCCGGAAAATCGGACGGCGAAGAGTTCTTGCGTCGGAAATTTCACGCGTTCTGATACGTTGACTCTATGGGGTACGTGACGGTGCCGCGAAGCCGTCCAAATTATCGGGAATCCAGAAAGTCAGTCCTTGACTGTACACTAGCAACTCCTCCAGCCGACGACAGGGCGTCAAAGACGATTCATTACGATTCCTGTCTGTTACTCGAGCCAGCATTATTGCGACTTTCGACCCTTTCAGTAAAATTGCCTCTAATTTTCCCTGATAGAGGCCCAAATTCCCTGAGTTTTCCCTGACTTTTTCCAGACAACTAAAGATCCCTGAGAATTCCCGGTTTTCCCGGTTGGTAGACACCGTGACAACGCAAGTACGCGTTCTGTTTAGTGACCACAAGGCTAGTGCGCTTGTGATTACGTACTTGTGAGGTTGACCAGATTGTTCAGTGGCACCAATACGTGCGATAAGTACGCCACTGCGATAGATTGGAAACATGCTGTTCGTGTAGTTAGGCCACGTAAGTTATGTTCGGCTGTTTTCATTTGTTGTTTGCAACGTCAACGACCCTTTGTTTTGCAACAGCAATAGTACTCTGGTCTTGTCGGCATTCGGGGAGAAATGGATAGCTGTTTGGAAGGGTGGTTGAAACTGTTTAGTCAAAATTGGGGAAATAAAAGATCAGGGTTCATTTTGACTCAGTAATAGCCTGGCGAGTCAGGGGTGAAGAGCCTGCGCTTACACGTGGTGCAGCGCTGTGTTGTTTTGTTTGTTTGACGTATGTTCTCCAGGGCCCAGGATCCCGAAGTTCGTCATTCGAGGCTCAACACCAATACCCTGCAGGTTCTTTCAGCATTCCTCATGGCCAGCGAATTGAGTTCACTGGCCATTCAGAACTTCCGGGGCGAGGACGAGCTGTTAGATGTGGCTCCGTTTTCTTAGGCTACTTCGAGTTCCCCCGGACCACATCGAATCGCAGCACATTCCAGAGGAGCGCTCGAGCCAACAAGTTCACGTGCAAACAAGTTCGTACGCCGCCGGTGGAGCTATTCAATGCTCGAGTTTTCCAGAAAACGAAGGGATAGCCCGGCATTGTTGCAAGGGAAGTGGGTCCCGCAACAAGATGGCTGCGATGTACCGGGAAGGCCTGGCAGCGTCGCCCCCACCTGGCTTTTGTGACGGTGACCAAGTGGCGACTCTCTCCGCCTGGTGTGGCACCGCGGCATGGGCGCCAACCATTGGCCGAAAATGGCGTCATCTGAGCGGACTCTCCCATTGGTCAAACATGACGCGACTTCCAGTGCTCGAAGGGTTTATAAGAAGCATTCCAGAGAGACCAGAGCATTTTGGAGAATTCCCTGATTCACCTCTCTCGAACTTCTTGCCGCGGGCCGCAGCGTCCGAGTTGCTGCCGGCCCGTAATGACCATACGACTGTTACTCGACTCTCACCTCTCTGTATATAATGTAAAATAAACCCTCCCAAGTTTTGTTTTTCATCCCGAAGTCCGTCCTCAACCCCTACACTGTGCTTTCAGCCGCCTATAGTGACCGTATGACCCTCTCCGAGATTCAGGCATATTTGATTGCGCATACAGTAGAACCCCGCTGTTACCTTCCTCCCTGCTGCGTTTTCCCGGCTGCTACGTCGTTTTCATTCGGTCCCGGCATAGCTTCCATAGGATCCAATGTATAAGGAACCCCGTTGTTACGTAGTAGCTGTGAAAATGTTCCCGCGTGATACGTCGCAACTTAGCAGCCCAAACCCGCCTGTACTACAGCAGGCAACGCGCGCCAACCGCCATTTTGGCTTTTGACGAGGCTTGGCCGGGCTTGGCTATAGAATTGGCTGCAAGAAGCCGCACGCCAGTTCGAAAGGCCGCCACTAAGTGGCCATTCGTGAAAAATGCTCACTATAATCACTGTGATTACGGTCACCGCATGGTTTTTGGACGCATAGAGTTGGACGGGTCGACTCACGGAGGACGGAAACTCGGGAGAGGCCCCGACGTCACTCTTTGTGAAGCCGGAAGTTGGCGTTGCTCATGGCGTTGCTGCGCCTATCGGGCCAGCTCTCCTCTCTTGTTTACATTTCTCGCGAAACCACGCCGCGCCGCGCGCAACGGGCTGCTCGGACGTGCGCGCTCCGCAGCAATACTAAACAATCGTTAGCACGTTAGCGTGATTACGCTAAAGAGGGCGAAATTTCCCGCGCATATTCCTTTGTCCATTGCCATTGTCGTGGCACGGTGACGACGAGGAGCACGAGCCGCATGATGCCGGGGAGTTGCCAAATCCTAGCTTTGGAGAAGCCGTCGCGGCTCTGGAGTTCCTCCGCAGGTACGTCGCACCTGACAGCAACGCTGACAGCAATGTGGCCTTCCAGGCTAATGAGAAACGTGTGGTGATTTCTAGCGAGCGAAAGAAACGGCAAGCCACCATTCCAGACTTTTTTAAGTGCTAAGCGCATTCTGTGGAAATAAATTGTCTGTAGTGGAAGCAGCACTTTTTTCATTCATTTTCGGAGCTTTCCTCACTTGTGTTTTCCCGGCTGTTACGTTTTTCCCCCGGTTCAGTGAAAAACGTATGAACGGGGTTTCACTGTAAACGGAACAGCGTGCAACGGCACATTCACGATTTCTTCAAGCCTACTGCCGAGCCCGAATAAGTGCGTGGAAATAAAGGATTTCATTTTTTTTTTCTTAATCTGCTTTTTCGGACACCTGTTTATTCGGACATTTCCGCAGTCCCCGTGAGGTCCGAATAAACGGTCGGCAACTGTAGCAAGGAAAAAAGGGGGAGAGAGAGCTCGCGGTGCGGCCATGGCTGCGCAGGCCAAGCACATACACAATCCGCGCACATACGCAGCTTGCACGCCCCATTTTAGAGGTAATTTGCTGTGTGTGCAAATACTAGGCAAGCCGACATGGCATGGCATCATGCGCTGTATTCCTGCCCGTTTAGTGCTGGAGGATGCATAATCTCGAGTTCCAGAGATGCGTTAAAGTAAGAGGCAGACTAAGCATTTGGTCCCTGCTGCCGGTGCTTTTCATGATGGCATCGTCCCATTGCGGGCGATGCTATCAGCCACAGAGGTGCAGAGAACACAAAAGCACGGCCGGCTTTGCTTCGTACCACCAATGTGAAGATAATGTTGACAAGGCATGAAACTGTATCATTCGTCAGGGCGACTCTCAAATTCAACAATTTTTTTTTTTTTTCTCATTCCAATCTGCTTTTTCCACATGCCCGATAACTCGGAGCACTTCATGGCCCCTTCTGTGTGAGAAAAATTTATCAGTGACTGTACTTATGTGCATAAAAGATCAAATTTCAATGCAACGAAATTTCCATATAACAAAGCAAATTGCCACTATTACTTCGTTAAACCGAGCCTTAACTGTATAAGAACAAGGCTTGATATAATGGTGCCGATAGAACAAGATACTATTCTATTCCCATCACAAGACCAGCAGCACTAAAAGGCGAACTCACAGTGCCAGGGTTGACAAGCTTCAGCATGTCATGCTCCTCGTGCATTTTCCTTCCATGGCATGACCCACAGAGATCATAGTCTTCACACTGCAAGCACTTGTAACGCACTCCACGAATCTCCTGGTCACAAGCATCGCAGAGAACTCCAGCATGAACACCCTGCACTGGAGCTCCGTGCAATGTGCCAAGGCCAGCTGCAGCTGGATTTGCTGTACTGGGACCAGCTACAGCTGGCTTTCTCAGGGCGAGGATGTTCACATAAATTCTCAACAGGCCATCAGTCATGTTCTGCAGAGCTTGTGCCAGCTCTGCATCACTGGACATCACAATGTAGTCTCCCTCAGGATCTGCACACCAATGCAACAAAAACAGTCATTATGCCTGACAGTAAAAGAACCAATCAGTGTACTGCTAACTAGCATTGCATGCTTCATGCGAAAACATATAGTCAAGCGCCTTTATAAAGAAGCACTTGAGACTTGAAAAATCCTTCGTTATACAGGTCACTTCATTGTAAAGAGCGAACCATACAGCTCGCAAGTGAGCAGGCTAAGCGTGTCCAGCAGAAAAGCCTCTCATTTAACACGAGTCCAAGTGATGAAGAGTAAGAGAAGCCACTAGTTTTATTCTGTGCTCTTAGTCCGATGGAATGTGTGACTGCAGCCGACTTTATGGCATTCATGTTCGCGGAATGCTAGTGCTGCTTGTCAAAGTCTTCGGTTGTATGACTGAGTGGGCTTCTTTTTTTTTCCCATAGCAGGTGAGGCTGCCACAGTCGCTGTGAAATCCAGACCCTCCGGTGTGATCTTTGTTGTTGCATCAGTCAAAGCTCCATGTGCACACTGCAGCTAAAAGGCAGCTGCAGAGGGCCACTGACAGTGCCACTACGTCCTTTCATTGTCAAGTAACAAATCAGCCGGCGGTGTCACCAGAATTCTTTCACTATACCCTTTGTGAAGATTGCATTCAGACGATTTAGTGGCATACCCTTTGAAACAGGGCCATTACAAATAGTCACCTAGCTTGCTTGAGTTACTCAGGTATACTATAGATGCTTTTCATTCTAGCATTTTTGTATACATCTCCCTAACCTTTTTCGCTCTTCCCCAAAGCTTCTCTATCTACCTTGTAGCACTACCTATGCCTGTAATGGATCCGATCGTATCAATCCCTTCCCTACTTCTTTTATTTATTTTTTTCATTGCAGTACCATAGCACAGTACCTCTTGGGCAAAAAGGCTTTTCCTCTCCATGCCCTTCAAGGGTGCCGTACAGCAGAGGGACCGTATAACACTTGCTGGAACATTGCCCTGGTAGCACAGTCATTGGGAGCCATCCTGCCATATAGTGGCATGTTACAGTGTTTTCTAATATGGTTGTGTCGCCCTTGAATTGTGCGAGCCCTGGATCAGGTGCACCGTGAGAATAGGGTGCAACAGCTAATGCCAAGATAGACAAACGCCTTCCGGCTACTCTGGGCCTTTCCCTTGCGGCCCTGTCTCGCTCCCATTAGAGACTGAACGAGCATCCGCTTCAGATGCACGAAACGCACACAGGAGAGATAATCGTCCCCTTGAGTGCTTGGACCCCCACTGTGTTCTAGGCGAACCCCAGTGGAACATAGTGCGATAGAGAGCACACTTTGTTGTTGAATTTACTATGCACACGAAAGATAGTTCAGCAGGCACACGTGGAAACCTTTGTTACACAGGTTGCTTCCTTGTAGAGGCACATCACGGCAATGTCATTGCTTTCATTAGCATTTCTGAAAAAATAACGCTGCAATATCATTTTGAGTATGGCCTCTGATTGAACTGCTGGATGAACGAAACATGGTTCTTGACTCCATTTAGTCTCCCACAGGCTTAATGATTAGAAAGGTTGGTTTGGTGCCGAAACTACTACAGCCCCCAACGCCTGTTGTTTCACAACATACAAAACAGCAGACTGGCAACTGTGTGTGTGAAATAATGATAAAGAGTGAAAAATAATTTATTCAGTGAGCAGCTCCTCTCTTGCATTCAGTTTGCCCTTATCATTAGTCCATACCTTATCCTGTACACTGTGATAGCAGCAATGAAAGAGCAAGTGCACAGCTTGCCACAAACATATCAAAAGTAGTCAATTGCATTCAGTGTGCACTATTGTGTCATAAAAGCATGGAGTTGAAACTACGCCTTTTACCTCGGACATGGGGGAAACAGAAATCTTGGGCAGCCTTTTTTGTAGACCTAGCCTTCAGAAGTTGAGCCAACAAATTTAACCCTTTGATGAGGTTTGAAAGAATGTGCCTTTTTCAAACAAAAACTGCTACCTAGCACTACTGATGAGGTGTTGCTATTTCCCAAAAGTTTTTTTAATGCACTGTCGCCCATCGGCGACACCAGCAATGATTTCTCACTTCAGGCAACAGCAAATACCACAATGGTGGCCTATTCATATTCACCAAACTTTAGTGGCACTTTGCTGGTGCCTACACTTTCACTGTAGCCTTGCATGCTGGTTATTTCAAATATAAAAATATGTTTTGTAAATTTTATTATATTTGCAAAGAAATTCTCGTTACAGAAAACCTATATTGACTGATCAATTTACAACCATACTGCCCCACCATGGTAGTCCAGTGGCTATGTCACCGCACTGCTGAGCTCAAGGTTGCAGGTTCGATCCTGCTTGCAGTGGCCACCTTTCGATTAAGGAAATCTTGTGCAACTGGGTGCATGTTAAAAAATCCTAGCAAGCCAAAATTAATCTGGAATCATAATATGTGTGCCTCATAATATGATTGTGGTTTTAGTATGTAATACCCCAGAATTAAATTATTCTTTTACAAACATACTGCACTTGTGAAGCGAGTTTGTCCACGCACCCTTCCAACTAACGATGAAATCCATGTTAGCCAATGCTGGAAAGGCTGCCCGGATTCTATCGTGGAGGGTTTTAAAGTTCCGTAGGTCCTCAATGACAAATCGACGGATCTCTTCATCTTCCAGGTAAGCCTTGACCGTCACCTTCACGGGGTCCATCTGCAGAACATGCATGCATGCGATTACTGGTTGCTTGGCTGAAGTGCCAATCAGCTTTTACCTTACAGCAAGTACACAACGAATTGCCCTTACAATAAAAAAGCAGAGATCAAACCTTCGTGTGCAAACCCAGCTTTTCAGAATCACTTTTTTCAACACCTATTCTTAGCCATAAAAGCTAGCTTTACACAAGTGGATAACAAGGAAGCTGAACACCTGCTCATAAAGGTAATCGAATTGTGGTAATTAAAGCTGTGTTTCATCCCCACCCCACGGAGACACTTCCATCTATGGAACATCCAAATCGCATCCCAAAAGCCATGTCTGGCTTCAGAGATACCTTGTTAATGATGTTCCATGGTTACCGTAGAGCTATTTCTAGTTGATGTCAATCAACAACAGCCTTCCTGGGTGAGTTGTAGGTGATGATAGGGAATACGAACCACATAAATTATTGCGGAGTTGAGCTTTCCACTCTGGGGGCAGCTCAGCAGTTCTTTGCACCCATTGAGCGTTCCTAACTTCCAGAAATTGAGCTTCCTGTTCTTTAAGAGCTTCAACCACTTTCTTCACTGCATAAAGCCTCTGCAAGTTTCTTCCGCTCTTCAAAATTCTCCTTTGGATAGTCATTTCTTCATATGCTGAAGGCAGAGTCAATGTACAAGGCACTCTATTGTGCCACGCTCCGCATGAAGATAGTAGAAGGAGCATCAGGTTTTAGACTACACTACCTTTTGGATTGACCCAAATTTTTAGACTGCACTATCTCCGGTATTAGCCAACAAAAAGAGGCCAGAAACCCACAAACCTGAGATGGAAAAATGGGGATAACTCACTGAAGAAACAGATGATGTACTGCCCAGAAACTTGGGCTTTCATTTTCCACATTGGCAATCAAAAGACATCTTTATACATTGGTGATGAACGCAACTCGTCTTGGCAGATTTGTCTGCAGTGTCACCTATACGATATTGCAATGCTTCTCACTTTTGATCACCCTGCACAAAGGGCCCCAACTGTCATAAGACTGATTATACATTAAGTGAACCATACCCTCCTATGCAACCAATGCAGGCCTAATTGATGCTTTCACACCATTTTCAATGGAGTGTATATCTATATATAGGCAGTCATATGCAGCTGTCTGGATTACTTGCCTGCTAAACATTTTTGTACCTTACTATGGTTACTGTAAACAGTATCATCCCAAGAAAGGCTGTACCAAACATGTGTTACCAGTTTGTTGCATCCTCTTTAATACTGGAGGGCCTAAGTCCACCAAGCTTACTTAAGGGCACAGCAACCAATTGCTGCATGAAATAGCCTTCAGCTGCCTTTAACACTGACTGATGCTGCTCAGAATCCAGTACGAAAAAAATTGCCGTCACCATTCATCACAAGTCAAACTTGCACACATGCAGCAAGTAGGCATCATGCTAACCACACTGATGCGCAAAATAAGGGTCATGCACAGAGCAGAAAAACACATATGTACAGTCGTGTGCAATATGAGCTGCAACACAGTGCTTGTGGTAGGGGCCTGAAGACTGCATGCTGGCACAGACATACTAAAAATTGGAGAACTAAACGCCATTCCGAATACTGATATTTATGAAACCAATTTTTTGTATGTTCATGCCCCTGTGTAGTCTTGGGGCACCTTCAACCTCAGTCACCGTATTGCAGCTCATATTGCATGCGACTGTACACTGTCACAGTTTATAGTGCAACTAAGTTATTACCATTCTGGTAGAACAGCAAGTATACTATTGTAGCAACACACAGAGAGAAAAAATTGATCATCACAACATAAGAGACAGTGAAGAGCGCACTGACTTTGAGCACACAGATGTCTGCATTCATGCATTTGCCCTGATGAAACTTCTATCAGCGCACGCAAGCTGTATACGACTGCACCTTTATTACTGTTGGGCACTGGGCTGGCATTAAGACAAACAGGATTCAAGACCTGGCCTCCCTCTAAAAGGTCATCCTGCCTTGAAGGGAACTGCATGCAACCCAAGTGCATTTTCTTTCTGCAAGTATATTTAGTGCAGAACCTTTCTTTGAGCTAGTTGGTGGATCAGACTCAAAGAAATTTATTCTCCCTTCTCGACAAGGAACTGCTTTTTCTGGGTAACGCTCTGAACATATCATTTTATTAGTATGTGCAGCTGATCGCAGAGCATCCATTCTTCTTTCTGTTTGCAACATGTTCAATGTAGACACGAGACTTGGCGGTGCTTAAAAGGAGGTTTCTAATTCCAAATAAAAACAGTTGGAAGTTGGCACCTGTCCGGTCATAAGTCCTCATCTAGTTTGTGCCGTAAATTTCTTTGAATATATTCTGTGGCACTTCTGTAGTGTCCTTCCAACCTCTTTTTATGCCCCAGTCAGACGAGCAAATCTACCAATCTATCTTGCCAAAGTGACAGAGACTTCGTCTGTGTCACTTCGTGCCACAAACCTACTTACTGTACCAACACCCCCCCCCCCCCCAATTGTCCATCCTTTTGCATAAACCTTGCGCTTGCACAGACACAGCAAACGCGCATAAGCAGGGTTTGAACGGCACTTGCACCTGTGCGCTGTGTCGTCTGCTACGCTGCTACTTCACACCTGTACACCTGCACCAAGACAGCGCCGACAGTAGAGAGGGTGCAGCAATATCACGAACCAGCCTTCTATCTTTTGAAACGAACAGCATAGTTAAGAGGGCACCACTGCTGCACTGCTCAAAACAATTGGCAGGCTACAGCACCTGATGAACTGGTTCAGGTGGTGCAGGCAAATCAGACAGGTACAAACCTTACAAGCTCATTCGCAAAATGAACACGGCAAGGCCATAGACAAACAGGTTCTAGCAGTCACCAGAGTAAACATCTCCCTCAGATACAAAGCAGAGATTTGTTGATAGCATCAAGATATTAATAGTGCCATTAACAGTGTGCCAGAGCATGACCGTTACAAAATAAGAAAACACGTGTCATAAGCGCACATGCCAGGGGCTGCATTGTAATAAAATTTATTTTCTCTCTCTATTTGCATGTCTAGCTGTTTCAGTGGGTTGTATGAGCAGTTAACACACTACCAAAACTTTTTCGTTTAGGTGTCCCAGGAAGTGCTGATGTAGTTCCATATGGTTGTGCAAACTGTGGTGTTTTGGCTGCGATGTACTTTCGTGGGCAATATGAGTGGGAACACAGGGACTGTGGGACTGCGTGTAATCCTGTGGGACTCTTACGTTAATTAGCTTGGATGATGAGAGATGACCGTTAACCTGCACCATTTGAAACCGGTTACACAAGTAGTCTCCAAGATTAGTGAAGGATCAGATATACCAAATGATTCGAGTTTAACAAGTAGTATGCAATAGTTTATCATGTCGAATGCCTTCGTCAGATCAAAGAATACAGAACCCACAATTAGACCTCTGTCAATAGTCGTGCACATTTGTTTTCTCCTGTGAAACCTGGCGACCGTCTTTCTGGCTGATGCAACATGAAAGGAATACCATGCAACCCACCAGGCACAGTGCTGGTGCTTTTCTGGGCTTCTTATCATAGTGTGTTTCGAAATACTAAAAACATATGCATGCTTACTGAACGGAACGAGTAGAAGAGTGCGTGTTTTATGCAACCAAAAGGCTGAGCAGATGATCAGGAACACTGCATGATCTGTGGTTGGAAAAGTGCAAGCTTAGATGCCGTTATTGATGTATCCTAACAGTTTGTGGTGTTTAGTTTTTGTGAATTATATTAATTTCAATTGTTTTGAGAGCATATTAGTTTATGAATGCAGAAATTTTTGCACATGTTTAAACGGACACTAAAGCAAAACAATAAATCAGTTTAAACTGATAAAGCATTGTTTGAGAACTCTGCAGGAGGTCATTTCAAAATAATAGTTTGAATATTAAATGAGAAAAATGAAGGTGAAAGTATCAGTATTTGAATTTCACGCCAAAACCTGGACACCATTACGTCAGTGTGACATCAGGGTTTCCAAGGTATGTTTTCGTATTTGGGCCACATTGGCTCAGTAAGGTTGCCCCAAACTTGCTATGTTTAATATTTGTTTTCTTTAGAACACAACGCAGTCAATCTGTACCACTAAATAAGTAAGTGGGTCCTAGAAGACGCTATCAAAATCCATGACGTCACAGCAACCTAGCGTGGGAACTTCAAAAAGGCGTCGCCACATGTATTTCACTTTTGCGCTTTTTCTTTCTTACTAAGTGTAATGAATGAATGTGTGGTTTTTATTGGCGCAAGGGCCAAGTATGGCCAAAGAGCGCCATGCAAGTGTTAGTGATTTCGCAATGGAGTGATGGGCTCTATAAGATGTGACGTGGCTGTAAAGGGGCCTAAAATATAGTCACTGTAAAGTGCGTAAAATATACGTGCAATAAAATTATGGCGATGACAAATGACGTGTACTATGAGCATTAAGGTGCATTGCAAAATAATGGTACGATATAAAAAATGCAGAAATTTCTAAAATTCACTAGAGCACCATGGCCTCGTTAGAGCCCTTGCGACACAAGGGCCTGGAGGCATGTGCTATATAAAACAACTATCACAGCGGCACCCTCTGGAAAGGGGATGCGCTACGAATTTATTGGGCTCATAACATGTAGGACAACCTTATTTAAAAAATTGAAGACTACTTTGGTGTTGAAAAATGGTTCCTTACCAAGGAACATAGCTGGGTGAAGAGGTATGCTATAACGATATGCAAGAGGAAAATGTTTCTTTCAGATTCGGCTTTGCGACACTCCAAGAGGATGTGGAGGATGGTCAGCCTCTCACCACATCGACCACAGGTTGGCGGTTCATTTCCAGTAAGCAGAAAATTGTGTGTACCAAATGTGTGCCCTATTCTGAGGCGGCAGAATAGGACATCTGTTCGCCGTGATTTTGTTGGGGAGGGCCAAAAACCTAACTGTGGCTTTATAACGTGCAGTTTATTGTTTATTTCTGCCTTCCACATCCGTTGCCAGTGTTGTAGTTTCTTAAGCAAGAAAGCTTCAGATCTGTGACAGGGACAGCAGCTGTAGGAAAAGGGTTTAGTGGTGTGAATGATGTGGCCATTTTATCAGCCAGTACATTACCCTCGATACCTCTATCGCCAGGTACCCAGCATATTACTACGTGTATATGTGACATGTAAATACTGCATAGGAGGGAGTAAAGTTTAATAAAAACAGGATTTTTAAGCTTTTGTAATGAAATTAACGCTTTTACAATACTTAGCGAGTCTGTGTATACAATTGCTCTGTTGAGTTTTAATTTCTGTATATGTCTTACTCCAGACAGTACTGCATAGGCTTCTGCAGTGAAGATACTTGTTTGCGGGTTCAGTAAGTCAGATATAGAAAGAGAGGGACCAACAGCAGCATAAGATACACCAGCATGTGATTTAGACGCGTCTGTGTAGAATTCAGAGCAGCTGTACTTTGATTGAAGTTCGCGGAAATGCATAGCGATTTCGATGTCAGGTGCGTGTTTTGTGACCTCTACAAAGGATACGTCACACTATCACCTGCCACTCCCGGGGCAGTAATAGCTTAGTTGGATGCATTAGTCGATGTTCGAGAACAGGGACATCCCTTTCCGTGCTAAGTTTTTTTGCGTGCAGTGAGAAAGGGAGTCTCATGGAGGGTTTATTATGAAACAGTGTTTGACACGTTATGTCGTTAACAGTTTTGAAACACGGATGTTCTTTAATGGAGCGCACATTGAGAAAATAGGTAAAGCTGATGTACGTTCTCTGAAAATGTAGTGACCACTCGTCTGACTCTGCATATAGACTTTCCACCGGGCATGTTCTAAATGCGTCAGTGGCCAGGCGGATACCTAGATGATGAACGGGGTCTAACATTTTTAGCGCACTCGGTGCAGCAGAGTGATATACTACGGCACCATAATCTAACCGCGATCTAACTAGGCTTCTGTAGAGATTCAACAGGCACCTCCTGTCGCTACCCCATGTAGTGTGGGATAGAACTTTAAGTAAGTTCATCGTTTTTAGATATTTTTCTTTAAGATATTTTATGTGTGAAATGAAAGTGAGCTTGGAGTCGAGAATGACACCTAGAAATTTGTGCTCTTTCTTGAAGGAAATTTGTTGTCCACCAAGTTCTACACAGGGATCAGCTACCAGGCCTCTCTTTCTTGTGAAGAGAACACAAGAACTTTTATGCGGGTTGATTTTAAATCCATTTTGGTCAGCCCACTTGGACACCTTATTTAAGCCCTGCTGTACCTGTCTTTCACACACTGTAAGGTTGCAGGATTTGAAACCTATCTGTATATCGTCTACGTAGATGGAATAAAAAATGGCTGGGGGCAGTGAAGAACGAAGTGTATTCATCTGAACGATAAAGAGAGTGCAGCTGAGCACACCTCCCTGGGGTACACCAGTTTCCTGCGTAAAAGGACGTGACAGTGCATTACCGACTTTTACTCAGACGGTACGATTTGACAAATAGCTTTCAATTGTGTTCAGCATATTTCCACGGATGCCAATTTCCGACAGGTCTCGCAAGATCCTGTAACGCCATGCCGTGTCATACGCTTTCTCCATGTCGAGGAATATCGATAGGAAATACTGTCCATGTATAAATGCATCGCGGATATTTCCTTCAATGCGCATCAGATGATCGGTTGTCGACCGCCCTTCTCTGAAACCACACTGATAAGGATCGAGCATATTGTTGAGTTCAAGGAAATGTATAAGTCTGCGATTTATCATTTTTTCAAAAAGCTTACACAGACAATTTGTTAGAGCTATCAGACGGTAACTAGCCGCCAAGGAAGGGTCTTTTCCCAGCTTCAGAACAGGAACTACGATCGCTTCCTTCCATGTGGATGGGAGGTATCCCGCAGCCCAAATTGTGTTAAAAAGTGCGAGTAGTGCGATTTGTGTGTCAGTGTGCAAGTTTCTGATCATGTCAGACATGACCCTGTCAGGTCCCGGCGCAGAGCTTTTGCATGTGTTCAAGGCAGCTCTCAACTCGGCAATACTAAAAGGTCGGTTATATGGTTCATTCTGTCTGCATTTTCTTTTGATTGGCTTACGTTCCTCTATTTCTCTATGTTTAAGGAAGGATTGGGACTAATGGATTGAGCTCAACACACGCTCAAGGTGCTCCCCTTGGGTGTCTGCCTGTTCTTCTAAGGTATTTACTTGATCGTTCACCAAAGGCAACGGATTTATTTGCGGCCCTTTTAGCTTCCTTACGCCATTCCAAACTTTATTGAAAATAATCCCTCGAATTGATACTGCCGCGAGGGGCACCTGTAAGGCTACCTGGCGACAAGCTACGGACTTGCCTGCAAGGATTGCTACACTGCCGGACGAGGTGTTAGCCTCATCACGGTCCTTGCGGAAAATGGTGTACTGTCGGAGGAAGTTTGTGTGTTTTGATTTTAAGTGTTTCCTGTAAACACAGCACTTTTGGATTGTGTTTGTGGATGAGTTCTTGTACGTCATCAAGGTTTTTAAGAAGACCTCTGACGTTCCATTGAATAATTTGTGTATCCATATTGGAAGTAAATAAGTGCTGTGTGTACGGAAACGGAAGCGATGCCTTAGATTACAGAGCTCTTTCGAGGCCCTGTGATGGGGGTTCTGCCTTTCCTGAAGCGTTCGAGGGAGCCTCGCCGCTCCTTAGGCGCTTGAAGCGCCTTGAGGATAGGTGTAGTGTCCATTGCCTCTTGTGAGGGGCCGGACACGTGCTCTTGCGAGCGAGAAGTTACCAGGGAGAATCCCGCCTCGGAGAGCAACACCCCTACGCCAACCAGCCCAGAGGTCGATGGGGCTCCCCGAGGGATTTGGCTGCACCGGCCGTTGCCAGCGCTGGAAGGGGCCGGGGAGGTTGGGGCAGCCTCGGCTGCGCCCACCTTTGGGGTCGAAGGTCCCTTCTGCTCGGTTGGCGGAGCAGCGCTAGCTGCAACCGCTGCGGGGTTGCAGCTAACTGCCGACTCACTGCTTGTGGGTTGAACAGCCACCGGAGGCCGTTGTGACGCTGCCCCCCGACGCATCACATCGGCAAAGGTTTTCTTGGGCAGGTATGAAACCCGCCTGCGTACCTCCTTCAAACTTATGTTTTCCTTGACTTTGATTGTAACAATTTTCTTTTTTCCAGGATGGGCACGACCGCGAATATGCGGCGTGCTCCCCATCACAATTTACAGTGGAGAACGTTAGCACAAGCTTCTGTGGTGCGTTTGTGGGCACTGCATCTCGCACATGTTTGGCGGCCCCGGCAGCTCTGCGAACTGTGACTGAAGCGCTGGCATTTGAAACATCGGAGTGGATTGGGCATGTAAGGCCTGACACAGAGTTTTATGTAGCCAGCCTCAATTGATTTGGGCAGGACACTTGAATTGAAGGTGAGAATTAGGTGTTTGGTAGCAATTTCTTTACCATCGCACCTCACCTTTATTCTTTTCACATTACCAAAATTTCGCTCATTGAAGCCCTCTAGGAGCTCTGCCTCTGTCAGCTGAAGCAGGTCATCATCTGAGACAACGCCGCGTGTAGTGTTCATAGTGCGGTGCAGAGTCACTGTCACTTGAAAGTCCCCAAAAGACACTAGATTGTGTAACTTTTCATATTGTTTCAGATCACGGAGCTCCAAAAGGAGATCTCTACTTGCCATCCTTGATGCCTTGTAACCTGGACCAAGAGCCTCAGTTAAAGACTTCGAAACTAGAAATGGGGAGATTGTGCGTACTTGTTTATCTGACTTTTCCGAATGAATAACGTGAAATCGTGGGAAGTTGGGTCTTTGTCGTCCAAAAATACATCTTCGGTGCGCCCTCTTTTCTGAGGGCGATCTGGGAGGGGAGGGAAAGAACTAGCCATAGAATAACGTAATTTTCGGCAAGAACGCCAGCCACCCACCGTGGAGCCCTACAAGGGGACGTTACAGGGACTGTAAAAACAGGTCCTGCAAATGTCAGCTGTACGTTATCACTATAACCAAATATGAGATAACCTAGGTTGGTTATTCACACGAGGTTAACCCTTGCTGCCTGGAAAAATTGGAAGTAAACGGAAGCTAGGAGAAGACAGGAAAGATGAAAAGTAAGGGAAAGACGAAGATTGGAGGGAGAGAGAGAGAAGCAGGAAAAGGCAACTACCAATTTCCCCCGGGTGGGTCAGTCCGGGAGTGCCGTCTACGTTGTGGGGATGCGCGACTCTCACGCATCCCCTGATATGTTGTTTTCCCGCACGGCTCGTGTGGCCTGGCGCCCGCGGTGGTCGGAGTGGTACAAGCGCGGCGCGAGAGATGGCGCGAGTGTTGCGCTGCTAACGCCGCCAACAGGCGGGGTTACTTGGGCGCCGGGAGACAAGGCGCTTCCTCTTTCCCGGCGGGTCGGCGAACAGCGTGGACATTCCGCGCGCGCGGCGACCCATGCTTCTGCGAGATCGCCTCGCGTGGCCGCCTTCGAACGCACCACCGTTGGCGTGACCGTACACGCAGACAACCAGGCGTTAGATCCAGCATCATAGGGCGAACATATTCGCTCGCTATCGGTCGCGGTAAGTCGGACTTCTAGATTTGTCGCGCGCCCATCGGCATGTTTTGTGGATAGCAACTCAGCTAGCAGGCATTGATCTATGAAAGGTGCAATAAATGCCCTTGTGATTGTTTGCACTACTGTGTTGTCGTTCCTTTGTCCCAAGAGCACGGAGGAGAACCCCACAACGTGAAGCAGAGGCCAAAGAGGTGTGTTGCCTCCGCCGAGGGGCCTTAAAGGTCCAAACCCCCGGCATCGGCTCAACCCCCAGGATCCCCCTTTCCCCAGACACGGCTAAGCCGCGCATGGCTACACGCGGGAGGGGCCAACCCTCATGTGCTCGGGTACGTGGTGTCGCAACACACCAAACGCCTGCTGACGCAGACGCCCCAGCGGGGGATGCTTATTAAGTGTCTTATTGTGGTAAGATTGAAGTTTTTGGTGTTGTAGAAGGGTAATTTAATGATGCAGAAGAAATCATTTTTCTCTTTAGTGTCCCTTTAAATTTCACACACAAGGCACACTGGTCGATCGCAGCGCCCCGCTGGCAGCGTCATCGCAGAAGCGTCCCCGGTTCTCCCATTGTTTTGCTGTGTGAACGACACACTGCCCCATTCCAGTACACCATAATGAAACATAAAAAGCATCAGCGGGCCGCTAAAGATGGATGACACACGACAAAATTTGCACATGCTTTGAAACAGTTCTTCATCTGTTCTTGCTTGTCTTTGCATGGTTATGTATTGTAGATGAGTAAGCATCATTGGAAGACGTATTATGAGTGCGTGAAAATTTTTTATGAAGTTTTTACTCCACGAATGCTTTAATTGTGTAGCCATATCCACGTTTTAGACGAAGCCTCTTACAACACCAGCCAACAAAATGGGTGGATGGATGTTACGAGCATCTCTTTTGGAACATAACGGTCGGTTGCGCCACCAAGCTCTTGCTATTATACTACCTAATGTCCTAACTGTAAAAAAAAGGAAAAAAAGGAAAAAATGCATGAATTCCCATACCCAGATTTTCTGACCCCTTATTGTCAACTTTGTTTTTGTACATGTAACTATGGCAGCGAGAATTCATGACGTAACGGTCTTATTGGCTATGGGTGGCCAGTGAAATGCCGTAAGCTTCTTGCCATTATGTAAGCTGTTTTCAACTGACGCAGGCGCATTGGGAGCGTCAACAGTTAGCGAAAGAGCGGCCTCCTTTCCCCTCTGTTTTCAACAGCGCCGTCCGCATATCTCAGTTTCCAGGCTATTTGCTACGCGTTCACGTGTTCCCGCTGATACACGATAGTACAGCCGCTTGACCCCCGAAACGGCTATGCCCAAAATCGTGCCGTTTGAGCAAGCGACGCACAGTGATGGTGATTACGACTACACCCTTCGAGATGGGTAAGTCGTGAAGTGCATGCGTGGCCAAGCCAAATAAAGAAGGAAAAGAAGGCAGAAAAAAAAAGAACTTCGTCCACTGCAACCAATATCGATCTAAATGATCACCGCCGGCGCAACACCACCAATGTTCTAGGCGGTGTTTCGTCGTCTCGATTGACAGTAGTCTGGGCAGTGCACTACGAGGCGCCAGCAAACATCAGCGCGGGCGGGAGCGCTGCACATGCTTGTGTATCCCCATTGCTTCGACAGCTCTCCGGCCACTCAATCCGCCTGATGCAGAGCAAAATATGGAGCACCTTGTGCTGGACTGCCCGAAGTTGCTACCTCACCCAAGAGAGGCTCCCACAGGCTCTCAGATTTGTGCCCAATGAAGCAGGGCGCGGAGATGCGGTTACTTCTGTCACCAAGGCTCAGCTTCAGATGTGGTGGAAATTGGTCAGCCAGTGACAGTTGCCCTCTTTCTTCCCACCTCATTCTCTATGGATCCCTATCTATTTCTATGTTCAAACTTTTCGGGCAGGACACAGTGAGTGTGACCACCCGTTCCAAAGGGGAGGGCCACTACAATCACAATCACGAGACTTCCGCCTGTCACAATTCCGTTCAATGCTGAGCACATCCGATAGGGAGTCCGTGAAGGCGTCAGGTAGGAGACCGGTACATCCCACATGCTGCATCGTCTCCTCTACCGTCCCACATTGCAAACACACCGTTTGTAAATTGTTCGTGAATCTAGCGGACCACAGTTGAGTCCCGAGTCCACCACAGCGCGCCGCTGCCAGTAGCCTGCTTCTTAATTATCTTCTTTTTTGATGGACTGTTTCTTCGCAATATATAGCTCCAAGTGTCGTTTTTTTCTTGGCCGCTGGCATCCACTTCGCAGTCTCAGCGAACCGGACCATGTCACAAACCTTAAAAGCCGAGTGTCTATTGTGCGATCCCTGTGCCGTCGGGTTAACAGTCAGGAGGCCATATCACCCAGGCTTTGTTTTCTTTTCTTCAGGCGGTTGGAGCAGCTGGCAAAGATGGCATGCATCCACACCTTTCGGGCAAGATAGGCTTCCGGTAACCGAGAGAGCCTCAGTTCAAATATACATTTCGTCGCAGCCTCCCTCGCTACGAAAGCGGAACATACCAGTTCACCCTGGATGGCCTCCACCACTACGTGCTTCTGCACATCGAGGGCAAGCCTGCCAGCATCACGTTGGCGCCTCTCGAGGAACTCCCTCGTTCCGGAGAACAAGCACAGCGTTGTGTTGCCATGAGTCCCGGCACAGCCACCACCTTCCAAAGGCCCCTCACCCCTTCGTACCCACTGAACGACCTAAGAGCCTGTTTACCCAAGACCCTTCTGCAACGCACTGACTTCACATTTATCTGCTTCTCGTGCTGGAGGAGGTAATTTGGGCCCGCAATAAGGTAGACGCCCAAGTATTTCGCCATATCCATCAGAGGCACACTGCTGCTTTGCAGAAACCACTTTGCATGACGGGTTGCTCCAGACACCATGCCATCACTCCACACTTTGCCTGGCTAAATTTTAGGCAAGATCACTCACCGCTTTGCCGCACATATCCAGTAATCTCTGCAGGTCTTCGGCACTGCCCGCGAGAAGAGCGATGTCATCAGCGTACCTCAAACACAGGTATCTGCTGAGCTACCTGCTGTCACTGTACCCTGCGTTGCAATGTGAAACCACACTGCAATGCCTTGCGCCTTTGGGCAACACCCACCAGGTAAACCATAAACAGGAGTCGGGACAGTGGACACCCCTGGTGAAGTCTACGTCTGATGGAGATGGGGATTCGTTGCGTACTGCCCCATTCCACCTTTGCCGTCAAACCAGTATACATGGCTTCAAGCAGCTGTGTATCTGCTAAGCTGAGGCCCATTTCCCACAGTATCCTCCACAGGATGGGCATGTGCATGCTATCATATGCTTTTTTGAGGTCCAGAAATACCACATACAACAGGCTTCGGGTCAGCTCAGCAATTTCTGTGCACTAGGTTATTACAAACAGATTGTCTTCTATACGCCGCCCAGGGCAAAAATCCTTCTGGAGCTCTCCCAGGACCCCTTTCCACTCAGCCCAGCTCTGTAGCCTGTCGTACTACTTGGGCACACGTCCTACAAATGACCTGTGTGACTGCCATTGGTCTATAATTAATCAAGTCTGTTCCGACTTCTACCCCTTTGTACAGTGGTATCACTCGGATCATTTTCTATGCAATTGTAGCGCTCGCCTGTGATGCCGCCCATTCCCATTCCCGGGCTGTTCGTGCTCTCCGAAGGTCCGCCTCAATGTCTTGCTCTCCAGCACTAAGTATGAATTGGTACGCACCTTCCAATGGGATCCTGCTGGCTTCAATCTCCTGTGGTTTATATAACCTGATGGCTGCTTTAGGTTCATTGGGCTCTGGAGGGCCTTGCCGAGCCCATAACCACTGGTCCAAAAGAGGTGCACAGTCTCTCCCAGTAACTGCATCCGCCTCAGCGGCCGCTCTTAGTGACCACTGCGGTCGCTGCCTGTTCCCAGCCTTGATTCACCTCCAGAACTTCTGTGGTGCCTGTCTACCAGCTGTCTTAAGCTCTGTCATGCTCATTGAGATGTCTGATCTTGGACTGCACGAGCACTGCTGCTTGAGATGTCGGATCTTGGAACGCACGAGCACTGCTGCCTCTTGCTTGCATGCGGTATACCTAGTCCATGCCTGCACTGTATACTCTTAAAACGGTTGCACCCTTTGGGATGTATATTTGTCCCACAACAATAATTGTCATCTGCCTCTCTTGCATTTCCTTTCTTGAAAACTCAGCACTAACTACTTTCCTGTCGAGAATGCTGCCTCACACTGATGACGTGCATGCAGTTCGTGACTGGGAAGTACCGGGCTCGCAGCGTTAAAGAGAGCAAACGCGGGCAAGATAGATGACAATCATTGTTGTGGGACAAGATAAGCCCCAAAGGGTGTAAATTTTTTTATGAGTGCTATGGCATCCAAGTCCCCACTCCGACATGTGTGGCGATGTGGCACAACTGTCGGCAGCAGTTGCCAAGCGCGAGCTCCAACTGGTGAACAAAGGAGCACACGGCCAAGCGTATCGCGCTGCCCGGTGCCGATTCCTCGGTCGGCCGGTGTATCCCGAGACGAAATACGAAAACGACTGCTGTTACCGTGGGCTGCATACACGGTTAAAATGTAACCAAAGTGTTTTCGATTCAGTTCTCCAGGAAACGCTAGTGAAGCCTCAGTGTGGTTAGCTGTGCAAGGCGCGGTATTAGAGATTTTCAGTTTAGGGGACGCAAGGCATTGGGGCCCCTAGCGCTTGGGTGCATTTGTGTACGCAAGCAGAAACATGTTATAGGTTAGCGGCCCCAAATGCAAGCCGCAGCGAGGTCGCATGCGCTAGCAGCGCCATCAACGTCTGATCTTTTCTGCGTTATCATTTTTAAAACATGAAATCAAGCATATCAAGTAAAGCACTTAAAACTATTCTTATTAAAAGCAGTTAATAGAGATGTTTAGAGTGTCCAGTATTCGGATAAACGCAGGCTGGGGCGTTGGGACGGAGCCATGAATGGGAGTGGCCTGCATGGTGCAGCCACCTGGTGGCGCACCATGCTAATACAGCTAATATTGCAGTAACCATCATCAGCCGGGTTACGCCCACTGCAGGGCAAAGGCCTCTCCCATACTTCTCCAACTACCCCGGTCATGTACTAATTGTGGCCATGCCATCTCTACAAACTTCTTAATCTCATCCGCCCACCTAACTTTCTGCCGCCCCCTGCTACGCTTCCCTTCCCTTGGGATCCAGTCCGTAACCCTTAATGACCATCGGTTATCCTCCCTCCTCATTACATGTCCTGCCCATTTCTTTTTCTTGATTTCAACTAAGATGTCATTACCTCGCGTTTTTTTCCCTCACCCAATCTGCTCTTTTCTTATCCCTTAACGTTACACCTATCATTCTTCTTTCCATAGCTCGTTGCGTCGTCCTCAATTTGAGTAGAACCCTTTTCGTAAGCCTCCAGGTTTCTGCCCCGTAGGTGATTACTGGTAAGATGCAGCTATTATACACTTTCCTCTTGAGGGATAATGGAAACCTGCTGTTCATGATCTGAGAATGCCTGCCAAACGCACCCCAGCCCATTCTTATTCTTCTGATTATTTCTGTCTCATGATCCGGATCTGCCGTCACTACCTGCCCTAAGTAGATGTATTCCCTTACTACTTCCAGTGCCTCGCTGCCTATTGTAAATTGTTGTTCTCTTCCGAGACTGTTAAACATTACTTTAGTTTTCTGCAGATTAATTTTCAAACCCACTCTTCTGCTTTGCCTCTCCAGGTCAGTGAGCATGCATTGCAATTGGTCCCCTGAGTTACTAAGCAAGGCAATATCATCAGCGAATCGCAAGTTACTAAGGTATTCTCCATTAACTTTTATCCCCAATTCTTCCCAATCCAAGTCTCTGAATACCTCCTGTAAACATGCGGTGAATAGCATTGGAGAGATCGTATCTCCCTGTTTGACGCCTTTCTTTATTGGTATTTTGTTGCTTTCTTTATGGAGGACTACGGTGGCTGTGGAGCCGCTATAGATATCTTTCAGTATTTTTACATATGGCTCATCTACACCATGATTCCGTAATGCCTCCATGACTGCTGAGGTTTCGACAGAATCAAACGCTTTCTCGTAATCAATGAAAGCTATATATAAGGGTTGGTTATATTCCGCACATTTCTCTATCACCTGATTGATAGTGTGAATATGATCTATTGTTGAGTAGCCTTTACGGAATCCTGCCTGGTCCTTTGCTTGACAGAAGTCTAAGGTGTTCCCGATTCTATTTGCGATTACCTTAGTGAATAGTTTGTAGGCAACGGACAGTAAGCTGATCGGTCTATAATTTTTCAAGTCTTTGGCATCCCCTTTCTTATGGATTAGGATTGTGTTAGTGTTCTTCCAAGATTCCGGTACGCTCGAGGTCATGAGGCATTGCGTATACAGGGTGGCCAGTTTCTCTAGAACAATCTGCCCACCATCCTTCAACAAATCTGCTGTTACCTGATTCTCCCCAGCTGCCTTCCCCCTTTGCATATCTCCTAAGGCTTTCTTTACTTCTTCCGGCATTACCTTTGGGATTTTGAATTCCTCTAGACTATTTTCTCTTCCATTATCGTCGTGGGTGTCACTGGTACTGTATAAATCTCTATAGAACTCCTCAGCCACTTGAACTATCTCATCCATATTAGTTATGATATTGCCGGCTTTGTCTCTTAACGCATACATCTGATTCTTGCCAATTCCTAGTTTCTTCTTCACTGTTTTTAGGCTTCCTACGTTCCTGAGAGCATGTTCAATTCTATCCATATTATACTTCCTGATGTCAGCTGTCTTACGCTTGTTGATTAACTTCGAAAGTTCTGCCAGTTCTATTCTAGTTGTAGGGTTAGAGGCTTTCATACATTGGCGTTTCTTGATCAGATCTTTCGTCTCCTGTGATAGCTAGTTTACTGGTATCCTGCCTAACGGTGTTGCCACCGACTTCCATTGCACACTCCTTAATGATGCCCACAGGATTGTCGTTCATTGCTTCAACACTAAGGTCCTCGTCCTGAGTTAAAGCCGAGTACCTGTTCTGTAGCTTGATCTGGAATTCCTCTATTTTCCCTCTTACCGCTAAGTCATTGATCGGCTTCTTATGTACCAGTTTCTTCCGTTCCCTTCTCAGGTCTAGGCTAATTCGAGTTCTTACCGTCCTGTGGTCACTGCAGCGCACCTTGCCGAGCACGTCCACATCTTGTATGATGCCAGGGTTAGCGCAGAGTATGAAGTCTATTTCATTTCTAGTCTCGCCGTTCGGGCTCCTCCACGTCCACTTTCGGCTATCCCGCTTGCGGGATAGCCGAATATTGCAGTAACCAAGTGTATTTTACTTTGCTGCGGGCATATATTTTTGGCAGCAACACAATTACGCCAGTGCCGAAAATTTACACCAGCAGCGACGTAGAATAGACTTGGTTAAAGCAATATTAGCTGCTTTTGTCCGTTTGAGCTTTGCGCCGCCAGGTGGATGCACCATGCAGGCCGCTCTAGAGTCCCTCAATAATTCCAAAGTACAGACAGGCTTTGATCCTGCCGACGACGCCAGCGATAGGCTGATCGGTGACATGTGACCTTGCTCCGCCCCTTTGCCGCCATGAAAGGTCCTGCGTGCCGGGCGAAGTGCACGCGTTTCACCTGTTGTGCTATGCACATTGCAGCGATAATTTTGTTCAGGGAGGGCCAAATTGCCATGTTGCTTTGCGGTTGGGTGCCGAAACCGGACGAACGATGGCAAGAAGTTATTTTGCATCCCGAGCGGCAACCAGAACCTAACCAGAAGAAAAGTATGCTTGCACAGAATTGGACGGAAGGACTTTGAACTGCCGGTAACTGCGTGGTTATGCGACGCAAGAAACACAGAACGATGCAGAGGTGCGATAGAAAGTATACGCGTGCATGCGTCGAGCTGTGATAGTATTTCACTCGCGCGCATGAATGTTGATGGCCTAAGCTTGTGGATATTATTTATTCTAGTTCGTAATGAGCCCGCTGAATAGCTCAGTATGTCCTAGGATGCAAAGGACCGAAATGCCTTGTTGCTGTGTGGGTGAGTGCCGAGATCAGACGGAGGACAGCAAGAAGTTATTTTGCATTCCGCACGGCAAACAAAACCTAACCAGAAGATAAATGTGGTCGCATAGAATCGGACGGAAAGACAGAACCGTCGGTAACTGCACGACTATGCGAGGAAAGTAACGTAGAGCGATACGAAGGTGCGAGAGAAAGTACACACGTGTGTGTGCAAAGCTGCGATAGTATTTCATTTACGCGCATGAAGTTTGACAGCCGAAGTTTGTGGAGATTGTTGATTTTAGTGCATTATGAGCCCGTTGACTTAGCAAGTGCAGTATGACCTAGCATGCAAGTAAATAGTAGGGCAGAAACGCATTAGCTCGCTGACAAATATCCGCATTGCGTTACGTACGATAAAAAATAAATTTCAGCAGCGAATTCTACTTTCACACTTTCCTGTGTTTGCGCACGTTGTTAACTGCGCTTTACAATATGTCCAAAAAGTCATTTCCAACTGTGCACATCCGAATCGTTTTTTGTGCATTGCATATGTGAATAAATATATTCCTAACTGCTTGCATTACTCTGCTTTTAAAAACAAATACTGCATAGCCACTGCTACTGGCCATCAAATAATAAAATGTAATAGTATAATACAATTTATCAAAGTACATTACATACAGCTGCGAGCTCGTTCCTTCCAAGTTTCCCTTACACTCGAAGAAGTTTCAGTAATCGGCGATGCCATTTTACTGATGAAAAACACACAACTGCAAATTAGCATAAGAAAAACGCCAGAAGCGATACACGTATCGCCAGCAAAACACAGTGCAGTAATAGCTAGGCCAATCCGCGTGCGTTTCGTATAAGGGCGCCCTAATTCTTACGGGGCTTTAGCGGTGCACGGAGGCGAAAAGGCATAAACACAACAATGCGCGTCATGATTCAAGTTTAAGTGGCGACGTCGCACGGTTCACGAGAACAGTCAACCGCATTCACACACGCGCACACACTACGCTCGATGTTGGTGTGCCGCGACATTAGATCGGCAGGAACACGATCGAGGAGACTCGCTGACATGATCCATACCGCCACTTTAGAATGTCACGACAGTTGCACTGGCTCATAACATTGAACCACAAAACAAAGCAGTCGTCGTGTAACTCGAAAAACACACTCAGCGGCAAGAAGACTATTGGCGCACTCGTTTCCACACACATACAGGATGTTGTTTAGTTGCCGTGAGGGTCGCACGTTTGAGCGACGTTATGTCGAAACTTTTCGGTCCAAGCCACTGTCAGCCTTCTTTTTTTTTACCCGAATTCTTCGTTCAAAGTAACCGCTATGTGTCCGCAGCACACTTACGAGCAAAAGAATTCCCAGAGCAAACAGGATTAAGCGCAAGCACACCAAGGCTCGCGCGATGATTGAGCGCAAACGAACGAAAGGTAAACATGCGGAATCGCGAGGCGATCAAGCACTCATTCCGCTCTCTTGAGCGTTTTTCTTTCTGCGCTCATTTGAAATGAAAGGACTAGATTTAGCAGTTCGGACCCTTCTTTCGTTTTTCACCACAGTCAGGCACCAGTAGCATTTTATTTCTGCGCGTGTGCAGATATTTTTTCACCTCACGAATGCCGCGGCGCCGCGGTTTAGCTTGGGCGTCGTCTGCTACAGGAACTTCCTAAGTGGCGCGCGCGGCAGATGTCGCTACCTTGTCATAGAGGGACCTTAGGCCGCTCCCGTTTATGGCTCCGCCCCAACTGCGTTTATCCACATACCGGACACGCTAAACCTCTCTAATAGAGACTTTTAGCGTGTCCGGTATTCGGACAGGCGCGGGCGGTTTTTCGGTTTAGCGGGGGCGTCAAGGTGAGTGGCCAGATTGGTGGCGCCAGCTGGTGGTGCAAAGCTCAACCACACAAACACAGAGCTAATTACTATATTCTGCTTAGCTGCTGGCGTAAATTTTCGCCAGTGGCGTAATCGTGTCCACAATTACGCCGCTGCCAAAAATTTGCACAAGTGGCGAAGCAGGATATGGTGAGTTACTGCAGTTTTAGCTATGCGTTTGTCTGGTTGAGCTCTACAACACCAGGCGGCTTCACCGCTCACGTTTACGCCCCGACCATCCGGTAATCCACCCAAACCGCTCCCGTTTACCGGAATAGCATACAAGCTAAAGGTCTCTAATATATATAAAAACGACGTCTGTTGACACTTGGCGAAAGATTTGTCAGATTATCTACCCGCTAGCTACTCGTAAGGTCTCCTACACCGCGAGAGTCGCGTGGGTAACGTGACCACTTAGGGGCAGCGGGGGCAGCGATGTTTTCGGCCGGCCAAACCCCCCCCCAAGAACGGAAGTAGACGTAGCAGTCTCCGCATGCGCAGTACCGTCGCCCCTAGTTCTTGCGTACGCAAGCCGCTTGCGTCCCCTAAACTAAAACTCTCTATAATTCTGGCGGCGCTCAAACCCAAAACCACGTCGTTTGGGCCGTTGGGCAACGCAATGAGGCCTTGACACAACTGTTGGCAGAAGAGCGAGTCCTCCTGCTGCGTTTACGCTGAAAAGATGGCAAGTGACAACACGTTCAAATATGCGATACGTTGACAAATCGTAGCGCAGGAACAAACAGGTAGACCGAAAAAGTCGTCTCTTATTACTGTCCATCTGTGTGTTTCCGTGCTACGATTTGTCATAACGTGGAACCAACAAGCCGAAACAGCCAGGAGACACGGACCTGCAGCTGCTGATAAGCAAAGCGCGGACAAATGGTCGGACGGCAAAGTTCCGACTGGTGTGACAGAAATTTGTTGACAGGACACCGCTGCGTAAATACCCTTGCAGTGGATGTTCAGAGAACATTTAATGGCTATTACATTGGTGAATGGGCGATGCGGAAAGATACGACCTGAACGATCTGTCCCCTGCCCAACACTACAGACATGGCACTAGGGGAGATGATCGCCGAGTTATTGGCCGAGGACTAGACGGAGCACGTAAATTGATACAGCTGAAGCGGTGCTTAAAGGAAGTGTTTCGAGGATAGCTTACCTGAGGTTGCGACGAGGTCGAAGACATATTCCAAAACTGCGGCCGATGGTTATCCATCGTATTTATACGCTCGAGCTTGTATGACTTGCAGCAGTTCAAATGTTCTCGACGGTTCTTCCGACCACTTCTATTTCCCTATGTCACCGCTGCAAGGAGACACAATTTTGTTGATAAACATTGGTCCGTTCTTGTCATGTGACAAGCTTCCCTTTTATGATTGGTCAAGAGCAGCCTGTAAGGGCATGAAGAAAGTATGCGGAGAGAAAGGGACGCGATGATGTCACCTTTTCGACGTAGACGCGGAGGAAGGAAAAAGTTCCATGGATGTACGCATGGAGAACAGCATTACGATCTGAACTCCAGACCTGCACAGATGTCCCTTTCCCAGCACGCCTGGTTTGTTTGCCGCTAGGGAAAGAACGTACGGGCAGAGTGGCGCCAGTTATAACCTGTTCACTGTCGTCTGCTTCTATAACGTTTTTCAACGCTCGTGCTGCCATTTCAATAGGCACAATTCGCTTCAATTAGTGGTGAACTAATAAATTCACAAATATATAAAGAAAACAAAATTCGCGAATGTTTTGCGTTTGAACAGAGAAACTAGAAGTGGAGGAGCGGTGCAAGAAAGTTAAACAACGAGCATAGGCGGCAGTTACAATGCTAGACGGCATAACTTTTCCTTTCCTAGCCTCTATAAGAGACTAAAACAATTATTTTAAAAAGATTCTTAGGATAAACTACCTGTTTTGAGTTGATTACAGTTAAGAGGAAGCTTTAGCTCCGGTGCTCCTATCTAAATACATGTTTGAAGTTTATTACAATTTTGACAATACAAGATTGTCATGGCGCCGGAGCAAAATATATACATATATACACACAATACACGCATATACATACTTATATATACGAATGATACAATTATACATACAAGAAATCATTGCAACACAATATAGTATAAATAATGAAAATGAAGAAATAAAGTGCGTACAGAAAGATACAGGAAGGCCAAAAAGCCACATGGGAACAAAAAGTCTTGCAACGCATGAAATTGCATATCAGTCGAAAAAACAGGAAATAAATTACAAAAAACAGGTGTCATTTGTTGGAAAAATACAGTTTTGATTTCTTTCTGAATATATTGAAATGGTTGAGGAATCTTGCATGATATCAAATAAAGCATGCTCATCATTAAGTAAATTAGGAATCTGCCACTGTAAAAGCTGATTGCCGTAGTTTGTTCTAGTTTTTACCTTAATAAAGTTCCTAGCTCTTAAGGTGTAGTTAGTTGTGGTATTAGTATATATAGAAAAAAAGTTCTCACGATTACTTATGAATTCTAAAAAAGCTTTTTCGGATAACTTTTGTTTATATAGACTAGCGACACTCAAAATACTGTCCTGGTGAAAGTACTCAGAGGTATGTTCGTACATCGATAGGTTATTAATAATACGAACACACTTCTTCTGCATTCGGAATAGAGTTTCCAAGCCTTAGAAGTGACGCCCAAGATAAGTAGACAATAGTGGAGTCTAGAATGGATAGTAGAAAAGTATAACTGACGTTTAAGTTTTAAAGGTAACAGCGCGCGATGCTTATTGAGCATACCAATTAATTGTGCTATGCTACGTTTAATATAACTTACGTGATGCGTCCACCGTAGATTTTCATGGAAGAGTACACCCAAGAACTTGTACTGGGAAACCCTTTCAAGTGGTTGCGATTGAAATATTAAAGAAGATGCGAACTTAACTGGTTTGTTAATAGGAGTAAAAACAATATACTTTGTTTTTTTAACATTTAGGCTCAACTGATTAGCCGGTAGCCACACTGAAAGGGAATTTAACCAGTTGTTAATAAGAGGAATTAGAGTAGAGATGTTATCAGAGGAGAAAAATACGTTTGTATCGTCGGCATATAATACAATATCGGGTGTTCCTGGTATTGCCACGATATCATTGATATAAAGAAGGAAAATCGTAGGACCTATAATAGAACCCTGCGGGACGTACCTAATGTCTGCTAAATCTGATTTTATGCTTTTGATTTCCACAAATTGGGAGCGGTGTAATAGATAGCTACGCACAGTGGCGTAGCCAGAAATTTTGTTCGTGGGGGGCTCACCCTGCAGCTCGGCCTCCTCCTTAAGGGGGAGCTTTAGCTCGGGTGCTCCTACCTAAATACATGTAGAAGGGGAATTCGTGTTTGTCGGGAACCACTGCGCCAATTTTGGCGAGGTTTGTTGCATTTAAAGGAAAAACTGAAATTATAGTGGCAGCTGGTTTCAGATTTTTCATTTGGGTTGTTAATTCTTTATCAGAAATTGGCCAAAATCACAAAATTTCAGAAAACGAAACTATCTAGTTTATAGGTCTGTAAATCAACAATAAAAATTGGCATCACAATTCTGTGAATTGCACCTAATAATGCATCTAAAGCGAACAAAATTTATTGTTACACATGAATCTTAAAAAAATTACTATTGTGGAAATACTGCTTTTGCAGAATCCTTGTACACAACATGCATGACCAATTCCCGTAAGCTACAAATTGACATACCAAATTTGTCCGCTTTGACTGTTATAATAGACGACGTTTACAGAACAGCAATATCTGTTCTTGATGCAACGCTATTAGTTTGTAAACATCGTGCTTATATTTTTTTGGACTTTCGAATTTTTCGAAATATTTTAAACAAAATTCAAGCCCTAAATCGAAATTCCGCTTCCAACAGACACTAGAATTGAACTTTCTCTCTCAAATACAACAAATTTCATTAAAAGCGATCCAGGGGTTATCACAGAAAAGCGTTTCTGCGTTTTACATGTACATGAATAAGCCGCGTTGGAGTTGGGCCCGAGCTAACGCTTCCTCTTGAACAATTTGTCAAGGGATGAAATACATGAATAATAATTGCATTGCCATTGCCAAAAGTGTTGCAAACGAATTCTTGAACGTTACGCACTGTCAAAACAAGTAAAATATGTATTTTTCGTAAAACATACTAGTATGTGCCAAAAATTGTGCACAAAATAACTGATATAAATGATTCCATGTTTTTTCTGTATTTAATAAGTAAAGAAAATATCACACGAACTTTAGAATTGTATCAGTCCGAAACCAGCAAAGTACAGCATGCCGGTGATATAAAAAAATGTAAAGGCCATGAAATGAACAAGTTTAGGGCGAATATGTTAATAAAACTTTGTCATTCAAGAACTGTGTTTACATTCTTATGCATATTCAACGGCCAGTGAAAAATCTCGATGACGCTCTCATTTGTTCCAATGTATTAAGCAGGAGCAGCTGTCACCGGTCGTGTATTGTGAGTAAATGCACCGAAATTATAGTCTCACCAGAGAGCACGTATAAAAAGCAGTTCTGCGAAACATACGAGGGCGAGTCAAATTAAAGTGAGCAATGAGAAATGGGGTACTTCATATTAAAGTAGTCTCCATGAGCATTTAGACATTTGTCCCATTGACTAATGAGTCGCGTGATTCCCGTCTCATAAAAGTCCTTGGGTTGCTGTTTCAAAAAGTCAGCAACTGACTATTTCACGTTATCGTCCGACATGAATCTGTTTCCCTTGAGCTGCTTTTTTCGGTTGCCCCAAAATGTGGAGGCCTCAAGGCAACAAGTCTGGGTGGTATGACGGATGTTTCAGCGTTTCCCACTTGAGCTTTGCCAGTTTTGTATTAACCACATCAGCGACGTAGGGACGGGCATTGCCGTGGAACAAGATGATCCCATTCGTCAATTTTCCCTGTCGTTTGTTCTTGATTGCGACACGCAGCCGTTCCGGCGCTTCACAATATCCGAAAAAAATGACAGCCTCTCAAGAGTTAGCAAAATCTCTCAGTAATGGCCCCTGACGATCGAAAAAAAAAAAAATGACGGCCTTTGCTTTCTTTGCGCGTGATGAATTCGAATGTTCCCACTGTAAGCTTAGCCGTCGTGTCCCAGGCTCATAATAGTGGCACCATGGTTCGTCCCTGATCACAATTGCAGACAAGTCGTCACCCTCATTGTGATACCAGATCAGATGAGTCAAGACAGCGCCGAACTTCTCCGTCATCTGGCGGTGGTTCAAAATCTTGGGCGTCCATTGCGCACACAAGAGCCGATAACCGAGATGTTTATAAATTATGGTGTGATCCGGACCGTGACTGATGTTCACACGCTCTGCCAGTTCATTGATGCTTATCCTCCGTGCTTGTCTCAACAGCTCATCAACCTTTGCAATTTTGTTGGGGGGTGATTGCAGGATGGCTTTGGGCCGGTAATCATCTTTGTAACTTTCACGTCCTTCTTTGAACCGTTTGCTCCAACGCTTCACAGTGGCCAATGAAAATGCAATGTTCAACGTACACGGCAGCCATGCGGCGACTAATTTTCTTTTTGTAAAAATGCCTTCAGCTGTCAAAAACTTCATGGCACCACGCTGTTAAACGTTTGGAGTGTCCATTATGTCATGCAACCATGTTTAACCCAGTGTATGAAACATTAAAGAGCATTTATCCTCACACCGCGTGTCACTTTTGTAAATGAGAGATACCTGTGTGTTACGCGCATGCCTCGCAGATAATGGACCGAACCATTATTGCGCGGAGTTGGTTGGCTCACTTTCATTTGACTCGCCCTCGTTCATTAGAAAATATGAAGCTACAATGGAATACGCAAAGCCGAAAATACGGCTTGATAAAGGCCCAAAAAAGTATCACTGTAAACAAAGTTCACTGCACGTATACACAAAACCTCGCAACAAAGTATTTAAATACATATATATAAGTCTCCAATAAAATCTACGTATCTAAGAAAAACGTCACGGTATATAATTCGTCAAACAAGGCAAACAAACATCTTGCACAATCACAGATCACAGGATCCTAAGGCCCGACCCTCCTCCCTTCACTGCCCCTGATGTATCGCGCGCCAAGGAAGGCGGCGCGCTTGCTCCCCGCTTTTCTCCTTTGCGCACCCAAGATTGAGTCACCATCGTCAGCTCAGCCATTCCACCCCCTCCCCCCCCCCCACGCTTTCACTCGCACATACAGCATGCGGCGCTCGGTCACGATGTTATCGCCCTCGGACTTTATACAAAACATGAGGGCGACGGTGACGGCAACGGCAGTAATGCGCCTGGAGTGTCCATATAATTGCTATCGCAATAATACAATAAGAGTAGTCGGCAACTGAAGCGTCCCGTGGCACAAAACTTTCCGCAAAAGAAGAGGTAAGAAAATCGAACTTTCGCCATGCGACAATTTGCTGCCCCGCAACAATGTCTTGTTTTCTATTGTGGGGCGGGGTCACGGGAATGAGAAAACGCAAAGGAAAGCATGTTGGTCACAATCGAATGCTTACTGTGGGCACGTAATGGGACTACCGAAAGAATATCGAAGAAAACGTGAAACGCTTGGTCCACAAAGAACCATACGCATACTGCTCGGCATCCTACACGAGCGACCCGCCGTGGATGTTGTGTTGGGCTGCTGAGCACGAGGTCGCGGGATCGAATCCCGGCCACGGCGGCCGCATTCCGATGGAGGCGAAATGCGAAAACACCCGTGTACTTAGATTTAGGTGCACGTTAAAGAACCCCAGGTGATCAAAATTTCCGGAGTCCTCCACTACGGCGTGCCTCATAATCAGAAAGTGGTTTTGGCACGTAAAACCCCATAATTTAATTTAATTCTACACGAGCGAGACAAAATTTTCCGGAGAGGTTGCGCTCAAGCGAACGCGGTGCAATCCGTCGAGTCCCCATAGTGACAGCGGCGAGCGACCATTGTTTCTTTTTGTTGTCTGCTAGCCAAAAAGCGTCGAAAACTCTGCCAGGCGAAAATCCACTCCGCCAGAACAAACCGAACGCGCACCAAAGTGCGCCGCGCGGTGGTCGGAGTAACACGAGAAAAACGTATGTGCTCTGGCTAGCTCTGGCAGCCCACGGTTAGGGCTGCGACAACCAAAAAATTGAAGAGGCTCAATGTGTCCTTGCGAATAAAAGTCAATGTAGATAAAATAAATAAGGACGTAGTTACCTTGGCTGGCTTTAGTGTCTCGACATGGATGCTATGGCGTAGGTGAAAAAAAAAATTTATATTTTTTATGTGACATGACGCCACAAAAGAACCACCACAACGCTTCGTCTTATCGCACCTCGCTGTGTGCTTTGTCGACTTGTCTGATAGTGTGTTGATTTGGCTTGTCTCATTGTATGTTCCGATGTAAGACTTTAGAAAATCAGTGTACCTTTAGCGTCAAATGTTTATAACAGCATTTTTTCCATCAAGTTCCGCAATTGAAAATCTAAAGCACAACGTTGGAAATGTCAATGCACTTTTCACATCAAAAGCTTGTGGGAACTTTATACCCATAAAGTTTCCGAATTGAAATCCATGCGCTCCGTAGATTCTACGGCCTCCGCGAGATGCCGCGTGTAGCCCTTTTGCCATCAAAACGCCCTTGAAACTTTGTGCTCGGATGGGGCTGCTTGCGCTATGTGACTCCCGGTACATGGAGGAACCGTGAAATCCAGCCCCAGTTCGCAATGTTTGCGGTGAAATGTCTTTTCGAGCGTGAAAAAGACATTCTAGATAAAATCCAGAGTGATTTTCGGTGCCGAGGGTAGCTTTGGTAGGCGGTGCATGGACCGCACGAGAAAATTTCGGGGGGGGGGGGGGGGCTGAAGCCCCATAAGCCCCCCCCTGGCTACGCCCCTGGCTACGCAGTAAGTCTAAAGCAAAGCAAGCAAAGCAAAAGGAGAATTCGTTTTTCTCGGTAACTACTGCACCAAATTTGACGAGGTTTGTTGCATTTAAAAGAAAAACTTAAAATCTAGTGACTGTTGGTTTCGAATTTTCGATTTACGGCTTCAATTTTTTATTAAAAAATGACAAAAATCGCAAATTTTCAGAAAACGAAACTATCAAGTTTACAACTCCGTAACTCAGCAAGGAAAAATGATATTGCAATTCTGTGAGTTGTGCCTAATAGCACATCTAAAGCGGACAAATTTGACATCTTACACATGAATCTAAAATTTTTAATATTTATGTAATTACAACTTTTGCAAAATCCTTGTAAACAACGCAACAAATTCACATAAGATGTAAAATGACATATGAAATTTGTCCGCTTTTAATGACCTAACGGATGCCGTTCACAGAACCGTGATATCTGTTCTTGATGCTGAGCTATTAGTTTGTAAACTTCGTGCTTCTATTTTTTTCAATCTTCTGAATTTTTTGAAAATCTTTTTACTAGAATTCAAGCCCTAAATCGAAATTCCGCTCCCTACAGTCACTAGAATTTAACTTTCTCTTTCAAATGCAATAAATTTCATCAAAATCGGTCCAGGGGTTATCTCAGAAAAACGTTTTTGCGTTTTACATGTATTTGAATAGGCCGCGTCGGAGTTGGGCCCGAGCTAAAGCTTGACATTCAGATTTAGAATTTATTGCTGTGCGGTAATGAAAGGCAGATGATCTGATAAAAGTATTCACAAGTGATTCCTGTGCCCAATAAATGCAGGAAATTGATCGAGTCTTGTTTCAAGGAAACGTGAGCATAGCTTCTTTTTAATATTGTTTGAAGACTAGGTGAGTTGAAAGCTTGCAAAAGCAACCCCAATGCTTTAAAACGTGCTGCACTGCAGGCCAATTGTGTCACGGAATTCTTTTTCAAACTGCCTATAGCTAGCTTTTCTGCGTGGTACGGGGGCAGCATGCAACGGTGATGCGAAAGATACATACGCAGTGAAGCTATATGCGTAATTCTCTTTTTGCGCTTACGACACATTCACGGGCTACTTGTAAAAATTAAAATGAGTGGTAATCGATCTGTCGTCGAACGTTACGGTGGTTTCCACTTTCTAAAAAGCGCATAAGCGAACTTCACAATGTATACAATGAAACTTTTTTGAACTTTACGAACTCTGCAAGCAATGTGACTTCATGTGAAAGATATGTACGGTTTGCGGGCTAAACCGACATTTTTTTTTTTTTTACTTTCAGGCAGTCAATTTTTGGAGCCAGGTGACCGATCAAAGCCTTCTGATATCACTGTCACTGTGTTCGCAAAAATCGTCAACTATGCAAGCAGTTCGTCACGACAAAACGCCGTCCCAGTCAACCGTAGTGTAGCAGACGAACAGGTCATAAAAGCGACATCAACGGCCGACGGTTGAACGAGAGTGGGCGCAGGCGACTCCCATCGAAGTCGGTTATGTGTGCAGCTCTGGAGTTCGAGTAGGTCGTGGGTTGCACTAGCCATAGAGTTTCTACCAGGAAACTAGCGTGTTACCGCGCTATTGCATCATAAAAATAAGTACGCAGTGGCAGACTAATGATGTGATTCACTCGCATTGCTTATGCTCACCGTGAGCTCATTATTTGTTCTTTATTCTATGTTATGACGATGTACAGTTCATGCGCAAATTTTGGTTGTCGATATTAGGTTCAAACTAAACCTATAAGTTAAAATTGAAATATTTTAAGAATATATATATATATATATATATATATATATATATATATATATATATATATATATATATATATATATATATATATATATATATATATATACTTTTTCCCTGTCAAGACAATTTTTTTTTAAATGTGTTTCACTTAGCTCGAATGCTGACCAGTTATTTCCATTAATACTTCCATATTCTTTGAATCCCAATGCTTCCAGAAAATTATACATATTTGCATTCCATTACGTACGATATGCTGGATCGATCGCTTCCGAGCATGCTTCCAAGCTTGCTCGTTTCCAACCGCCGATCATGCAGCGTTCCTGATCGTCTGCTCAGCGTTTTGATTGCAGAAGACAAATACTCGTCTGCTCGTTCCGTTCGGTAAGCATGCATATATTTTTGTAATCATTATTTCGAGACACACGAGGATGAGAAGGTCCAGAATAAGCACCTGTGAGGTGTCTGGTGGGTTTCACGGGATTCCTTGTACGTTGCATCAGCCAGAAAAGCGGGCGCCCGGCTTCACTGAAGGAAAAAAAAAATGCTCTGTGACGAATGTAGCCACCATCGTTTGGCTATTTCGCTCTGCAAAAGTGCGCCGAAGGGCAACATTACAGCCAATGCTATCAATGTGCCCGATCTGAAGGAGCCTGCAGTTGTTCTAATCGTTGTGCTGGAAACTCGATGCACAAAAAAAGAAAAATCACCGCCCCTTCTAGTCAGTGAAGGTGGTGGAACAGCGAAGCTACCGAGCGTTCGCGTCATGGAAGTCAAACTTCGCAAGCTGTTTATATTGTAAATATTTTGTTTCACTTTCACCTCATTTCGCTTTTGCTTGCTTCGCGTAGTAAGCATGATGATAATGATCTCCTTGATGAGTTTGGCGCATGCTTTAGTGCCTTTTTCTAATTATCCTTTTTTTTTTTCGGTTCTTCCAGCGTGAGGTTTCTGTATTGCCGTGCCTTTTTTTAGCGTGCAAGTTGCTCCGCCCCTTTGTTTCGTGCCACTGATATGAGAGAAAGGTTTGGCATGAAATGAAAACCATCTGATTGTTTTTTATTCATTTTGTGTGTAATGTATTTCCTTGGTCTTGTGTTGTCTCTCTACCGCATGATCTTGAGTTGTCTCTTGTGTGTGCACTGCGTAGTGCTCCTGCCGCTTGCAGTGCTTTGTCTGAAGACCATCGTGTAGTGCTTGTACTTGATGGCAGATGACGGCATTTACATTTCACAATCACAGCCTTGTGCTTCAAAATTACATCTCTCTGTCACGAAAGACAATGAATGGCTCATACCCCTTTAAGCAATGGCTCATACCCCCGTAAATGTGACCTCCGCATTACGACAACAGAAGATAAGTGAAATTCTACGCTGTAATGACAAGCGGCAACAAAGCCAGCTGTGGAAGACTACGGCGACGCCGCTCGAGCCATTGCTGGTGATGATAGCTTTAGCGAACTCCGACGACGGCACAAGGTCCGCATAAACAGCCTTGCTGTAAAAAGACAGATAAACAGACTTTTATTGTCTTGCTTTAGCGGAACTCAGTTCGAGTATGAAGGAAAAGGACAGTTGAAAGGATGAGCACATCCTCCATTTAGCGCTTATCCTGTCACCTGTCCTTTTCCTTCATACTCGAACCGAGTTGCACCAAAGCAAGACAAGAATATGATGTACGAACCCGTTTAGCAATATTTGGGACTTTTACAAAACCAACGCTTGCCGTGCACACAATGTGCGAATGCGGCCAGAAAAACCGCAGCAGGAAATCGGCAAGCTTCGCATGGACATGCATGACCTCCATGGAAACACTGTGTAGCACCATCCTTTTCCCGCTTGCCTGCAATGACTTCATGCTGCAGTGACAGATGGCACTGCAGTAGTCGACCAGAGTGCTCTAGCACCCCAGATAGTCATTGCAAAAAAGGTCAGGTTTTCACCCCCGGATGACACAGTGCTCTATTCCAGTACACCATACCTACACCAACTTGCCCCGACCGCGGTGGCCGCAACCTTCGTGGCAAGACCGATATTAAGCATGAAACGCTTCTAGCTCACGTCGGCGACCTTCAAATCACCTTGAGCCAAAAGACAAAGCTAATACCCAGGCACTCTAACGAGACCATCCGGGCAAACAGTTGAGAAAATGCAGTCTCTGGCCCTCAACCTTTTGTACAGGACCACATTACATATGCTAGTTACTGCCGAAACAAGTTGCAAATAATATTGTGTCAGAGTTTTCCTAATGTTTGTTTACAATATCTCTCAAGCTGTAACTTCTAGTATCATTATCATCATCATCAGCCTAGTTACGGCCACTGCAGGGCAAAGGCCTCTCTCATACTTCTCCAACTACCCCGGTCATGTACTAATTGTGGCCATGTTGTCCCTGCAAACATCTTAATGTCATCCGCCCACCTAACTTTCTGCCGCCCCATGCTACGCTTCCCTTCCCTTGGAATCCAGTCCGTAACCCTCAATGACCATCGGTTATCTTCCCTCCTCATTACCTGTCCGGCCCATGCCCATTTCTTTTTCTTGATTTCAACTAAGATGTCATTTACCCGCGTTTGTTGCCTCACCCAATCTGCTCTTTTCTTATCCCTTAACGTTACACCGATCATTCTTCTTTCCGTAGCTCGTTGCGTCGTCCTCAATTTCAGCAGAACCCTTTTCGTAAGCCTCCAGGTTTCTGCCCCATATGTGAGTACTGGTAACACACAGCTGTTATACACTTCCCTTTTGAGGGATAGTGGCAACCTGCTGTTCATGATTCAAGAATGCCTGCCAAACGCACCCCAGCCCATTCTTATTCTTCTGGTTATTTCAGTCTCATGATCCGGATCCGTGGTCACTACCTGCCCTAAGTAGATGTATTCCCTTACCACTTCCAGTGCCTCGCTACCTATCGTAAACTGCTGTTCTCTTCCGAGACTGTTAAACATTACTTTAGTTTTCTGCAGATTAATTTTCAGACCCACCCTTCTGCTTTGCCTCTCCAGGTCAGTGAGCATGCATTGCAATTGGTCTCCTGAGTTACTAAGCAAGGCAATATCATCAGCGAATCGCAAGTTGCTAAGGTATTCTCCATCAACTTTTATCCCCCATTCTTCCCACTCCAGGTCTCTGAATACCTCCTTTAAACATGCGGTGAATAGCATTGGAGAGATCATATCTCCCTGTCTGACGCCTTTCTTTATTGGGATTTTGTTGCTTTCTTTGTGGAGGACTACGGTGGCTGTGGAGCCGCTGTAGATATCTTCCAGTATTTTTACATATGGCTCATCTACACCCTGATTCCTTAATGCCTCCATGACTGCTGAGGTTTCGACTGAATCAAACGCTTTTCGTAATCAATGAAAGCTATATATAAGGGTTGGTTATATTCTGCACATTTTTCTATCACCTGATTGATAGTGTGAATATGGTCTATTGTTGAGTCGCCCTTACGGAATCCTGCCTGGTCCTTTGGTTGACAGAAGTCTAAGGTGTTCCTGATTCTATTTGCGATTACCTTAGTAAATACTTTGTAGGCAACGGACAGTAAGCTGATCGGTCTATAATTTTTCAAGTCTTTGGCGTCCCCTTTCTTATGGATTAGGATTATGTTAGCGTTCTTCCAAGATTCCGGTACGCTTGAGGTTATGAGGCATTGCGTATACAGGGTGGCCAGTTCCTCTAGAACAATCTGACCACCATCCTTCAACAAATCTGCTGTTACCTGATCCTCCCCAGCTGCCTTCTTCCTTTGCATAGCTCCTAAGACTTTCTTTACTTCTTCTGGCGTTACCTGCGGGATTTCGAATTCCTCTAGGCTATTCTCTCTTCCACGATCGTCATGGGTGCCACTGGTACTATATAAATCTCTGTAGAACTCCTCAGCCACTTGAACTATCTCATCCATATTAGTAACAATATTGCCGGCTTTGTCTCTCAACGCACACGTCTGATTCTTGCCTATTCCTAGTTTCTTCTTCACCGTTTTTAGGCTTCCTCCGTTCCTGAGAGCCTGTTCAATTCTATCCATATTATAGTTCCTGATGTCCGCTGTCTTACGCTTGTTGATTAACTTAGAAAGTTCTGCCAGTTCTATTCTAGCTGTAGGGTTAGAGGCTTTCATACATTGGCGTTTCTTGATCAGATCTTTTGTCTCCTGCGATAGCTTACTGGTTTCCTGTCTAACGGCGTTACCACCGACTTCTATTGCGCACTCCTTAATGGTGCCCATGAGATTGTCGTTCATTGCTTCAACACTAAGGTCCTCTTCCTGAGTTAAAGCCGAATACCTGTTCTGTAGCTTGATCCGGAATTCCTCTAGTTTCCCTCTTACCGCTAACTCATTGATTGGCTTCTTGTGTACCAGTTTCTTCCGTTCCCTCCTCAAGTCTAGGCTAATTCGAGTTCTTACCATCCTATGGTCACTGCAGCGTACCTTGCCGAGCACGTCTACGTCTTGTATGATGCCAGGGTTCGCGCAGAGTATGAAGTCGATTTCATTTCTAGTCTCACCATTCGGGCTCCTCCACGTCCACTTTCGACTAACCCGCTTGCGGAAAAAGGTATTAATTATCCGCATATTATTCTGTTCTGCAAACTCTACTAATAACTCTCCTCTGCTATTCCTAGAGCCTATGCTATATTCCCCCACTGACTTGTCTCCAGCCTGCTTCTTGCCTACCCTGGCATTGAAGTCGCCCATCAGTATAGTGTATTTTGTCTTGACTTTACCCATCGCCGATTCCACGTCTTCATAAAAGCTTTCGACTTCCTGGTCTAGTATGCTTCTAGTATGCTGAAGTTCTATTTGTCATTTCCAATAGCGATGTTCAGAAGGCAAATATGGGGCACCATACACTTCAATTCTAGGAAATGAAATTTGCTGCAGATCACCATTGCAAGCCACGCCATGCTCAGCGAGCTGTGGCGTGGCTATTTTGGATCACACATTATCATCTCCATATAAGCAGGCTTTTACATAACAATTAAACTACATGTAATTCATTCTTGTAATCTATTAAATTTATTGGTAATTTTGTAAATTACCAATTACATTTTTTTGCTCTGTAACAGTCACTGTAATTCAATAACTTTTTTCAGTAACCTCGTACATGTAATTTGTTACTTTATTGGTGAGACAAGCTGTGGCAGTTGACACAGCTTTGGGGACCTGAATTTCTCGGGTACTATATTAGAACATTCAAGGTCATGCCACACAGCAGCCAGTTCAGACAGGCAAACCTGGAGTGCAACAGTGGTTTTTTTTCTTGTTAACGCACCATCAGATGGTTGCCGGTGAATTAAACTGGTGCTGGTATATCTCGACAGTGATGGCCACTGAGGACGTTAATGCCAGCATGTCGCCTGCACACAATTTTTACAGGTTGTCATATGGTCTTCAATGGCCTACAACACCCTGTAGCGCTCCGTGAGGTATTTCTGACACGGTGAAACACTCAGCAGGTTGGAGCAGGACCATTTGGCGTGTGCAAGTCGTAGGTGGCGGAGGAGTATTCAAACTTGATGCTTGAATTTTGGTACATTTTCGCTGCTGCTGCCATGGACGGTTGTCAGCTTCTGCTGCATGGGAGCTCCATACTGCTTGGAAGTGTGGCATCATTATTGGGGCAGAATTACTGTTGCTTATGGCTGTTTTCTGGGGTTGAGTAGATCGAATGAGTTGGGAGAACAAAACCGACGGACCCCTGTGCCGTGCCTGTCCGTTGACTTGAAGGCAGTTGGTTGTAGCAATGATAGGGCGCTTGTTAGTGGTGAGGCCGTGATGTCCACCATCGCCTGTGCTGCCGTGCGTTCGGGGTCGTTTGTCTGCGTAGTATCCATTCTCACTTGGGTTGGCATTATGAATGCACCTTTCCTGCCTTTTAAGTCTACAATTCTGTCAAAGTCATAGCCTGTTATTTTTCTGTGCTATTTGCATTATTTGAATATCAAGTGTGCTATATTTAGTGATGTTCTCAAAAGCCCCCCCTCCCCTGCCTATTGAAGGCACTGTGGGTACTTTGGTAATTAAATTTTTAAAAATAAACTATTTACAGGCATGGTGCTCGAACATTGAAAATGGCTGAACGAAATGAGCTGACTGCAATGCATTGTGCACACTTAGTGTGTGCTTAGGCTGAACTGCTGCACTTGTTTAAGCTGTACCTTAAATTCTTAAATATAAGAGGGCATAATGTAAAGTCGCTTGTTCTACTGCACATGTGCAGCGGCAGATGTCATACTTTGTATAAAGAGCTCCAATAATGTTTCATCAGCCACTTCGGTACACATTATAGTTGGTTAGTGCTGACGACATTTGATCACTAGAAATGAATATACAGTCAAATGTCATCACTACGAACCCCACATTAAAGAATTTCTCAAATTTACGAATATTTTAAAAATTCCTGCCATATTGTCTATAATTTCAATGTAAAAATATTTCAGAACTGCGAATTTCAATACAGCGAATATTTCAGAATAACACACATAGTTTATTTTCCCCCTTACAACCGAGGAACATCAGTATTACCAATTCGGCTAAAAGTAACAGCTCCGCAACTCTCGCATGAAACAGAAACTGCAAGTGCAGTATCTATCGTCATCATCATGTCGAGTACCATGTCATGTGAAGGCAGAGCAGGATGCTCTCGTACAGTGCTAGCGGCTGAAGATGCCAATGCCTTCCAACTCAAGCCCACGGTATGCCAGGTAACGGAAGAGGACAACTGTGTCGGCTTTTATACCAAGAAGAGGGCGACATTCACAGAGGCAGCCGAGAAGCTGCGGCAGACCCGCCGTGGTTGCTCAGTGGCTATGGTGTTGGGCTGCTGAGCACGAGGTCGCGGAATCGAATCCCGGCCACGGCGGCCGCATTTCGATGGGGGCGAAATGCGAAAACACCCGTGTGCTTAGATTTAGGTGCATGTTAAAGAACCCCAGGTGGTCGAAATTTCTGTAGTCCTCCACTATGGCGTGCCTCATAATCAGAAAGTGGTTTTGGCACGTTAAACCCCATAATATATAAGCTGCGGCAGGAGACCCACATGCAGCAGGAAAAACAAAGTTTGGTAGTTCTTCACGAAGGACTTTTAGAGCTTCTGGATGGGGTGGAATCAAAGGCTGAGGTTCAGTACATCAGAGAGAAGCTGCGGCAGTGAGTCGAGGAATTCCCATGGCACTTTTACCTGGTGTTTGGCATACCGGAAGTTCCACAAGCGGACCAAATCGTACAGGGGAAGTGCCAATGGTGGAATGAGCTTGTGTGCAGAGTATGTCAAGACCTGCGGCCTAAAGTGGAATTCATAACAATGACAGGGTTCGCCACTCGACATGGCCAGAAAGGCAACACATATTCGGCTGCGGTGGCTCGAGCCATTGGTTCCCAGTTGGGAAGTCGAGCACGAGTTTTTTTGGGCATGCCCCCACGTGGTCCTTATCCAGGCACCACGTCAGGAAGAGTGGAAAGCATGGAAGGCATGCGGAGGGGAACAACCCCGGCACACATCTACGGATGTTCCATGCACTCGGCCAGATCTTGGTACAACTGGGGAAAAAACATTGAGCCAGGTGTGGGATGTAGTGGTAGTCGACCGGAATGGGAACAGTGTGAATGTCAGCTTCTCTGCCCCCCAACCACAGACAGCATAGAACCTCGGGAGGAAACACCGACGACATAAGAGACACCGTCATGGGTTGACATAGCCAGGTGTGACGGTCGATTTCCACAACCTCCAAGGTGCAAGGAGGGAGCAGAAGTGGGGTGAACTAGTGAAGGAGATGCAGGATAGCCAGGTCATCATATTTTCAATAGCAAGAGACCCAGCTCTGAGATGATGAGGCTCCACCAAATGCACCAGGGCTGTTGTGGGAGGGCTCCAATCGGCAACAAGAGGAATGAAGAGGTGGGGGTTTGGGATGCTTGTCGACAGAGGCGCAGCAGTGGCTCCGCATCCGCCATGAGTGCTGGGAGCATATGTGGCTGACTGGAAGCCTAGCAGGGAAACCGGTAGCCCTTGCAGTGGTGTATTTGTGGCCGGGCACTCGGGCCACTCAGAATGACACTATATGCACCTGCCTGGGCAATGAAATTGCAGATCTCAAGGCAAGCTATGAAATCCTGGTATTGGGTGATTTTAATGCCCGTGTCGAGGAGTTGGATGGTCGAACAGACCAATGGCAGGCGAATGTTAAGTTCGGCTGAACAACACCAGTTGATTGTGGTCATTCAGACGGAAAAATGTCAAGGGGCAGTCAAGGGTCTGTGCGAGATAGCAGTCAACCATCGACTACTGTTTGATGTAAGAGGGGCTGTACAGTGAGCTCACAGCCATGACTATTGACGAGGATGGCTGTGGGAATCTGGGAAGTGACCACAACTATTTTTTATGCATGTTTGGCAGAGGTACCAAGCAAGGGGCGCAACAGCAGGTAACCACTGTACGATGCCTAGGCGAGATGTTGGAGGAGTTGGCTGCTCAGCTGGAATTACAGACCACTGCAATTTACTCTTATGAATCTTTGATCACAACATTCACGGCGGTTCTGAAAATGCAGGCAACCAGGACACAAGGTCATTACCGGTTGAAGGCATGGTGGTGCTCTGAGGTCGCCACAGTAATTCGTGACAGGCGAGAGGCCAGTCATGTACATTGCCACACATGTCAAACTAGGAACTTGAAAGCTACAGCGCAGGCATGGACTAAATATACCGCATGCAAGCAAGAGGCAGCAGTGCTCGTGCAGTCCAAGATCTGACATCTCAATGAGCATTTATGGCAGAGCTTAAGACAGCTGGTAGACAGGCACCACAGAAGTTCTGGAGATGAATCAAGGCTGGGAACAGGCAGCCACTGCAGCAGTCACTCAGAGTGGCCCCCGAGACGGATGCAGTTACTGGAAAAGACTGTGCGCCTCTTATGGACCAGTGGTTACAGGCTCTGCAAGGCCCTCCAGAGCCCAATGAACTTCAAGCAGCCATCAGGTTATATAAACCACAGGAGATTGAAGCCAGCAGGATCCCATTGGAAGATGCGTACCAATTCCTACTTAGTGCTGGAAAGCAAGACATTGAGGCGGACTTTCGGAGAGCACCAACAGCCCGGGAATGGGAACGGCCGGCATCACGTGTGAGCGCTACAGTGGCATAGATAATGACCCGAGTGATACCACTGTACAAAGGGGCAGAAGACAGAAGAGACTTGATTAATTATAGACCAATTGCAGTCACACAGGTCCTTTATAGGATGTGTGCCCAGGTAGTACGACAAAGACTACAGAACTGGGCTGAGTGGAAAGGTGTCCTGGGAGAGCTCCAGATGGATTTTTGCCCTGGGCGGCGTATAGAAGACAATCTGTGTGTAATAACCTAGTGCACAGAAATTGCTGAGCTGACCCGAAGCCCATTGTATGTGGTATTTCTGGACCTCAAAAAAGCGTATGATAGCATGCACACGCCCATCCTGTGGATGATACTGTGGGAAATGGGCCTCAGCTTAGCAGATACACAACTGCTTGAAGCCATGTATACTGGTTTGACGGCAAAGGTGGAATGGGGCAGTACGCAACGAATCCCCATCTCCATCAGACGTAGACTTCACCAGGGGTGTCCACTGTCCCGACTCCTGTTTATGGTTTACCTGGTGGGTGTTGCCCAAAGGCTCGAGGCATTGCAGTGTGGTTTCACATTGCAACGCAGGGTACAGTGACAGCAGGTAGCTCAGCAGATACCTGTGTTTGATGTACGCTGATGACATCGCTCTTCTGGCGGGCAGTGCCGAAGACCTGCAGAGATTACTGGACATATACGGCAACGCGATGAATGATCCTTCCTAAAATTTAACCAGAGTGGTTTCTGCAAGGCAGCAGTGTGTCTCTGACGGATGCAACAAGATACCTGGGCGTCTACCTTAGTGCGGCCCCAAACTACCTCCTCCAGCAAAAGAAGCAGATAAGGGTGAAGGCAGTGTGCTGCAGAAGGGTCTTGGGTAAACAGGCTCTTTGGTCGTTCAGTGGGTACCAAGGGGTGAGGGGCCTTTGGAAGATGGTGGCTGTGTTGGTACTCGTGGTAACGCGGTGCTGTGCTTGTTCTCCGAACGAGGGAGTTCTTTAAGAGGCGCCAACGTGATGCTGGCAGGCTTGTCCTCGATGTGCAGAAGCACGTAGCAGTGGAGGCCATCCAGGGTGAACTGGTATGTTCCACTTTCGTAGCGAGGGAGGCTGCGACGCAATGTATATTTGAACTGAGGCTCTCTTGGTTACCGGAAGCCTATCTTGCCCGCCAGGTGTGGACGCATGCCATCTATGCCAGCTGCTCCAACCGCCTGAAGAAAAGAAAACGGAGCCTGGGTGATATGGCCTCCTGACTGTTAACCCGATGGCACAGGGATCACACAGGGGACACTCAGCTCTTAAGGTTCGCGACATGGTCCGGCTCGCCGAGACTGCGGAGTGGATGCCAGTGGCCAAGAAAAAGACGACGCTTGGAGCTATATATTGCGAAGAAACAGTCCATCGAAAACGAAGACTGCTGTGATAACTCCCTAGGAAGCAGGCTACTAGCTGGCAGAGGTGTGTTGCGCTGGACTCGGGACACAAGTGTGGTGCGTGAGATTCACGGTCAATTTACAGACGTTGTGTTCGTGATGTGGGAGGCTAGAGGAGATGATCCAGCATGTAGTGGTGGGATGTAACTGTGGTAATATATGGTACGCGGAAGTTGGAAGCATAAACATATGAAGACAGTGCGCCGTGCGGTGGTGAAGAGGACCATCATCATCATCATCATCGACACCTAAAAAGCGTGGCGCGAGAGAGAGTGGCTTGTGGCCCCGTGGCATGAGCAGTGCGCGAGGCTCGGTGTTGACGACGAAGAATCTTTGCTCTTGACCTGGTAGACCTGGGCTGCAGCCACGTCTACCAGGTTCCACGTCTACCTTCGGACGTCCCTGGTTGTCCCTGGTTCCTGCTTGCCTCGACAGAGAGACCGTTTCGTTGACCTGCAGTGGTGTTTTGGCTGAGTATCGGGTGGTTTAAGGTGTCTCAATAAGCGTATTTTAGTTCCTGGTTGATTGGCATTCCTTGCGTCAGCCGTCTTGAGCTGATGTCGACCAGTTCTCCTGGCCAGGCGCGATCCGCCTGGTCAGCATCCCTGCCACCTAATGAATTGCCCATAGATTTATTTTTTCGCAGTGGCGTCAGCACCATTCCTGTGGCGCTTGTGCCTACCAATGGAGGCTCCATCAGGATCACGAATCCTCAGGCTGTACAGAAGGCACTCAAGGCCACGTCTAACCACTTCCAGACCATCACTGATGTACGAGCGTTCGGACGGGGAGGTATAGTGTGTCGTTCACCCGACCAGACCTGTGTAGAAGACCTCTTGAAATGCACTTCATTCGCTTCCACCCCGGTGAGTGCTTTTATTCCGCCTCACCTTGCGTGCACCAAGGGTCTTGTACGGGGCGTAGACTCCCGATTAAGTCCTACTGAAACCCTGGACAAGCTATCCGCAGCAGGCGTCATTGCCATCTACCGTTGCAATCGACTGGCCAATAACGAGAGGATTCCGACAGAATCTGTTATTGCAACGTTTGTGGGCACATCATGTCCATCTGAAATAAAGGTGTGGCCTCTTGTGTTCCGTGTAGAGCCGCTTGCGTCACGTCCAATCCAGTGTAAGAATTGTTGGAGATTCGGGCACAGTGCAGGAGGATGTAAGTCTAGCTTGCGTTGCCGCACCTGTGGGGATGGTCATTCTTCAAGTGAATGCTCGACTCAATCTCAAAAGTGCTGCCTCTGTGGGGGAGAACACCCAGCAGACTATTCGAACTGCTCAGCTCGCGCTCAAGAAATACAAATTCTTGAAATAATCGACCGCCGTCGTTGCTCCCGAAGAGATGTAATTTCAGTTATCAAAGACAGGGCCTTCGGATACTCTGGTGTTACAGCGCGCAACACTCCGAGCATGGATCTTAACCTCTCAGAAGCAATCGACTCTGCTGTGGAAAAAGCAATGGCTAAAGCGATGGGTAAATTGATATCCAGTCTCTCTGACTGCTTAGCGCAAATCATTTCCAGTCACATGATGCAAATAATGCAGCCAACTAGGACACCAATGCAGTTCCCAGTATCTAACGCCACACCTCGAACGCCTAGCAACGAGGTAGAGACGCCTTCCACAGTTGAAGAATATTCCACAGACACTACTGCGCTAGTCCAAACACGCGAGGCTGAGCCCTCTTATTCAGACACTGTTATTGTCACAGACATGGAACTTGACACTCGAGCTCCCAAACGTATGGGGTCCCCAATTTCAAAAACTATGAAACCAAAATCAAAAAAGAGTCAACCAACTCCTGTGCTTACAGAAAGTATTCTAAAGGCGGCAGTTGCCGCTGCTGTGCGTTCAACACCATTGGACAGTTGAAAGTGCTGCAGTGGAACTGTCGTTCTATATTCTCAGCTTCAACAGATTTATCTTGCCTATCTATTCAATTCAATCCAGATATCTTACTTCTTCAAGAAACGTGGCTTTCACCAGAGAAAAATTTTCATTTAAAAGGTTTTCGGTCCTTCCGATTAGATAGAGACTCGCGAGGTGGAGGATTAATGATACTTGTTTCCAGTAAAATTTGTCACAAGGCAAAAATTTCTTTTCAAATCATGGACTGCGACTGTGAAATTTTGGCCATAGATTTATGTCTCCCAGGATACCATCCATTTTCAATTATAAATGCTTATTTCCCCATCGGTGTGCAATGTACGCGTCAACTTGATAGGGCTGTGGCAGCATGTAGAAAAGAAATTTTGTTTGTAGGGGATTTTAATTCACATCACGTGTCGTGGGGACAAAAAACAGATTTGTGTGGTAAGCGAATTTGGGAGTGGACTATTGATAGTCACCTTTCATGTCAGAACACAGGACAAGTAACGTTTGTTAGAGGACCCTTCCGTTCAGTGTTAGATTTGACATTTTGTAGCGCTGGCATCAAGGTGTTGTCGTGGGTAGCGGTTGAATCAGCAACCAACAGCGATCATCTTCCTATGTCATTTGAAATCAATTGTCAAATAACATCTTCAGATTACAAGTCATGCACATTTATGGACCATACGAAATTTAAGACTTTCTTGTGTTCTGCCGTTTCGAAACTTGCCAATGCCAATGATAAGGAAATCGCTTCAACCATTTGCTCAATTCTAGAGGATTCCCGGAAGCAAGCTGAATTTGTCATCCCTTCGGCTAAAGGCACCGCTTGTCGTTGGTGGAATAATGAGTGTACGCGGGACTATAGAAAAAGAAAGGCCGCTTGGAAAACGCTTCTGCATAATCAGTGCCCGACCAATTGGAAAAATTATCAGTTTTATTCTGGTGTATTTAAGCGTACTGTTAATCGAGCCAAAGAGGAATACGATATTAGACATTACGATTATCTATCTAATTCAAAAAATAAGCGTGCTTTATTTTCATTCCTTCGAGCTAGAAAGGTGCTACCAACACCCTTAACATTAGATTCAATTGTTTTGACCCCGCAGGAATTGAGCGCCTCCCTAGAAGGGATTGCCGAAGGCTTAGAAAATCGATTTACGGCCAGGCTTCCGGCTATTCATTCTACATTAGGTCCTTGGGATGACTTTACTCCAATTTCCTTAGCTGAACTAAATGAGACTTCACTATGTTTACCGAATTCAGCCCCTGGCCCTGATGGCGTCACAAATGCAATGTTAAAAATATTGTTACAGGAATCGCCTAGCGTTCTTTTAGACCTGGTGAATTATTCAATTAAATATGCATGGATTCCGTTGCACTGGAAGCTTGCCAAGGTAATATTGATGCTTAAGAAACAAGAAGGCAGGTATGTATTAGAGAACATTAGGCCCATTGCGCTTACATCAAACGTAGTAAAATTCATTGAGAGACTCCTTCACCGTCGCATCATGAAATTTGTTAATGATAATTCCCTTCTTAGTCCCTGTCAGATTGGTTTCAGGGCCGGCTGCTCCATCTGGCATGCCCACGTCGACTTAGAAAGCCGAATACAACTCGCTCGACGTCATAGGCAATACGCTGCCTTAGTGACGCTCGATATCGCTAAAGCATACGACACTGTGGAGCACACAATATTGATCAATCGGTTAACTTCCTGTGGTCTTCCTGGGTATATAGTAGCGTGGATTCGGTCATTCTTAGGAGAAAGAGAATTCTATTGCTACGCAAGCGGCGTTTCTTCTTCTAGACACAAACAAACGAGAGGCGTACCGCAAGGCTCAGTTCTTTCCCCGGTACTTTTTAATATTCTCATGAGCACAATACCTTGTCATCAAGAAATAACTACTTATGTTTATGCAGACGATATTGCGTTTTTTGCATCTGCAAACGACATCCACACGCTATACCAACGACTGCAAACTTACCTTTATGATCTGGAGAGGTGGTTAGATGCTAGTCACTTCACCCTCAATGCCAGCAAATGTGCTGTTCTTGTATTTCCGATACGTGACATAGTGCACATTTCATTGTCTTACCACCTTGAAGACATACCACAGGTGGAATCTGTTAAATACCTCGGAATTATTTATAATGCCTCTCTCAACTGGCGCTCACACATCGATCATTTGACTGGGAAAGGTACCCGTGCAATTGGCATATTGCGTAGGCTGAGCAGTCGTCGAATAGGATTGAGAAGAGATACACTCCTAATGATATATCGGATGTACGTTCGCCCTGTATTAGAATTTGGTTGCGTGCTCTTCTCTGGAGCTCCAGCATACATGTCCCGTCCTCTAATCCTCTTAGAAAGAGAAGCATTACGTCTGTGTTTAGGTCTTCCTAAATTTGTTGCAAATTCTATTCTTTATCTAGAATCCCGTGTTCCGCCACTTCCGTGCAGGTTCCGGCTTTTGACGGTGCAGACGTTCTTAAGGATTTACGAATCACCACTGCGTCATCCCCAAATAATCTTTATTTCACAACCTGCGTTGTTTTTCGGTGTCATCTGGCCGCGACTACATAATCCGCAAATTATATTTGTGCAAAAATTACTTGACTCTTTGGGCGTGCGCATATGCGATGTTCTTCCTATTACCGACAGAGCTGTTGCCACGGATATTCAATTTGATGACATCTTTCCTAATCATGCAAAATTACTTCCACACCATATTCTAGACGGTATATTGCAAGATCATCTTAAAAACCTTCAAACAAACGTTGTAATTGCTACAGATATGCTTCACAATGTGAAGAAAAGTCAGGTGTAGGAATTTTTTCCCCGATTCTCGATTGGACATTTTCTCTTCGGCTGCCAGATTTCATACCGATTTTTTTAGCCGAATTCATGGCCGTGGTGCTGGCATTACGCAAATTAGGACCATCAATTACGTCAGCCGTGATAGTCACTGATTCTTTATCACTGTGCTCATCCCTTACTGCTTCTAGTGATTCTCGCGTGATGAGGACATTTCAATCATTGGTACCTGCTTACTTGAGAAGCGTGCGTTTGATTTGGGTGCCTGGCCATAAAGGACTAATCATTAATGAAATTGCAGACTCTCTAGCCAAGGCATCGATAAGTGGCCCGATTCTTCCTTGCTGCCCTTTGACTGCTTATGTTACTGCAGCTAGATTTCGCAGGAGTATCATTATACAGTCAGTGTCAGGATCCGCAATTACTAACTCTGCGGATTACGGACATCTCCTGCACCCTTGGAACAGAGATTTTTGCCGAACACGGAAAATTGAAGTGTCTATCACGAAGCTGCGCTGCCGTATACCTGCATTGAACTTCTACCTCCACAGGTCTGGTCTGGTCCCCTCACCATTATGCTCATTCTGTGGCGAAGCGGAGACAATCGACCATTTCTTGTTGTCTTGCAGACGTTTTTCTATTATAAGAAAACGACTACTCGAAATCCCGCTTCGCTCTATTGGTTTAACTTTATCAGTGCCTGTGATCCTGTCTTTTGGAGCCTCCATTGTTGGGTTCAGCAACAGAAATGTTTGCTTGGCGATCCAAAATTACCTCATTGAAACCAATCGATTTCCATGTTAGATTGATCGTTCTCCCTCCCAACCATAGCTTTTTTTTTAATTTCTTATCTTTTATTGATTATTATTGTTATTATTATTATCTTATACCCGGTTTTGATCTGATTATTTCCTTTTTTCTCCAAACACAAAACGTTTACTTTTAAACTCACACGCCCAAATTGTTAACTCCCTTGTTATCATTATTATTTTTAGGCACCTAATTAAACCGCCCGATTCTTGGCCAATCCCCCACTGTGGGTATGTGCCACGGCCTCTAAGGACAACAACAACAACAACAACAAACAGCTTCCTCGCTGGGCGTCTGGCCCATAGGAGCTGTCGCCGCCCGCGCCACTACGCCACACCCGAGTCAACGCTGTCGCCCGCTGAGAGGTCACCTCGCCCCGCTATTCCGCTGGGCAACTGGTATAGGAGGGCTGGCGGTCCTGAATCGGGGCGATCGAGCGTTCGGGTGAGCGGCCACAGGGCTACCCCGTCAGCTGTGGACGTGACCCGGCGACTGCGGCTGTGGGCTCCCGAGCGCAAACCCCGCCGGAGGCAAACCGGGCACGCGGAGGCTCCCGTATATCGACTGTTGCGCAGGTGCACCAGAGCCTCGCAAGGCCGTCCAACCCAAATATCCTACCCGGCCGTCCGACACGGCTGTCTGACCCCGCTGGCCGACATCGGTTCCACGAGGTCTCCGACACGGCGACACGCGCTTTCGCCTGAACTGTAGGCCGATTATAATTAATTGACTGTTACGTGTATATAGCTGCATGTCGTCTGAGTCATTTTGGGGAACTGTCGCGTGTGTGTGCTGTTTTCTATATGTTACGTGCGTCAATACATGCCTGATGTGTGTTTGTGCTTCTGCGTGCTGCTTCTGCCTCTTTCTGGAGTGATCCTGCACCCAATAACATCACAGTAACCAGTCTCCTACCTGACGCTATCAGATTCCCTACCTGATGCACTCAGCATCGAACGGAATCCGCCCTTTTCATTTTCCTGTGCTTCCCTCTGCAGCACACCGCTGAAAACATTTTGGAAGGGACCTAGGGGCTTTAGCTGGTTGATTTGTGCGACTACGCCCACGTTGAGTGTGCGTCGGTTGTGCAATTCATGGATCACGAATCATTATTAATGCCTTCTTCGGGACAGCATGTCGTTCTTGGAAGCCATGTAGCACTCACCGACTACTGGGTGAGCAGACCTGAGTACGCTATTCTGCAAACAGTGCGGCCGATAAAGGCACGCTGAGTTCCGTTTGGCAACGCGACTGCCTTGGAATTTGTCGCTGATTTCTGCACTTGGACATCATGTTTTGTATTATTTTTACACATTATTTAGACATTTCGCATATTCGAGAAGTCTTCGAGCGCAGCTTTCTGCGTCAGATTTATCAAAGCGGTGCACTTGTTTACGTAATGTCTACAGCCGCAGATCGTGGTTATCGTCAAATATTGTGGAAAAGGTGCATCACTGATATGAAATAGTATCAAAATGTAGCAAAACATGCATATCTGCGCATATGTGTCATGTTGTTACACCCAGAGACGAGTCAATATGAGCGGCTGAACTACTTATAAACATAGCTAAAATTCCTAACATGGAACACAGCATAAATAATAAATAGTTTTGGCTGTTTCTGCATAAAGGATACACCGCGATAAATGCACTGCACATTATTTGAAATGTATTTCCGGTGATACAGTTAGATTTATGGCATTTGAAACAATATAATCACTGTGTTTATTACCAGTATCTGGCAGAAACAATTGTCATCTAATCGAGGCTTGACTAAGCGGCTGTGCAAGGACAATATTGAAAGAAATGCACACACAAAACAGTGTTGTGTGCTTTTCGGTCAAGGAGCATTTTGTGTACTGTTCTAGAAGAACATGAATAGCAATCTCACCCGCATTTTCACCATAATAATTGAGGCTTTCTGCTTTCGACTCCAACCTCCAAGGCACTGCTCATATTTGTTCAGCCCTTTGGACTCTGTTGTCTCTGGACATACAACAGTGAATCAAGTACATCAACAGTGAATCTGTCTCCACTGGAAGTAACATCAAGGGCCAGAATCCTCACAGGGTATGTTTCTGATGTTTCTAAACACTCTACCTAGAAACGTCATTTGTTCATTTATTGGACTAACTTTTGTTTCACCATTTTTTTTATTGCAGGTGTGTCATAGCTTCATCATTTCTTTTTCTGGAAAATGTACAAAAGAGAGATTATTGGTCTACAAGCTGCCCACACCAAGCCATGAGTGCAATGGTCACCATAATGACAACAGGTCCTCTTGAACGATGTGCCCTAGAATGAATGCTTGCAAGTTCACCAGATTAGAGGGATGTGAGCCCTATCAGGAAAGCAGCAATCTGCAGTTTTGTATCACACCTAGTGGCAATGCTAAAATTGACATACATGCTTACTTGCTTTAAGGCCATTTTATGACTGAGAAGTAACATGTTGAGTTTGAAGTTGTTTCTTTTCTATTTCTAGTAATTATAGCTGTGACAATTAGAAGAGAAAAATGTAGCAAGCTCCTACTTGCTAATGCACAAATTCTGTCATCTGATCTTTGTAATTCAGCTCGGTGGGCATTAACACCAAGTATCACATGCTCCCTCACAACAATAATTGTTACATGAAAATGCAAAGAACCTTGAACCGATCAAAAGTGCTCAGTGCAGTTTTGAAGAAATGATACTTCATGTTGACTGAATCTCTGGCAGTCACTCTTACACGGTTCATGCACGGCTAGCACAAAATCGATACTAGCCCTGCACTGTAACATCAGAGATAGCTAGAAAAGGCAAGCTCACACAATTGGCCACACTTCACAAACGTGACAAATCACTAAAAAAATTTTCTCTCTTCAAACAGCAGATGATATATAAAGCTGAGCACAGTGTGTTCACAAAGAGATGTTGAAATATACTTGTGGAATAAGTTTGGCTTAACATTCAGCCAATCAACAGTGGACGAGCAAGGGAAGCCTCAGTGTAGGAGCTTGTCTTCATCATGGCCCTCACAAATATGTTTGCTTGCTGAAATGTTGGCTCCAGACTGAGGCTTCCCTTGCTCACCTCTGTTACTCAATTGAAGTGTTCATGTTCATCTCCTTGCAACCTCTTTGCCTTGTTTGAATACATAAACAGAAATTTCTTTTTTCATCATAAAACCATACGTTCTATATTTCAAGGATCCGAGAGCATTAATGGGGCTTGTTTATGTGTTTATTTAGTGTCCTTGTTCATTCACACAATATTTGCAGAAGTCCTTGTAAGCACTGTTGTCTCCATAACGTTCCTTGCTTCCGACGACTACTCAACTTGTGTCAAAGCCTTTACTGCTGCACCTGAACTCTAAATGTGCAGCAGAAATATCAATAGCAGACAATATGTGCTGCAACATTGAGCATAACATTTTTTTCCCCAACAATACATGCCTCTCATTCGCCAACATGTTATGAAAAGAATGAGACATAGCAGCCCAGGCTTATCTTGCTGACATTACATCTTTGCCGAGCACTTTTTTGTTTCTTTTTTTAATATTGTGGGCGAGCTCCACCACTGGAAAAGCTGGCGCCACTGTCGGCATGATGTGGCGTGAGGGATCATGTGGATACAGCGGCCGCATCGGCTGCTTCGCAAGTATTATGGCCTGCACACGCATGTGCCAAAAGCTTCCAGAGGACTTTAAGAAGGTGGAAGGATTCCAAACTTTTGTGATGAAAGAAACTAAATATCGTAGAATCGCTGACAGCCATATTATAAATATGGATGAAGTGCCACTCACGTTTGACATTCTAATTGAAAGGAATGTGGCACAGAAGAGTGATAAGGCTGTCACAGGTAAATCTACAGACCATAAAAAGGTGCATGTCACAGCTGTTCTGACATGCTGCGCTAACAGGAAAAAACTTCCGCTGATGATATCTTTTAATTTAAAAGCGTTTGGCGTAAACTGCTGACACACACGTGGTAGGAGCGAAATGCCATACTAAAACGCTGCTGCCACGCACGGAAGTGACGTCACAGTTATGATGACGTTGTTTAAACAAGTATGTCGTGTTCCGGTTTATAGTTTTGCGCGCGCTGCTGGAGCTGCTTCAGCTTTTCAGCTTAGCTAAAACAGAATTTTACGGTTTCTTACTGTGTTGTGTGATAGAATGTTGTTCTAGTTAGTTGCGCTGGAAGAACCGGATGGTGTTCGAGCTTGCGATATCGAGCCACACTTGGGCGCAACGCTGGAGCAGCTCGTTTCTTTATGCCTTGGAGCGCGTTTATGGTTGGTAGTGTGGTCTTGTGCAGCTCCTGTTACGTTTTTCAGTGCTGTTGCTCTTGTTTGTTGAATTTACTGATGTGAATGGAGCATATGTGGGCTCTCAGTTTGGCAGAACTTTTTGCTCTTATGGTAAAAAACGTTTAAACTCGTTCCAAATGCTTGTTGCTGCAGTTGCCGCTTAGTGTTGTGCATCGATCGCGAAAAAAAAAAAAGTTTCATCCTTCGTAGGATTGCTGTTGCAGATATTGCCTAAGTAAGTGAGCTGTTGCAATTTTTATATTGCACTCGATGTCGCATTTACCTGTACTGTTTCTTGTCTTGCATGTTCATACTGTTCCCTTGTTTATCGGATTTTGGCGGCTAGCGAATCGCGACTTGCTTGAGCACCTGCTCGCCACAGTTCTAAAGGAACATGTTGAGCAACCCCAATGTAAACTATGAAGACAAATATTGCAGAACGTGGCCCAGCCGCTCATAGTTCTACTTTGGCTCAATTTTGTTCTAAAGCTTGGCTGTCTTGAAGACCAAGAAATTTTCTTAAATTTCTTCCAGCTAGTTTGCTAAGCTGCTATTTAGTATTGCTTCTTGTGATGGCGCTATGCGAGGTACCAGGTTTGCGCAAATGTTCCTCGCAACTTGTTTACAAACATGATGTAGGTTCATTGCAGGAACCTGCATTAGGTTATAGATGTGAGATGCACGCTAATATGACCGGTGTGGGTTTGCGGGTCCCTGCATGCCACTCTCAAGCAAATGCCAAGTTTCCATTGTATGAATCTTCCTTGACTTCGCAGGGCTTGTTTGGTTAATCCCTGTGCAATAGAATGCTCATTAGTCATGAGCCTTACCCTGATCCTCTTGTCCAACAAAAAAAAATCTTTTAGGCATTGCATTAGGGAATATATCTGAGTGCCAATGTGACAATTTTTGCCTCTGTAACCTTCTTTTTCTCCCATCTTATCAGTGAAGGCCTTGTTCGAACAGAGTGCCATGCAGTGACAGAAATTCTCATCACAGTAAGAAAATCTCTGAAGGAGATTTTTGAGTCTGACTAGGACTTCGTCTTGGGCAAATTGGTGAAGTCTGCTGCACATTGTTTTTGTGTGCGAAAATCTATTTACAGAGGAAGGACACATGAAAGTGCGAACTACTAACTGATTTAATGATTCAAAGGATGAAACATAGTGTACAAATTTTGTGCACAGGCAAGAGGTGAATGTTGTGACAGTGCTAGTTTGTCTTTTAATGCTACAAATAGCCATTAAACAAGTGCACCTCTGGGGAATTAAGGCAGTTGAAGTGCTACTAACATGTGCACTCTCTGGTAAAATATACCTTCGTGAGCTCATGCAATGTTTTGTTGCTACTCCTGCACAGGATCATAATGTGCGAAAGCACGGCTCGTATGAGCAGGCCTTGCAATGTGTGCTGCACCATCCGGTTTATTTAAATTGTTTGAATGCTCCCTCAAATAGTCATTCAGGCATTGGGCCGTTTGGTCCACGTAGAACTTGCCACAGCTGAGAGATATCTTATGACCAACCCACAGTACAATGCTCAATATGGTTGGCGTGATTTTTCATACACCCTTGTCTTTAGGTACGAGAACACAATTGGGCTAATTTGACAGGTGTATAAAGGAACAAATGGGACATTGTATCTAGCAGGCATGTTCTTGAAGCTGTGGGTAAATTTGTGCGCATATTTGTACAATTTGTACACCTCAGGCCCAGTGGCGTCTGTTCCGCTTACATTTGATTAGCAAGTCCTTGTCGAGCTGCTCTTCAGCTTTCGGGAAATGGATTCGGCCATGGCACGCATGACCTAATTCCCCCACCTGTTCGCTAGTTGCGCTTCTGCTGTGACGGGTGTTGCGACGCTCGCCACCAAGGTGCTCTGTCAGGAGCATATACTAGATTGACAAGTAACCTTATTTCTTGTCAGCAATTTGGGCACACTTAGCTAAAACTTTCATGTTTAGTGCACTAGTAAGTAGTTACTCTAAGCACCTTTATGACAAGTTGACTGTCTTTGCTATGCGCTTAGCTGAAAACCTTCTATGTTTTTAAAGCTGATTCTGAACAGTATCCACAATTGCCGACCAAGTCACTTCCTTTGGCCTCCTCGGATGTTCTTATCTTCCAAGCTGAATTAGCCTTTATCGAGCTGAGCCATAATTGTTTTACCAGATGATGAAAATAGGTAATGAACTCGGAGAAAGCATAGGGTAAATTAAATATGCATTATTGGAATTTATAAATAGTATGGATAAGGGAAATGAAAGTGGACGAAAAGATAGTTTGCTGTAGGTAGGAGCTGAATCCACACCACCTTCATTAGGCATGTAGTGCCTTACCAATTCAGCTACTGTGGCACTCACCCTCCCATCCCCTTGGCATAAGCCACTACCACTCACAGCCACAGCAGCAGACATCTTAACTGCAGGCATCATAAAATACATCAGCAGGCAACTGTTCAAGGGCTCCGACTTCGGCTGCCCCTTGATGCCCTAAGACAGGGTATGATGGTTTATTGGCCATTTGCCCAATTGGGGCAAGTGGCCTGTTGATGTGATTTGATCAAATGAACAGGCATTTGAAATCCCACTTACTCAATTGGTTGTACATGCCGTTACCAAATCTGTTCTTTGAAAGGTGAAGCGTTCCTCACTAGGACACACCATCGGACATAAGAAGAACAGATATCACTAGATATGACTTTGTGCCATATGTGCTCAGAATTAGCCACAAATTGAAAAACTTGACTAGTAGATATGGTGCCCCAATGGTTTCTCCCGCACTGAAGTGATTAGCCCAATTGTGTCTTTGTAACACGAGTACTGAGAGACAAGGATGTACAAAGAACCATGCCAAGCACTTTGTGTGTTGTGCTGTGGGGGTTATCAGCGCAATACCTCTCTGCTGTGGCAAGTCCTATGCAGGTCAGAGGGACTAGTGTCTAAAGGGACACTAAAGGCAATTATTAAGTCAAGCTAAAGTAATAGATTAGTGCTCGAGAACGTCGAAGGCATCACTGTTATTGCGAACAGAGCTTCAGTAATTGATGAACGGAAGTAACTGCAATACACAATTAGAGGCTGCCCCAGCACATTAAAGTACCAGCCCGATGATGAAGGCACTCCTCATTAAAGTTCTGTCGCTAGGACTTATCTACTAGTAATAAAAAGATTGCTGCATTGCATTATAAGATGAAAGAAAATGCTATTCGTCTAGTTCTATTTGATATTTAGAAAAAAGAACCCATTGAGGTTACCCTTGAAAGCATCGCCCACGCTTACATGTTTTAGTAGTTTCGTTATCACATAGTGCTGTGCTGGATTTTCTGGCTCGCGAAACTCGCACAAACTGCAAGTTACAGAGAATTCGATGTTTATGTGATGTTGCGGGATTCCCCAACAGTCCGTGCTACTTGATCAAGAGCAGTTGCAGCGGCGAGTCCAACGTTCTGTCTTGGCTCGGTTGCTACATGGCCGGGCTTACGCATTTTGCACAGAAAACTGTAGCACCGTCTGTAGAATACTGTTTTACTCACCAATGGAAGTGAAGGGCAGTGATGGCACAACGTCGCCACTCTGTCCTCAGGAGCAGGCGAATTGAATTGCTCTCTAGGTATGCGAACCCTTCAGATGCAATTTTCTCGTAAACTATCTCTTCTTGGCATGGAAGAAGCACTGTGAGGTTTATGGAATGCTACTTTAATAGGCAACATCTACTTAGTATTTGCCTTTAGTGTCCCATTAAATGGCCATAATAGGAAGCACTCAAACAATTCAAATAAATTTCATGGTGTGCATCTTGGCACGCTTTGCAAGGCCTACTAATGTGAACTGTGCTTTTTGCGTGTTATGATCTTGGGCAGTGCATGAGTTCATGGAGGCATATGTTATTAAAACAATCCTGCATGTGTTAGTTAATATAATTCATTTTAATTGCATGTGGCCTTAGAAGCAGGCTAGTAGCCAATAAACTGTTGTATGCTACCCCAAGGCATTTAGGCGGTCAAAGTTAGGGCCGTCGACCATTTGCCTGCTCCTAAGACCGATTAATGGCAAATCAGTTCTGTGAAAGCCCGCAAAATCAAGGAGGGTTCACGAAAAGGAAAATTCTCATCAACCTGACTTTAGCACAATGTCCTGGGTTCCATCCCAGGACCTGGAGAAAATTTTTTTTCAGCTATGAAGCTTTTTTTTTCGAAGAAATCCCTTATGGTTTTTTTTAAAACTGCTTTGGGCTGAGAAACCTATGAAGCCATCATTGTTTTAACATACATCACATGACATAGCCATAGGTACGTACGATTGTATAACACATAATCACTGACAACTTGACAATCCATGCTTCTCTTTCATATGCTCGTCCAGTACACATGTAGAACGCAACAGTCTGCATGTTGTAAGCTGACTTCAAATGGCCGGAGTAGAAATCATGCTGTCAGTGTCACACAATCATAGTCACTGACGTCTTTTTGCTTTTGTTACACACATAGTTCATTTTACACAAACATGTTGGTCCGCCTAGCAACACTTCACGTTAATCATAACAATGTTGGGTTACCAGCAAAATGTTACCATAACATTGGTTCCCATAATGCATGGGAGTCGCTCCATTTTGATTTCCGACTTGTGTAGTTGTTTAACCCTTTTGCTGGAATTCAAATTAACAAGTCCTCATTGTTAATTACATGAATGCAATAATGACTTGCAGGCTAAGGCAATGTTTTCAGACTTGCGACGGAAGCACTGTGAGCAGAGGTGTATGTACAAAGAAGTTGTGCGAAGGCTAGGTTTGGTCGTCCTGGTCACCAATTTATGGGAGGCAGCATGAAGAGGTAACTAGGCTTATTCAAGCCAGCCAGCCATGGTGTCACAGGATCTTGGGAGCAGCCGTTCAGGTCGCGTGCACTAGCATGTTCTATTCTTGCTCTGCCTGTGCGTGAGCCCATCTTCTTTGCCTATGTTGGAAGTGATAGCCGCGCGGCTACAGAGCCCATCTCCTAGTGCGAAGTGCAATTGAAATAAAGTCCAATGGTAAAGCCCCCAGGTAAAGTGTGCAGACGGTGTCGTCATTGGTAGTGTCGGGTTCTCGCAATCTGAGAGATATACACCAGGCAGCGCCGGCAGCATAGGTTGTGAGTGAAGCGCAGCCACATATGATACCAAAGTGAGAAATCGCAGCCTGCCACAGGCACTCGTAGATGCACGGGCCTGTAGAAGTCGGAGCTCCAAAAGTAGACCATCTGGAAGCTTGGGACTTGCGTGGAGATAGCGCAAGTGTTGGTCACTCATGTTGTTGACTTAGAAGTGATTCTCGAGCTGAAGAAACCAGATGGCAAAGTTGCTCCTGCAAAATTTCGGTAGGCCATGCATCTGCGGAAGATGTGAGCACAACATTGGAAAGCTTGCCTGCTGCTGCTTTAAGTGGAATCTCGAATGCCGATAGCATCAGGGTTGCAGTGGTCACTCAATGCATCACGAAGGTTGTGCTTGTGGCAATGCCGCGCCAGCGAGAGTGAAATTTGCGCCTTGTGGAGTCGGTGGCTGAGCCTCTGAATTGGCGATGAGTGAGTTGCCCCGAGTGGAAAGCGGGCAGCTTGTGGGGACGTCTAAGGAAGAACAGCGACGAGCTGTAAAGTAGCCGAAGGCGCTTGCGTTTAGCCCAGTGTATTTCTTGGAAAGAATCGTCGAGCAGCTGCCTTTGAGCTGGGGGAGGAAGCTCATGGACCACGTAGAGGTTTGATGCTGGGGTCGGCGCATGCCGACGACCGGCACGGGTGGAAGCAGGTGATGTGGGACGACCATATTCAGAATGACACGATAGATGGCGAGAGCTGTTGTGATGGAGCACCAGCTGGAGGAGAGTGAGTGCTCGAGGTGACATAGTGAGCAAGGACGGCTGCCCACGAGTCCTTGTACAAGTCAGAGCAGGGGCTGAGAGCCGGAGCCTGGAACCTTGTTAAGAAGGAAATGGTTGTTTAGCGGGATGAACCAGATGTCCAGCATGTCCACGTAGAATTCCCATGCCCCCTACAATCGCAAGACTTCTGCCAAACCGTGCGAGGCCACGTCACTACTCGCCTTGGAAAGTCGGTGCGCTGATGCTGGCATGGCAGGGCTCAGTCGTCCTGGTCACCAAGTTGTGGTAAGGCTGGGCTCGGTCAGCTGTGTCATCACTTTGAGGGAGGCAGAGCGAAGAAGTAGCTGCCGTAGCCACTGTTTGTTTAAGCCAGCCATGGTGCCACGGGATCTCGGGGCAGGCTGACACCGCGGCCGCTTTGGTCAAGTGCGCTAGCGTGATCTATTCTCGCACTACCTGCATGTGAGCTCATCTTTTTCGCCTGCGTTAGAGGTGACAGTCATGCCGCTACGAGGTACTAAACATGTTTACTGTTTGAGCATCTCTGAATTGCATGAGCTATTAAATACACCCATCACACAAGTGCAGAGCCCTTCTGCTAAGTCTATCTGGCAGGAGTCTTTTGTCCTGTAAATATTCACGTTTTCCCTGTCCATTGTACAGCTGTATCCTGCTACGTCTACTTGGTTAGATGCCGACGCCAAACTTGGAGGAAAAAGCGAAGCTAGATCCTTATTAAACGACTTCAATGTGATAGAATTTTTACAATTATCAGCATTCAAAATTAGCTCTCATTACAAACCACATTTAAATTTGCAAGAAACTCTCACTAAAAGGCAAAGCTTATACTTTCTGATGAGCCTACCTTGTGCATTTTCATTCCTTAAGAATTTGTGTACTTTTCCTTATAGCTTTTATCTTCAACATTAAGTGAACAGGGTTTTTCAACTTATGGTCAAAAGACATTTACACAAGAACTAAAATTCGTGCTATCTTGTGCTGTCAGGCCAAATTTAAGCTTTTCTGTGTTGTATGTCATCTTGCTTTTGTGTTCTACTTGGCGCTTAATAGACAATTTACGCACAAACAAACCATTTGTATTACAGACTCTTCAACTTTATATGCAAAAAGTATTGCCATTGCAGACAGAAAACACTGAAATATAGTAATTCTGAGAATTGTTTTCTGCGCAAGAAATTTGGTTGGCTTTGGGCAAGGGTCTAAAAATGTTGCATAATTTGGTTTCCTAAAGTCAGTTTTTCCGTAATACAGCTGTAGTCACAGGACATGTGTGTTCCTTAATTACAGACGTGCGCACCACATGTGCTTACACATGTGCTTAAGATACCCCGATAGACATATTACACACAAACAAACCATTTGTATTACAGACTCTTCAACTTTAAATCCAAAAAGTACTACCATTGCAGACATAAAATACTAAAATATGGTAAAAAATTCTGGGAATTGTTTTCTGCACAAGAAATTCGGTTGACTTTGGGCAAGGGTCCAAAAATGTTGTGTAAGTCGGTTTCCTAAAGTCAGATTTTCTGTAATACAGCTGTGTTACGCGATGAAGCATGTCAAAAATGAAAAGAGGCTGTTGTCACAGGACATGCGTGTTCCTTAATTACACATGCACGCACCTGCTGTCTCCTGTCATACTACAAATACCGACACATGTAATAACTACTGGCAGCCATTCAAAGCTGTTTGTGTGGAGATTTAAGGCCCATGTTCTGGGGTGAAAAGTGCGGCCCTAGCTGTAAGAAAGTAACGTTTTGTTTATCAAGCCAAAGTTTATAGTGTTCATGTTTTTTAAGTGTTTAATATTTCTAGAATAATAGCTACATCCTTGTAAGGTAGTTGAAATAACAGCTCACATTGCCCCAGCCATGTCCAAAGTAGCTCTGATGGCCTGCTAGTACAATAAATAGGTGTATTGGTGCTTTTACTGACAGGAGACGGAGGGTGCACAGACGTATCATTAAGGGGACACTAAAGCAAAACAATAAATCAGTTTAGACTAATAAAGCATTGTTTTAGAACCCTGCAGGCAGTCATTTTAAAACAATAGTTTGGTTATTAGATGTGAAAATGAAGTTCGAAGTATCAGTATTTGAAATTCACGCCAAAACCTCGACACAGCTGCGTCAGTGTGACGTCAGGGATTTCAAAGTATATTTTTGCATTTGGGCAGCGTTGGTTGAGTAAAAATTCCAGAAACTTCATATTTGGTTCCTTTAGAACACAATGTAGACAGTCTGTACCGCTATGTACTTAAGTAGGCCCTAGAAGATACCATCCAAATCCATGACGTCACAGCGACCAGGTCTGGGAACTTCAAGGAGGCGTCGCCACCCGTCTTTTGTTTTTGCACTTTTTCCGGTCTACCAAGCATCTTATACTGGTAAGAGTGGTGTTTTTGGTGTTGTAGAAAGGTAATTTACTAATGCAGAAGAAATAATTTTTCTCTTTGTCACTTTAAGGAACACATTATTTGTCCCTGACAGTGGCCCCTTTCCACTTTTATAATATGCTTCGCCGTCGTACATTGCATATGCTTCACTGCATAACAAGACCGTATTGTGGCGAAGCTGATTTTAGGAAACTGAATTATGCAACATTTCTGGGAACCTTACATGGCTTCATTCTGTAGAGGCTCTAGGAAAAGGCACGCTGCTCTATATTCGCAGCAAACATAATCTGCGTCATAGAAAAAGAAATGTTTGTGATGTTTATTCGCAAAATGTTCATGTAACGTCAGCCAAAATATTACCTGCCGTTTTATTGTGGCACTGCTGCCAGTAAGCCTGAATACCTGAGTGGGTCTGAGTAGTCTGGCTCTGAAAATTGCCCATTGATAATATTTGCATTCCGTTAAGATCAGTTTTTGCCTTTACTAAGATGCAAATGAAAAAATGTTACTGTGATGTAGCATTTAGCATGACCTTTAATACGTCCCGAAGACATGGTGGACCGATCACACTGAAGGCGCAGTTCAATCTTAAGCTGGGTCCCCACAAGAGATGAAGAACACGATGTGATGATGGTCATGTGCAGATGATGAAGTGCCTAAGAAATGCCCACATTATAATTATTTGTGTCAATAGAAGAATTATAAGCAACCTCTAAAAATCTGACTTGTTGTGATGAAATTGAAAAAGTTGGCAGGTATGTATTATGACATTGATGCAGAAAACATTCATTTTGTCATTAAAGAAAGTCATGTATGCATTCACTTTTTCATCTTCTCTCTTGTGCTTGGGCCTTCATTGGTCTGCATTGTGCAACAGGTAAAATGATGAGAAATATAACTAAAGACAAATAAAATCCTAGCCTGCTAACATACGCCTGCTCAGTACACTATTGACACGCTCTGGTTTATTAAGCGTGCTCACCTGTCAATTCAGGCACAGAAGCAGGTCCTGTTCTTGAGCTGAAACATACACAGCCATGCTTACATAGGAAACAACTTTCAGGAGGCCAATTATTGACACGCATTGCAGATAGTACTATGGATCAAGCATGAAGCTGACCACAATGCCCTCGAACTCTTCCCAGCATACATATATTTTCTAGCATCCTGGGCCAACCATCTGGCCATGCTTTGAAGCTGCTGTCAGGTTTCGAACCAAGCCCAATCTTTCTGGCTTTGTTGTCCTCCTCGTCGTACCATTTCCCCCTCATTTATGTTTGTCTTATTGAGATAGATATTATGTGATGATTTTTCATTTGTGTGTAGTTTGGGCAAAATCAATTTCGAATAAAACAAGCCACCCAGCTATTTTTATGGCCTAATTGTTTTTGCGCTCATTGATCATGGAAACCTACCTGTACGGCTGCATGTATATGGCAACTAAGTTCTCGTCAGATGTTATGTGAATATTTAATTAATAAACTTCATTTACATTTCTGCGCAGCACAGACCCATTACGGCTGCAACTATAGTGAGCTGCATGGCTGTTCGCAGCATCATTACGGAATAAAATCTGCCAGTCTTTATTTAATAAACAGTCAACATAGTGAATAACCGAATACTATTTTGTATATTCTAAATTTAAGTACTTTATGGCTTGCACTGTCGTGTTCTTATAACTTTGGCAGGCCTAAAAATCTCAACAGACCATCTAACTATGTGGAGTGATTTTTTAGCCATTACATATTCATTGCGTTTGCCTGTTTTCCACATGGCTACCAATAATCAGTAGATATCATGTCGGTTATTTATATTTGGAATTGGTGACTTTCCAAAAACCTCATAGTACCCCCCCCCCAAAAAAAAATCCATCGCATACATGCAATAAAAGTTTAATGCACCCATGGAAGGGGAAGTAAATCGTAAAGATTTAAGTTAGAAGCTGAGAGTAAGATGGTATTTCGACGTGAACAGCAGACTACAACAAATAAAGCAGTGGCACAAAACAAAGCGAATGAAAAAAGTATTGTTCAGCCAATAAAAACATTTCACTGTTGCTGCAAGGTGAGAAGAGGGAAGCAGCCCTGCACTCACCCCAGCAACTACAGGCTTGACCGAAGGGTCCAAGACATCTCGAACATAATGTCCACACTTGGCCAAAGAAGCGGGAACCATATCGAGAAGCTTGTGTTCTGGCCACAGAAGCGGGAGCTCACAGGCCTTGTGTTAGAATTCTGTAGCCTGGTGAAGTTACAAACCGTACTCTTGTAGCGATGTGTTGGCCAGGTTTTGACTGGTTGCCCTGGTCCAGTGAAGTCTTGACTGCATGTCTTCAGCACAATCCATGGGGCAACCTTCCTATGTGGCTTTCATCCATGTTCCAGCTATTCCCTTCATTTTTGTCACCCGGGGCTTCGTGGTCCGCAGTGATTAGTCCCTTCCTTAATATGTACAAATAGGTCCTTTAATTTTCCTGTTTTCTTGCCTTGAATGCCCCCATACCTATTGCAAACAGAAAAGGAAGATAGCACCACTCTTCTATCATGATCGTTCACATTAGAGTTCCATTAAAGGAGCAAGATCAGGGTATCCATGGCATCTGTCTCGATTCTTTACATTTTGTGCCATAATACCCAGGACTCGTACTGTGGCTGCAGGCGTCATCTGTAAGTTTGGGAGGTGGGAGCACCTTCTGCTTGCTTCAGCTCCTGTCTGACCTTGCCCTTCAGCACAACAGTCTAAAGTTCACAAAGCCAGGATGCCCCCGGAGGTGAATGACACAACCTGTCAGCCCAGCCCTTGGAGCAGCCAATGACCTGCCTATCGATGCGAAGGACAACTGCAATGACAACTGCAAAGCTTGCAAGGCTGGGACGATAAATTTCTTCAGTGACATCCATCTTGAAGGCCTAGTCCTTGAAGTGAATGGTGCATAGAGTGCAGACTTATCTTGCCACCACAACGATGACTGCTCCATAGCTCACAAGGCTGGGATAGCAAGTCTCATGGGAAGGCTGATCGTGCAGGCCTAGCCCTTGAAACCACCAGCTGTGTGTCTGCCAATAATCTGTGCCTTCATCGTGATGGGCTCTCCAAGGTCTGCAAGGCTGGAATGCTGAGGTCATCCCATCTGAAATTTGGAAGCTTTGCCCTTCAAGCATCCAGTACCACCATGGCAGTATTAAAGATGGGAGGAACTGCAAGGATCACTAGTGTTTACTAACAATTATGTAGCATCCTTGTCTGTGCACTCACAAGTGCCCTAGGGACCTAAAAGACTGAAATATGGGACATTGAGTGGCTGAGAATTATGGGAATATTCTTGCACACTGATATCAAAGAAAAGTAATAGAATACTTACATCTATGTCACAAATAGTTGTTAAGTTCAACTTAGTTTGCTTTCAACGAGAGTGACGTAGAGGCTTGTGAATACTTTGAATTGGACATCTGCTGCAGTAAAGTGAAGCTCGAGGTCCGATTGACCAAATTAGACAAAAAAGCGCGTTACACATCCGCCAAGCCAACAGGGATTTTAATAAGCAGGCCATAGAGCTGGGTTTGTTCACATGACTAGAGGATGCCCATTGATAAAGCTAAGTAACTCGGTCTAAAGAATGCTGCAAGAATTTAACACTACTTTAGTAGCGATATTCTCACAGCAAACAGATGCGTTGCAGAAGCAACAGTCATAGCTCCAGAAGCACAGAAACTCGGAGGCGAATCTGAATTTGTGCCACAAAAGCCATTCTGTTCTCTGTCAGCAGGTCTGCTATGCTGTGTCGGTCAATGGGTGCTGTGTCTGCCCTGAAGACGGCGACAGCTTACCTTTAACTGGTACTGATAGCCCATCTAGCACCACTGCTAAAGTAATGTTAAACATTTATCCTAAAGACAAAAACACAAAACAAAGCAAGAGGGAGGGGGGGATGAAGCTTGCAGAAAAACGAGACAAGGATTCTTTGAGATAAGGTGTGGCAGTCATGATCAGAACCAAAACGATAAGTCAAAGGAGAGTTTTTGCACTTTCGTGTGTGATCAAACGGACAGGCATCATACTGAAGGCGTCAAGAGGAGCACAAGGATGAAGCAAAGGCACTTGGCAGCTTGGAAAGACAGTCACGCAATTGAATGCAGAAAAATTGCGGGAAACAACTCAAGCACCCGAATGCAAGAAAAGAGTGAAAATAATACGTTATGTTAAAGAAAAAGGATTTCCTTTTGAACACAATATTAATATAACACTGCCCCACTGTACGATACATCAAACATTATACACAGCTTCAAAATTGCATAACTGTGCAAACTCAGCCTGAAATAGATGGAATAGAATTTGTTCCTTGTGAGCAAATCGGGATTGTGGCTTGCATAAGCTAAATGTGTGCAGTTTTTGCTTAGCAGAAAGGTTATTAATTAGTCAAACTTCTATAGTGGTGAACAAAATAGGAGTTCGGCAATGGGAAAGAAAAGAACATTAACATTTGTGTGCAGTAGTGTGAGAGTTAACGTGGGCAGAAGTACAATGTGTAAATAGGGTCTATTTTGGGCAGATATACCGAGATATAAATTGCACTGGTATTGTACTGAATCAAGTTATCTTGACATGAAGCAATAGCCTGCCCTTTAATTTGCATAGATTTTGCCATACAGTCTTGCATGGCTGTTGGACTACTGCATACTTTGGCAAAGCCAAATAGCTGTCATGCTAAATGTCATGTATAAGGCAGCCATGTATGTCTATCCACGAGAAGGCATATCTGTATTTTATGACTGTGCGCAAGTTTATTGTTGACAGATACCGTATGTTGTGCATAACATAAAGTATGTCCTTGCATTCATAATGGACGGCAATATTTTTCAATTCTACCCTGCCCCCTCACTCTAGGTCTTTGTCCAGAGAAGGAATGCCCACTGCTTGAGTGCCCGTGACACAGTCGATGCTGCTTCAAGCTTCAACAATTGTTGTGTCAGTTACAGCTATGCAAGCCAATATTTGCACCAAAAAGATTTTTCAAGTTTCAAGTTTATTCATCAATGATGTCAGATTTACAAGAATTGTATGCAAAATGAGCACTACACAGGGAGTCCCAAAGTTACAAACTGTCAGGGGGACTCCCATACATGAAAAAATAAAAAAAGACAATACAGATCAAGCATTGGTTACGGTGGCATTACAGACTAAATAAGAAACAGCGCGAAAAAAGAAGAACTCAAAACTGTTTAGTAAGGCAAAAAATTGCGAAGAAGACTTCTGTAGTGAACAAGCAATGGGAGGATACTATGTAGTGACATCACAACACAGTATGTGGTCATGTGAGAAAAGGACATTGCAATGTTTTGACACTCTCTTGAGGCCTCCGGCTAGCTCAGTCGACTTGTGCACTGCAAATTTTGAAGGTCAATGTAGCAGCACAGTGGACGACTGAATGAGCTAGAGCGAGTGTCATAACATCGTAACGTCTTGCTCCCACATGACCACATACTGTGTCGTGACATCAAGGCATAGTATCCTCCTGGAAAACAAAAGTGGCTGTAAAGAAGCTACTATATTGAATTATTTACGGTGTTTTGAGGCTTCACCCCTCAAACGCTGTCTGTCGTCTTCTCTCCGCCACTCTTCAGCACTGGTAAATTCAATTGTAAACGTGCACTAACCAGCTCAGTTAAGCACACTCATGCAGTATGTACTACCAAGCGCTTTTTTATCCCCTTCCATGTCGCACTGTTACCCCGATGGAGGCGAAATGAAAAGGCACCCATGTATTGTGCATTTGGCGCATATTAAGGAAACCCAGATGGTCATAATTAATGCGGAATCCCCCACTACGTTGTGCCTCGTAATCATATCATGGTTTTGGCATGTAAAACCCCATAATTCATTTCATTCTGATGAGAAGTGGCTAATGTATTTTTAAAACCTCAGTTGACAACGTGTTTTACCTGCTCAGAAAGAATAAATTTGCTTCTTCTTGTGCTGTCCCATGGATTCTGCATTGCCTTCGATCAAAAGCCTGACTAAGCATTGAGACACATCTTGGCTTGTCCATGGCAATGCTAGAGAATGCGAAATACTGTTTATGAGCTGAGCTTGTTTTTGGCCGTTATTAGCAAAAAGCCACGGACGAACCTAGCTCGTCGAAGGCACGGAAAATGTTAAACATACCACTATGTGTACAAGTATTTCATTTCAGAATCAAGTAGGGGAACACAAGCTGCACACCTGGCAAGTATTGCTTGTACAATTGACGGAAAGCTAAGTCTACCAATCTTGCTAGAAAGCACGCCTGAAATGATGCACGTCAGCAATTCCAAAACTAGACAGCAAGGACAAAAGTCTAAGAATGCAAGGCATGCGGTGAAAGATGTTGGGTAGCTTTTGCAAAGAAACTGCGGGTAAATTATTAGGCTACTATGAAAATGCCTTTGGCAGACCAGTTCTTTTTAATAAGCTTGATGACACAAATTTGCATTGCTTAGACAAAGGAATACTGTTAAGAGCTTGGGGTCATATGGCTTTCAGTGAAAGGCAATAATGAAGAACAAGTCTTAGCACAGCCACCTACATGCTCTTTTTGTTTGGACAATGATTTAAAGCAAGGGGCCCGGCCCGGGTGGGGGGCTCAGAAGCAGATTAAGAATGATGTATGTAGGACATGCCCACACATCATTAACAATGGCAGATGAGATAGGTGATATTTCTGGCTCCTGTTCCAGACATTAAAATATGAACCAGATTCTCTCTACAATGACTGCTTTATCATCAGGTTTATAATATTACCCTTTTTTATACACCTAAACTTATAAAAAGGAGCTGCAGACAGGCTTCACACAAATCAGGTAGCAATGTCTTTTGACAAATTGGCTTAATAGCATCAGCATTAGGCATATACTTCCACAATCCTGTTCATTAAGTACTACTTGGAACATATGCAGAGGAAAGGTCACTTATATTGATATTAATTAGAGCTGCATGAATCTCGGAACTTTCAAGCAACCAGAGGGGCTCCATGCTGTAACGTCTTCCTAGTTGTATTAGTATGTATGGAATACAGGTTTAGTCAGATAAGTACACTAAAGGCAAAACATTTTTCTTAGTGACCATGGTTCTTTCTTTTGTGTTTCTTTTTCAACTTGGAAGAAGAGAAATGAGTGCAAGATGATGGTTGTCAGTACATTTAGATTGCCACAACAGAGTGATTAATAAGAATGGAGTTGCCGTGAACCCGTTAAACGCATATCCAATATATAAAGAAGGGAACCTTAGCAAAGCTGCACAACCATTAGTCAAATCAGTTCAAGTGCATATACTAGTTAAAAAAACAAGCTTAACATATAATGTACCAAATATTAATTTAGCCATCATGTATACCACTCATAGGTGCTAGCGTGGCTGAGTTAGTGATCAGAAATGACCCTACAAAAAAACCATTGTTGTAGAAAAAACAAAATCCGTGTTCCTGCTAGGGTTTGAGTTCATGACTTAATTTATAAGCCAGGTGTTCCATACATGACATGGCAGCAGTTTCATTCTTTTCTTTCTAATGTAGACACAATCCAATAATTGTAACCCAGTGTACTTGACCACATTTGAATGTTTCAACAATTCAAATGCTGAACTCTTAAGAGTACTAAAAGTGAAATATTTTTATGTGGGTAGTTCCATCAGTCAATACAGTCATCCTTAGTCCACTATAACTGCTGTTGTCTTAAATATTAAATGGTGGGCAATATTGGGAGATGTTGAACAAGTAAGCACCATCGGAAGATAAATAATTTTTGTACACCACAGGTCTTAGAACAGTTACCCATTGACAAAAAGCTAATAAAATTGACATTGTGCTTAAGAAGCCCGAGTATGTGAAAGTGAGCAAAGGCTTTGCAAGTTTAAGAGCTGTCCATCAAGAAAGATGTGTTTTCAGGTAACACTATATCATAGTAAATACAAAGGGCAAGTGGAACAGTAGGAGCTCCAGATTATATTTGGTCATGGCCAGGACATAATGTGAAATGATTATGAGACTTTCAGCTGTCCACAGAGTTGACAGTGCAAGCCTTACCTTAATTAGGTTTCCCTAAAAGGCTGCCACAGTAGGTTGACGCCTACTTGTATGTAATGGTTCATTTGAAGTTTTGTGGGTTGTTTTCGTCACTCCACTTGGAAGAACCCTTAGCACACCCCTTTTACTATTGCAAACTAATCCTTGCCTTCAAAGCCTTCCACTTCCCCTTTCCACAGCCTTCATTTTACTCTTACGCACCTGATATCCTCCTCGACCCTTGCGAGCGATGAGCTATGTGGAAATCAGTTTTTAATAAGGCAAGTCCCTTTGTTCAAACATTGACTCCAGGCAGAAGATTCTTTTGTTCAGTGACTGTCAGTCATTTAACTTATTGTGTGGTGATCTACTTTCTCTACACAAAACCTTGCACAATAAGGTGTAATTTAAAACCACCATTAATTTCTGGCAAAGTGGTACCTTAGTTGGCCAGGCCATTGCCTGACCAAGTGTGCTGACCAACTAGCTATCCCTAGTTAAGTACAATGGCATCTCAGTCATTCAAGTGAGTATGGGAAAGAACATTTCAACAATAACTTTGGTTTATTCTCACATAAGAATAAGTTATTCTGACAGGGCTGCCTTTGTGGAATCGCTGGATCAAAAAAGCACACATGCATGAATCACGTGCATGCATACTTTCATATGAAAAGCTGACATTTCTATTGCGTCATTCTTTCACGCTACAAGTAAATGATATATTTCATTAATGTGGAAAGCTGGGCTAGTTGCTGATTAATCATCATACCTTGCAGCTAGTGTCACAAATTCTTAGGTGTCTTTGCCTTGTCCTTGTCAGTGCACTGCTTCACCTCCAAGATATGATAATCTATTTCATGTTTTGCAAAGGCTAACTATGAAGCTTTCGATGACAGTAGATACAGAACTATCAACTGACAACTCTGACTACCTAAAAGATAGACCATCAGAACACCAACATGATTGGGTAAAAAGGAAGCAGAGCAGTTCCTGACTGCCACCTTTGTTTCCTATACTAGCGAATGTGCCACAAATGTCGGACACGTAAATTGGGCAGCCACAACACAACGGCTCCTGAATTTCACAGGTGCAAACACCTCGCCAAAAATTCTAATGTGTAGTGCGGAAAGACATTTTTATAGTGTATTCTGTATGTATTGGTAGTGCGCTATCAAAGAACTGCGGCGCAAAAAAATCGTGAAGCTATTACGAAATCAGCTATATTTATACATCCTTCACTGCAACCAAGAACGTTATACCAGAAAGGAGTTCCTGCCGTTTACACATATAACCGAAGACAAATTCAAAACCATGCATGTTTAGAGTGTTCAAAAAACAGAGCTATCTTAATAAATTTACAAGTACCGCATCGTTAGCCTGCACAACGCCTTGTATTGCATTGGAAATAAGAAAGGAAAAAATTAAAAAATGTAAATACAACACATAAAAATGAGTAAATCATTGCATATTGTCCCAGTTTCTAAGTACTAACACATACAGCTTTAATGGACGACTGCAAACAGCAGACAGAATGAATCACTGATTGGTAGCGCACACCAAAAGACACGTAGTATGAGCTGAATGAGTACTGATTTGCAGGAACTGTGAGATCACTGTGACCATTGTGAATATGGACAGCAGTTCATGGCGAGAACCACTAATTTGTTGGTCACTGTGCAACGAGTAAAGAATATGTACTTCTGACATGCAGCTTCTTTGCAGTACAACGTAATAATGAACCTCACTGACAAAAAACTAGAAAGTTGGAAACATCTCACTCGCACGAAGACATTAAACGAAACTCAAGCGAAACAGCTATTGGCTTAATTTTGTGGATGGTTTATTGTACCAGTGCAGTCGGATATGTATGGTACACGTCGAATACATTTTTACTGCAGCAAAAATTTTATGCGATGAAGCCGATAGATTTTGGTGTAAAAGCTAGTTCGTCGCAGCCACTGCAACTGCTGAGAACATATCGTAAAAACTTGATTTGCACACACACACACACACACACACACACACACACACACACACAAATGTGCAAATTAAGTTTTTACGATATGTTCTCAGCAGTTGCAGTGGCTGCGATGAACTATATATATATATATATATACATATATATATATATATATATATATATATATATATATATATATATATATATATATATATATATATATATATATATATACACACACATATATATACTGGCTACCTGCGAGACACTGAACATTGCGAAAACATGATGAAGCGCGATGTGTTTACCGGAGTTTAAAATTTTTACGATAGCGCTTCACTGCATAATACTTAATGCTGCTGCAAAGCCCATTTGCAGACAACAATTATGCATTGCAGCGAATAGCTGGGTTTATTAGTTGGCTTTATTGCGGTTGTGTAAAGAGGGCGCAAACAGAGAGCAATCCTGAGGGCAAAAAAAAGGTTTAAAACACCACACCAGAAACACCTCTGAATGCATGTCGGTACACATATAAGATGGTTCTGTGCTCATACTGTGACCGGAGACAACGTGCACGCACGTGTGTAATTAGGGACTCTTATTATAGTCCCCGTGAGAGTTGAACTGAGCCCCCTTTCAATCTCAGTATGCTTCACAGCAATGCAGTTAGTTTGTATAACTCACCACATAACTTGTCTGTGTTGTGGTCAAGATAAAGCAAACAAAAACAACCATTAAGAAACACATACAAGACCTTTGCCCACGTGTAGGTGTGTGTGTGTGTGTGTGTGTGTGTGTGTGTGTGTGTGTGTGTGTGTGTGTGTGTGTGTGTGTGTGTATATATATATATATATATATATATATATATATATTAGCACATATGCTCCTCTGCACTGCATTATGTACAATTTAGCCCACAAGATGTCTATGTTGCGGTCAAGTTTGCCCCGGCCCCTGTGGGTTGTATTTTGTCCCCAAACAATACCCACATTTCCTTTCTTTAATGCTGCGAGGCCGGTACTTCCTAGTCACGAACGGCTTGTGCGTAATCAGCTTGACAAAGCAGTCTCAACAGTAAAGTATCGAGCACCGAGTTTTCAAGAAAGGAAATATGCAAGTAAGGCAGATATGACGATTATCGCTGTAGGACAAGACAAGCCCTAAAGGATGTAAACTTTTTTTAGAGTGTACTGTGGACTGTCAGTGGCTGTGAAATCTTCAACGTCTAGCTCTTCTCTCTCTTTCGAGATAAAATTTAATTGCATCTAGAGAAGCCCCAGCCCCAGGCTTGGAAAACTATTCTCCATGTTAGACGGCAAGGGACTAAAGAAAGGAAGTGAGCAAAAAAAGAAAAAAAGCACACTGACTTACACTTAAATCCGTGCGAAATGCACTATCGCAAAAGTGATTTTTTCATTGCCTTTGTGGAGCACAGCTCCCATATATTTTTGGTTGCACCACAAATCGTGTATTGTGTGGCTACTGAATTCCTAAAGACAGCCCTCACTGTTACAAAGCCTCTGCAAATATAAATCAACGGTCCCTGTCCTAGTTAACACAACAGGCGGGTACATGTATGGCATATGCTAGACAAATAATTCTAAATAAATCCCTCTTGAGCACATGGCCGTTAACGAGACCTTTAGCATTTTGAAATGCAAGTTTAGCTCTGAAGTGGTTAAATTGGTGATACAGCCATGGTACGTCTCGAGGTAGCATTTTCTTGAATCTACTGTGTGTAAAACACACTCACGATTGTTGACAGTTGAATTGTTACAATTGCAATCAGCAGAGAGACCTAATCTCGGCCTACATAGCTATACATACTAAAGGGCTCAGAGCACATATTCAACATTCCACCATCTTGCTTGAGTGCCATCTCGTTTGTTTGAAAGTGGTGAGCTCTCATGCTACATTTTCAAGAACCATTGTTACTCACTAGCCTCCACTTTCAAAGATGTTTGCACGTGCTGCAACATCACCATTTCACCTTCGGGGTGAGAGAAAGCTCTATTAGAACTGTTTATGACATCTGGGCCTTCTTTGTAACCCCTGGTAATTAGAGGCATACTTGATCAAGTGCCTTTACAAATTCACTGTCCTTCGTTATTAAATATGACCACTGTAACTGCAAAAAGACCATTGAACACCTCCCCTGTCAGTCTTTGATATCCAATGTCAGCCCTTTTAGAGTTTCCCCACACAACTGGATAGTCGACCTTTCACAGAGGCTAGGATCCTGGGTGCTTGGCCATATTAATGAAGAAAGCTATGTATACATGCTCTTATGACTTTCTAAAATAAACGAATCTGAAAAGATACTTATAGACACCATCTGTCTTTTGTGCGAGTGAACTGTCTCGACTTGCCTCCTTTGTTTCTTTTAAACCCTCACCCCCATGCAGGGATAGCCAACTGGATGTACGTCTGGTTAACTTACCCGGCCTTCCTTGTTCCTTTCTTTCTCTCTCAGATGCAGAAAAACCAAAAACCACACAATATCTAGTCAGCCATACCTGTTGAAACTAAGATGCGACATGCTTAAACAATTTCAGACATGTAAATGCACCTAAAATACAAGTACAAAAGAAAGGACAACACACATGTAGCACATGCACTACTGATTCTTGTGCTTTCTTTTAATTGTTCTTGTATCTTATATACATTTACAAGCCTGCAATGCTGAACCAACTCGCCCAACTACCTACATTGCTTAAACCAATTCAATTAATATTTTGGTTAATGTATACCCAAGAATTCGTGCGATGACTGGCAGATTCTTCTCTTGCAGAACTTCATCCGACCAAACACCAGAGAAAAGAGTGATGCTGATACAGACACACAAGTTTTTTTGGCAGTGGAATATGTTAACTGGACAAACTGCTGCAAGCGTTGCATAGCAACATGCATTGAAGCTGGTGAGCAAGTTGAAGTGCATGATCTGCAAATTTTCTGCCAATAATTTGCATTGTCAGACATCTGTGACGAAGGTGCAGAAAGGATTGCTGGCATCTGGACCAGGTTCTTGCTAAGTTCGTAGCAACTGCTATTACACTGGAGGACAAAATAAAGCAACCACTGGGCCACATGAAGCAGTATTCTCGCTTGTTGCTTAATCCAGCAAGGACAGAAAAAGAGTGGAGAATGCTGCCTTCCAAGCTTAATTACAAGCAATGCAAAAGCAACCTTGGAAATCGAATCAACTGCATCATTCTGGGCAGAAATGGGAGAAGTAAAAAGATAGGATGACATGCAAGAGTACAGAAATATCTGTACATTGGCCCAGCACATATTAATTTTATATTATTGCTGCAGCTGAAGGAAGCTATGCTTAAAAAAAAGAGCAGCAGCTGGGCTTGGAGTTTAAAAACTGCATGCCATAATCACAATAATATCAGCTTTTGCCATGACTGGCAGGAGCTATGTCAACGTGTACAAGCATCAATGACCAGCAAATTAAAGTCCACCAAACAGGAAGTGGACTAAACGAGACATTTGCTTGAGCTTTGGCAAGTGTTATCACCTGGTATTTCTACTTTCATGGCCTCATCAATAAAGTAATACGCATAAGTAATACAATATTGCTTTTGCTGTAATGGACTTTTTATTGTGTATTTGCTTATGTTAGTATACGTTTTTTTGATGTAGTTTTATAGGTGCAACAAAGCACAAAATTTTTTGTTATAGTTTGTATTGAAAGATTTCAATAATGGGGTTGTTACTCTTACATGTTTTTATGCCAACCCAGTAGCCCAAGTTGTATATTAGCTTGTGCCACTAGATGTGTGGATGTGTTATGTTTGTGATGCCATCGTGTTCGCTGCGTTGTTGTCATTCCAGCTTTGTCATGCGACTCTCACGCTACCTGCGTTGGAACCAGATGGCTCACATGAAAAGATTCAGGTGTCTCAGCAGCAGCACACCCACCCGTTGTTGGTCACCTCCATTTGAAATTCAAAAGGAAGTTTCACACGAGTGTTCATTTCGAATCACCGATAGCAATACCTCACCTTGGCATAGCCAACTACCTGTAAAATACTTCACATAACATCAATTTTCACATTGCGTGGGATTTACGCAAGTTTATCTCATAGTTTTCATGTAGAGCCTTTTGGACCTTTATGTGGGGGATAATAAAATGGCTTTTCAAATCTAGCTCCTCTGAAATATATATAATTCGACACCTTGCATGCTAAGCTACAGCTTCTTAAGTTCCAAACTGGCATCAAGAAAGCCAGGACTGTAAAATGATACTGGGCTGGACAAATCAGTTTCCAAAGATTTATGTTACATTCTTGACCTCCTTTCCAGAGTTCCTGTGATAAGTTTGTGTGAAAAGACATTCTCAAAGCTAACATATGTAGAGACCAGGCTGAGAAGCTTTATGTCAAGAATGGCTTAGCTGGCTGATGGTGCCTTTGGTGGAGCAATGAATTGCAATTTTTTTTATGATGTTATGAAGATAAATAACACCATAGCATGCAGACTTATGCTGCAGAAAGAAAGCAAGAAGCGAATGAGTAATTGCAAAGTGATCTGCATATTGTATCCCAGCTGTATTGTGCATGCCACATTACCAGAGAATCCTGCTGACCTTTAATTAACCTTTCCAGCACAACATGTCTTTATCAAGCCATACCTTTACATTGGGTTGATATATGCAGGAATGCCCTTTCACCTTCATGTAAGCTTAGCTCTGTCAACAGCAGATGCACTAAAGCTGAACACTCTTGCTACCTACTTCACATACTGCAACTGAAATGAAGGAAACACAAGTCTTAACAGTAAACTTTTAAACAGTGCATTTAAATACTTGTGCAACCTTCTTTTTGGAAAGACCATGTGGTGCCTAGAGATGTAGCTTGACAAGTAAGAAACTGATGTGCTTTTATCTAAAAATAGAATTGATTGATGTTTTGTGGGACAGGGTGCCTGGTGTCTCAATGAGCACACTTTATGGCTGAGAATATTTTTGCCATTGTGTCAGCTTTGAAAACTTGTCAGAATCTTTAATCTTGGTGCATTAGAAAACACCTTGACACAAAATGAATGTAACCCTTGTTGTCATTGAAAGAACAGTGCTGAAAACAATTCGATAAATACAGCAGAATGAAATGCAGAGAACTTAGGTGGGAAATAGGTAAGCGATTTACCAACCACATTATCAATGCAAGCAGCTGACACTTAATAAAATAAGAAAGCCCTGGAGCAAGTCTCTGGCTTGCAGTGCAAGACCTGTGCACACTTATGATGATATTGCAGTATTCATGGCAGGGACGGGACCATTCAACCTTACGCACTGTAACACTCTGTATATCTCTCTGAAATCTTCTTGTACCAACATGTACAAACTGCATGTTGCAAACAGCAAAATCATTGCTATTGTCCTACAGACAGTTTCCATGTTTATTGGATTCTCATTTTAACAGCTGACTTTAAGCTTCCATACTGAGAGCTGGACGAGTTAGTGCGTTTTTGAAAGAGTAGAAACAGTGCACAAAGTATGAAGGACAGTGAAAACGCAACAGGAGCACTGACTTGCAACTGAATTTTTTATTCAGGTATACATACAAGAATAATATGCACACACCATGCAATGTGAAAAAAAGCAAGCAAATGAAGTGCAAACTATTAATCATGATTGACATTGCTAGAAAACACAAGCATGAGTGACGTCGTGAGTTAACTGCGACATCATACTAAATCCATGCAAAAAACCATGTTAGAACTTACATGGGCATTATGCGATTCAATGAATTCAACAGTATGCTTATAACCTATGTATTCTAACATTTTACTTGAATAAGGTGCTAAGAAGATCAATCTATATATAGCTACAAATGCCTTAGTCACCAGATTTGAAAAGCGGGAGGACTTTCGTTTGTTTCAGAGATGAAAGAATACCTGTTGTGGGAGAATGCTGAGAAATAACAGCGATACTGAGGAGTCCATTGGGAATAATATAATGTACCAACATGCATTAGGAATTACATCAGGATCTCCAAATTTATTAAATTTGCAGACATACTTCTATATTTTAACAATATTATTAAGGCATACAAATTTTAAAAAGAAATGCCACTACGTTAGTATTTGCCATAGCAAATGATTTCCTAGGGGTGCATGTACAATGGCACCCAATTGAATATTGTACAACTAAAGCTCTACCACATGTGTTTGACCCCTGTTGATTGCAAGTCGCACAAGCCTGTTCCCTTAGTGAGTGAAACTCAGTGAAAGAAACTTGGCCTTCTTTGTGGAGCAAAGACAGTTGGCAAAAATGAAGCACGCAAAGGGAGAGAGGTTTTGGTATAGCCTACACAGTGAAAGATCCACGCAAGATCCAGGTGCTGTACCGTATCTTCAGAAGATAAAGCATTCATCTAAACACAAGCACAGGGTGTAAATGATCGCACTCCGATGCATGTGATACATAATGACAATCACCACGAAAGCCTATCGCATTACTATTACTTCCACAGGTAATTTTCATGGCTGCTATGGAATGGCTGTCTCGCTGCACCACAATCTATAGCAACTAATACACTGGGCATTTCAAATGGTTCATGAAAGCGGGTTGGGCCCTGGCCAGACTGAAGCAGCGGCACTCGAGAGACACTTTTCAACGCCCAGCCTCGTGTGAGTCACTTGACACTCGTCACGGACACTTGCTGACATTGCCTTCAGGCGGGAACAGGCCTTTCTGTTAGATTCACGTTTCACGTCCAGGTTTTCGTTACTAGGCTTCTGCGTGCGTAAGGCGACGCGAAATGTTTGAACGCACTTTGCTCATCGACAAAAGGCGCCCTTACTTTGCACAGCGATTTGGAAATGTGTATGCACCCTACATCGACGTCAATGCCGACGCGCACCACTTCTGCGTTTTCGAGCTCGAGAGCAGTGTGTCGACGTGGTGTCCAAGGCCAAATAGGCATCCGACTTTGCCAGAAGGCGTACACACAACTTAAAGAATCGCTACATACGACACACCCTGCAATATGCATGATCCGTGTCGGCACCATATGCAGTCGGCGCTGTGCTACCACGACTCTTCGAAACCGACAGTCCAAATGAGGCGACATGTCGTGCTGTTTCGTGGATGCAGCACAGTTCGTTCGAAGCTTCTGTAGCTTCGTAACGGCAGCGTTATTCGTAGTCGCCGATATTACACAGTGACCCAATATGCAGTCGGCGCTGTGCTACCACGACTCTTCGAAACCAAGTCCAAATGATGCGACATGTCGTGCGGTTTCGTGTATGCAGCACAGTTCGTTCGAAGCTTATGTAGCTTCGTAACGGCAACGTTATTCGTACTCGCCGATATTACACAGAGATTTGTACACACGACACAGCCACAAGGAATCGCAACGGTCCTCCCACTGCGTGCACGCGTGTAGGCGCCGACAGTCATTTTCGATTTTAAAACGCTGCACAAAATAAATGCTTTATTTATTTAGGCGTAGTGTATTTAACAACAAAACGATAACGTTAGCATTTCATGTATTTTTTTCTAAGTTTTCTTTTTGTGACGTCATCATGCGTGGCAGCAGCGGACTCCACTTGGGGTCGTCTGCTGCCACGTGCGTGCACCCAGCGCCGGCCAAAAAATTATGGCAAAGGAAGTCTTTCCACCCAGCGTTGTCATCCGTACAAATGTGAAGTGCTGGATAGATGAAGAAATGATGGGCAGCTCACGGTGCACATAAGGAACCCTCTGCACTTGTCCCTCACTGCGATTAGTCACTTGGAACAGTTTTTGAAGCTGCCTCTCGCAAGCTTGGGTGCAAAAAGCACAAGAACAAATTAGTCAAATCTGCGGAGTAAGTCATGTACAGCATACTGATTTCTTGTGGCAGGACATATTGACGTGTGTACTTATCTTTATCGGGTTACCACGTTTCACTGCCTGGCAAATCTTATTGCACAGCGCAGGACGCACCTGCATGTATAGAACGTTTTTCAAAAGTTATTGATGGTTCTATCCACTGTCTGTTGTCCCCGAACCTTGTGTAATATCTGATTTCGTGTATGCGCGACACGAATAGTGTAGAACTTTCTGGAAGACGCGCGGGCACCAGTGATTACTCTGGAATTTACCTTCGATGACTGATGTATAAAAGCCAACGTGCTTGACCCGTTGATCAGATTTTCGCCGACTGTGTTCGCCGCTGTCGCCATTGTTTCACCCAAGTTCACCCAATAAAACGCTAGTTTTGTCATTTACAGTTCTGCAGGTTTCTTCACCGTCACTATCACGTGAGAATATATAGGCCGAAGTGGGAGGCGAGTAAATGATCACCTCCTGGAACACCATAGAAATGTGAGGGACAAGTGCAGAGGGTTCCTTGGTGTGCACTGCACGAAGTGCGAATTTAGTGATAATCATAGTGCTGTTCCCAGTCCCGGCCAAAGTGCAGACGCTTGTGTGAAATCGAGCTGTATGCCAATCTATCAAATATGCACCATTTTCAAAGAAGCAGCTGTCAACTGACACGTGAAATCAAGGCAGAAATGATAGTTTGAGAAAACTGCATGTCCAAGCCATCGATTACTGTGTCTCCAGAGGAATTATACCACTTGTGTCATCGCCGATTGTTCTGCTGGCTGAGCTTGCGTGATGTACGGCCACAACATGCCTTTATATTCTGCTTTGCGGTTCTCAATAAATACTCACAATTTAGTGCTTTTGCGTCTCCCGCCCTCGTCTGGTTGTGTGCTTTAAGTTTTTAGTCGCATCTTACCAACACGCCCGAACAGCCACAATACCTGGAATGACTACAGTAGAGTCATCGTTAATATCATGTGCGAGCTCACCTATGTTCATCATCCAGTGGCAGCCTATGACAGCAATAACCAATACACCTGGTAGACACTAAAATGCAAGAACTTCAAATTCACGTGCCCATATTCAGGGTGTCTGCCAAGTTGACATTTCCAAATTCCCCGAGTTTTCCTGGTTTTCCCCGAGTGTCCTTGCAAAATTCCCCGAGTGATGCAGAACTATTTTTTATGTCAAGACGTGCTGAAACCATATCGCCCGATCCTGTCACTCTCTGGTAAGCATAGGAAAAAAATTTAAAAAGAATGACTTAATCCAATTTTAAATACTAAGAGTAGTGTTTGTGTTATTTAAAAAGAGAATAGTACGGAGGGGTTAGTAAAATGCACAGCAAATAATATGTCTTAAAAAAATTGCAAATCGAGTCGGATATTCTCGAGTACGAATTAAAAGGAGATGCTTACAGAAGCAAATGTTTTAGAATATGAGCTATCTTTATCAAATGATAGCAAGCTCAGTGGTATGAGGCCCGAACTTTGTCACAATCAGATTCTGTCTCAGCAGCTCGTAAATGATCCAATGTCCTGACATACTCTCAGCCCGCGAACGACGCCTCAGTGTTGTGTTTCACTGCTTTAAAGAGTTTATTTTGGTTTGGATGAGGGACACCTGCATCTCGGCATCAGCCAACATTGTTTTTTGAGCTCAAGCTCTTTAAAAACGGCAGCAGCACGCTTCCTTTCCCGTTCGTTCCTCAATGCGTAGGTCCTTTCCGTTCTTGTCCTCTTTCCTCTACTCGTTCGCCCCACAGACCATTTCAAGCATCTTGGTCAGTTGCACAGTCCACGTCCGATTTTTCGTACTCCCTAGGGGCCGCGAAAACGTCCGAGAAATCGGCCAATTGGAAAACATAAATGCATATGTCATTTATGTGACTGCCCTTATAAGGACTCAAACCGCCACAGGCACATTCGAAAACGCTCTGAAGGCCTGTCGGTACACGTATTAGGCATATCGGTGCTCATACTGTGACAGGAAATACCGGATGCGCTCGTGTATAATTAAGGAATACATACTGTGATTACGAGCAATAAAAACAGCGCTAAACGACGGGACGAGTGAAGGGACACGGACAACGGCGCTGACTAACAACCAAAGTGTGTTTATTCCGTCATTCAGCATATATATGCTCCGCCGCTATCTGAAACCACAGAATCTACAGGATAGGGCATGCGCAGGGGGAATTGCAATTAATGTGATAAGAAGGCAATCTCCTTCGGAAGGAGAGAAATGGACGGGAGGCTTACACATGCTTCACCACTAACGTGAATGTGGAAGGCTTCGGATATAAGGCGTGCGCGGTCATCACGATATTTTGACAGATACGTTACACCTTCGAAAGATGGCTTCCAGCCGCATTCATTGCAATGTAGTGACAACTGACTATCTTTTGCCCGTTTTTGAAATTTGTTGAAGTGCTCGCGCATGCGGTCGTTGATGCAACGCCCCGTTTGGCCGATATAAAAACGCTTGCATGAAAGAGGGATCTTGTAAACCACACAGTCACAACAGTCAGCAACAAACCTCTGTCTGTGCTGTTTTTTACAACTTTTTTTGTTGTTATTGCTTACCCTATTGATTTGGTGGCACAGGCTACCTACCTTATTTTTGGCAGTAAACAGCAACCTGACGCCTGCCCTACTGACAACCTTTTTGAGATTGTGCGCAACCTGGTGAACATGTGCTATTACCACAACCACTTGCCGTGAGCGATTCTCGGACAGAGCAGCTGCCGACTGCTTTCCTTTAAGGTTCGCTACGAGGCCTTCGGCGATGCTGGTCAAAAGTGGTACCGAGAACCCTGCGAGCTTCAGTCTGGCTTCTTGCTTTTCGAAGCTTACATCCACTTGGTGGTCACATGACCGGATGAGGGCCGCCTTCATGCAGGATCTGACTATCTTTGAGTGCGCGGACGAAAATGGAAGAAGGTGCTTATGAGACCGAGGAGCGTAACCCCAACATACATGATTGCTTGAATTGAGAACGTTAGCTCCAAGTCTAAGAAACGGAGTTTGTTGTCTGACGGATGCTCCGTGGTCAATTCGAAAGAATCTAGAACTGTGCGGAACAAGTCAAATATTATTGGCCTCGAGCTCCACCACTGGAAAAGCTGGCGCCACCGTCGGCGTGACGTGCTAGGAGGGATCACGTGGACATAGAGGCCGCGTCGGCTGCTTCGGGCGCGCTGAAGCTGGCTGAAGCGAGCTGAAAACGAGTTTAAATTCCCTCGTACGCTGCGGTCCTCATTTAGTGGCGAAATTTTCCCGCTTCGAGTGTCTCCTTTACAACGCTTGAAAGCACTACAATAGGTAGTCGCTGCCTTTGAAGGCGCGCAACATGGTAGGCTACTGCTCGGTGCCGCAGGGCCGGACGCACGTAACGGAGGCCGGTGTCAGCCTTATTCACACGTAGCCGCAGGACAAGAAGCTGCGTGAAGCTTGGCTCGCGAAACATAAAACCGGCAAACAGTCATCGGCTACAACTCGGGTATGCAGCAAGCACAGACGCGAGGAAGATTTCTGCTACGGCGCCCGGTCTGCGATGTTCTGAAAACGCGCACTGAGACGCTCGCCCGAGCCCGCTGACCGACTAATGTCATGGCGGTTTGGTCTATGAACTTGTCGATGCTATAGATACTGGTAAGTTCAATGGAGTAGAAAGGCAGCGGTAAGAAGCACATTTTAAAAAAGCGTGGCATATGGTCATGTTTGTGTTATGAATTAATGCACTGGATTACAAAAAAGGAGCAGCGGGAAATTGCACGCTGACAACACCGATAAACATACAGTGCGACGCAACTCGAGAAATAATATTGAAAGGTCAAAATTTTTAGAAGAAAAAAGATTGAATCGTCGCGACGGCACATCACAGTCCCCGTAGGCATCGAAGTCTCTACAATGAAATTATTTTTGAACAGCTCTGATAGCGCCCACGCAACAATGGTTGCTTGTATACTGCCAAATGCTCATATTCTGCGGCCTGAAGCTCATGGCACGGTGCGAAAACGGGCGCGCGGAGAAAGCGAAACAGTGCGCGGACAAGCATGCAGACGCGCAGTCGGTCGCTGCGAATCTGCGCGATCGCTGCATTGAGGCTTCGTTCTATTACACTCCATTTAGTTATACAAACACTATTAGAACATATTTCACATAGTTTGCTCTCCGCGTTTACCTACCTTTCACGCAAGAAGCCGGTTCGGGAGACTCCATCGCGGCGACCGCGCACAGTGGCGTTCAGTGTACGTATTCGGTAAAGAGATAGCGTCTGTAAACTGTGTGCTTTCAGTTTGCCCAAGATTATTATTTAGACAGTAAGAAACTTCTCTCGTTTCGAAAGTACTTACAGAAATGTCCGGGAGAGCTCGCGCGTGATGTTTTCAGTGAGTGCTGACAGCAAATCCTATGAGGAGCGCGCCACGTGATCCCTCATACTACGCCAGCGAGGCGCTTCCGATAGATGGCGACTCCGTAACTCCTCGCCGCCAATAGCAGCAGCAGGCTGCGCGTCAGTGCAGCCTCATAAGCACCTATTCTTCCATTTTCGTCCGCGCACTCAGATAGTCAAGCGCGGTATTGGCGGCGAGGAGTTACGGAGTCGCCATATCTATCGGAAGCGCCTCGCTGGCGTAGTATGAGGGATCACGTGGCGCGCTCCTTATAGGTTTTGCTGTCAGCGCTCACTGAAAACACCATGCGCGAGCTCTCCCGGACATTTTTGTAAACTTTTGAAACGAGAGAAGTTTCTTACTGTCTAAATAATAATCTTGGGCAAACTGAAAGCACACAATCGTTTACAGACGCTATATCTCTACCGAATACATACGGTGAACTCCACTGCGCTCGGTCACCGCAATGTAGTCTAAAGAAAGGTAGGTAAACGCTGAGAGCAAACTATGTGAAATATGTTCTTATAGTGTTTGTATAACTAAATGGAGTGTAATAGAACGAAGCCTCAATGCAGCGATCGCGCAGATTCGCAGCGACCGACTGCGCGTCTGCATGCTTGTCCGCGCACTGTTTCGCTTTCTCCGCGCGCCCGTTTTCGCACCGTGCCATGAGCTTTAGGCCGCAGGATATGAGCATTTGACAGCATACAAGCAACCATTGTTGCGTGGGCGCTATCACAGCTGTTCAAAATTAATTTCATTGTAGAGACTTCGACGCCTACGGGGACTGTGATGTGCCGTCGCGACGATTCAATCTTTTTTTTTCTTCTAAATTCTTTGACTTTTCAATACTTCTCCAGTTGCGTCGCACTGTATGTTTATCGGTGTTCTCAGCGTGCAATTTCCCGCTGCTCCTTTTTTGTAATCCAGTGCATTAATTCATAACACAAACATGACCATATGCCATGCTTTTTTTAAATGTGCTTCTTACTGCTGCCTTTCCACTCCACTGAACTTACCAGTATCTATAGCATCGACAAGTTCATAGACCAAACCGTCACGACATTAGTCGGGCAGCGGACTCGGGCGAGCGTCTCAGTGCGGGTTTTCAGAACATCGCAGACCGGGCGCCGTAGCAGAAATCTTCCTCGCGTCTGTGCTTGCTGCATACCCGAGTTGTAGCCGATGACTGTTTGCCGGTTTTATGTTTCGCGAGCCAAGCTTCACGCAGCTTCTTGTCCTGCGGCTACGTGTGAATAAGGCTGACACCGGCCTCCATTACGTGCGTCCGGCCCTGCGGCACCGAGCAGCAGCCTACCATGTTGCGCGCCTTCAAAGGCAGCCGCTACCTATTGTAGTGCTTTCAAGCGTTGTAAAGGAGACACTCGAAGCGGGAAAATTTCGCCTCTAAATGAGGACTGCAGCGTACGAGGGAATTTAAACTCGTTTCCAGCTTGCTTCGGCGCGCCCGAAGCAGCCGACGCGGCTGCTATGTCCACTTGATCCCTCCTAGCACGTCACGCCGACGGTGGCGCCAGCTTTTCCAGTGGTGGAGCTCGAGGCCAAGATCCTGCATGAAGGCGGCCCTCATCCGATCATGTGACCACCAAGTGGATGAGGCCCCGTACACTCTCAAGTTCAACTAGTGGCCACAGAGGGCGAAAAAATCGACCGCGCGCCGCTGCTAACAAAGCCGACCTAGTAGCATCACCTCGGGATGCGTTCGTTAGTTCCAACATTTCCCGGTAGAGGCGTCGTAATAAGCGCAATTTTATCTTACAAACTTTCTCTTACAATTACCGAAGCATTTTCTTTTACATAAAAACAGGGCAAAATTATCATTGCTAATTAGATATTGTACTCTTTGTTAGTAAGTTTATTGTTTCTTCGCCATTATGAACGCAAATAGCGTTCAGCATCATCGATCTTTCACGTGACCTCTGGCCTGGATTTAAAATTTTTACCGGTATTTCCGAGTGCACGGCGGCACGGATTCATTCGTTCGTACACTCAAGACTGGTTGCTTCTTTGTTTCTAAAACTAGTTTCTTGCGCTTCTATGTAACTTGGGGTGAAGTTACGTGTTTGCAAGCGGACATGTAAGCCCGGCAGTTGGGTTTCGGTCGTGAGCCATTCGGAACAGGTCTGCATCGAAACGGGAGCTGGATTTTGCTGCGGCTGACAACGGCAATAACGGTGAGTCGTTTAACACCGCTGCTTCAATCGTTATATAATATCCGTCTCATTACCTTCCAGGCGGGCACAAGTTAACGAACTAGATCCTGCATTACATATGGGCAGTGAGGATCTCAGTTGCTGTTTCCTAAATAAACCTTTACTTGCGAGGCTGTCGTTTGGTTTACACACACAACCAGGAAAGAAAGAGCGATATCGGAACGCGCCTCATTTTTCATATTATTGTAGCCGTGGTTGTAGGTGACTGAGTAGCCTTATCAATATACATATTAAACTTTTTTTTCGAGTCGGCCGGCAACGTCTTTCGTCCACAAAACCGAATAATCCTTTGGTAAAATGAAGTGAAAGTACAGAATTTAATGTATTAAACAGTTGCAAGCATGATAATTCACCCATATTTCGTACTTGTTGGTTCCAAATGTTCTTGCTGTTCAGATTGGTTTACCGTAGGGCATTTATTTTTGCAGTAGTGAAGCGGTGCATCACGTTCGTGGAGAAAAATAATGCATCAGTTCTAATAGCTTCATGACTTTCATGCATTTGCTTGAGTAACTAGCAGTGTGATAACTTCTAGAGCATAAATGAACCCACAAATGTTCTCATTTGTGATCTTAATAGTACTTGCGCTGTTGACATGCATTGTAGTTAGGCAGACATCAATTTTATGGGCAATAGCAATATTTATTTAACATGCTGCTTAAGCACCCTAGAATAGACAGTGTACATTTGCATGTGTTCTGTAGTCGCAAATCATTACAACATATATGTCACACCTTTTTGCATTTCATATTGCAAAACTTTGCTTTTTCAATTTCTGATTCAGTCAAAATTTCTGTTCCAGACATGCAGTAATGAGGACGGCACCAGTATAAAGCAACACACTCCACGCACTAAACAGAAGCTGCTGCCTGCTACGACAAGGTCATTGTGTGGACATTGGCTACTACTACAAGGTAAACAACATATGGTTCAGAAATAAATATGTTTGATCTATGCTGTATTGGCTTGCTGTTTGCAGCAGATATGAATGTTTGTTCATATATATGGTTCAGTATAATTGGTTCGAACATATAAAACCCACATAAATTTGGCTAATCTGTGCTGTATCTCACGTGTCACCGTTTTGCCCCAACAGAGTCTATGCCAAGCACATCTTGGTCATCACAGGAGCTCCTATCTGCACCAACAGGAAGGGGCTGGAGCCGAATTTGCAAGGCTTTTACACCAAGAACAAAGAAGCACATGCACAAGAATATGGATGAGATATCAAGTCTGCAAAGGACTGTGTTAAGACTGCAAAGAGCTTCAGCCACCATTCCACCAGCACGGACATTTGGCTGAGTCATCCAAGTAACTCAAAAAGGACTTTCTAGAAATTCTTCGTCTTCAGATGCACCTGCAACATCTGACCAAGCACGGACGACGCTGGCCAAAAGATTGAGTTTCATCAGTTCGTCCTTAATCAGCTTCCAAGCCATGTTAATTCCGTTTGTGCGAAGTGTAATTTTTCTTCTATAAATGCAAGCTTTCTCATTGCCCATTTTTGTTAGAGGTTATTCATCCTCATCCAAATATAAAGGTCAACCTTTATATTTGGATATTTCGCTGATACTTAATACCAGTCACTGTCTAGCAGCCTAACATATCTGTAGCAGTATCTTCTAGTGTATGTTGTCATGCGCAATTACTCTCCTGAAATAGCTGATGCAGCATCGGCATGCGTCTTGCATTAACCTATGCACATGTGGTATGCACCATTTTACTTTTCTTGGTGTTTTTAGCCTTCAATGCTTGCAGAGCAGAGTGGCTTCTCTCTTGAATGCAAGCTTTCTCATTTTCCATATTCCTAGTCTCGTTGATGATTGCTCCTCTTCCTTGATAGCCTGGGTATTTGTGCAAGCTACAGTGAAGTGATTGATTGCAGAATCTGGTTTTGCTGCCACACTTGGTTGTGGTAACTGTGTTACAGATGTGGGGGCCTGGTCAATTGCATTGGTAAGCAGTCCCTCGAGGTAAGCATTTGCTCCTGCAGTCCGCAAAGCGACATAGACTCCCAGTATACACACACCGTAACTGGTGCGCCCCGTTCGTTCTGGCCTGCTGCAGCCATGGGCAAATTGTGCTTGTGGCCTACCTCGGCCATGATTTGCTCAAAACGGAGACCAGCATATGTGCTTACATGGTTCGAAGTGTATGAAGTTGATAGCCGTATGGGTGGAAAGGCCCGCAAGAATGGCTGCCGAAGGTGATGCCCACAAAAGCAACTTGTCCACATTGCGACAAAGTGGGACACAAAGTGTGAGCCACACATAGCGGCCCCCGAAAGAAAATAAATGTGCAGGTTGGAAAGGAGTTAACGCTAAAATGCCGGGTAGTCCATGTCGCTGTGTTGGTTGCGGCAGCAGATGCCTACGTCACCTGATTGCTTCGCAATGGAAGTTGCTCATCTTCAACGGCAACTGTTGGTTCAAACAGGTGCAAGGCTCTGTCCAATCTGTTTGTACCGCAGGTTGTCGCTCGTTACCAGACCACCACATGTGACAAAGGCAAGCATTATGCCTGTAAGATGGTTCGTAGCCAATGTATAATGTGTTGTCTGAACCTCAAGCGGTGACTGATTGCCGTTTAATTTTGCTGTTATGTCACTTGGTTACGGTCGCAGTTTTATGTTTTTCGAATATTGCTGCCTGGTCGGTTGCACTGGGAAGCAGCCTCTCGAAGTAAGAATTTGATCCTGCAGTCTGCACAGCGACATAGACTCCCAATTTACGCACACCGTGATTCGTGCTCCCCGTTCACCCTTTCCTGCTGCAGCCATGGGCAAATTGTGCCTCTGGCCTTTCTCGGCCGCGATTAGGCATGAACGGAGACCAGCATAAGTGCTTACATGGTCAGACGTGTATGAAGTTGGGTGGAAAGGCCCGCAAAAGTGGCCGATGAAGGTGATGCCCACGAAAGCGACTTGTCCATATTGAGACAATGTGGGACACCAAGTGCGAGCCACACATTAGCGGCCTCCAAAAGAAAAGAAACATGCAGGCTGGAAAGGAGTCAATGCTAAAATGATGGGTAGTCCATGTCGCTGTGTAGGCTGCGGCAGCAGATGCCTGCGTCACCCGACTGCTTTGCACTGCAAGTTGCTCATCTTTAACAGCGACTGTCGCCGCAAACAGGTGGGACACTCTGTCCAATCTGTTTCTGCTGCTGGTTGTTGCTCGTTAGTAGACCACCACGTGCGACGAAGTTGGGCACTACGCCTGTAGGTAGGCAGCTCAATGTACCCTAAGAGACCCGTGTATGTGAATGCTCACTGTTGCCATATGGTTCGTCGCCAATGTATGATGTATTGTCTGAACCTCATGTGGTGACTGATTGCTGTTTAATTTTGCTGTTATGTCACTTGGTTATGGTCGCAGTGTTATGTTTTTCGAATATTGCGGCCTGGTCTGTTGAACTGGGAAGCAGCCTCTCGAAGTAAGAATTTGATCCTGCAGTCTGCACAGCGACATAGACTCCCAATTTACGCACACCGTGATTCGTGCTCCCCATTCACCCTTTCCTGCTGCAGCCATGGGCAAATTGTGCCTCTGGCCTTTCTCGGCCGCGATTAGGCATGAACGGAGACCAGCATAAGTGCTTACATGGTCGGACGTGTATGAAGTTGGGTGGAAAGGCCCGCAAAAGTGGCCGATGAAGGTGATGCCCACGAAAGCGACTTGTCCATATTGAGACAATGTGGGACACCAAGTGTGAGCCACACATTAGCGGCCTCCAAAAGAAAAGAAACATGCAGGCTGGAAAGGAGTCAATGCTAAAATGATGGGTAGTCCATGTCGCTGTGTAGGCTGCGGCAGCAGATGCCTGCGTCACCCGACTGCTTTGCACTGCAAGTTGCTCATCTTTAACAGCGACTGTCGCCGCAAACAGGTGGGACACTCTGTCCAATCTGTTTCTGCTGCTGGTTGTTGCTCGTTAGTAGACCACCACGTGCGACGAAGTTGGGCACTACGCCTGTAGGTAGGCAGCTCAATGTACCCTAAGAGACCCGTGTATGTGAATGCTCACTGTTGCCATATGGTTCGTCGCCAATGTATGATGTATTGTCTGAACCTCATGCGGTGACTGATTGCTGTTTAATTTTGCTGTTATGTCACTTGATTATGGTCGCAGTGTTATGTTTTTCGAATATTGCGGCCTGGTCGGTTGAACTGGGAAGCAGCCTCTCGAAGTAAGAATTTGATCCTGCAGTCTGCACAGCGACATAGACTCCCAATTTACGCACACCGTGATTCGTGCTCCCCATTCACCCTTTCCTGCTGCAGCCATGGGCAAATTGTGCCTCTGGCCTTTCTCGGCCGCGATTAGGCATGAACGGAGACCAGCATAAGTGCTTACATGGTCGGACCTGCATGAAGTTGGGTGGAAAGGCCCGCAAAAGTGGCTGATGAAGGTGATGCCCACGAAAGCGACTTGTCCATATTGAGACAATGTGGGACACCAAGTGTGAGCCACACATTAGCGGCCTCCAAAAGAAAGAAACATGCAGGCTGGAAAGGTGTCAATGCTAAAATTATGGGTAGTCCATGTCACTGTGTAGGCTGCGGCAGCAGATGCCTGCGTCACCCGACTGCTTTGCACTGCAAATTGCTCATCTTTAACAGCGACTGTCGCCGCAAACAGGTGGGACACTCTGTCCAATCTGTTTCTGCTGCTGGTTGTTGCTCGTTAGTAGACCACCACGTGCGACGAAGTCGGGCACTACGCCTGTAGGTAGGCAGCTCAATGTACCCTAAGAGACCCGTGTATGTGAATGCTCACTGTTGCCATATAGTTCGTCGCCAATGTATAACGTATTGTCTGAACCTCATGCGGTGACTGATTGCTGTTTAATTTTGCTGTTATGTCACTTGGTTATGGTCGCAGTGTTATGTTTTTAGAATATTGCGGCCTGGTCGGTTGCACTGGGAAGCAGTCTCTCGAAGTAAGCATTCGCTCCTGCAGCCTGCACAGCGACATAGACTCCCAATTTTCATGCACCGTGATTCGTGCTCCCCGTTCGCGCTTTCCTGCTGCAGCAATGGGCATATTGTGCCTCTGGCCTTTCTCGGCCGCGATTAGGCATGAACGGAGACCAGCATACGTGCTTACATAGTCCGATGCGTATGAAGTTGATAGCTACATGGGTGGAAAGGCCCGCAAAAGTAGCTGATGGAGGCGATGCCCACGAAAGCGACTTGTCCATAGCGAGACAATGTGAGACACCAAGTGTGAGCCACACATTAGCGGCCCCCGAAAGAAAAGAAACGTGCAGGTTGGAAAGGAGTGAACGGCTAAAATCTGGGGTAGCCCATGTCGCTGTGTAGGCTGCGGCAGCAGATGCCTGCGTCTCCCGATTGCTTCGCAATGCAATTTGGGCATTTTTAACGGCGACTGTCGCTGCAAATAAGTGGCACACTCTGTCCAATATGTTTCCGCTGCTGGTTCTTGCTCGTTAACCTGACCACCACGTGCGACGACGACGGTGAGCCGTTTACGAGCTCGCGTCAATGATTCCAGCGTATCTCGACATGCAAATTTTATTTCTGCTATTGCACGAGAATGTACACTGCTTGTCTTCTGCCAATAAAGTCGCGCGTTCTGTTCACTCACTTATGGCTTGTTTGTATGGGCGTCAGTAGAGGCTCTTGGCAATTAGAACGCACCAGCTAAGCGGCAGCGAAGGCATTGAGGCACGCCGCATAGCCTGCAGGGCAAGCACGGCACGTACCAGCGTACGCGACCGGCAAAAAACGGCCATATTAAATTTTGCGCTAAAAAAAAAAGTTTGCACTTCCGCTTCCGGATTGAGCAACGTCATCTGGCGTCCCCGAAAGTTAGTTCCATGCGCTGCCGCTGCTTATTTTCGAACCACTGCCAAAGGTACAGTTTCCCTTCTCTAAAGTTGTTCTTTATTCTATGGTGGATGTAAGCTTCGAAAAGCAAGTAGCCAGACTGAACCTCGCAGGGTTCTCGGTACCACTTTTGACCAGCATCGCCGAAAGCCTCGTAGCGAACCTTAAAGGAAAGCAGTCGGCAGCTGCTCTGTCCGAGAATCGCTCACGGCAAGTGGTTGCGGTAATACCATATGTTCACCAGGTTGCGCACAATCTCAAAAAGGTTGTCAGTAGGGCAGGCGTCAGGTTGCTGTTTACTGCCAAAAATAAGGTAGGTAGCCTGTGCCACCAAATCAATAGGGTAAGCAATAACAACAAAAAAAGTTGTAAAAAACAGCACAGACAGAGGTTTGTTGCTGACTGTTGTGACTGTGTGGTTTACAAGATCCCTCTTTCATGCAAGCGTTTTTATATCGGCCAAACGGGGCGTTGCATCAACGACCGCATGCGCGAGCACTTCAACAAATTTCAAAAACGGGCAAAAGATAGTCAGTTGTCACTACATTGCAATGAATGCGGCTGGAAGCCATTTTTCGAAGGTGTAACGTATCTGTCAAAATATCGTGATGACCGCGCACGCCTTATATCCGAAGCCTTCCACATTCACGTACGTTAGTGGTGAAGCATGTGTAAGCCTCCCGTCCACTTCTCTCCTTCCGAAGGAGATTGCCTTCTTATCACATTAATTGCAATTCCCCCTGCGCATGCCCTATCCTGTAGATTCTGTGGTTTCAGATAGCGGCGGAGCATATATATGCTGAATGACGGAATAAACACACTTTGGTTGTTAGTCAGCGCCGTTGTCCGTGTCCCTTCACTCGTCCTGACGTTTAGCGCTGTTTTTATTGCTCGTAATCATGAACCAACCAGCCCAAATGCGTACTCTTTTACATACTGTGACTTGTGGCAATATCCCCTTCTTACGCGTTATGCTTCACTGCAATACTTTTTCATATGCTTCACCAAGTAACATTTCTGTTCAAAGGCGAAGCTGACTTTCGGGAACCGGAATTGTGCAACGCACAGTGCTTCCCAAGCTTCTAAGCCAATCGCAAGGACCACAAAGGTGGAGTACATGCCATTGCTGACAGCAGCGAATTCTTTCAATAAAAAACACGGCACCCAGCGGCAAGAAGCTTCATAGCGAATATCGAAGCAGCTAGGCCTAGCGTTGCCGCTGTGGAGGCTACAGCTGTCAGCGGATCTGCGTGCGAGAGTGCCTGTTCGAGGTGGCGAGGTAAACTGGTGGCGGACCTGCGGTCACGGCAGAACGTCCGGAAAATCGGACGGCGAAGAGGTCTTGCGTCCGAAATTTCAGACGTTCTGATAGATTGACTCTATGGGGTACGTGGTGGTGCCGCGAAGCGGCCCAATTTATCGGGAATCCGGAAATTCAATCGTTGACTGTACACTGGCAACTCCTCCAGCCGACGACAGGGCGTCAAAGACGATTCATTACAATTCTTGTCGGTTACTTGGGCCGGCATCACCATGCCTTTCGACCCTTTCGATAAAATTAAAGCTAATTTTCCCTGATAGAGGCACAAATTTCCTGAGTTTCTCCAAGTTTTTCCGGACTACTCAAAATACTCGGTAGACACCCTGTACATTTCAACTTCACAGGTCTGTTTGACGTAGCACGACGATGTGCACCTTTACCTAGGCCTTAGATTATTGCTCAATTCTGGGGTGAGCTTATGCAGTAATGTTGTAGCCTTGTTTGAAGCATCAGCGCTAGGTTACAGTCATGGGAACGTTTGTCGAGCTGTCTATAAACAAAAATGTCACCTTGTTGATGTTTCCATATTAAAGGGTCCTTAAACCACCTCCAACATACTTTTGTCTTAACAAACATGTGCACTGTGTACAGTGACCACCACTTTTTGCACACGTGGCAGTGCTACATGCTGCAAGGAAGCTAACAATTAAAAAAAGTTTCGTGCTCCTCTCCGGGCTTTCTTGGCTCCTTCTTCACATGTAACATCACCAGGATAAGACCTGTTGATTGGTAGGTTACCAGTTTAGAATGGGCTGAATGACATGACAACGGTTTATTTGTCCTGGGACTGTAGCACCAGCATGTTAGATCACGGAAGGTAAATTTAACATAAAGAAACTTAATCTTTTGTTCTATGGGCACTTTGAACCTAACTTACAGTGGACAAAGGCACACGCATATAACGTTACTAACAGCTGGACACTTTTGTGTCAAAGTTGTCTAGCTTAACATTGACAAACACTAAAAAAATCTACAAATCTAAATATTGTATTTTTTGTATCATTGATGCATGAATACAGGTCTCTGTCTAGCTTAGCTAAGTACAGGTTGCTTAAAACAGATGGGACAGCTTGTGCAGGAAAACAAGACTAGAAAAGAAAGTGCTCCTAGCTGCCAAGTTAAACACAGGAAGAAGTTTAGATTGTAAGACATCAATTATATATTGCATACCCTTATCGTGTGGAAAGTATTACGTCGGACAGTTGGGTAGATGCATTAATGATAGACTGCGTGAACACAAAAATAAAGTCGACCAAGTTGCACCAGATGGGTTTCTCTCCCTTAATAAGTGCTCCCCTCTCTTCGAATCAACAGCCATTACTGGTAGAAATAAGTGCGAATTGACTAGACTTATAACAGAAGCCAAGCAGATTAATGCCCTAGGGGATTCCTGTATCAGCAAACCGTCATTGGCTCTCTCTGAAAAAGAAAAAAAATTTTTGCGCATGGCTTAACATATCATTTATAAAAACGTTTCGCTCTGAATGTTTATCTGTTCACGTGGCTGTGACTCATGCTGGCTAAGTGTATATGTACGACCTGGTTCTCGATAATAAACATTGTTGAAAGTTAGTGCTGTGTGTGTCCCTGTGCATCTCCTTTTGTACAGTCTTTTAATCATGCTACCGCGCACCCCTCTCATAAAGTTTCCATTCAGTTTGGACAACAATTTTTTTCTTTTGACACAACCCATAGGTTTTGCAGTGCTGCATGTAACTAAATGGAGTTACATGGAGCTTAGAACAATTGTATGCATCACCGTTAGCTGCATATTATTATTTAACCACCTCAGTAAAGCTTTGCTACATAAGATTCCAACATGCGTGTTTGATCCGAATCTTTAACATCATTCTTTACCACATTTCTATAATTTGTTCCTCCTTCATAAAATCATAAAATTCAAATGCCAAATGAAATTTGCAAAACAATTACCTAGGCTCAATTCTACCTTTTAACACACTCCCTTGCTTTTCAACTTATTTTTGCAGGGCAGGCTTCTGTATTACAAATTACCTTATTTTATTTATGACTGGTTTCTTTTGCATGTTCATTTGTCTTTTTCTTTTTTTCAGCATCCAGTTTTTGGCCCACGACTCTCAGGGCAGGGGACGTCGACCGACAGCTGTATTGGTGGACTGCGCGAAGGCTTAGCAGGCCCAGGGCATTACTTGATCCCAATCCCTCAGCCACCTCCCCCCATTCCTGTCCCCCATTTCAATAAAGCTCATCACCACCACCACCATCCACCAAAGTGGTTTGTGCCATTTTGAAGAAAATTACCATTAGCATGTAGTTCAGTTGCCTGTGGTTGAAAGTAAAAATAGATTTTTCATTTTTAACAATTTTAAATGTGCAAACATAGCAAAATGTGCGATATGCAACCTCACACGTGATTCAATCGGCTCTCTTGGTTGTTTACCACTACCCACTAAGTCATCTAAAATTAAGGCAGCTTTTATGGGCAGCTGTGCGACAAGCATGCTAGATTTGAGACCCCTGGAATATACATCTACTTGTTTTGTGTGCACAAAAATAAATGAAGGACGAGATTTTATTTTCGCTGGCACAACAAACTGACACTGCGCTTCCATTGCATGCCAGCTGCTTTGTAAACCGGCCTTCAACATTTTGCAAGTGACCCCAGCATGCTAGCACAACCTTGTGGTTGTGCTGGTTGGTCAGTATGAGTACAATGCAAAGATTTGAACAATAAGAAAATGTACAATGGTACAGAGGATTTCGCCTTTACAGTGGCTTTCATCGGATCACTTCACAGAAAGCTTTACCAAGTAGGAGCTTCACCTACAGCAAAGCAACTACTTAACCCTTTCAGGCGCCATGTTGACAATTTTGTATGCCAAGATGGTGCATCAAGAGCAAATATATTGATGAAAGTAATGATATTTAAAATGTGTCCCATACATCTTGAAACAATTTTGATTGGAATTGAGCTGCAAGTGTCAATAATGTGTACAAAACAAGTGGCAAGGTAGACGGTTGTGTTATTGCTTGGTGTGAGTATGTCATTGTATGTAGTGGGTTCACTTCTTTCATTGTTGTTCAGACTGTGCTACACCAGACATCATCTTCAAGTACCCGGATAGGCAGTTTTCAAGCTTGCTATACATGAAATAGTTGACATTCTTATATCTGATGTTCCTGTAGCTAGTTTTCGCATGAAGTCCCCATTCTGTAAGCTTGACAAAACTCACTAAAAATTATAAATTGTTAACCTATTCTGCATCTGTACACTTTATGATTCTGAAGATGCGAGAAATGCAGTGAAAATAAGTTTTCAATCAAGAGAATTCATTGGCGCCTGAGAGGGTTAAGGGTCACGAACCCTGCAAGTTGCCATGAATGGTGCCAAATGACCAAACATGTACGAACCATGGGTGCCAGAAAAAAGGTGCATTTTTTTCACAGCTTCGTCATGCCGCCTGAAATTGACAGTTAAAATTTTACAACACAGACCTGTTGTCTGTACATTTTTGCTTTTCAACAAGCAGGCATTACTGAGCAGAAAATCAGCTCTGGCTACAAAAGGTGTTTTGACAATAATTTGATTATACTGATGCATCTTTGCTACTTTTACTTCGACTTCAGTGAATTTGCAAGACATATTGCAACTTTGAAACTGCAATAGACTGAAAATGAAAAAAAAATGCAGCTGAGACCACAACATTAACTGGGCACTTTACACAGTTATGAGCATCTGCTAACATATGTTTGTGTGTTCCAGCATAAGCGTAGCAACCTCTCATCCGCTAATCAGGTACAGAAAGCCCCTTAGAGACTAGTGCACTTGACCCAAATAACAAAAGATTCATCACAAGTGTTTTGCTCAGGGCACATTGCCAGTAGATATTTCTATCACCAACTTAGCACTGCAAAGATAGATTTAATGCTAATATATATCAGAAAAAGGAAGGTAATATGTCAATAAGTGTTTCAGAGGTTACAAACTTAGTAGCCAAGAAAAGCAAGCCAGACAGGAGGGCACCTCTCTTAAAAAAAAAAAAAAAACATTTTCTGCTGAAGGCAACCAATTGAATAAATTTTAAGGCACACCAACACTGCCGCTGTGTGATGTGTGCCTATAGAAAGCAAAGCTAGCTGACATGAAGGTTGCTTATTTTACGTGATACTGTTTCAATATCTTCTTTGGTCCCACATTCCTTGGCACACACTTCAAGGTCGTCTAGTGACTTGGACCGGACAATACCAGCCACAGTAGTGGCACTTGTGTTAGAAGTGGTCCCAGTCAACTTGGACGGGCTGCCCGGGTTCGACTTGTTGACACCATCAGTGCCATTCTCAAACTCAGCTGCAGATTCATCTTCTTTTGTCCTCAGCATGTCCACTAGTCTTTGCCGCCAAGGGTAGTCATATGGCTGATAAAAGTAGTGTCGCCTACGAAGGGCCCGAATACGAGGACGTCGTAAAGTCAGGAGTGGCACAGTCTCAGATGGACTTGGGGGGCTCTCTGGAACAACACTTGAAGTCATGAATGAAAAGTCTGCAATGTAGGCAGAATTCATGGCTAACACACAGAGCCCAGAATGGTGTGGGCTAGAGTCCATGTTTCTAGCTCTGTGGGAGAGCTTCTCAAGTACATAGTCCTGGCGAGAGTTTGTGACAGCACTCAGCATGCCTAGCTCATGTAAAGAAGCATCCAAATCGTTTGTGCTTGACGAGGTGCTTGCAGATGCTGGCTGAGGTGGCCGCTTGGGCGCTGTGTGGCAGCAGTAGCAGTTAGGGCTGTTTGTTTCATGGTGCAGAATGCTCGCCATTGTACTGGAACAAACTCGAGCATTCTGAAACAAACGGAATTAAGCAACACAATTTCAGGCTAAGGTACGTACAATACTATGCAACTACACCGAACAATAACCAACAACCATGTTTTGCGACGAACCCTGTTGATGATATCTGCACACTTCGGGAGACAACTTTCTATTTTGAACAACACATGGCGCGACGATGCAGCACTTCACGATCACGACAGGAACTGATATGCACTCGACTTTCGCAGCAATGAGGAATACCCCGGCTGCGTTACCAGCAAAATACCGGCCACTATGATATAACCGCAATCGGACGTTTCACGGAAACGTTCTCGAGGCTAGGAAGCTGAAGCGACCATGTTCCATCAGTTCCATGTCAAACTTCGTGGACGCTCCCGCATACGGTGCCATAATGCCCGTCAGTAAAAAGGGAAAAAAAAAAAACGAGTATTGCAGGCAGGCGTGTGAACTCGGCAACATGAACTTATATCATTTAAAATGAATCACCGAGACAATTTTAAAAATGAAGCATCACAGTCGCCTGTGTGCACGGTGCCACAATAGGCATAATCATGCCGGTAGCTTTGCGCACTTCAAAGCGTCTAAAAACCGAACACTTTCGCGGTGGCTATCACTTCGATTATACATGCACCCAGCAATCACAAAGTGCATTTGCACGCAACACATCACGCATGCAGGATGGGCTATTTAAGCGAAGGCTCACGACGTGTCTGTAGCGTACCAGTGATCGCAGCGTTCAACACAACGTCAAACATGCGCAGATGCTTGTAGACACCACTTTCAAAACTAAAATTAATTATATTGCATATCGTCAAAAGTACAAAAGCGTATAAATATACAAAAGGAAACGCTCTGTTACAGCAGCTACTGCAGCCAGCTACAAGACAACACCAGGCCCAACAAGCAACCATAAAATAAAGAACAAAATATGGAGGAAAGACATAAAACACAAGACGCCCTGACTACCCTGACGTCAGGTTTTTGAAGCCGGAAGTGCAACCATGTTGGTGTGCCATCTACCTTTTCGCCTCCAATCAGCTCGCCGGAGCAGATAGGCAAGATAGGCGCGAGCTTTGAAATTGCATCGCTTCGAGCCGCTGGAAGTGTGTGCTGCTGACGCGCGTCAGAACAAAGCCTACGAAACTTCTGTAACACCTTTAGTGAAACAGACGCGCTCCTGTGTCTTTCCGTGGCATGTTGAAGAACAGTGGCTTGGGCTTGTTGGTTTTCCATCCTGGTGTTAACACGCTCATGGTGCCGTCCTCTCGTCTCGTGTGCCCGTCTACGTTTTAGAAGACTAGGAAGACCCGCGCCCAAAACACAACTTGCAAGCTTACACATCACACTCCAAAGTCAGCTTGTCTCGCGAACACAATCCGCTGCGAGAAAGACGGGCCAAAATATCTTATCTCACTTGCATTAGCGAGGGCTTCAGAAGTGCGGTTGCTGTGGCAACGCGCTCCTAAAATGCTATCATGCTGATAACCCGCGTGCCGTTCGTTACTGGAAAGTACCGGGCTCGCAGCGTTAAAGAAAGGAAACGCATCAAGACAGATGACGATTATTGTTGTGTGGCAGTAGGGGCACTCCAAAGGGTGTAAACTGTTCTTAGAGTGTACACTCTAAAAACAGTTGCACCCTTTGGGGTGTATATCTGTCCCACAATGATAATCGTCATCTGTATTGCCCGCGTTTCAATTAAAAAATTAAATTATGGGGTTTTACGTGCCAAAACCACTTTCTGATTATGAGGCACGCCGTAGTGGGGGACTCCGGAAATTTCGACCACCTGGGGTTCTTTAACGTGCACCTAAATCTAAGTACACGGGTGTTTTCGCATTTCGCCCCCATCGAAATGCGGCCGCCGTGGCCGGGATTCGATCCCGCGACCTCGTGCTCAGCAGTCTAACACCATAGCCACTGAGCAACCACGGCGGGTAGTTGCCCGCGTTTCCTTTCACTCTTAGAAAAATTTACACCCTTCGGGGCGTATCTTGTCCCACAACAATAATCGTCATCCGTGCTGCCCGCGTTTCCTTTCTTTAACGCTGCGAGCCCGGTACTTTCCAGTCACGAACGGCATGCGCCTTATCAATGTGACGCAGCATTCTCGACAGGAAAGTAGCGAACGCCGAGTCTTCAGGAAAGGAAACGCAAGAAAAACAGATGACGATTATTGTTGTGGGACAAATATACACCCCAAAGGGTGCAAACCGTTTTAAGAGTGAATTCTTTAACGCTGCGCGCCCGGTACTTCCCAGTCACGAACGGCATGCGCGTTATCACTGTGACGCAGCATTCTCGACAGGAAAGTAGCGAGCGCCAAGTTTTCAAGAAAGGAAACGCAAGCAAGGCAGATGACGATTATCGTTGTGGGACAAATATACACCCCAAAGGGTGCAAACTGTTTTAGGGTGTACACTCTTAGAAAAATTTACACCCTTTGAGGCTTATCTTGTCCCACAACGATAATCGTCATCTGTCTTGCCCGCATTTCCTTTCTTTAACGCGGCGAGTCCGGTACATCCCAGACACGAACGGCATGCGGGTTATCAGTGTGACGTAGCATTCTCGACAGGAAAGTAGCGAGCGCCGAGTTTTCAAGAGAGGAAACGCAAGCAAGGCAGATGGCGATTATTGTTGTGGGACAAATATACACCCCAAAGGGTGCAACCGTTTTAAGAGTGAAGGCAAAGTTACACCCTTTGGCTTGCCCCTTCTCCACACAACGATAATCGTTATCTGCCTTGATGCGTTTCCTTTCTTCAACGCTGCGAGCTCGGAACTTCCCAGTAACGAACGGCACGCGCGTTATCAGAAGGGGCACTCCAAAGGGTGTAAACTGTGCTACACTCTTAAAAAACTTTACACCCTTTGGGGCGTATCTTGTCCCACAAGAATAATCGCCATCTGTCTTGCCCGCGTTTCCTTTCCTTAACGCTGCGAGCCCGGTACTTCTCAGTCACGAACGGCATGCGCGTTATCAGTGTGACGCACCATTCTCGACAGGAAAGTAGCGAGCGCAGAGGTTTCAAGAAAGGAAACGCAAGCAAGGCAGACGACGATTATTGTTGTGGGACAAATATACACCCCAAAGGGTGCAACCGTTTTAAGAGTGTATGCTGATAACGCGCGGGCCGTTCGTTACTGGAAAGTACCGGGCTCGCAGCGTTAAAGAAAGGAAACGCATCAAGGCAGATAACGATTATTGTTGCGTGGCAGGAGGGGCAAGCCAAAGGGTGTATGGTTTCGAGCATAGAGTTTCCTACAAAAATTGGTTTCGACCATAGAGTTTCCTACAAAAATTACTAGAGGGAACTCTGGCGCTGCAGTCATTGTCCTACAGAATTTCCTAGAAAATTACGTAATTTTGTAGGAAACTCTATGGGGTTTCCTACAAGAAAACTAGAGGGAACTCCGGCGCTAGTGTCTACGGGAGCTGCAATGCGAGCGGCCACGGCCGGTCCCGAGGGGTGCGCGCGCTTCTCTTCTTACAAGGTGGGACAAGAGGAACTAAAGTTCGTGAAACGAACGCGCATGCAACGCTGTGCGCAATGTACCGCGCCACGGCAATAGCAACGGACGAAGGAATATCCGCGGGAAATTTTGCCCTCGTTGGCGGAATTATGCTAACGCGCTAACGATTGTTTAATATTGCTGCGGAGCGCGCGGGTCCGAGCAGCATGGTTGCACGCAACGCGGCGTGGAAATGTAAACAAGAGAGGAGAACTGGCCGATAGGCGGAGCAACGCCATGAGCAACGTCAACTTCCGGCTTCATTTTTAGCTTCGCAAAGAGTGACGTCAGGGCCTCTCCTGAGCTTCCTTCCTCCGTGTATGCTACAATAAATAGGCATTGTTGTGCGCGTGACGTCCAGGTTGACGGTAAGCATGAACAGCTTCGCGAGACTTTCGTGTTCTGTGAGTACTGTAAGAGTGCTGTTCATTAAGTTGTCTGTTACCGAAACTATTACAAAAACCACGACTGCCGGGTTTCACTCGGCGGCAACCAAGGACGTGAACAAGCCTCGTGCACTTCTCGGCAACCGTGCACATCTCGGTTCAGCAAATCATGTGTCTAGGCGTTTCAGGAATAGAAAGATACTGTCGTGGCCCACTGATTACCTCCCGTTTGAGTGGTCTTACCCAGCGCCCACTGACGTTATCGCAAGATCTGGTAAGTGCAATCTGGCACGTTCAGTCTTGTGGCAGTACTAATACATATCTCGAACTGTGGTGCAGGGGACTTGGTCAGTGACACAGGACCAACTGACCCGACCATGCCGTTTTCCGGATTCGAGCTGTCTGACGAACTTAAGACGTAAGGGATGACTTTGGCGAGCTGCAGGAACTGTAATTATATATATATATATATATATATATATATATATATATATATATATATATATATATATATATATATATATATATATATATATATAGTAGGCAAAGAGGGTTTCTTCAGGCTACCTTTCAAACGTAAAGAACTTGAGTGGTGCTACAAGGTAAACAGAACAAGTATTTAATTTCGACAGTTTCGATCGGTGGACCGATCTTCGTCAGAGTTTACAATATATATGTATATATATATATATATTTAAATGTTTAGCTCATGGTTGTCGCACTGGAATGCTGGCAAGGCATTGACTTAGCTCGTAGCAGCGAGTGCTGACACGCAACAGCAGCTCTAGCTAATGTTGTGACTGGCCAAAAGTTGCCGTGACCTAAGGTTACGAGACTCGTAGCATGCGTGGTGTAGTCTAATCGGTGTCGTCAACCAGTGCCTTTGAAAGCCACAAGAAACGCGCTTCTAGGTGCTTGATTTGTGTGTGTTCTTTTGCGCTTCACAGATTGTTTTTGAACAGCGCTTATTTGTGCTCTTTTGTGCTTGTAGGGCTTCGCTGGAAGTGAAAAGGGTATTTAGCTTGCAGCTCGCAAACATGGTGAGTCTCGGGTTACTTCTATGTATGCTGCACACTGGTACGGCCAATTATTATTTGCAATTACCACCTGCTTATAAACAGAGGCAGATCCACGAGGCGAAAAAGCACGAATTTGTGAAGCTTTGCCAAAGGCATCCATACGACTTTGATTCATTTGAGTACAAAGGCAAGTGCTTCCAGTTGTTACGCATGCAATATCTGTAACCTGCCAACTTTCTTTTGCAGTTGCTCACAAGACCTTTCTCGTAAGGAAGCTTAAAGAGCTTTATCACATGAACCCAAAGGTTTGTTTCCCATGACTGTAAAGTTCCATTTGTTGGTGCACATTGTGTGTAGCAGTCACCTTTCAGGCAGCAATTTTTGCATAGCCTCGGGCAACACTGATGTTGCTTATTTTGTATTAACTGCAGTGCTGTAATTGCCGCTGAAACACATGCACGCCTTCCAAGGTACAAGCATACGTAACACCCTTAATTGATCTTGCCTATGTAGACATTTGCATGGCAGGAAATGGGCTTGGTGTTTTTGCTCTGAAAATATGTCCAAACTATGCTAGGTATAATTGCCAGGCAGCAATTTCAACGATGTAATGCAATGCTTGCAGCATGCCTTGATAGGAGACTGGCCATTCTGCGCTGCTAGTGCAATGTGGCGCGCTTCTGTTCACGTTCAGCTGACTTCGCAGCTTCTGTTTATTTATTTATTTTATTTTATTTTATTTTACAAGTACTGCCAGCCTTGTTACCAGGCCTTAGGCAGGAGTAGGCATTTGAAATAACAAAAAACATATATGAAATAAGATCAAACAAGATAACAGACACTGAACAGGAATCTGCATAAAAAACAACAACATAAGAGAAACCTTTCAAAATCATGATTTGATTAGTAAAAACGAGAGATGAACGCTATGGTTTATTCACAAAGTGCAGAAACAAAGGATGAAACCGTTGGACATTCGACAGTTGTGGCAGGTAGTGCGTTCCATTCAGAAATCGCGCGCGGGAAAAAAGAATTTTTAAGTACGTTAGTCCTGCAGGTAAAATCTCTAACCTTTTTGTTGTGATAAGAGCGCGTGTGACGGTGACTAGCCGGTAGAATATATGCTGTTTTATCTATTTCTAATTGATTGTTATACAGTAAGAAAAAAAATTTCATTCTGTCCCGATAACGCCTTATTGCAAGGTTTTCCAGTTCTGCAGCTTCTAGAAGAGATGATGGAGATGTGCGCCAGCTGTACGAATTGAAAATAAACCTGGCTGATTTTCTTTGGACTTTCTCAATTTTAGTGATGTTGGTTAGTGTGTGCGGATCCCAGACAATCGCAGCGTATTCTATAATGGGTCGGATGAATGTTTTATATGCTAAGAGTTTTATTTCAGGTGAAGCGTTTTCTATTGATCGCCTTAAAAAACCTAGTTTCTTCATTGCTTTATTTTAAATGTATGTTACATGTTCATTCCACCTAAGATTTGATGTTAATACTAATCCCAAGTATTTGTACGTGGACACAACTGATAAAGACTGGTTGTTAATGCTATAAGTAGGGGTTAAGGGATTCTTTTTGCGAGTAATGGTCATTGCAACAGTCTTTTTGAGGTTAATACTCATCTGCCATTTCGAGCACCAGGTTTGTATTTCATACAGTGCGGTGTTTAAAGCTTCCTGATCATTTGAATTGCGTATTTCGTTGTACAAAATGCAGTCATCTGCAAAAAGCTTTATCTTGACGCGTGTGTCACTGATGACGTCGTTGATAAAGATAAGAAAGAGGAGCGACCCTAACACTGATCCCTGTGGAATGCCTGAGTCTACAGTTGCGGGTGTTGAAGCTGCATCGTTGACCTGAACACTTTGTTTGCTTAATGAAAGGTATGCTGTAAGCCAGTTAACTAAGGCGTCGTTCTTTAAAATAGGTTTTAGTTTAAGAAGTAGTTTGGAGTGAGAGACGCGGTCAAATGCTTTTTCAAAATCGAGAAATATTAAGTCTATTTGGCCTTGTCTATCTAAAGCTGTCGCCAAGTCATAAACTGTTTCTACGAGCTGAGTTACAGTTGAAAAACCTCGCCGGAAATCACGTTGTCTTGCGTCAATTATTGCGTTGTCGTCAAGAAAGGCAGAAATGTGCTTAAAAATTATGTGTTCGAGGATTTTTGCGCATGTGCATAGTAAAGATATTGGCCTGTATGATGTGAGGAGAGACGGATTCGCTGTTTTCGGTATGGGAATGACTTTCGCGTACTTCCAGTCGGTTGGAATTTCTGCGCGTGACCGTGATTTCTCGAATATTAGAGTTAAATACTTTGAACACCATTCGGCGTACCGGGAAAGAAACGCATTCGGGCTTCCATCAGCTCCGGGCGATTTTTTAGCGTCGAGGTTGAGCATAAGTGCTAACACACCTTCCTCAGTAATTGTGGCATCACCAATCGGCAATATGTGTTCATAGCTAGGGAACTGTGGGCTGATACCGTCGTCACGCGTAAACACTGAGCAGAAATATCGGTTGAGCGCATCTGCGGTTTCGGCACTGTCGGTTAAAAAGGTGTCTCCAATACGGAGTTTGGGTGCAGCTTTATTTTTTGGCGATAAGTGCTGCCAGAACTTTCCTGGGGATGAGACGAGAAAATTTTTTAGTGTTATTTTTGATAGTGTTCTTTTGCTTTTTTTATTTTATCAGCTAATAATGTACGCAAGCCAAGAAGCCGATCGCTTGCGGGAACAGTCGGGCGCTGCTTGAGTTGTTTTCTTGCCTTTTTCAGTTTCCGCTCTATTCGTACTATTTCTTTTGTTACCCAAGGATTGCGCTTCCGCAGCACTTTTCGCTTCACAGGTACAAAATCACGGACACATTTGAGAACCAGGAACTTGAAGTAGCCCCATATTTCATCAATAGAATGCTCGTTTGATTCACACATGGTATGAAATTCCGGAAAAGCACCATCTAGGGCGTCCAATACATCAATATCACTGGCACGGGAGAAATCTGGAACAGGTCTTTCTTGTTTTTCAATCTGTGGAGCAAAATTCACTTCGAACGTAAGGTATACCATTTTGTGATCCGATAAACCTTCGAAAACTTTGAATTTGTGGGTTGCGGCGGACTACGGCAGTATTTGCAAGGAAAAGGTCCAGAATTGATAGTGTATTGTTTTGAATGCGGGTAGGTTCTTTGACAAGCTGAGAAAGGTTGTGAAGCACTACTATATCTACGAAAGGTTCAGAAGCACTTGAGAGGGGCTCAGGGAAATCGTTAATCCAATTTACAGAAGGAAGATTAAAATCACCCGCAAGTAGCATACTGCAGCACTTATTCTTATAGGCGCACAAGAACTCGTTAAGATTTTCGAAGAAGGTGGTGTCGCAATTTGGAGGCCGATAGAACCCTCCTACGATTAGATTACACTCGTCAAGAAAAATTTTTACAACAACACATTCAATTCCTGTAATATCAGGCATCCTAGTAACACTCAACGTTTCTTGGAAGAGAATTGCAACGCCGCCGCCGCGGGAATCCCCCCTGTCATGTCTGTAGATTCCGTAACCGCGAGGTGTTATTTCAGAGTCGGTGATGTCACTATGCAACCAGGTTTCTGTTATTATTAGAACATGGGGTTTGTGGGCAATTACAATACTCTCTAATTCGGCGATTTTGTTTGCTATGCTCCTAGCATTTATGTTTAGACACCGAAAAAGTTTTTTTTCTTTTTTAACAAAGGAATGGGGTCATTGCAGTCCTTTAGGGTTTTCTCGACGGAAGGTGACAGGTATGCGTTTCATCTGAGCGCTGTCCCATCGGTACGTTTGATTGTCAACCTTTATCTTGTCATACTGAAGCCTTACTTTGGCACCTGCTTTCCTATCGTCGGCTGTGCTGTCCCAGAGGTGCTTCCTTATCTGTCGCGTCTCTGCTGAAAAATCTTCCGAAATTGATATATTTTGCCCTTTGAGCTTGTGGCAGTTACTCAGCATGGTTGTTTTTTCTCGGTGGTCAATAAATTTTACAGTGATAGGGCGGTGCTTCTTTGCCTGCTTACGGCCCATCCTATGCAGTCTTTCAACGGAAGATACTCGAACACCTAAGTGCTTTAGAAATAATTCTTCATTTAATGTGCTCAATAGCGAATCCGGTGTTTCGTTCACATCTTCTTTAAAGCCGAAGACTAATAGATTGTTTCGTCTGCTCCTATCTTCTAAATCGATTAGTTTTTGTTCTAGATTCCGTATTGTTCTTTGCATGTTCTCAAATTGTGCTCCAAGTTCCGCATATTTAGCTGCTATGGTTTCCACGTTCTCAAGTTTAGACTCAATGGTGTTTAGTCGCTTCTGCATACTCTTTTGTCCATCAAGAATTTCCCTGAGCAACTGTTCAGGAGTGGGCCCAGGATTGGATTCAATATCCCCACTGAGCAGCAGCAACGCAAGCAAAAATTTTTTAACGAACATGCATACAGTACTAACGCTGGAAGGGCACGCCAGCTGGACTAGACAGCGGTGAGACGTTTTGACGGAGGAGTACGTGTTACTAACCTGCGTAAACAACATGAACGGGTTCGTCAAGGCTCTGACGGATGACCAGCTGGCGTGCCCACTGAAAGCATCCCGGGGCAGGAGGGTGTTTAAGTAGTAGGGTGGAATGGAAGTTGAGTGAGTTTGAGTTGAGTTTGATCAAGGAATCAATATTGTAATAGAAAGCACTATTACAATATTGATTGCAGTGCTCAAGAGCCTGCATTTGAGCACTGCATGATCGAGTTTTCAAGCCGAGGATTGTTCTGCAGCTTCTGGCTCGGCCTGGGCCCTCGCCTGCATGACAAGGGCCGTCTGTGGCCCGTGGAAGAAACAGTGTACATTACTTAATAATGCCATTGCTTAGGTGATGTATTCAAGGACATTACCATAAAACTGAAGTGAAACCAAAACACTAAAAATAAGTTTTCCCCGCAGAGCAAGTGTGCAGCTAAGGCCGGCAGAAGCAAAAGCTGGGTCAAAAATTTTGGGCTAGGCATTTTAGTTAAAACTCTTGTGTACACTTTGTTATAAACACAAAGAATTATGTAGTCAGACGCCTTTATAGCTATGTACTCGGAACCTCCAAAATACTTAGTTGAACAGGTGACTTCATTCTAAAAGTCGTGCTCCATACCGCTCACAGTAGAGGAGACAAAACTGTCTCCATGACAATTATGAAGAAAAAGGCACCATTAAATTTTGAATATCGTATTAATAAAATACCACTACGTAAAGTGCACGAGTATCGGTACTTGGGCCTATCAATAACTTCAGCTCTTAGCTGGTCAACACACATTCGAAATGTTGCCAAAAGAGCAGCAAACAAACTGTTTTTTCTTAAATGGGCCCACCGTCATTCTACCCCCAGCACAAAGCAACTCGCATATAGCCTAGTTTCCACGCATGAAAAATGAAGCGGCCGTGTTAGAAAGCGTGCAGCGCAAGACTGTCTGGTTTATCAGATAGCGTCGAACCGATTCCCCAATGGAACTACTGCGTCGCGCATGCCTCCTGATGCTGAACAATCTAGCAGAGATACATCGCTTTAAATTTTTTTTCTTACTGCTCCACAATCGCTTTAAGGTTGATTCCTCAGCCTTAATTAGTATAAGCCACTCCAGACATACACGTCGTAAACATGCTGTCACACTTGAAAAATTTTCGTGCAACAACACGTTTCTATTCCTGCTTTCCACTCTCAGTGTGCAAGTGGAACAAACTGGATCCAGTAATTACTCAACAGAGCTCGCCTTAGTAGCAAACAGCTAGTAGAAGCACTGCTCTGGCCAAATGCACAATGTTTTTCCTGATATGACGTCATTTTTGTATTGATGTTACATTTTGTTCTGCATGTATATTAAGTGCCCAATTCTACTACTTGTGTTATGTATGTATGTTGATACACAATAACAATTCTACTGCTTGCCTATGTTTGTGTACCTTTATTATTTTGAGCAGTCCGTTGTGCCGCTCTGTCTTCTGGTATATTTGTTTGATCCCAACTCTGTACCAACTTGTACCCACCCCTGTTAAAATCCCACCAGAGATTGACAGTATCTTGAATTAAATGAAATAAACTATAAGTATGTTCAACAAAAGAAAGCCTTTATTTACATGAATACAAGAGACAGTAAAATAGGCTAATAATTTTGCTGCAAACGAGTGGTCTGACAGAATGTGCAATTACAGCCAATCTTGTACTGCACAGTGTTCACAGCATGGTCTGCGGCGAAATGCAGGAGCTAGGCAAAGTAAAGCTGCAGACCCTCGAAGCTGCTATCGCGTCCCCTGTCGTCAGAATTCTTGGTTCGTTTACAGGATCTTCATCACTATTTCCTTCCTTGATATGTGTGTCCTTTCCGCCTTTGATGGCTTTGAAGATTTTGTCGGACATCAGTTGTGATTACGTATCGTGAACTATGACGTATTGATCAACCATTGCACCCATCGATGGGTTACAAGTAACATGCGAGTTGAGCCATTCCTGGAGCAGTGTAGCAGGACTACTAAGTGTTTTGGTTAGCATTTGAGCAGAGTGCACCTTGGTGACGTCTGCGGAGGGCAGCACCGCTTTACGGCATTCATTCATTCACAGGCAAGTTCTTGTACTGGTCTTCGCTGTAGGGTCATTCATAATACAAATAAATGGTAGGAACTAAGCCAGGACATAACCAGTCCTTCCTTGTACAGGTCACTCTGCTGTAGAGGCATTCAACTTTCTTTTAAAAGGGCACTGAAATGAAAACTGAAAAAGGCAGAGACAAGGCGCGACCAAAGATCACGTAGGTTAAGGGTTAGGTTTATAGATCTAACACTGCCATTGTGAGGATACCAGTTTGACAAAATGAAGCTCTAGAATACACAGAGTATAGAATGATGCTATACATCTTTCACAATCGGCTTTGGTAAACAGAAGTGGCTTTCCAAAATGAAAGCACTTGTAAGCGCAAGGCCTTTGAAGGCTATGGCAGCATGTAGGCCAGAATGCAGCCACTGAGCAATGTAAAACACGAAGCTAAGTCTCTGAATTGAGCATTGGTTACTAAAAGGGAAGGTTGTCATCGACCTAAAGGTAGTACAAGAGAGATTTATTTGCAGAAAGGTAGAGAGGTCTGCCTGAACTATAACTTGCTCTGGCTTCCTACTCTACACTGGGGAAGAGGGACGAGAAGGGCTAATGAATGATGATGGTACAAAGTTAGTACAGAGCTGCTGTTTGGTGGATGGCAACTTTTTCTTTTTTGAAAAACCATGTGGGCTTCAACAGAACTGATCTGTATATTAATTGGATGTGTTGCTGGGCTAGTTGGTTCATATTTGGTTTAACAAAACCGCATACCATAGATGGCGTAGACACACGACAACAGCACTGTGTATGTGCACTTTTGTTAAAACAAGTACGATTTGTATAGTATTCAGCTTTGGTACCAACTGCTTGCATTCAAACTTGTGTTGCTTTTTTAGCGCAGGGAGCTGAAGGATGCACTTGCCAAGGCCATTGAGAAACGGAACAAGGCACTCAAGTATTTGTACCGGTATGACCGCGAGCGTTTTCTCTTTGTCACCCACACACTGCACATCACTTATACTCCTGCTCAGCTGCACCACATCACGCTACCTGTCACCAAGAAAGGTGACCTCCGGAGGCTTACAGCAGAGTACTGCGAGAGAATAAAGCAAGACAAGATGAATGCATTCCACGAGAAACTCGTGGCTGAGCAGGTTGCCTTCCTTGAAGAGAAATGCCGTGCTGAGGAGTGGATCCATGCAGAAGGAGAAAGGCTGGGACTCTCCGAGGACGAGCGTGAGAGCACCAAATACGTGGGCATCCTTGACAAAGTAAAACACACAGAATGATATTGCTTACCTTTCGCAGATGTCAGAATAAATCTGTACTGCCGTGTTTCTTTTCAAGCCAAATAGTCTTCATGATTCATGTTATGACATGCCGATTCCGCGACAAACTTTCAAGATGCACATTTTTTTGTGATGACACGCTGCTGCAGTGCTGAATTGCTAGACGAATATGCTGTCACATGCACAGGTGCTCCATGACACAGCACTGTCAGCTGAAGTGCATCAATGCAAACACATTTGTAGTGCTCCGATTTTGGAAGTTCGGTGGCATTTATTTTTGCAATGGTACACTGACAGCTCTGTACAGAAACTGAAACAAATTTGCTTGAACGTGTTAGTTTTGATTAGTGCAAGAAATATATATATCGCTGGCATCTAGTTAGAGGAAAAGCATCCAGTTACTTTTCGGAAGGTTCTTGGATTGAATCTCCAAGAGACTCCAAGAATCTCCAAGATGCTACCGAGTCCTAGCATAAGCCCTGCGAAGAGCCAGCAGACAGCTTTAAAAGTGCAAGTACAATGCACCTGCAAGGCACTCCCTTGCCAGAAGGACATTAGCCACCTGACAATTAATAGGTCACAGCTTCCCATACAAGCACTCTGCTGCCCCTAGTGGCAGCAAAGCTCTTGGCCAACGTCGGACCAGTCACATATCAAAGCGTATTATACACGTCATTCACGAATGTCTTAGTCCCCTTGAAGTAACCTACTAGATGCCATTACATGGAATCATCAAATTCCTAGAAGTAGAATTTGTTGTCAAACGACCACACATTGGTATTGCTATTCTCGGGCTAATAAGCCACTCGTGCCATATCGTTCAACTCGTTTGAAACTTGTTACGAGGGGCATAGCGAAACTGTCCTGGCAATGCACTAAAGTCTTGCCCTCATTTAATGTTTTGTGGTTTTAAGCAACAGATAGCACAAGTGAGACGGGATTTCGGGGCAATGTGATGGTGTTGCTTGCTGAAGGGCTGCTCAGAGAAGCACCTAGAGGTTGCCAAGCAGAGTAACAAGAAGGAAAATTTTGCAGTTCTCGCACATCCACCACCTGTCGCATAACCTCTAGAAACTGCATAAACACCAAATGCTGCTGAAACAAGTGAGTATGCAGGCCAATAGTGACTCGCAACATTCTTAAAAGCAATACAGAATGAGAAGCCAGATCTAAAAGAGTATGTTGCTCAATTCTACTCCTTATCCACTGGTGCTGGTGATGTGGGCCTCGGAGCGCTGTTCAGGCCACCACTGAGGAAGCACCGAGTCGTTACATTGGCAATAAGGATTAAATTCGGCCATGTAGAGGTATCTATAATAATGCCATATAAAGGCAAAGGGATAAAATATTGGACAAGGATTTGTGACCTACAACAAAAAGCTCAATCTTAAAAAAAATTAAGCAGGTTATTGCGTTAGCACATCTCGCATTATCCATACTCTGTATAACACAGAGAAATCATGCAGTAACTGGACAAAGCTTGCGCGAATAGCAAAAGAAGAAATATAGTAAATGCAATATCCAATGCAAATGCAACCTCGCACTGATCACTTTTCCCCACTTATAAAGCCCCTCACCAGCCCCCATTGAATATCTTTGCTTCACTACACTGGAAAAAGCGAAGCACCATGCAAATCTACTGGGATTTTACCACAATAATCTTTATTTGGCTCACTGTTAGAGCAGATGGCAAAAATGGAAATGTTCTGGCACCATGCTGCCGGTAGGTCAGCTTCTGTCAAAAGACCCTCTCTCCCCTCTGCCTCGACAAGAGTCCGCAAGCAACACTCCTTCCACTACTTCTACCATACCAGAGCTGTGGGACCATGTCACATTTTCGTCGTGAGCCTCCCTTTATTTCTTTTTTTCTAGCTGCGCAGACCATCTCCAGCGGCAGCTGATGCATTCTACATTTCAGTGATCTACCTAAATCCTGTGCCGTAATTGGTGATGTTGCAGGCAGTGTGTGTGATGCAGAGATATCTATTTGTGTGAGCTTTATCTGTCAGAAAGTGAGGGCGCATAGGCTTTTCTTTGAAATTTCAGCTGTTAGCAGACAATGCAGTGGTTTGATACTTTGCAGACACAATCATCAGCACATCGTATATGCGCCGTGCTTGTCTGTGTACTATGCCCAAACCTGGTGAAGGGGCCCCTTTAAGCATGTGGTGACAATCTGATGGCTCTGATTGCTTAGACACGTCCTCAATCTCCAGCCTGCACTGAATGCGGTCATGGCAGCACTGCAGCATGGTGCATCACACAGGTGTACCTTTGGTACTTGAAAACTATGAAGGCGAAAGCCTTAGAGAGTTCACGAGACAAAAATTTGACCAACTGCCGTGATGGCACCAAAATTGGGCGCTAACCCTTGACCTTTGGTGCGTGTTGAATCCACGATCTTTGGTGCTATGGCAAAGTGAATTAAGGCACAGTTCATTTAGATAGAGTTGATTAAGGCACTCAAATCCATGACCTTTGGTGTTAAGGTACTGTTAATCAAGATAAATGCACTCGTACCCACAACCTTTGGCAGAAGTCGAGCCCACTTGGAGATATGGGCAAACTGGCCATATCAAAAATAACGTACAGCGCGAAAGACACGGACTGCGAAGACGACATACACAGCGCTGTATCCCATATCTTGGCCATATCTCCAAGTTGGATTCCAATTGACATTGTGAAGGTCGAGAGGAGTCGAACCCATTAACTTTGGCGTTAAGGCAAAGGCACTCGTGCCCGCAACCTTTGGTGGGAGTCGAGTCCACTGGAGGTGTAGGCGAACTGGCCATATCTCCAATTTAGATTCCAATTGACATTTTGAAGATTCCAATTGACATCGTGAGGGTCGAGAGTCGAACCCTTAGCCTTTGGTGTTAAGGCGAAATTAAGGTAAAGTTAACCAAGGCATTCGAACCCACCTTTGTTTGGAGAAGACAAGTAATAGGAAGTAACAATGCCTTAGAATTAAAATGTCAAGTAAAGTAATCAATGCCTCGTGAGTGGGCAGGCTTTTGCCTTCATCCTTTTTAGCGGATGCTAAAGTGACTCAACATCACAGATTTGCGTGTTCAACAATATATGCACCGTGTATGCCTGCCTATTTGGTATCGCCACCTTGTCCGTTAACTCAACCCTGGCCTCAGAGATTGGGCGGTGCACAAAAGCACAAGCTGTCCGATCTCGGAGGCCATGGCCCAACTTTCTTGATTCCCAATCGGAAAGCCATGGGGTGCCACATGTACGTGTCGGAAAGAAGCAAAAGAAAATGTTTCAAGTGTACTTATATTTAAAAAAAAAAGCCTGTTGATTAGTAATGAGGATGACAAAGATTGTTTTGAACAGAGAGATTCGCATTTTAAAGAAAAAACACACAAACTAGGTACCCGCCGTGGTTGCTCAGTGGCTATGGTGTTAGGCTGCTGAGCACAAGGTCGCGGGATCGAATCCCAGCCACGGCGGCCGCATCTTGATGGGGGCGAAAAGCTTGTTTACTTAGATTTAGGTGCATGTTAAAGAACCCCGGGTGGTCGAAATTTCCGCAGTCCTCCACTATGGCGTGCCTCATAATCAATCGGAAAGTGGTTTTGGCACGTAAAGCCCCATAATTTAATTTTTTTTTAACAATCTAGGTTCCTCGAACTGTCAAAAAGCAGGTGGCTCTCTTTAGCGTGGTGTACTCAGGTTTCACAGCCTTTGCCGTTTGCCAAGTAATGGTAAAACAGAGTATAGGTGAAAACCTCAGTGGCGTCTCGACAAGTGCAGCATAAGTTTGCCACTTCACAATAAGGCACACATACTTGTTTGTTTCCTTTCTAGACAAAAAGGAAAGCAGCAAAAGTTTAGATATTCTAAGTTACACAAAATGAGTATTGTTTAAATGGCTTTGGCTTACTACTAAATAGGAGTAATACAAGATGACTTTTTCTACATAGCTAGAGTCTTCATACCATGTGGCATTTTCATATAGAGCTGTACAGTTGTCATAAATGGCTCGTTAGAATTGTGACACCGAAAGTTTGTGGTACCAGTTTTTCTAATACTGCATTCTTGCAGTGCACTGAATCAATGTGACATCCTAATTGGATAAGGCCCACTAGCAATAAATTCTGCTGCAAGCAGATGCAGATTCCTGCAAGATGCAGTTCAGTGTGAATCCAACTCTGTTGGCATGGCAATGTTTTACCACAGAATAACAATTATAAATTTACAGTATATGGTGCCTTCAATGTGCTAGCTAAATGTTCTTTTTTTTTTCAAAACATTAAATGCATTCAACACACAGCTGAAAATGATACAAAGTGATACATTGATGAAGTGTAAACAGTGCATGGGGTTTATTCAGAAAGCACGAAAAAAAAAAAAAAACAGAAGGGCACAGGCATTGTCCCTCACTGTAACCACTCCCAACTAGCGACATAATTTTTTGAGCCCTTACCTTCTGTGCATTCATTCTTCTTGCTTCCTTTCTGAAGACTTTACTGCTTATGTTTTGGACTTTATGAACTGTCCCTGAGTACAAGGATCACAATGAGGTCATGGCAGGCGGTCGAGCATAAGCCTTTGGGATGAACCCATATTTGTGCACCTTTGGTGCATAGGCCCATAGCCACCCTTCCACTGTTTGATTAGAGAGGTCGGCATAGACCCAGTCACCACGGCGCACAGTCAAGTCATCAGGTGCTTGAGCCTTGTAGTCATAAAGCATCACAAGCTCACTGCCGTGGAAGCGCAGCTCTTCAGTGGCAGCTGCAGTGCTCGACACATTGCCGTGATGACCACTGGTAGAGACGGCATTGCTGCCTGGCTGCATGGCACCATGGACAGTTCCTTGGCTCTCTAGAAAGCCATCAAAAAGATCAGTTTTAGATAAACAAACAGTCTTCTTATCTGCGGAGGTAGTTAAGAAGCAAGCAACAAGCAACGCTTGTTTTTCACTACGTTGTTTGCACAAGGCTAGAAAGTTGTCGGGAGGGATCTGAAAGTAGCACTGACACAGAAATATTGCATCATAGTTTTTTCCTTGTTAGCTGACAACCCAGTAAATTAAGCTATAAAGCCAGAAATTAATTCTAATGCACCCAATTTTGAAACACATGCTTGGTGCAGTGTCGCTTTGACATGATGCAAGAAGCAGGTTAGATCCCATATTGGAGGTGGTGATCACATGGCAGCATACACCACTGAGCCCCATGCTCTGATAAATAATTCGGTAGACAAATGAATAAATAAAACAATAAGTGAGTAAGTAAAGAAATCAGTAAAATGTAGTTTAATTACTCAGGCCACACTGTTCTGTGAAAGCCAAGTGCATAGAGCACCCAATGGGATAAAAAGGGAGGCAAGGTGCAAGCAATAGTAGCTGGGTGGCGTGCTTGTCTCGTATCAAATGCAAAGGAGGAGTTAAAATGGACGGAAGGCCCAATTTAGTGGCCTTTGCCCACTGTGCCGGGCTGGCTGGTACATGCGTCAATTGTCAGTGATACTACGTAGTAACCACTTGCGATTTCTGGGATGTGTAACCTGCTTTCTAATTCGGGTAATAGTTGTGTAGCGCTTGGTACATGTTTTAAACCAGTCCTAGTAAATGCTGATATAATTAATGATTTGATGCATGCTAGGCAATTGATGCTTCATACTACAATTTAAAGTTATTAAATAATAAAAATAAAAGGTTTTTGTATCGACACTACTTTAACAAAAAACACACTTATATGCCCTGTCTGCCTTTCTAGGTGCTGTCATGTGACAGGATGCAACCCTAGTGGCCAGCCCAATGTTTCAAAATACACCACTCGCTGCCGACTTAATGCACCTCAAGGTAAATGCAGAAATGCTCGTCGAAAAAGAGCAAGTAGAGAAGCAAAACGCAGTCGCCACCTATGGAAAGTGCATGTAAGATAATAAATAAATAGTAATAAAAAGAAAGAGCTGATAAGGCTTGCACAAGACCTGAGCTCAACCAACAGCTACGCACTGTTAGCACCAGGTAGCCATCCCCCACCCCATGCATAAATGGCCAGCAGACCACGACATGTTTTCAAAAAGTGTGACTAGGTAACCTTCATACCTGGCTTCGTTGGAAGACATTTTCTCTAGACATAAGTCATTCGGCGATTTCTATGCCTTTGTGACTGAGAAACCTGCAATCTCTGCATATTATTCCATATAGCTTACAGACCAATGTTCATTGTCATGTGGTGAAAAACGTGCACACAACAATGCACTTCTGCAGTGGGAAGTGATGGGTTGTGGATACCCTGAGTACTTCATCGACTCAGTAGGGCGTCGGTTGGCTTGCACAATACCTACCTACTCTGGATCCTCCCAAAAAACGGGCTTCGATACCATACATCCTAGGCATAAGCGAGACATTTGCATGCATTGTGCAGCCATATGGTGTGCAGGCTGTGCACATTCCCTACCGGACACTCGGACACAAGCTCATGCATCTGAAAGACCCTTTGGAAATGGGCAAGTTCCCAGGTGTGGTGTACGTCACTTTGTGTGTGGACTGTTGTTTGAAAAACTGGCAAATTCAAAACAAGACTTCAACAGCACAGGATTGATGTAACGACATGCTGCATCAAATGCCCTGGCCGAACACTGCGCGACTACGTCACATACGATTAACTGGGGAAAATCTTGCGTGATTGCCAAGGAATGAAATCATTATATGCCTTAATCATCCAAACCACCGCACACACTCTTAATGGCAATGAAGGGAATCTGCCATTCATGTATGCCAAGTGTCTTAATCATGTCTCGAGCTACACATAAAAAGGGCACAAGCTCTGCCGCTTGTTTCAGTGTGAATAAGGCTCCCGTGGGGGAGCCAAAACGTAAATATATTTTTAAACCATTTTGGTCGGTGTCTGGATGTCTTCCTTTTAAGTATCGTTACAATCTGGCAGCGGGGGCAGTGACCTTCTAGCCTCTCCTGCACCGCTAGGATGAATCGCTTCATGAAACTAGCAATGTGTCCCCTCCAACAGACCTGCAGCAACAACAAGGCGAGACATGTTTGCCAGATCGAGTGTTGTTTGATGGTTTACTGTCGCCATCCAGGACGATGGGAGCAAGAAACTCCTGGAAAACGGTGTTCTACACCGTTTGCTCACAGGCTCCGGTAACCGCCATGGTCAACGAAGACGTGACAATTTGAGTCGAGCACAACAATCCCTGTCTAGAAGCTCGCCTCCTTTCTTTGTGCTTGGGAAAGAAAGGTGCCGGACTGCTTATGCGCACCCTCAGTCTCAAGGCAGAGTCTTCAGCAACTTTGGACACTCTGGTTGGAGGAAGGTGTGACCACAGATTTCCCTGACCTAGAAATCTAAGGAGGACCAAAGGGATTTAAGCGGACTGCTCAAGTGTATGTGAGAGTGCTCTGATGTGTGCTCACAAGAAAGATATAGTCTGCTGATCTGTAGATCCTGCTACGAAAATGATGTACTGTGCTCTGTGCTCCGGCCAGTGCGATACTTCTTGTTCTATGTAAATAAGTTTGCAATGCCAATGTAAATAAACCCCCTGTTCCATTCCTCATCCTCTCGACCTTGTAATCTTCATGAAAGAAACAACCATCGTCAACAAAACTAGGACGATGGCGTGGGTCTGCTTAGCCTCCATGTGATGCCCCCGTAGCGTAGGCCAGCTACCCGTTACAAGTTGCACCGGTGGCGTAGGCTAGAGAGCGACCCTCTGTTTGGTTTCCCAGATGGAAACCAGTTCGTGCCAACCCCAAGTGCTCATCTTCATTTGTGGCATGTCTCTTGAGCGTCTGTCGTATCACAACAATATTAACCTTTGAGGTGCTAGCAAAAAATAAGAAATGCATGCAGAAAATGACAGTTTTATTTATTGCACATCTGGATAGCAAATTCTTTGCAGAATCGAAATATATCTGGCATGAGGGTAATAAATTCACAACTTGTGTCTCAAAATATGCAAATTTAGGTGCTGGTGGTAGGTTTTGTCCATCTAAATTCATTCACTGCTGTGCCCTATCAGAACTATTGTTGTAGTCGGAGACATCAGAGTCAACAGATGTGTCTAAGGCACAGAAAACACTGCCATCACTGTCAATGCTTTCACACAGATGCAGCACATCTCCGGAGCTTGATGACTCAATTAAATGAAAGGCACGTTTTCGTGAGGGGTGTGGCAATAGATGAGTGGCAGCCACTATTTCGAGAATCACTACCGGACAGACCTAGGGGGAACAAAATTTGTAGGCCAAAAAGGAATCTCAGCAGAACATCAAAATGGATTGAACCAGATTGGCCCATTATTGTCACTTGGAAAGAATGCCCAAGGGCACGAATGTCAAAAATTTAATTGTAAACGAGTAAAACTTGTCCACAGCACTTAAAGAGTTAAACACTATCAAGAGAGAGAATTGAAGTTAGTCCGTGGAACAGCATTCTTATGAAACAATGTCTGACAATGGAGGTAAATATTTGTATATAGTGAACACACACACTACTGAAACGTTGTCCATAAACAAAGAGTTCACATACAAGTTTGATGAAGAAAGGATCATTAATTCAAGAACATTTGAGAGAAAGCATACATAAAGATTGAGTGAACACTTCCAATCTGAAAATCAAGAATGTGAACATATTCATTAGAAAGTTAGAAATAAGTTATGAAGAAACATACTTTGAAAAGTTGAGGGTGCCAGTGTGGTGCAGTATGGTGAGGTAGATATGTAGCTAGTTCAGTAAAGTAGGAACCGGATAAGCTACTGACTTAAAAATATGTAGTGCAATTAGGAATTCTGAAATCCATTCAGTACCGTGCCACTCAGTTCACTCTTTTTAAACGCTCCAGTAATGGCACATGCATTTTTTCCATGAAACTACTCCTTAGTCTAACTGGCCTTGCATTCTAACAACAGAGCATTTGTTTGTGCTTCCACTTTACACTAACTCTGATATTAAAGACCAACTCATTGCTTGTTTATCCTACAATCATTACTATACATCTATTATGACTGTGTGTCAACATATCGTGCTCAGATATATTTTGACTCAGCTTGTACCACACAATTGAAAGGGGGGGGGGGGGGGGGCAGCCTATTTTGCTGCAATCGTTGACAGCAAACCCTTTCATTTAGCTATGCATGATAGCAAACGGCTTATGCCACAGGTGATGACGCATTGAAAAAATGTGCACTATGGCTACATCATGTCCCACTACTCATTCCTGCATAGGTCCCTAGACCTTAAAAGTATTAAGAATAAGCGACATCATGAAGATTTCATGAAGATGAAGGCAACGAAAGATAAGAGGGAGTCGCTACACTAGACGCACTCTCAGCGACATCATCTGGGAGCCCTATACTAAACTAAAAAGCATGGCCAAATGCCATGGCTGAAAGGCATGCAAAGCAAGGAGGTGCTCACCCTGCACAGAATCGGCGACTGCTGGACACACAAATGCACTGGGCACAAATCCTTCCTGGCCGTCAGAGCGGAGCACCCAGAACCAGTCAGGGTCCTCGTGGTTCAACACGGTCACCAGTTCACCGCGCTCTACACTCACATCGTTCTCATCACGTGCCACAAATGTGTACAACACCACATAGCGGCCAGCTGGGTCTTTGAAGAATGGATGCACATCGGGCAGAGCTGCTGTGCTTGAGCGGCCTGGTGCCGAGTGAACCCTAGCGCACTGCTCTTGACCACTGTTGGCGGCGACAGCAGCACCACCAAAACTTTCAGCGTCTGACTGCTGCCCGCTGTCAACAGAGTGCGTGCCTCGTGATGATGTCTGGTCTAGAAGTTCATCATCCACACCACGTGGAAGCTTTTTGTGACGCACTGTCAAGGCCAGGTCACCAAGCTGGCTGCCATAGGGAGCACAGTATGAGTGGGGGATGAAGCCTTCATGACCAGTCTCAGAAGCAATGACATACACCCAATCGTTCTCCTGGTAGAGCACATTGACGATTTGACCACGCCGCACCTCGAGCTCGTCATCTACACATGGTGTGAAATCATGCAGCACTACCACTTTGGAATCCGGTGACAAGCCATGTTCTTTCTCAATGCCCACACGCACCAACGTTTCGATGCTGGCACTGCCTGTGATGCGGCCAATGCTCGGTGTACGTGCAGATAGTTTTTCATTGCTTTCTGTATGCGAGAGAAAAAAAGGCAGGTCTTACGATGACACAGCATATTTGGTATGCATGACAGCACATGCTTCTTTGTTCAAGGAAAATTTGAAGCATAACTTTTGTCGGAAACAAACCAACACAAAAACCCACAAACTCCTAAGTCGATAGCATGTTGACTTTGTCAGGCTCTAGACTTGGCAAAGCAGCCCAGTGCCAGTGACACTTTTGCTCCATGCTTGTGCTGAAAGGCGACTGGACTGTGTGCACCTGCTTAACCAAAACATTGGCTGCTATAGTATTGGAGTTAGACCAAGGAATGGACCTGTTGCTAAAGAAATTTCATAATTCAGCACAGAAATTACAGGCCACATCTGTCTTTAGTCTGATCCTTTTTCAGCGTTCATTTCTGCACTAAACACTAGTAGTCCAGGCTAGTACATCAAGTGGTTTGCTGCAATTTATGAGCTTTAGGGGTTGGCTGACTGCAACCAACAGCTATAGATAAGCTCCTGGCTGCAATATTTTGCCTAGGACCCATGTGTATGCACACATTACTATTTCGAAGCGGATGTCACTGTTGGTTCACTTTCTGAAACAACATAAATACAGCTACTAAGAAGATAAGTGAGGATTAGCTACCATATACAGACAAACTAATGCTACAATTCTCAAAAAGAAAGATGTTATGCTTAGGTGAAACACTACCTCTCTAAGTGAAATTCATTTATTTATTTAGTGCACTGCATTCACTATGCTCACAACATACATGTCTTCACCAAACACCTTTTTATTCAGCAAGGTAAACACTAAGCAATCAAATAAAGACAAAGTTGGTTGTGGTAGCCAAGGAAGAAAAGGTGTTAAGGTAAAAAAAAAAAAATGCTATGCTTAAATTCAGCTGCAGGCTGCGCCCTCCAATACTAGTGAAAAGACAGGCAATGTGTCAGTGGTTTGGTCTGCTGAGATTCGCGGCTAATAATATGCAGGCTTAAATTATTCCACTAGATGCCAGATTTTTGCAGCCTTTTCTAAAGCTCTACTCCTTCCCATTAGCAACCTATTTTTATGACTTCTCCAGATTCCTTCTTCCCAGCACATTGGCGATAGCTGCAGGCTATTTCGTCGCTATCTCGAAATTTCGAGGTAGCCATTTCTGCCAGTGAAAATATGGCTCAGGTTGACTTCACATTTATTATGTACTGTATTTCCAAACCATGCAATATATCTGCCCGTGAATTTGACGTATATTTGAGAGTGCTGTATAATATACATCAATTTTGTCTGCTTTAGATGTCTTAATAGGTACAGTATACAGAATTGTGATATTGTTATCGATTACTTGATTACAAAGTTGTGTAAACTTCGTACTATTTCACAGTTTTACACAATTTCTGTTAAAAAAACAATTTCCTACAGTCACTGTTTCTCTTAAATGCAACGAACCTTATCAGATTCGGTGCAGTGGATGTTGAAAAAAATTTCTACATTCCCATTTCTGGTACTTCTGCCCCTTCGAAGCTCCAATTCTTATGTCACAAACTTCTGCAAGTGCCGCATCCTTATGAATATTACATCAGGCTAAAACTTGCACACTTCCATTATATGGTATCTGTATACAAATGAATATTTGATTCACTTTAAGTTCAGTACTCAACTGTTCCTTCCTTATCTTCTGCCATGCTTATGATGCTTGCTTACTCTCTCCCAACATTTTATTTTGCAAAAAGAAAGAATAAAGAGAAATTTCATTCTCATTCGTTCTGAAGCATTTAAGTAACTGGAATAATCTGCCAGATGACTGTCTTTCACACTGCGGGTCACCTGGATGTATGAATGTACTAAGTCATTAGGGTAGGTTTTTCTGACCATTAAGTGACAAATTTAAGCAGTCTGCTGTAATTTATTATAAGGTTTTAAAAACGTGCGTCGATACCGATCGCAGTGGCGCCACTCCCCTGAATTTATGTCACCCCGTTAAACTCTACGCAGCTAGCGCACGTGACGTCACTTGGGCGAGCTATTTGATTGGCTACTCAGGTTGCGTCATCGACAATTTTTCCAACTTTATGGTGAACTAATGTTCGTAAAACTTGGAATGTCGGTTAATTTGTCCCTATGAAGGGAAAGTAACAGAAAGAGAATACACAATGACAATTTACCACTACACTCAAGCAGTTCCGGCACACAGCAAGTGTCGTCTGCTTATGTTACAATTAGGGCTCCGTGTTTTCAGAGTAGATTTTTCTTGAAATTCGGAGGGTGTTTTCCGGAGTTTATTTTTTGGCAGAAATTCTGTGTTTATCGGAGTTTATTTCTCGTAAGTACCCAAGTCTCCAAAGTTCGGAGTTTAATATTGCATTATTCTGAATACTCCAAAATTTTAGATGAAATGATATCTGAACATGAAAAACATTAGAACACACGAAACATATTTTAATTGTCTGGAAGGTTTGAATGCACACACATATACACACAGAACACTACATTTGTGCATATTAAGCTTGTTGTAATAAATGCAAACATACTTTACAAGGTTGCTGCCACTGATGGAAGCGTGCTTCTTTCGATTAATGATTCTCAGCTTTGAAAATGCCCTTTCAATGTTTGCACTAGAAACAGGGAGAGCCAGAAGACTCAGCGCGCAGCGAGAAAGCACTGGCCACTTGACAGTGTGAAGTCTCCAAAACGACAGGGGTTCAACAATGTTGCTGATTACTGTCAATGTGATTACTGTTGATGTTACTGCGAACTAGCTTCCCTACCCCTCTTTCTCTTTGTTTGCGCGGGAAGGCGGCACTCGTGAAGCCATCATATATCGTGTTTGACCCTTGCACCTAAAGCAGACAGCGTGCAGGGCGCGATAAGATCTTATCGCACGATTTGGGAGGTGCATTTGCAAGCAGCCGCTTGTAATTCAATAATTTGACCATCTGCGTCGGCGAAAGTTTCCATTTATTGTCTCAGCATTCCTTTGCGGCGGCAGTGGAATTTCGTTATATTGAAATCGCATACAGACACACGTCGTTATATTGAGGTTCTAAATGGATGGTGTTCTATGGACAAGGGGTTATGAAAGGTTAAATAGTTTGTTATATCAAGAATTTCATTATACTAAGGTTTTAGCAGATTTCCATATGTGGCTGCTTTGCACAATAGCTGACATAAATCAAGAAGGGTTTTTGGATCCATGTGCTTCTTTATAGTGTTACTGTGTATGTTTATTGACAAAGTTTGATATTATTAAACAGGTTGAAGCAAGCGAAAATTTGCTTTCGAATTTCGATCATAATTGCATACTTCTGTAAGAAGCCGACTATCATCTGCTCATGTTCGGCCACGGCCACCCGCATAGGAATCAAACTTTGGCCACCCGCATAGGAATCAAACTTTGGCCACCCTGCTTATTGGTCTCTCAGCTGCCGGGCCTCGCTAATTTCAACTAGTTTTGAATGCTCAACTAGCCTCTAACCATGGAAAACTTGAGGTCAGACCACACACATGTTTGCCAGCACGCGCTCAATCCTGGCCGCTCCTAGTTAGTCTTGGCAGACTTCTCTTTGTACTGAGTGCTTCAATATGTGCAAGTTGGATGTGGCTACTACCCATCGGCCAAGTTGAAGGACAAAGCCGGTCCACACCATGTAGCCCGCTCAGACTGGAGTATGCTGGACTGTTCATTGGAGCATATGAGTGTGAGCATGTAGTCAAGCCCTGTTGTGCACAAAGTAAACACTGCACATACCTACATACTACAGTTGCATGTAGCTGCAGTCTGCTACATAGTACATACCACGGCAGCCACGGGTTGCCACGACGAGTCCACTGGCTGAGCTGACTGCAGCTTGCTGAGGACAACTGCATTTGCCTTACATCTGGCATGTCGTGGGCGCCTAAACCTGAAGTAGTAGCACCTAGGCTAATGTCCAAAATAAAATTTGAACTTCGCAGTGCAAGGCATGAAGAAGGAGCAGACGCACCGCGAAGGGCATGTTTGATTAGGTCTCCTCAATTTGGCTGCACTTTCTGCACTAGTTCAGGGGGTGCAGCACTCTAGCACTTGATTTGCCAGTGCAGCTAGCGCCACCTGCACTTCGGCACTTGATTTGACGTCGTGCTGCACGAGTTCATGTACACTTCGGCACTAGACTCTCCGCAAGTTCTTTTCTCGCGCACGTAGTGCAAGGCTTTTGATAGCAGACGACACATGTGGCTCCGTGGCCGTGCGGGTGTTGGTAGACGGCATTGACGGCGCCTGCTATTAGTAACGCAGCACGGACGCCAGTCTTCTTCAGGATGTGTCTGCAGCATCTTGTTAAGGGCGCTTTCCGGGTTCAACTGCTGCTAAGTGCACTGAAGGCCGGGATTTTCCCTCAGGTCACAGTCATTTGTATTAATTTTCACGAGCTTACCGCTACCTCGACGTTAAGTATGCGCGAAACCACATCGGTCAGTCGTTTGAAACGTGCCATATATGATTCAGAAAGGTGTGGAAACCACGCTTGGTCATGCTTTCTGAATAATGACACACCAACAAAAGAAAAGCCACAGCCGCCCAGTCGCAGCAGACGAAGGCCTGTACGTTTCTGCACTTTTGTCCTCGATTTGACCGCTGCACCGAAAAGCGCTAGTGTCACGCTACACTCACACTTCAAGAACTGGTGCTGCACTGGCACAACACTTTTCTGAACTAGTGCAAAAGGTGCAGCCAAATCGAGGAGACCTATTGCCAATAACTCATTGAAGTACTTTTTGTGGTAAGTATTTCTGAAATAGCTTATTATAACTTCAAATGTATTTCTATACTTCGATAAAAAGTCGTGCAGGGTCGCTTTAAGCTCTGTGCCACCAGGTGACTGCACCGTGCGACCGCCCATGTTTATGCTCAAGCCACTTCATTGCAGTGGTAGTAGTATGGAAGGTATGGAGGGTTAACGCCTCTGCCCATCCGCCAAAACACTCAGCTTGCCTCCGTTTACCAGAATACCGGACAAGCTTGGCACTGTAACAGAATGCTAAAAAATTTAATAATGGAGTTTTACATGCCAAAACCATGATCTGATTATGAGGCATGCTGTAGTGGCGCTGTAATGCGGCCGCCGTGGCCGGTATTCAGTCTCCCGCAACCTCGTAATGAGCAGCCCAGCACCATAGCCACTAAGCGGCCACGGTAGGTGAGAACGCTTGCAACACACATTGCTTGAATAACTCTCTCAGGAGATCGACCGCCAGGAGGCTAGAGGGGTGGTTGGAGAGACTTTGTGTGCTGGCTCCAAGACACAGGAAATAGATTACACGACATCACGTCATCATGCAGAGCCAGTAAAGGTGGAGCTTAGCCCCGACCTCTCGCGAAACGAGCTGAGGAGAAAAAGCATGGTTAGGGAGAAGGATAACATTTAATCATCCGCAGCTCTCTTAATATGAGACGATTCACTTAAATTGTGGCACAAATGTTTCACTGTAGCTGTACCCGCCACGTCTACATAATTTGTTCAAACCGTGTCAGCTGTCGTTTAACCATTTTTATCCCAGAAGTTCTTGTATAAAGTGCCTTTGTTTAAGATTTTAGTGCTTACATTGTCCATGTATTTTCACTGGTACGAGTATATTCACTGATATGTATTGTTTTTTGCAGTTTCCTTGATTTTTGGCTATTGTAGCAGTCTGTCGTGTTATTATCAATGTATCATGCTTTGTATTGCCCCTCCTGCTTAGGCCCTATCTACTGCAGTATTTTTATGAATAATAATAATTTAGAAAGTTATTATCTGTGCCTTGCTTTGCATCAGGTTTTCTGATTGCATGCATATAGAGCTTTTTTTAGAGCGCAGTTCTCAGACGCACGTTCCTGCGGCGAGCGTCAGCATTGTCTTTCAATTATCACGGCAATGAACACGGCGAAGGATGAAAGCGAACGTGAAGCGCAGTGGAAGATGAAAGACGACAATAGCAAAGAGAGCGCAAGGAGGAGTGTATGGCAAAAGTATGAGAAGCGTAGTGCCATGCAAGACGGGCTTTGTGGCGATGATGGCTACGAGATGGCGCCAGAGTAGTGCAAGTCGTCTGTATAAAAACAGCTGCATGAGCAGAGGTCTGTCTGCGGCGGCTGCTACAGATCGTGCCCACACATCACCCATGCGCCATCTCGCAATCTCCCAATTAGCCAGGCAGTCGCGCCACATTTCACTCTGTTTGCAACATGCCCAACGAGACAAAATAAATTATATTATGGTTGCCAAAACGGTCCGATTATGAGGCATGCCGTAATGTTGGACCACCTGAGGTTCTTTAACCTGCACCTAAATCTAAGTACATGGGTGTTTTCGCATTTCGCCGCCATCAAAATGTGGCTGCTCAAGTTTTGTATTAGGGATTCTCGTAATCGCCAGTGAATCCTTTTTTTTTTTCCACTTCTTTTTCCAGATCTGGCTGAATTTATTTTTCTAATTTCATTTGTTGTGCCATAGGTTGTATGGATAAGTTATGCTCTGCCATGCAAGTTTGTGTAATTTCTCAAATAGAACTGTGTGGAAGTTAATGCAACTGCCCTTGTTGTTCTTATAAAATTTAGCATTGCAAGACAAAATTGTTATTTCACAATTGCTAATTTCCAGTGCCGAATAATGCAAGATATTGACAAGCTGCAGATGGCAGGCAATGGAGTTCAAGAGCAGATGACAACGCCTTCACAGCAAAAACCTTGATGACAGCAACACTGCAAGTGTGCTTAATTAAAGTTTTAAATCTAGTACTCATTCCATATAGTGTGGCACTTGTCACTTGCACCAGAAATAACAATGGGGCGTAAGAGACCAAATTACTCTGCAAGCAATAAATATGAATTATAACTTCAGGCTGCATATCAATTTCACCAAATTTTGAGCACACCAGCATCCATGCTCGCAACAAAGTTTGTCATCACACAAATTAAGCATATTGTACCCGTCACACAGGCACTCGAAAGTCTTTTGCGCAAAAAGACTTCTCAATCAAATTAATTAAGCAAAAGTGAGACATCCACCCAATCGGAGCAATTGCTACAAGGGAAACCCATATGTGTTCCTCGAAAAAAAAAGCCTCGCAGTTGAAGAAAACTTCGTCCTGGTCTGGGACTCGAACCCGGGACCACCGCCTTTCCGGAGCAGCCACTCTACCATCTGAGCTAACCAGGCGGATTGAGTCAACAACTCAAAGCAAAGGCAAGAGTTTGACGTAATAGTTCTGCGGAAACCCACAAGGTGGAGAGAAGTAATTAATGGCCGCCAAACAATTAATTGGAAACCCCGCAAAGTTTACTTCCCTCCACCTAGTGGGTTTCCGCAGAACTATCTACCAATATCTGCCGTTCCCCATCACAGGGAACTAGGGAAAGGAGAAGTTATTTAAATGCAGGTTTTAGGTCAAGCTGGGCAGTCTAGAAGCTGAGCCTCCAATCTGCTGAAAAGCGTCAAGGAGCTAGTGCCGTGCAGTATCGCCTGGGCTGCCTAGCCGCGTCTGAACTGCGACTTACTAGTTAGCGTCAAAGACAAAAAGCCAAGGTCTGCAATGGAGCTCACAGTAGTTCCCCTCAAGTAAGCTCAACCTGCTTGAGGGTAGATGCCCGACCTAGACTGCCAGGAAACCCAGCCCAGGAATCGCATCCACCGCAATGAGATCGGTTTGCGAGCATTCTTCGGGAAAGCTCTGCCTTCGACTCCACGCTTTATGGACTTACTACAGCTCTCCGGCCATGTGTATGCCATCATTTGCTTTCTTTTGAACTCTGTCGACCACCGTTAAGCGTGTTTTGTCTAGTGTTAATTTCTATATTTACTGTCAACTGTTCGTTGTATTTCTTTTGTATTCATCATTGATCTAGATCAAGTGCATTTGTGTTAGTGTTCTAGCGTTTTTTGTGTTTCTTTTATTTTTGTCATTGTCAGTCCATACATTATAAATATATACACACACACACACGCTTGAGTACAGAACGACCAACCGGCTTGTATACCCCGTCGACGATTTCGCGCCGAGTGAGAACGGGTGACAAGCCGTGACAGTCGCACTGTACCGACGCCGACCATCGGCACATTGTCGGCGTCGAACAGAGTAACAGAGGCGCCGACACGAAGGAAAAAAACGCTGTCGCCAACAGTCGGCAGACCGAAATAGGTGTCGGGTCGGCCTAGAGTGAGTGAACCTTAAGCATACAGGCCGATTTACAAGGCGCGGTGTGGAACTGCGGCAGCTTTCGATCGCGCCCGACCCGGATCGAAATTCTCGACCGCGATTGGCTCCCTCCTGCAGCTTGCGCAAGGGAGCCAACCGCGACAGAAAAATTCGATCCCGATCGAAAGTGCGCCGTGCGACAGTGTTACCTGACAGATTAATGAACCATCACTAACTTCGTACCTACAGTAAAACGTATACACATGCCGGGAAAACACGTCTGTGCACCGGCCTTCACTTCTGCTCGCAAACTTTTTCCCCATACATGACATGGATATCCGACCGGTTCGGTGCAGTAAATAAACGACAATAAATGTCGTATAAATGTACTTGGATCGCTAAACTATACCATTGTGCACAACGTAATGTTTCCGATATTAGAGACCGGCTTCTGAAACATTTCTGTAGAACTGTCAGCCTGTCAGGTTTACGTCAAGTTAATTAATCATATTATGCAGAACGGTGCCGATTTTTTTGGACAGTTATTAGAAGTAAAGCACGACGCTCACTGACTGCACTCCAAAGTTTTCACTAATACATTAACTTAGACGTAAATGAAATAAATAAATAAATGAATAGGGGTTAGAAATCAGTTACGATGCGCGCGACCTGCCAGACCGTGCGAGTGTGCCGTACCTAAAAGTCCTCTGCTACACATTACACAGAAGAGCAAGTTTCAACCTAGCTTCTCACCTTTCTTTCGTTTCCCTCGTCGTATTCTCACGGGGCATAGAAACGCCATGGAAAAGCAACAGGTGCGCAAACTTAGCGCACGTTCTGAAGGATTATACCAACTCAACGATTTTTATGTAGCTCTCTCCCACCAGAAGATCTCGCCTAGCCGTGTCATTTCTGTCGACGTAACGAGAGCTTCGCTGCACGAAATGGGTTCGACTGGGCCGCTCCGAGGAACTCTACTTTCTGCGCTGCCTGGCCCCTATCAGCAGTCCACGGCCCTGTTGGCCTGTTACGCTCAGCCAAATTCCTTGCCTAGTTCTACGGCTGAACGACAGGTTACGCAAAGCGCGTTGTGCAGAAGATGAGAATAATAAGATAATAAATGAAATACCGATGCTTCTCTTTCTTTTGCTGTGGCACCTTCTCTCTCTCAAAATTACAGTCGATTTAGTATCGCATGCACAAGATGTGAATAACTAAGCTGTTTATTAAAAACAAAAACAAATTAACATCTTGTAAAAAGAAAGGCCCGGGGTATGATAATACTACAGCTAACGTCGTTGAAGCGTTATGTGCAAATAATTATTCTGTTTCGGCTTGTGTTATTTTTTTGGTAATTTTCATCCTATATACGATACTGATGCTGCTTCTAATCTCACACGCACTTCGCACCGTCCTTCAATCACCGTATCCTTCTGCATGTGTCTGGAAAACCTGCCGATTACTGTGGAAAGAGTCATGTCGCACTTCCTTCGGTTAGGACTTGCAAAGTTCACCGTCGCATGGGGCACGAAGCACCATAGCAAAATCTCATGCCTAATAAGTTTGCATGGCACAACGGCGCTCGCATCAAACCGATGCATTACTACCACGTTTCCCGTCAGGAGAAAAGAAACGTAAGCCACTATTTCTACGCATCACCATGTCATTTCTCTATGTTCCGTTTGCTTCACGCTCTCTATTACTACTACTCTGTGGCCGTACTTCATTAGCGTAGCGGATGATTTATCTTGTCCAAGGAAGATCGTTTGAAGGGGCTGATAAAGCCGAGGCAAGGTTCAGTAACATCAAAGGGCGATAATTGAGTAAACAAGCTCAATACGCTTCTCTTTCTTGGCTCTACCTGTTTAGAGCAGGGACATTTCGTAAAGTTTGATCGGTTGAATGTAGCAGGCTCTGTTGTTTTTCTTCTTTCTTCTCTGCATTACAGCTTTGACGTAACCTTTGTCCGGGAAAGCGGCGAAAAAGTCAGCGCAGTAGGGAAAGTAGGCGACAGTCTCTTGGATGTCATTATCAACAACCACCTTGATTTCGATGGTTTCGGTGAGTCAAGATTCCACCGCCGTTTTGTCGGCCGGTGCGCAGTCGTGTGAAGCATCGATATGATGATTTGCACACTCGCAGGCGTAGCAATTGTTTGGGGGGCACGCTTAAGTAAAACTTTGCCGTTTCCAGAATGATCACACACCGGAATACTAAGGATCGCGGTGCTAACGAATGACCAGCACGGCGAAGCAGCGCGCGAATCCGATGCGCCAGCTTATGATGCGTAATTATTCTAGAGCTACCGCGTAATGTATATATATATATATATATATATATATATATATATATATATATAACAAACAAGAGAATTTCGAGATCAGGAAGGTCTGGTTTATCAAGTTTGTACATGGCTTTCTTTAAAACTGATGGTAGCGCTAAAAAGGAACGGACACACGAAGAAAAGACGACACGACGACGAAGAAACAAAGAACGACGACGAAGAAACGCAGTTTTAAAGAATGCATCACCAACTAGCCCAGCACCAAGTTTTATTGTTGTACATGGCTTGGCCAGCTAAATGCTTTATTTGAATGTTTCAAAATAGTCGTGTAGCTCTAGCACAAACTATTGTGACAGAGGGAATACGGGCCGCCAGATGTATTCATGGCTCCTTAAAAAAGATGCTAATCCAAAGTGATGCATGCATCACTCATGCATACATCAGTACCACTTCTCTGTGTGGGGTTGACTTGCCTAACTAGTGACGTCTCAGAATTCATGTGCAAGCTACTTACTGTTCAGGGCTCTTACATGCTATGTGAAAGGGACATTGTAAAGGGAACCCTTAATCGGTTAAGACTGATAACATGTATTTAGAAACTAAATTTTTGTTAATTTCACGGCTATAATGTAGCTCGGCTACTAAAACAGAAAGTGAAGCCAGATTTCCACTTTATTAATTTCGTACCGAAACAGCACCGGTACTTCATTCATGATTTCAAAGTATTTTTTTCATTATCAAAACTTGCCAAGTTCGAAGGACTCTGGTACCGCCTTCTGGACCGGCAGTGGTTGTAAAGAAACACTTTTTTTTTTCTCTCGATTACAGTATTGCATGTACCTTAACACACAAAATACTCCTGTTGCAAAATTCACATCCGCCGTGGTGGCTTGTCTATATCTATGGTGTTGCGGTGCTAAGCATGAGGTCGCGGGATTCTCTGCCACTGCGATGGAGTTGCGGCACTGATGTCACACCCTCTCATAAGAATGCAAAGGAGCACCATAGTAAGGCAAGTGAAGGCGCCAAAAAAAGTGATCAGTGATCTCTTCTAGATAATTGACAAAAATTTCGACAGGACAGCTGAGTATAGTTAATGACAGTCGGCATAAATTTCTTTGCCTGGCAAGGACCACATGAAAGCAAAAAGTGTTCTACAATACCATCACTGGCAGTGTGCACAGCTAGTTTACCTTTAAGCTTCGTTTAAGGGCCCCTCACTAGGTATGGCCACTGTAAACTGGCAAGAGCAGTGCATGCTTTATGCACTGACCATTTTGTCTGAAAAGTACATTACAGCGCTGTGCGCCACCAAGCCAGCTGACATTTGAAACCAAACACTGTGTGCCCTCCCTCTCGAGGCAGCGCAGCTCCCAGCCAGAGAATCAAGCCAACAAGCACATACACCATGACGTGACACACCGTCCTAGCAACATCAAGTGTGGAATGCGCAATGCCACAACTGCAAATGCCCCATACAGCAAAAAATGAAATGAAGTGGAGGAGGTGGGGCTTGTGTCACTTAAGCCCATGCACCAAACAGCAGCATCAACATTGCCGTGAAGGAAGGGGTTGAAGTGAAGCTAGAGTGTATCAGTCAAGTGCAGGACAGGCTAGGGCTAGCTAGCCGGGGTCCGGACTTGAGACTCCTTCACAATGCACGTGTCCCTGGTCACACACGACACTTTCGATCGTGATTGAGTGCAGGTGGGATCGAGTTTCTTGACCATGATTGCCTCCCTTACTCAGCTTGCACATAAGAGCCAATAACAATCCCGAGTAATTTGATCCCATTTGGGATCGATCATGATCGAAAGTGCTTCGTCTAACTGTAGATAAACCTATTCACTGTGCACTATGAATGCAGATTACAAAGGTACATAAACGAACTTAGGAAAACGCCACTGCATTCGACCTAGACACAAAAGATGTGTATTTGTTTTAAATGTGGTTCTTGCATCATTCTTCTCTCATATCTACCGAAGGCCTGTTTTAACAGCTATTGTTATGAGGTGTCCTGAACACAACACCTTTTGAAATTTTCCCAACTGTTTGCTCTCTTGTTTATTTTTCCCAACTTTGTGCTAAAATAAGCTTTGTGCTTCATTGTGATTGCTTGGAGAACTGCCTTCATCATTCATTTAGGCATACACCTGCTTCTCGTGATTCGCTGTTCTGGTAACCTGATGTGGACAGTCGACAAATTCTGTGTGCATAATGGTGTTTTTGTTAAATGCTGCTTACTTCATCTTAAGATGGGAAACTGCAATCCACTGCATTATAATAGTGCACATGAAAAAGTTGAGCTTTGAAAGATTTGAAGTAACATTTAATGTGCCAGACACTGCATGTCGATCACACAGGTTACGAGCTGGCTCCAGCTGCTATTAGCTACTACTAAATGGATTTTTAGTTAAAATTTTTTTTTTGCAGGCACTGAACTTTGCTATGCCAAAGATTACTAGGCATGTGGAAAACATTTCGTTGTAAAAATGTCAATGCCATTATTGGTGCAGCCTGTCTTTTGTACCACCCATATTTAGTCTGCGATTGTCACCCCCTCACAACACGTTCCAATGCAGACTAGCTAGCAGGTATGCTTGAGAGCAGTCTCTCCTACCAACTATAAACACCTTTATAATAAAGTGCATGGGACCTCCAAAACTCTTCATTATGCAGGTCACTTTGTTGTAAAGGATGTGCACTGTACCGCTCCCATAGAGCTCCCATAGGCTAAGCATGTTAAACAACAAAAGAAAACTTTCAGTAACATGAATGCAAGAGTGACTTGGTAAGTAAGTCGCAATTTTTTGTGTGCACATTGTCTGGCAGATTGTGCAACTGCAGCCAACCTTATTGCACCTAGGTTTACAATGTGCTCTGTGGAAAAGTGCAGGAACTATGCCAAGTAAAGCTGCATGTCATTGAATGCCACTATTGTCTCTCTTGCCTTCAGAATTCTGGGTTTGTTTACAAGATTTTTGCTACTGTTGCTTTCCTTGACAATCGTGTCCTTTTCGCCTTGGGTAGCATTGCAGACGTCATCGGTCAGCAGTTACAATTATGTTATCACGTCGTCATCGATGAAAATGTATCCGTCAGCCATCCCATCCTATGCTGCATTACAGCATTGTACGCTGCTAATGTAATGTACCATACGAGTCTAGCGGTTCTTACAGCAGTGCAGCATGACTACTTCTGATATTGGCATGCTGGTCAAGTGCATCGCTAATGCTGTAGTTAGCACTTGTGCAGAGCGCACCTTAGTGACGTCTGTGGAGGGCATTGGCGACATGACTATGTAGAGTTCATTGTAAAGCACCAAATCAGCCGTCGGGGCTGATTGTAGTAGTAGTTGGTGTAGAGGTGTCCACAATAAATATGAAAGATGCAGTGGCGTAGCCAGAAATTTCGTTCGGGGAGGGGGGGGCTCTTTTTGCAGCTCGGCCTACTCCATATAGAAGTTGTCCATCGATCAAATACAGTAAGCATTAATAATAAGTGCGTTGCCATTGCCAAAGCTGCTGCAAACAAATTCTTGAACGCTACACACTGTCAAGACAAGTTAAATATGTATTTTTTCATAAGAGAATATACACGTATGTATCAAAAATTGCGCCTAAAATAATTTATATCATTGCTTCCATGTTTTCTGTATATTTAATAAGTAAAGCTAATATCACACGAACTTTAGAACTATATCAGTTTGAAACCAGCAAAGCAGCGCATGCCGCTGATATGAAAAATGTAAATACCATGAAATGAACAAGTTCAGGACAAATATTTTAATAAAACTTTGTTAGCCCCCTTGCCTTTCTCAAATGTAAACAGGGTTCTTGAGTGACAGAGAGAGAGAGAGAGAGAGAGAGCTCTGTCATTCAAGAACCTTGTTTACATTTTTGTGCGTATGCAACGATCAGGAAAAAATCTCAATGGCGCTGTCCTTTGTAAGAATGTATTGCGCAGGAGCAGCTGTCACCGGTCGTGTATTGTAATGGCTCCGAAATTATAGTCGCAACGGAGAGCACTATAAGAAGCAGGAGTTCTGCAAAATATACGAGGGCGAGTCAAATGAAAGTGAGTCAATGCGAATATATGACAAACGGGTACCTTTTGTTTAAATAGTCTCCATGAGCATTTAGACATATGTCCTACTGACTAACGAGTCACGTCATTCCTGTCTCATAAAGTCCCTTGGGTTGCTGCTTCAAAAAGTCTGCGACTGACTCTTTCACGTCATTGTCCGACACGAATCTGGTTCCCTTGAGCTGTTTTTTCGAATGCTCCAAAATGTGGAAGTCTCAAGGCGGCAGGTCTGGGCGGCATGGCAGATGTTGCAGCGTTTCCCACTCGAACTTTCCAGTTTTGTATTCATCACACCAGTGACGTGGGGACGGCCATTGTCGTGGAACAAAATGACCCCATTCCTCAATTTTCCACGTTGGTTCTTGATTGCGACATGCAGACGATGCGACGTTTCACAATATCGGAAACGATAGGTTTAGCAAATTCGATCAATAATGGCCCCTGACGATAAAAAAAAAAGTCAACAACACCTTTCCGGCAGCAATGACGGCTTTTCCTTTGCTTGGGGGTGGTGAATTCAAATGTTTGCACTGTAAGCTTTGCCGTCTTAGATTGTCTTTGCAACTTTCTTGTCCTTTTTTGATCCTTATTCTCTAACGCTTCACAGTGGCCAACGAAATGCAATGTTCAGCATACGCGGCAGCCATACGACGACGAATTTCTTTTATGGGAAACATCTTCATTTGTCAGAAACCTCACGACACCCCGCTGTTCAACTTTTGGAGTGTCCATTATGTCACGCAACCATGTTAAACCCAGTGTATGAGGGCATTAAAGAACGTTGATCCTCACACCTGAGTGTCACTTTTGTAAATTGGAGATGCCTCTGTGCCACGCGCATGCCTCGTAGATAATGAACCGAGCCATTATTGCGCGGGAGGGGGGTTGGTTGGTTCACTTTCATTTGACTCGCCTTCGCATTAGAAATACCAAGATACAATGCAATACAAAAATGCGAAGATACAGCTAGGACAAAAAAGTGTCACTGCAAACAAAGTTCACTGCGCATATATATATGTGCAGTGAACTTTGTTTGCAGTGACACTTCGAGGTTCGATGTATACACAGAACCTCGAAACAAGATATTAAAATATAAGTATAAGTCTCCAATAAATCTCCGTATCCAAGAAAAAGTCACTATATATGATGCGTCAGACAAGGCCAATAAACATGTTGCGCAACCACAGATCACAGCCCCCTACCACTACTCCACACCCCCTGGTGTAGCTTGCACGATGGAAGGCGGCGTGCTTCATCCCCGATTTTCTCCCTTGCGCACACAATACTGAGCCACCATCGTCGACTCACCCATGCCGCTTTTGTGCCCCTTTACGCTTTCGCTCGCACATACAGCATGCTGAGCGCGGTCGCGATGTTATCGCCCTTGGACTTCATACGGAACATGAAGGAGACGGCAGGAATGCGCCTAGAGTGTCTATATAACTGCTATCACAATAATATAATAAGAGCACCCGGCTACTGTAGCGTCCCGTGGCCCTTTGCCCTCCGCAAAAGAAATAATGAAATCAAACTTTCACCATGCGGCAATTCACTGTACCGCAACAATGTATTTTTTTTCTTTTGTGGGGCGGGGGCACCGAAATGAAGAAACGCAAAGGAAAGTATGATGGCTACAATTGAATGTCTACTTTGGGCACCTCATGTGGCTACCGAAGGAATATCGAAGAAAGTGTGGAACGCTTGACCCACAGAGAATTACCATAGGCATACTCCTCAGCATCCCACACTGGCGAGACAAGACTTTCCGGACAGATTGCTCTCAAGATTGCGACGGATTGCGAACGCGTCGCAATCCGTCGAGTCTCCACAGTGATGGCGGCGAGTGACCAGTAATTGTTTTTTTTACTCGTCTGCTAGCAAGAAAACGTCCAAAACTCTGCCAGGCAAAAATCCACTCGGTCAGACAAATGAACACGCCCCAAAGTGCGCCACGCGGTGGTCGTAGCAACACGAGAAAAACGCATGCGCTCTGGCTGGCTCTGGGAGCCTGCGGCTAGCGAGAACAAAAAAATTGAAGAGGCTCAATGTGTACTCACGAATAAAAGTCAAAGTCGAAAAACGAATAAGAATGTAGTTACCTTTGCTGTCTTTATTATTATTTATTTATTTACAAATACTGCTATCTTATGAATTGGGACATTGCAGGAGTGGTACAGAAGATTATACATAAACAATATTAGGAAAGTACATGATTACAAATGTGAGTGCAAAGATTTACAGAGAAAACAGGACAATGCATTAAAAAAATACATGATTTGCCAATTCTCGCACAAAATGATCAACAGACATTTCGCGTAACGTGCCATCTAAATCGTTCCACAATTCAACTGTGAAAGGAAAAAAAATGAAAATTTGTAGCTGTCTAAAAACAGCACAAACAGCACGATGTTAAGCGGGTTGGAACAGCGCGGGACACGTGCTGAAGAACTGGGGAAAGAGAAGGGGGCGTCAACATAAATACGCTTGTTGATAATCTTGTGAAGTAGGATAATGCGATCACATATTCGTCTGTGTTCAAGTGTGTCAAGTGATAACGTGCGGGCGTGAACTGTGGGAGAGAAGTGACGGTCGTAACGCTTATATATAAATCTTATTGCTTTTTTCTGCACATTTTCAAGTTTAATGATGTCTTTGGCAGAGTGTGGCAACCAGACCGCCGATGCATATTCAAGTACAGGCCTTACTAAAAATTTGTACGCCGTCAACTTACAGTTTTTGGTTGCATCTTTTAATGTACGTTTTAAGAACCCAAGTTTCCTGAGTGCCTTGGAGCAAGTTGAATCTATATGCTTAGACCAATTCAAGTTTGAACAGAACGTTACACCTAGGTACTTAAACTCGCTCACGTGCGTTTGTTGATGTGTGTTGTTAGTGTACGAAAAACGCAAAGAATTTTTGTTTAGTGAATGACATCGATACAGTTTTGCTAAAATTTAACCTCATCTGCCATGTGTTGCTCCAATCACAGAAAGAAGAAAACACATTGTTTAGAATAAGCTGGTCGCATGCATTATTTATATTTGAATACAGAACGCAGTCATCTGCATATAAACGGATTTTAACTGATGTGTTATTAGTTATCTAGACGACATCATTAATGTAAATGAGAAATAAAAGTGGTCCTAGAACTGATCCCTGCGGGACGTCAGATGTTATATAGACACATAGTGTCTTGACATGGATGTTTTGGCGCATTTGAAAAAAACGTTGACATTCTTTTCTTTGACGTGATGGCACAGATAAACCACCACAACGCTTGGACTCATAAGACCTCGCTGCATACTTTGCAAACTTGTCTGACAGTGCGTTGACTTGCTTTGTCTCATTGTATAGTCCGACGTACAACTTTTTTAGAAAATTCAATTCACCTTTGGCGTGAAATATTTATAACATGAAATCCCCAAAGTTCCGGAATTTAGAACCTAAAGCACGACTTTGGAAATGCCAATGCACCGTTCGCATCAAAAGCTTACAAGAACTTTACGCCCATAAAGTTTCATAATTGTAATCCAAGCGGTCCCTAGATTCCGCGGCCTGCGCGAGACGCCGCGACAAGCCCGCTCGCCATTAAAACGCCTTTGAAACTTTGTGCTTGGATGGAGCTCCTTGGGCGTTACGATATATGACTTCCGGTGCATTGGCGTTGCCACGAAATCCAGCCCAATTGCGCAATGTTCACGCTAAAATCTCTTTTCGAGCGTGAAAATGACATTCTAGGCGAAATCGAGCATGATTTCCGGTGTCGGTGGGTGTTTTAGTTGGGGGCGCATGATAGCACGAAAAAATTTCGGGGGAGGGGGAGGCTACTGCTCTCAACCCTACTTTCATCAAACTGCCTACGTCGCCACATGCAGCTCTACTCAACGAGTTTTAGAGATTACTGCACAGTCTCCGATGGATAAAACCCCTAACGACACTGTAACCCATTGTATTGTTACTTCAGGCCTGCCCGTTCACTGCCGCCCTCGCCGACTCGGTCCTGATAAACTTTGAGTTGCCTGCAATGAATTTGAGCATATGTTGCAACTAACTATCATTCGTCTGTCGTCAAGCTCGTGGTCATCAGCACTACACATGGTGCCTAAGAAGAACAATAACTGGTTGGCTCTGTGGTGATTATTGTGCTTTGAATGCGGTTACGGTTCCCGACCGATACCTGCTACCCAATATTCAGGATTGGACTGCCTTTTTAACCGGCACAACAATATATGAATAAAAGGAAAATCAGACTTCCACCCGTTCGTAGCAATTGCTACAAAGGAAACCCATACGGGTTCCTCGAAAGAAAAGCCTCATAGTTGAAGAAAAATTCGTCCTGGTCCGGGACTCGAACCCGGGACCACCGCCTTTCCGGGGCAGCCGCTCTACCATTTGAGCTAACCAGGCGGCTAGCAGATGGCAGGGCGAAGTCGAATTTGTCAACAACACGAAGCAAAGGCAAGAGTTTGACGTAGTAGTTCTGCGGAAACCCGCAAGGTGGAGAGAAGTAATGAATAAAGGGAAAATCAGACATCCACCCGTTCGTAGCAATTGCTACAAAGGAAACCCATCCGGGTTCCTCGAAAAAAAGCCTCATAGTTGAAGAAAAATTCGTCCTGGTCCGGGACTCGTACCCGGGGCAGCCGCTCTACCATCTGAGCTAACCAGGTGGCTAGCAGATGGCAGGGCGAAGTCGAATTTGTCGACAACACGAAGCAAAGGCTACTTAACGGGTGGAATAGGTGGATGTCTGATTTTCCCTTTATTCATTACTTCTCTCCACCTTGCGGGTTTCCGCAGAACTACTACGTCACAACAATATATATTTGCAAATCTTGAAAGCTTATCACCAGATCCCCGTTGAGCCAGCCGACATTCCAAAAACTGCTATAACTACCCCATTTGGCCTTTTTCAGTATTTATGCATGCATTTCAGTTTGCGCAACACAGCTTAAACATTTCAGCGTTTTATAGATGAAGTCATCAGAGGCTTGCCATTTTGTTTTGCCTGCATAGATGATCTCGTTGCCAGCAGCAATGCTGAAATCCATAAAGCACATCTACGTCAACTTTTCACTCGACTTTGTGATTACGATCTCGTCACCAATGTTGGCAAATGTCAGTTTGGGGTTCCGGAGATTCATTCTCTCAGACATCACATCACCAATCATGGCATCACTCCACTGCCTGACAAGGTTCAGGCCATCATCGACTACCCGCCACCAAGGTCCACACGTAGCTTGCGACGTTTTCTCGGACTCGCCAATTTTTATCGCCATTTCATCCCTGCATGTTGTAAGTTGGTGCAGCCTCTTGAAGCACTCTTTTTCATTTAGGAAGCTTAGTCTACTGCACTTCCTTGTGACACAGTCGTTGATCAAGCTTTCGCCGCCGTTAAGGCCGAACTTGCACAAGCCGCCCTCTCGCATCACCATTCACAGACCACTCTTTCTAGCCTTATGGTGGATGCTTCTTCAGAAGCCATGGGAGCCGCTCTTCGTCAGTCGATTAATGGTGCATGGACGCCCATCTCCTTCTTTTCCCGCAAGTTGCGCGACACTGAGCGCCGATACAGTACTTTCGAACTGGAGCTCCTTGCGGCCTACCTCACAGTGAGGCATTTCAGGTACTTCCTTGAAGGGCAACAATTGATAATTCTTACCAACCAGGGCTGGGCCAAGATACTTTGTAATTTTATTGTGATACGATGCAAGAAACTCGAGCAACAAGTATTTCAGGTACAGATACAATATACTACCACAGTTATTGTATGTGATATGGTACTTTCCATTTGTATGTTGAGATAATTCGATACATTCGCGAGTTTCTTATCATAGATCTATATCATGTAGCAGAACACATATGCACAAAAATGTTTCTTGGAAATTTCTTGACTTCGACCAACTTTGTTTCGTTTGAATGAAATGTCTGTTAGTATCACAAATTTTTTTGTCTTTCTTGACTAAAGTATAATATATCCATTCCGAAACAATTTGTTGGGGTTGCTTTAGCTGCTTGACATGAAAGCTGTTTATGTGCCGTGCACTCAGCGGATTTTGTTTCTGGTATTTGTAATTGATGGGAGAGACTGCTCTGCTTGCTGACCAGTTAGCGGGTCACCATATAATTACAAGAACGTCAATAAGAAGCCTCTGCACATAGGCACAAATACCGCTGTGCAAACTTGTCCGTGAAAAACAAAAATAAAGAAAACGAAAGGCTGTGCGCAAACGTTCGTGCACTTGCTTTTGTCGAGACAGCACAAGCGGCACCACGTGACTGCTCCACCAATAGGGATGCGCAGGCCTCGTAGCCTGCCATCGCTGGAGTGCTCCTCAGAAAGGTAAAAGACTGTCGCTGCCTTTAGTTTTATTCTAGTGGCTTAGTGGCAGCAATATCAGCCTGAAAAGTCAAGCACAGCCAACGTTAATATTTTTGCACGGTGATGTTGCGATAGCAGTGTCTTGTATATTAAGATACATGATACATTATCTCGTATATCGAAAATACACATACTGATACACTTCTTGCCAGGCGTATCATGATACAGATTCAAGATATGCAAGAGGTATTTAAGGTACATGTATCTTCGATACTGCCCAGCACTGTTACCGACCAAAAACCACTTGTTTCGGCTTTTACATTCCTGTAGTACACTGCACTTCATCTGCCATCCAGGTATACGTGCAATACCTTATCACCGAACATTAGGTTTGGCTGCGCATATGCGCTGATATATGCGACTGGGTTTGCACTTGTACAACGTGTCAACATATCAAGGTGCAATGACGTGCCAAGCCTCCATTGGGAAAATTCCCTGTCCCCGATGCACATTTCAACACCATTCATTTCGACATTATTGGGCCTTTGCCACCATGTTGTGGTTATAAGTATTTGCTTACATGTATTGATAGGTACACACGGTGGTCTGAAGCAGCTCCAATGCCTGACATAACAGCGGAGACAATTGCTCACACATTTCTGTCTACCTGGGTTAGCGTCTTGGTGTGCCATCAACAGTAACCACTGCTTGAAGCAGACAGTCTGAGTTGGCACTTTTAATGTCTGCAACATCCCTTCTGGGTTGTACATGCATTCACACGACTGCTTACCATCCTGCATCCAACGGCATCGTCGAGAGGCTACATCAACACTTGAAAGCTGCACTTGCCACTCACCCTCATGCAGAGGATTGGGTATTGCACCTTCCCATCGTGCTGCTCGGCCTTCGGTCAACACTTTGACCAGAACTCGCCTGCTCTGTAGCTGAGACGGTTTACGGCTGCACTCTCCATTTGCCTGGTGACCTTGTCAACCCCGTATCTACACCGTGTGTTTTGGATCCATCTTCTTCTGTCCAGTGTCTACGCATTTTAATGCACTACTTGCGTCCACCGCTAACCTCTGCTCATATGAACAACCACGACAGCTTCCTCCCCTCAAACCTGCAAGCATCCTCACACGTTTTTGTCCATGTTGACATGCCTCATCGTTCTCTTCAGCCCTGCTACGACGGTCCTTTTCCCGTCATGAAACGTTCTGAACACCATTTTGCAATGCTGCGCAATGGGTGTGAAGAGACAGATGCTATCACAAGGTTCAAACTGGCTCCCATTATCAACACCTCCATCTGACCACCTCTTTAAGTGACCATGCGCACTTCTCCACAGGGGAATCCCACCTGTGGCAAACTTTTCTTCTGGCACGTCGCTGGTTTTAGACATGAGCGAGTAGTGGGGTACAGCTTAAGAGATGAAGAGGAGGAGTTAGAAGCAATGGAGTAGATCAAGTGAAGGGACGTACAAATAAAACACCTGTGCTCTGAAGTGTGCTTGCTGGTTCCACAAAGTTATTTCACTGTAGAAGCATTCGACTGTATAAGGGTAGCGCCTTGCTGCACAGTGTATCTCTATTAACCTTGTGCGAGTACTGCAAGCCCCATAGACTATTGCGGAATAATGACCTAGAATGTGAAAAAAAAAATAGTTACGGCAACATTCTACCATGCAATAATGTACCAACTTGCCCAACAAGCCGCTCCTATAAGCCACTGTTATTAGCATGATGAGCAAAATGAGAACAAGGTAAAAGCGGGAGCCAACGTTTCGACAAGTGGGCTTGTCTTTTTCAAGTCGCTGTGAGAAAGACAAGTCCACTTGTTGAAACGTTGGCTGCCCTGTTTACTTTGTTCTCATTTTGCTCATCTTGAATTTCCATCTCCCACCTTCCCCGTGTTTCCCCTGTTATTAGCATGGAAAGTTAAAAAGAAACAGTGTCACTTGGCAAGAGTTCAGAAATTAGCAAGCCAGCTCTCATAATTTTACAGTGGCCCCAACAAATATGCTATAATAAGATACAGATTCTATACAAATTAATACAAATAGTGAGTGCTGTATCAGCTACAATTAACATGCTGGTATCTTGTATCTCAAAACTTCTTACAGCGAAGCTGACTCTGAACAACAGAAAGCCATTCCACAAATTGAAGTGAAAAGTGCCTATTGCCATTGGAATTATGTATGCAAGACACATCCCAGTATTTGTTTCTAGTGTGAAAACCACATGCGAGATGATAGGGCATGTTCGAACAATGCGAAGCATGTGGCATTCGCTGCATGCATTTCCAGGTAAAGATTACGGTTGCGTAAGCTGCAGTTTCCATGGAAACTGTAGCATATGATGCAAGGAGTGACGCCACTACACTTTCACACATAAAAGAAGAACTCGCCTAGCAACTGATTTCATTTGTGTTGTGATAGCGCTATGGGAAGGCCGCAAAGAGCAGCGCGAATATGATGAGCAGCAACGGGAACAGCGACGTCAATATGAACGACAGCGTCGTGCTCAGGCTAGATAATTGTTTTGCTGTCAATCATTTCATGTAATGCATTGCTCAATCGTTCAAGGCTATGTCACATTGGTCTATCAGATCAGGTGATACCGCAGCTTCGCTGGCCAACCATTTTCACAGCATGGATTGCAGCCGAACTTTTTCCCTACCTTGCGTCTATTTTTGTCCAAAGTTCCCTCATTGCTCTTGCATTCCTTGTATTGTTAACCAAATTTCGCGTTTTTGTGTGTGTTAAACTTAGCAAAATGTGTTATTCATTTGAAAATTTTAGTTCTCTATGACCATTTTATGTTGAGTCTGTATTAAAGGGGCCCGGAAACATTTTTCTAACTAATTGTAAAATGGCCTCACTATTAAAGTACATCATTTCACAAGTCTCATGCCACAAAAATTTTTTGAGTTCTTCAAGTATATGTGGAGCTATTGCACTGACACGCGTTTCCACTTGCGCGCAGGAAGCTGCACTAAGGAGAAGACGAGGGGCAAACCCCCACTCAAAAGTTAAAGTGCCCCAATAGCAAGAAGGTTCGTTGTGGCACCCTGTAGTGGTCACGGTAAACTATGCTTCACAGCACGCCGCTGCTACCTCAGAGGCCCTGCACAGCAGAGGAAGCTATGCAGAACTAGAAGTGCCAAGAGGAAATGAATTTTCTTTGAGATCACAGGCATATATATGTTTCATTTATTAAACTCAACATCAGTGATTATTATATTACTGAGAATGTTCTCGTGGTCACGAAATTAGCCAATAGCTATTGGCAGGTCTACCAGCTTGCTATAGCGCTGCATGATAACATTGTGGAAGCGAGAACAAGCGATTTCTCACTGTTTTTGATGTGAGAGTGCAAATTCCCTGCTGCATGCAATGCAATATTTGGCCCACAAGTTCAGCAGCATTTTCCATGTTCAGAAATTGTTTCGGTGCCCCTTTAATGACATTTTGGTACACTCAAGCCAACTTATCACAGCCTGCCCAGTTACAACAAGAGCATGACCACAGTGTGGTCATGCTCTCGGTGAGCCTAGGCAAAGCAGACAACTGCACAGCACATCCAACACGACGAAGCCAATCAGCACAGTGCTTCACTTTTATCTCTAGCCTTTCTTTTTAGTTTAAGGCTTGTGGATGCGCTGCCATCATAGTTATACCACACAAACACTTAGCTTTGTTATAGCTATGCAGCTCATAGCAAAGTTAAGGATCTCAGCCAGTATGAAGGAGAAAGGGAAGGGCTACAATAAGCAAGAACTGCCACTGCAAACTTAGGAGGTGGTTAACGTCAGGCCACATGATGCCCTTTTCTAACGTTTTGCGAGTGCCATGACATTGAATGTTCACATCAATGGCAAGGTAATGCTTACTAAAGCCAATTACATTTGTTTCGCTTATGGGAAGCCTGCAAAAATAATAATCTGTTTCGCTACGCTAGCATTTTCGTCTGCTCAACATATACAAAGACCTAGTGTGGGACAAAGCACAGGTAGTCAATGCAGGCCTTGTCAACTGCAGGTAACTATTGTTTCAATTCAATTTTTATTTCCAGAAATACAAAGTGTTCTGGTGGATACCATAGGCTAAAAGCTGTTGGAAAACAGCTTGACTAGGCCGATGGTCCATTACAAGGCATACATGGTGGTTGCATCAAAATTGTAACATTGTTAGACACTCAGAATAAATAAATTACATAAATGCACAATAGCAAGACCGAAAATAATATAAAGACTAAGAGAAAAAAAAAACATAATTAATACATAATTGATACATCAGAAAAAATGGAAGTATGTGTGTAAGGGTTAATAATAAGACTAATACAAGTCGCTCTGTTATAGAGAGTAGATAGTACAGACTAAAAAGAAAAAAAACACCCATTCGATACACCAGAAGATAGAATTACATGTGTATGGGTTACAATATCAGTAACGCGTACAGTTGCCTCTGAAAGAACGATAAACAATCACTGATCACATGTTTACAAAATGCATTCGCAGTTCCTTCGATGAAGAGGTATATGTACCTTTATAGTTATTTAATATATGTGGTAGATTATGTTTTAATGACTGTAGGCTATATTTATTTCGAAACCACGGGACATACCATGTATCACTATTTCTCGTATTGGAAGAATTGAATTTTGGTGTCAAAGATGCAGTAGACACTAGGAAATTTTTGAAGGCAGTATTTGAGAAATAAAATGAATTTAGAAGGCGAAACGTGTAGAAATATTCTATTTTTATAATTTTATGCTTTAAGAACGCTGGCCGCGTTGTCTCCAGATAACCCATGTTGTCAATGTGCCGAATCATTTTCTTTTGCAAAGAAAGGATTTTCATGATGTTTGTCTTTCCTGTAGTCGCCCACACTAAGCTACAGTAATTTAAATGGGAAAAAAATAAGGCATAATAAATGTTCAGTTTTGCTTTGGTTGGAAGAAGACGCCGACATCGAGACACAACGCCTATGATAGCAGACATTTTTGTGCAGATATTTTCAACATGTTTATCCCAAGTAAGGTGCGAGGAAAAAGTGACGCCTAATATTTTATGTTCATCGACAATTTGCAGTTCTTTACCCGCACACACTAAGGTTTGATTACTAGTAATAACTTTATTTTTTGCGCGAAATAACATTACTTTTGTTTTCGTAGGGTTTATTTTTAGGCAATTAGCGACTGACCATTCAGATAGCTTATTGAGTAGAAAGTTACATTTTTCTATTAATTCTTGTGAATTCGGACCAGAAATGAGAAGATTAGTGTCATCGGCATACACGATAAATTTTACAGTTGTATCAATATTAGTAATGTCGTTAATATAAAGGTTAAAAAGTATAGGACCTAGTACGCTCCCTTGTGGCACGCCATTTACTAAAGGAACAAAACTTGACTTTTCGTGTTTTATACATACTGATTGTTTTCGATTAGTAAGGTAAGACTCAAATAATGCTAAAGGAATACCTCTAATGCCATTCTGTGATAATTTCCATAGCAAAATTTTATGATTTATACAATCGAATGCCTTACTGAAATCAATGAATAGAGCCAATGTGAAGAGATTTCTTTCTATGTTTTTTAGTACATGCTCCTTGAGTGTGAGCAAAGCAGTTTCTGTTGACCTACCTTTACGAAAGCCGAACAGAGCACCAGATAGAATGTTTTGTCTGTCGAAAAAGTTTGATAAGCGAGAAAAAATAATCTTTTCTAATCCTTTGGAAAATACTGGAATGATTGAGATGGGTCTGTAATTTGATACGTCGTTTCTGTTGCCTCCTTTAAAAAGTACAGTTACCCTACTCATTTTCATCATTTCTGGAAACACCCCAGACTGTAAAGCTAGATTAAAGATATGCGTTAAAGCGGGAGTGATGTATTCTAAAACATACTTGATAGGTTTTATTTGGATATCATCAATGTCAAGAGCTTTACTATTTTTAAGGTTCATGATAGTGCTAAATACCTCAAATTCACTAGTGGGATTGAAAAATAAGCTGTTAGAAACGGAAAGAAACGATGACGTATCAGACCGAGTTTGCTGTGGCACGGTTATACTTGCAAAGTACTTGTTGAAATGGTTTGCGAGTGCTAAACCTGAAATTTCATTGTTATTATAGATTATCTTGTCTGGTGAGGTAGCATGCTTTTCGCGGCCAAGAACCTTATTGATAATGCTCCACAAGGTTTCAGGATGTTTACCAGTGGCGTTTGCAAACAGATGCTCATGATAAGCATTCTTAGCGCGTCTAAGTTCCGTATTTAGTTTGTTTCTCTGCTTTTTAAACAGTGTCAGCGTTTCAGGCGAGCGTGTTGTAAGAAATCTATGGTACAGTTTATCTTTGTGTTTTATCATTTTAAAAAGTTCCTGTGTAATCCAGGGTTTTCTTATTTTTTTGGATTGCTTAATCTTTTTGAAGGGAAAATGTGCGCTGTAGATTTGTATAAACGCTGACATAAACTTGGAATACGCGACATTCACATCACCTATTTCGTATAGGAAAGACCAGTCATAATTGCAAACTGTGCGTTTGAAAAGATCCATATTTCTATCAGTTATATCTTGTATAGTAAACACATTTGACTCTGAACAACTTTTTCTCACATTGAAACGATATGTCATAAACACAGGACAATGATCACTGACGTCCGACGTTACTGTTCCAGTATGCTCTACGACAGTGTCAATATTCGTTATAAGAATGTCGAGACATGTAGACGAGGACAACGTAACACGAGTTGGTGTACTAATTAGGTTTACAAATCCCGCACAGCTAAGTCTATTAGTAAAATCCAGTGTAGCAGCAGTATTTTCAAGAAAATTTATGTTAGTGTCTCCCCCGCAGACAAGTCGAAATTCGTTAGCAGATACATATTCCAGTAAATTATCAAAGAAATTAAGAAAGGCAAAAATATTTCCATTTGGCGGGCGATATACGACCGAAATTATATCGGAGTAATGTTTAAGCGTTAAAACTTCATAGTCGTTTGTTGTTTTACAAAACTCTGATACTTCTTCACAATTCCATCTCGACGAGACATAGATTGCTACACCCCCTCCTCGCCTATCAGTTCGATTTAAAACGCAATCAGCATAGCCATCAAGGTACAGCCGAGCACTGCTGTCATGATACCATGTTTCGGTTAGCATAATGATATCGAACTTGAAAGAAAACAGCGTAGACATCTCCAAGAACATCTCATGGAGAAGTTTTCAAAAGGGTAAACAACTTCCGCATAGAGTAGCAAACTACTGATCCCTCAAATGAATCTCCAGTGGTCTTAATATTGATTGCCTTAATATTCACAGCCTTGCACAAGCATCTTGTGTATGCAAGAGGCTTGACCTAGGAAGCCATCAAGAGCTTGACAAACTAGTAGAGTGGCATTATTGGGTCGTCAGAACCTAAGTGAAGCTCAATCACTGATTTCGACAAATAAGCGTGGTGTGCACCGTTATTGGGTGTAAAGCGTCCCCGGGATTCTGCACCTTGTTCAGTTCTTTATTGTTACCTTGTAGGCCAAGCCCAATTATAACGAACTGCTAATGTAGCAAAGATATGCTCAACAAATGTGTTAGTTTTATCTGGGGTCAACTATGAGCACCTCAAGAAAATCCAAGCCAGCATGCGGTTTCTCAACTGTATGCGACCACTGCATTTAAATGTCCATTTACAGGTGCTTGTGAAGGAACACTGGCCTGCTCCACGTGCCACTTGATATTCAAACCTGAGGACTTCGAGAGGCTCAAGGAGAACCCTTCAGATGAGGAGCTGGACATGCTGGACCTTGCCTATGGATTGTGTGAAACGTAATGCTGTTGACATCTTTCTCGGCAGATGCTGTTCCAGTGTTCATAGCAGGAAGTACATTTTCTCTGATTTAAGTGCTTTTTCTCTTTTGTGTGACACCGAAATTGGAGTAGGGAAAACCAAAATCTACCACAAAGCTTGAGCAATGAATATGGATTTCTTTTTAATGATTTTGGGAAGTTGCCACAAGAAACCACGAGACTTTTAAGAAAGGGACAACACCGCTTGTGTTGTCCCTTTATTCTAGTCTTGTCGTCTCTTGCGGTAACTTCCCAAAATCATGAATAACCAACCGGCCTACGCCCATGCTCTGCTATGTTCTTTTTAATCATCTCAACTACACTATACTTGAAGGAAATTCTGGTCTGTTGGGTAATTACACTTGCAGCTGTCACTTGAGCCCCCCCTCAAGCACCAACTGCTACTGGAATCCCATAGCAAATTGTGCTTGTATACCATGAAGCCTGCTTGCAATTCGCGGCATCTTGTGAAAACAAAGGGGACTGAAGCTGTGTAGAACATTCTGGGGGCTCCTACTTGTGAATGAGAGTCGCTTATGTTCTAGGAGGCGCAATACTTTTTCGGCAATGCTACACACATTGCGTGATGAATTCATCGCTGCGTAACTTATGGCCTTGAGATGACAATTTAATGGTACACTGACGCGGTCATTTTCCAAAGCTCTGGCAGCGTGCATTGCATTTGGCTGGTAAAAATATAGCGTTCTAACGTGCTCTCACCTTCGCTTTGGAAGCGCGACCAAGAGATCTAATGAAGTTCTGGTCACGCGACTGCTGCAGCTTCTACTGTTGGCGTGGTATCATGTGCGCACCTTGCCTGTCCGCCATGTTTGTTTACAACCGAAGTTCTGATGTGTTCCCTCTTCTGTCCTCCGACTGCTCTGGTGAGCCGTTGAACATTTGGCTCAGGCATACTTTCTCTGGCACCAATCTAGAGTGAGCTTTGCATCATTGCAGTCCCAAGTTGGAGTATGATAGGGACCAGCTGAATGTACAAGTCCTCATTCTGCACCGGAGGAATGAATTTGCCCAAGTTACCAGTAGTGCATTCAACTGCCGTTACTGTGACCCTTGAGGGACTGCAACATTTTGTTGAATACTCCGAGAGTTCTAATTAACAAATGGCGGCAAAATAAATGCATTCAAATCTCTCTCTCTCTTTTTTTTTATTGCTTGAAGTAGTCTGATGTCATTGACAGACTACTTCAATGCAGTATATAACAATAATTCTACAAGTCAGGGGACCACAGACCTCCAACACTTGTCAGCACTGACAAAATACTCGAAAGCGACATCACCCAGGGCACAGCGCAAGACGTCATCACTGCAGGACAGGTTGCTGCTGTCACCATAGACGCCTAGGGAATCGCTACCGGTGTCTGCAGAATCTCTTTTTTATAAGCTTTTACTGACTGCTATGTGCATAATGTAGGGCTGGCGGAGATCAAATTAACTGAAGTGGCATGGATGCTTTGGTGTTCGTAGTAAACAAGTTTTCCTTCTATAGCAATGTATGGTTTCTCACCAGGACTTTCCCATGCGCTCAAATGAAGTGAAAAGGTGTATTAACTGGAGAGGACAGCATCATGTTTAGGGGAGTTGCTTCCACGAGATTTTATGAAGCTAACTGGATTACATATATGTTAAATATAGAAGTTAATCTCTTATTTTCATATATGTTTTTAGTTTCTCAATAGGTTACGATTTTTCTGTGCCCCCTGGGAGATAAAATAAAAACAGTGTGGTCGCCTTTGCAAAGTTTGGGCTTCGTACCAGATCTAGGAGATCATTGTAAAATAGCCTGTATTGCCCCTTATAGAAACAAATTGCAAATGAGACAAAAGTTATATTTTTGAGCACAGCTCTTAGGCGCCTATTACTGCCGCGAGCATTGGCGGCATAGCCGAGCAAACCAGCATAGCGAAAGATGAAAACGAGCGCAGAGGGCAGTGGGAGATTAAAGACGCAAGGAGGGTGCAGCGGAATCACGAAGCGGAAAGCGGAGGGGGGTATGGTAAACACGTAGTGCGGCGACGATGGCTACAAGATGGCACCACAGTAGCACGTGTCGTCTGGGAGGTCTGCTGGCGGCGGCTGCAGTGGATAGTGCCCACGTGTCACCCATGTGCTAGCTCTCGCAATCTCCAGATTAGTAAGGCAGTCGCGCCGCACTTCTCTCCATTTACATTGTGCCACACGAGACAGTCTGCACCAGCCAACATATCTCAAAATGAGAACATGCATAGAGCTGCGCTCAAGTTCGCATTAGGGAATATCGTAGTTATTGGTGAATTCTTTTATTTCAAGAAAATATTTTAAATCTCAACCACCATTATTGAGAACATCGACAAGCGGCTTCGTAAATTTTACCTGAACAAAAGTGCTGTAAATTCTACTATCTGCATTCTACAAAGCTTTGTGCATGTGATGTAAGGTTACATTAAGTAAAAGAATGCTTGTGCATTCTAAACATGATTGTTACTATTCCACATGATCAATCTGCATGAAATTTGGCCAGCATGCTTTTCTGGAGTGTAAAACTAAAATTGAGCTGCGTAGGTGGTTACTCTGACAACCCTCATGTGCTTGCTCCTCTAGGTGGGCTTTCTGTGCAGAGTTTCAAAAAGATTTAGTTTCCATCTATGTTCCCGACTTTCTGTTGTGCTCAGAGCAGTCAACTACGAAATCAGAAGGACGCTTAAGTCGTCTAAGTCTTTGTGGAACCACACCTCCGCAACAGTGTGCAAAGCAAGATTTTAGGGCACAGCAACCAAACCTTGCTGCTGAGAGACTCTGCCTCGAACAAAGAGAACAGCTTTTCATATGCAGGAGGCATGACCTGAGCACTGATAAAAATAAAGATTGAGCTGGCGCCAGCTCAGTCAGAGCTAGTGCTCATACCAGGGAAGCTCACCATCTGGGCAAAACCTGTGCTTTTGAGTCTTGTCAGTCAAGCATGAATGAAAAACTTAAGCTCCTGTAGTTCCAATGCCTTGATTATAATTTTTTTGCAATCTTCTGGTTGGAGAAGCTTCCTAATCTTTTACACCTGAAAATAGATTGTTGAAGCATGCAACCAAAATCTAAAAATTTTTCAAGAAGAAAAATGCCAGTTTACCCACATCTTTTAATCTTGTGCCCATAACCTGGCGTTATCCTGTAACCTTATAAAGTGGTGACCTGTTTACATAAATCGCTTGTCAGGGAAAAGGCAAGGTTGGTGAACTAGTAAAGGTTTGCTGCACACTTGGGTTAGACAGCCTTGCATTGCGAGACTGGTGTAGGTGCTATTGTGCATCACCTTTTTTTTTATGTACAGTTTTCCTCAAAGCTTATGGACAGTTGGGTATACATTTGTAGCTGGTGTGAAGGCGTTGAAAGTAAAGGGGTGGCTTTAATAATGTGCTTGAAAACCAGGCAGCCAATTATAATGTAACTCTTACAGCATTGCATGAAAATGTGACTGGAATTTGCATAATCACATAGAACCAATCCAGTCGTCATGTGCACTTCTGTATACTGGCCCTTATCAGAGAACCTGCTTCTTCCTCCAGGTCTAGACTTGGCTGCCAAGTGTACCTGACCAAAGAACTGAGTGGTATGGAAATCAAAGTGCCTGCTGGTGTCAACGATGCAAGGGGAACAGACACATGATAGTGCACCGCTACTAGAGACTACTGTTAGTTGGTGACTTGTTAGTTACAGGTAGAAATACACTATTTTTGCAGCACTGCGCTTCAAGCTTTTTATGCACTTTAGTGACCTGTGTGCTGCCACGAGACAGCTCGGCACCATTTGGTAACCAAGATGCGTGCAACGAACAGGCTTTGCTTCAGCAACTGTGAAGTGGGGGTTTCTTTTGATCACAAAATGCATCTACACGGGGCTTGCTTGTTGACCAACTTGACAAGATCCAATACACCTATCTTGCAGTTAATGCAGACATTCTTGCAGCCATTAAAGGACACAGACTTGTATCTCAAATGTTTTATTCTAATAGCCATCAAGTTACACATCTGCAGAGCAAATGAAAGCCAAAGACTACTCCAGCATTAAAGCAAACAACTGAATTGCACAAACTCTCAAGGTTTTGAGTGCTTCAGTAATGATTTCATGTTGACCTCAATTACAGCAAGTGCACAACTCAAGCGTAAAGAACCAATGTGTGCAACAGACCTCGTGTTTACAAAGCCAAATGAACTGCTTGTCCAAAACTGTCCAAACAGCTACGTGTTGCAGGCATTTACTGTTCAGGAGCTTTCACGCAACATTGCTGCAGACTGCATTCAAAATGGAACCAGGGAGGCACTGCTCGGGCATTCTGCATATCCCATCCAAGACCTCTGTGAATCGCCACACAAGAGAACAGCAATGTGGCAAAACCCGTGCAAATCTATGTACATGAGCCAGTCAAATATTTTGAAAGCAAAGGCAAGAAAACGCACGGAGTGGTACAAAACTAATGCATCAGCTTGGCATGCACACCCTGTAGTGCATTATATATTATACATCTGTACACTAAGTTAATTTTGAAGCCGCCTCTTGGTGACTGTGAGCTGCAGTTTCAATACTTTTCCTCCTAGCCATGTAAAGCTCTCTGCAATTGCACACCTAAGTGCACCCCTCAATATCCAGCAAGCTGTTCATGCTGAAGCTTCACGTCACACATACACTGCAACAATGTAAGCACAAAATGGACATTCATTCAGGGCAAAGTAAACTGAAGCCATATAATTACATGTCGCAATGCACACCACACCTGTACTTTTTTTAACTCTTTACATAGAAAATGTGACTAAACTTCACTCCTTGGCATACAAAAGCAGTCTTTTGCATCCACCAACCACATGCAATGTCACATTCAGCACTCTTAACGTCATCACAGGTCTCCCATGGCGAGGTGGCAACAGCAGAAAGCACACACTTATTCGCATCGCCAACACAGAAGGGCTTGTAGATGAGGCATCTCCTTTGCTTCTTTCTGTCAGGGAATGAACGCACCAGCAGTCTGTGTGCAAGTCACAAGAGAATGGAAGAACTGACAAATGAGGGGCGACACTGTGGCATGCCGGCTGGACATTGGTGCCTGCAGAGTCCAGGCTCATACTGCCTTGCCCTCGGTTAGCTACAGCACAGAACCCCCACTTGAGTTCTTTCACAGTGCAGCATCGTGTTACGACAAATCTGAAACAATGCAAAAAAAAAAAAAAAGCAGGCATCAGGAGAGCTCAGCTTTATATGCTGTGTCCAATTACGTGACTTGCATGGGAAGGATGGATAGGACATGGATTTGCCTGAACTTTGTCCTTCTCGCTTTAAATGGCTTCATGACTTCGCTAAGTGATCATTCTTAAGAGAGTACCACATTATAGGTAATGAAATAACCATTATTAAAATTGCCTGACAGTAGGAATCAAACACAGGACTCCAGCACAGAAGCCCAACATTGAAATCATGGACGTATGGGTGAGCACAATCACTAATTATGCATTTGCTATTACATAATTACGTAAGCATGCATAATTGCTGCTCTGCAAGCAGCAATTATGCACGCTTGCAGAGTCATTACCTTCTGCAATAAAAAAAAAGTATAAATGAAGCCACAAGAACATCTGAAGCACCAGTCACGAAGGTCGGACTAATCCGTGTACATACTTCCCATGGTGGCTGAACGATCGCAGCACCAGAGTTCCCTCTAGTAATTATTGTAGGAAACTCTGCAACACACACTGGTTGTTTCAGCGAACACTTTCAAAATTTCTTCAATGTTGCAGATAGCACAATTCTAGTTCACGAGCTGGTCTACTAGAAGAGGCAGACATTGCTTGCTCAAAAATTGAAATGCCAAATTGACTAAGAAACATTAACTAATTACCTTGACCCATTATTTACATATTCCAGCCGTGGAGATTGAAAGGTGGATCCACTTGGAACAAATTCTTAGGATGACAATCTTATGAGATATTAATTCCCAAACATTGCGGAGAATTACATCGATGTTCCAGTTACGTTTGTGCTTGAATGCCTAAAACACCTTTTGTTAAGAAAGTTACGGGGCTTTGAGAATCAACTTTCTTTTTCCCCTAAACTTTAAAAGGGCCCCTACAACCTTCAACATCCTTTAACGTATTTCTGAAATAGTCTATCTGAACTTCAAATGCGTTTCTCTACTTATATAAAATGTGGTTCAGGGCACCTCTCTTCGATGTTGATAAAAATTGGCACAAATATTCATGTCTCCCTGATGCTTGCATAAATGTTTCAGAGTAGTATCACGAGAACGTTGTATTCAGCAGAATTTTGCTCCTTTGCACTTTCTGAAGGTCCTGGGGGAGCTTAAACACTACAATGGCAGGACCGTTGAACAATTACTGCATAGGTAAATTTGGGTTGAAGGGCGTGACATTTCTTTTTCTTTCACTACACAAAACCCTTGTATTGTCATTTCTTTATGTTACCTTTGCAGTCAAGCTAAGAAAGCAAGAATATAATGGCCTGGATTGTAGCCCAAGGAACGTGACAAAAAAGCAGTCAATATAGGCCACACAGTAACAAAGAAATCAGCTCTAAAAAAAAAAAATGTTTTGAGAACACTACTCTCTAAGTTTCGCCTTCGCTTCTCTAAAAGGCCCCGAGCCAGTAGTTTTAGGTGTGTTTTCTGATGCAGGACTTCTTGCATATGGGGTCTGGTGTGCCTTCAGTTTTTGACCGGGTAATGTCACAGATGAAATGGAACCATGAAGTGTGTTTCAAACACTGCTGAGTGACATGAAAATCCAGAATGCAGTTCCACTTGCAACTCACTTCTTCATTTTTGTGTTTACGTAGCAAAAAGAAGTTCTTGCCACATCAAACATGAAATGTTTACGTTGTCCATGGGCTAGAAGTCCTGCTCCTGGCATCAGTAAAACAAAAAAATTGTTTACTTTCGTAACATGCGAGTCAGTAGTAATAACCGACTTCAAAGTGATTATGTCCCTGAGCTGTCTTCAGATCTTGGAAGGATACAGCTAGCTCTTACTTCACGGGACATTTTAAGTGTTAGCTTTGGTGGAGGCTATATGCACGAACAAGTTTTCTTGGTGATGAAGCGAAAGTTATGGGGGTGAAGCTTTTGCACATCTATTTGTTCGCAATGTAGTCCAGGCGAGTTTGGCAGTGGTTTCGATTTCTCTGACCTTGCATACTTCCTTTACTTCAGTGAAGGCGGAGACAATTAACTTGACTTTATTTCTAAGGCTAAGTGATGTTCACACACATCGGATACGTATCCAGTTCTGGACTGCGAGCAATGCAGCCTGCGTGGGAGTCTCGAAGCAGCCATATGACCTCAGCACCGGTTGGGACTAGGATGCACAACTGACGCCAGCGATGTTGGTAGAGTTGGCATCAGCTCGCTTATTTGTACGTGCTGACGATTTCCATGTGTTCGCTTGGTTTTGCAAACACTTGTTTTGTGTGCTTCATAAGCTTTTTGTTGTTGAAGTTAGTCATCAGCCTCTCAAGGAAGGTTGCAAAAGGGACAGCAAACGACAAACACTCACCAAAAGACGTGGGTGCCATTGTGCCTGCGCTGAATGTTTAAAACGTACAACGGTCTCGCAATTGGCAAAACTCAAAAGGGCAAACTAAATATACAACAAAATATCAGTAGATGACGGATGAATGTCATGCATCGTTTAAAATATGTGCTGTAAGAAACAGAAGTACTGCTCTCCATTTTCCAAGTAAAAGAAAATTGAACAAAGCTGTGGAACTACTTCCAGCAGCAATGCAAGAGGTGTGCTTTGGTGCGACTTCGCTTCATGGCCAAGAAAAGTTGTCAGCGAATATAAGCATTTTCACTCCCATTCTTGCCAAATCGCTTGGGAGTGTGAAGGTCCTGCTTCCTCCATGACAATTCAGTGTAAAGCATGTTTTATAACACTCTAGTCTAAAATACTACGCTATTCTCCGATGTTCAACTGGTCGTCTGCTTTCCAAACATGCACTAGCCCAGCCAGGCATGGAGCCGGGCGTGCCAAGCGAGCCACTGGTGCCAGAGCTCCCATGAACAGTATCTGGTTAAAGCACCATGGCAGAAAACAGCCGCGCTGCCACAGATACTTCTAAACACTGTGGGCACAAGTGGATTCTGCTGTCTGTGATGCGCAGATAGCGACACAATCCTGGTGATGCTGGAGGGAACAGGGTTTTGAGTCACATCATTCAACTCTTCTCTCATTTGTGGAAGTACCTTCTGATGCCCTGCTCTTCTCTTTCATTGGTCGAAGTACCTTCTGGCGCACTGCGAAGGCCTGCACCTATGTCAATGCCAACAACTGAGGAATTACACGAGAGATGAGTGTCGTGCATTGCTCCTCCTTAGGCCTTCATGCTTCACTTGAGCAATTACAATGTGATAGCATTATGAGACTATTATTTGATGATTACATGGATCTGCACTACTTCTACATCATGGTCGTCAGCAAGTTATGATCTATTGCTGCTGGAACAGTCAGCCAGGAAAGCCCAGCTATGGTGGTCTCCACATCAGGTTAGTGAACTTATACAAAGCCAGTGTGATTGGTGGGTCAGTTTCACTATGCGCACATCGCGTTTCTTCTTCCCAGTTGGATCAAAGGCAAACACAGAAACGATATGGCACTTATAGTCCGACATGCATGATTATAGTGGCAATTAAACAATTTAATTGTCAGTCATTAATAGTAACCGGCTTCAAAAGCAATTATGTCCCAGATTTACGCAAGCATGTCAACAGGAATGGAGAAAAATTAACAGTAAATGCAGTTTTACAGTTGATCCCGGATATAGTATCGAATCCAAAGGGGACCATATTGATAATTCGAAATATAAAATACCCCTATCTGAAGTTTATCCGAGATATCTGCACGTCTCGGACAGAAAGCAAGAATTTACCAATTTGTCTCTCACAGGCAGTGTCAAACACACAAAAGCCGAGTTACTTTTTGCAAATGAATGTAGGAAGTTGTTTGCACTGCGTAATGGTCTTTGATATGCTGATCACAACACTAACCCTAAACTCCCATGTCACCTGGAAAGTGCTTATTCTGCATTATTCAAGGTAAGGGGTGGAAATAGACACACCTCGGTATAAACCAGCCTGTACGGGTACTTGCGGTACTGCCATCAGCACACTTGTACTGTGAATCGCGCATGAACGTGCCTGCCCATGTGTCCGTCACAATTCCAACAGTACAGTTTTACAATGGCCTATTGTCATATGTGGGTTTTGGAAGACTTCCACTTGGAACCGGTCGTCCTCACTTTTCAACTGCCTTAAAAAGTCCACACGTCTCCTTTTGCGTGCCGCTCAATGCTCCGATGCCTGCCTCGCCTCGTCTTCTTGTTCTTGGCCCTTCTCTGGCCGCTCCGTCTGCGACTACAGACACTACACGCATGCTTTTCAGCTTGCAGAACATCCGAGTCCATTCCCAATGACATGTAACTGTGCGAGCATGAAGGAAACACGTTCAGCGCGGAGCTGCGAATTGCACAGAGATGAGCCTTGTGTGCCACAATTTGGTCTTTCCGCAAAGTGCGGTAGTTTTGTTAAATTCAAACTGTAATGCAAAGATCTGTCCAAGTGGGGTTCGGGCTCGGATTTGGTTTGGCTATTCACAGGAAGCCTTTGCCTACAAGACAAACCTTGCGGCACAGACATCTCCAGTTCGGCAACCCATGCCTGAGCACCACTCAGTGAAAAGATGGTGTCATAAACACTGTGGAATGCGTATTGGACAGGGAGGTCTTGAAGCAGAGTGGTGGTCTACTTATCTTGCTTATTCTACGTCTGTAGCATAAATGCCCTTCAGATTCAACCTCTTGTATAACAGCATCTGCCAAAACAATACAGTTGCAATTTCGTTGACAATAAAGGGCCTCTCACCAAGTCTGCCCATTTTGAGTTGACAAGCGCGTGCATACAATGCACGCTAATGATTGTTTCTGCTAAGTATTACACAGCTACTTTCTGCGGAGAGAGCTGAAATTCCAAAGCAGGCGCATTTCCCAGATTAATTTGTCCTTCTCCTTGTAGGTGCTGCGCTCCCAGGTGTCGTATATGCGCTAGTGTGCCTATACATTCCTTTGCTGTGACGTTGCTCAAAGTGACATGCAAGAATACATCAAGGCAACATCCGGAAGGTGTTAACTAAGGGCCCATTTTTATTAGTCATATCATAAGAAGCCAACAAACACTGACACTAAGGACAGCATAGGGGAAATTGTGTTTAATAAATCAAATGCGAAGGTTGTGGGATTGTTTCCCACCTGCGGCAAGTTGTTTTTTCATCCGCTTTCATTTCCATTAATTTATCGTTTCTTTATTTCATTTATTAAGCGCAAGTAATTTCCCCTATGTGGTCCTTGGTGTCAGTGTTTGTTGGCTTCTTATGTTGTTCTTCGTTAGTTGTGTAATCTGTTGTTTCAATAGACTAAAAGTTTAGAGAAATCATAAAGCACACAAACCGAATGTCTGTATATATTTTCTTTACTTCGTACCATAGCAAGAGAGATGTACAGTAAAAACCTCGTTAATTCGAAGTCATTAGGACAGCAAAATATCTTCGAATGAAGCGGGTTTTCGAATTAACTGAACACACACACACACACAAAAAAAGAAAATGGAACCCAGGCCAAAAATTTTGCTGCAGGAATGTGCTACCTTTATTTGGCGATCTTTGCATTAAAGTCATCAGAGATGCTCGTTTACCGTGTCCTATAGTTTGAGGCTCCAAGGGTCATGTTTTCTAGTTGACCAACTACATGCAGCACTTGAAAATTTCCACCGTGGCACTCAATAAAACTGCGGATAACGTTCAGCAATCCGATAACTTCCCTAAGAGCGGGTGCTCAAAAAGGCTCGTTAGCGTCGTAATCGTCGCTGTCATCGCACATGGTCACAGCAGTGGTAGCTTCACTCTCCAAGTCTGAGTAGCACATTTGTTGATCATTTTCGAAGTTCCGATACCCGGCGAAGCCGACTGCACCGGATTCGCTGTCCTCTGCGCAGAGTTCATTGATGCAATCACAATACTCGGCTCCTTTTTCACGAAGTGCACATGAATAGTCAGCATCAGCATTGACTGTGCTTTCCTTTGAGAAGCCAGCATGTTCAAAACACCGCATGATCAAAGTGGCTTCCACTTGCTTCAATGCATACACAAAAAGACATATGGCCCCGAGGAGGTCAATGAAGTAGGTACTCCTTGCCGTTGTCGTAGCAAAGGAGCATGCGCTTCAGCAGGATGTGGCGGTAAATCTTCCACGTGTGGGGAATGATGCCTTGGTCCATTGGCTGCGAGATCAACGTGGTGTTCGGAGGAAGAAATACCATTCTTGATAGCTTTCAGGTGTGGGATGTCACCATGTGCTGGGCAATTATCAACAACGAAGAGTACATTCCTGCCTGTGGCTGCAAACTTGCGGTCCAGCTGCCGAACGTAATCTTCAAATATTGCGCCTGTGACCCAGGCTTTCTTGCTGTTCCAGTAGATAAGTTTATCCTTTGGTGGCAGCAGTACATTTTTAAAGCAGCGAGGCTTCCCACTCTTTCCAACTACGAGTAGCGGCAGCTTATGTTAACCGCTCATGCTCACACCGAACAGAACGGTAATGCTTTCCTTGCCCTGCTTTTGACCCTTGACCGCTGTGTCCACTGCGAACGTTTTTGTTGGCAGCATATTGTAAAAAATGGCTGCCTCATCATGGTTGTTCACATCGTCTGCACTGTACTCGCTAAGCACCGGAGCCAACGTGTGTTTCTTCCAGTCATTGACGACGCTCTCGTTTGCGCTGCCGCTCTTTCCACAGATGGCTACGAAAGTAAAATTATTGCGCTCTTTAAAATGGCTGAACCATCCATTGCTACACTTGAACTCTTCGTACCCAAGTTGTAGAGCCAAGTCATTGGCCTTCTCCCGCAGCATCATTCCATTGACGGGAAGGTGAGCTGCATTAGCTTTCTGCAGCCAGCAAAGCTGATTCCACATCTTGGTACATAAGAGCCCGTACTTGCGACCGCTTCGAAGAATATGTGTTGCTGTAGGCCTCCAGCACATTTGACTTGTTCTTCAAGAGGGGCACGCTGTTCCTTTCAGCCAACTCGGTCTCAGAACACATGTTCTCACCTGCTTCTTGAATCGAACAGAACTTCTGCTGCAGCGTTGAAGTCATACTTTGGCATCCTCCCTCACTGACACTTCTGCACAGTTTGGAAAAAAAAAAGTTACACCACGCTAGCTGCAACACCACTAACCACAGCACACAAAGAAACGGTGCACACTGTCGTTGCACGCGCACGTCACCGCAGGCGCAGAGAGGGAATGGGCGAACGGCAGCCAGTGGCAGCGGCACGGAAAACACGCTGACGTTGCGACTTCGAGGAGCATGCTGAGTGGGGGACGAGAGCATGCGACAAAAACAGGTATGCTCGCTGCATCGCAGTGAAGCACGTCTTCTCCTCTGCAGGCGCGCGTTTTCAGCGGTGTACAGGGCGTACCATGGACTGATTTTTGTGCTAGCAGTACTACGGGTCAGGCGCTTCACCGATAAATAATGGCGATTGCTACGAGGTGTCACCTCGCGGCTCCAAATGGCCGTCGTTTCGTCGGGTTTGCAGTGAAATGGGGATCGGGAATTGCCACATAGCATCCCAAATCTTCGAATTAACCGGGTTCGTCTAGGCTGCCGGTTCGAATTAACTAAGTTCGAATTAACGAGGTTTTACTGTACTTCTGTTTCATCCGCTTGTTCCCATGTTGTTCAATCGCACGCGCAGACAACGAAACTGTCATTTTATACTGTGTTCCAGTGCACATTCATGCTCCACGATCCACTTGGCTCAGTATATGTAAAAAAAAAGAAGGCGGGCCCTGTGACGTATGCGTAAAGTGATCCTCAAGCTCCGGTATGGGAAAACGCAGGGAAGGAATTTTGCTTGCGCTTGCCTCCTGAAATCATGGGTTTGCGGCCCTGAAATATTTCTATTGTGGCTATTAATGAACTAATTTGAAAAACACTTGGGGTAGAACGCTTCCACAACTTCCAGCATATAGCGAAAACTTTTCATGGAGCCTGGCGAGGGACCCTTTAAAGATTTCCAATGATGCAAAAAGTGTTTCACGTGTTTATTAGGAGAAGCGTAACAGCAAAGGCTCAGTGCAGCGTTCAATATATTGCGGCAGTGAACAGGAGTTCAATATACACGTAATACATTGCTATATTTTTGTATGAGACTTTTAAGGGAATCTTGCAACAGACAATATGGACAATAATTCTATATATCAGTTTGATATATGTGGGATTGACTGTACACACACGCTCACTGCAAAGAAAATTGGCTCCTCCTTAAAAGAGCTAATGTTGCAGTATGTCAGAAGTATGTCAGAAGTATGAATTATACTTCTGAGCGCCCTTATTTGCAGAATGCATAATCTATTAAGCCTATCTTCATCTGTAACAGCTTTTCCAAGTCAAATGCTTCTGCTCTTACAAGCACAGTCACTGCAAATGCAACAAAATGCACTTTTTAGCCTGAGCACCAAATGACCAGGGGCGTAGCCGGGGGGGGGGGGGGGGGGGGGGTTATGGGGCTTCAGCCCCCGCCCCCCTCCCACGAAATTTTTTTGTGCTGTCCATGCACCGCCGACCAAAGCAACCCCCAGTGCCAGAAATCATACTGGATTTTGTCTAGAACGTCTTTTTCACGCTCGAAAAGCCATCTCATGGCAAAAATTTCGAACTAGGGCTGGATTTCGCGGCCATGCCCATGTACTGGGAGTCACATAACATAACGCAAGCAGCTCCATCCGAGCACAAAGTTTCGAGGACGTTTTGATGGCGAACGGGCTCGCAGAGGCATCTCGCGGAGGCCACGGAATACACTCTATCATGGAATCTACGGAGCGCGTGGATGTCAATTCCGAAACTTTATGGGTAGAAAGTTCTCATAAACCTTTCATGTGAAAGGTACATCCACATTTCCAAGCGTGTGCTTTAAATTTTCAATTGCGGAACTTTGTAAGTTTAATGTTCCGGTACATATTTGACGCCAAAAGTTCATTACCTTTTCCAAAGTCGTACATCGGGCTATACAGCGAGACAAGCCAAATCAACACACTATCAGACAAGTTGACAAAGTCAGCAGTGAGGCCCGATGAGACGAAGCGTTGTGGTAGTTTATTCGGGCCGTCATGTCACATAAAAAAATATCAACGTTTTTTTTTGCCTGCGCCAGTGAAGACACTAAAGCCAGCCAAGGTAACTCCAAGGTAACTACGTTCTTATTTATTTTTTCTACTTTGACTTTTAATCGCAAAGACACATTGAGCCTGCCAGCCAGAGCGCATGCGTTTTTCTCGTGTCGCCCCGACCACCGTGCAGCGCACTTCGGTGCGCGTTCGATTTTCTCTGGCCGAGTGCATTTTCGCCTGGCAGAGTTTTGGATGCTTTCTAGCTAGCAGACGAGAAAAAGAAACAATGGTCGCTCGCCGCGATCACTGTGGGGACTCGACGGATTGCACCGCGTTCACTTGAGCGCAACCTCTCCAGAAAGACTTGTTTCGCCGGTGTAGAATGCCGAGCAGTATGCGCATCGTTCTTGGTGGACCAAGCGTCTCGTGTATTCCTTTAAAGGAGTACTGACACAAAAATTTGAAGTCGAGATAACTTGTGAGATCGATTTAGTGGGTCACACACACATCGTGTGTAAAATATCAGCGGCGAATATCGCTTAGAACATATTTAAAATCAATTTTAAAGTACGTGCGCGCAGCCAATCGTAAAACAGAGCACCTCGCGACATTGACATCACCCGGGTCTGTAAATAGCCAAGAAAACGCTACGTCATGTGGCTACGTCACGAATTTTCGTTGGCTACCATGCAGCTTATTCGGGACACACGGTGCGTGCATCCGAAAGATTGAGCGGCGCGTAAGCTCCGCCCAGATCCAGCCCTCCAGCTTGACTTCAGAGCCACGTCGAGAAACGCAATATAAACAACTCTCCACAACACTGCGTCGCTTTACGTGAACACTGCCAATAACGTTATGCCCCTGCGAGTGACAGAACACTTTGACGACCCCGCTAACAGCCAGCGATAAGGCCGGGAGGCCTAGCTAGGCAGACGCCGCGGCCGACGGCGCTTACGATCCAACCCGAGCTCGTCGAAGAGCGCTTATGTTTGCCAAAACAATTAACACTGTACACTTAGGTCACCCGTAATTAAATACAATTGGTTTACTCGACGCAGTCGTTGCGAAGGGCAAACGTGCAAGCAAAGCGAGCAGCCTCGCTCAGACGGTCGATGTGTGCTGTCTGCCCGCGAAATGCCCTCGCGTCGCGTCTCCTGATCTCGCCAGTAGCTTAGTCCTAGTGTACTAGGCGTTGCTTTGAATAACAGGCACACGTCGAGATAATTTTACTGAACTGGTAACTATTTCGTGTCGGAAACAAACTGCAGCAGGCAAGGAAAAAAAAAACACTGCGAGAAACCGGCCAGCCAGTGCCGCCTCCGTGGAGGGAACGTCACATGCCAGCCGCACTGTCATTGGCTGCGGCCAGACGACGGTGCGGTTGTCGGACGCGTCGGACGATGAAAATCTGCCCGGTTTGTCGCACGCCGGACGTCCGATCCGGCGCTTCGGCACGGCAAAACACCTAGATTCCGGCTGCCGTTCCGGCGCGTCGGACGCCGGATCGGACACCAAATCGGACCGTGTGTCTACCGCTCCATCGTATGCCGCATGCCGGAGCATGCGGCGCCGCACGTCGGATCGGACGCCGAATCGTACCGTGTGTCTCCTGCAGTGCTCGCCGTCGCCGGCCGCAATATCCGAGTCGCTGCTCTCCAGTGGGTCAAATTGAAAGTGATTGGCCACGTCTAATACGGCGGCGACTCCCACATGCAGGAAATCATCGCCGCTGGACGATGAAAACGAGGACGACGACGACGATGATGGCGAGGACATGGCAAACCACGTGCAGGCGTAGCAGACGACTAGCAACACGAAGCTCGCGTGCCGGCGCGCCGCACGCTGGCTGCGCGGCAGAGCATACGTCATGGCTTTTTGCGAACACGTGACCACTTTGTTTACACACCCGGCGAACCGTTTCGTTGCTCTCTGAAACCGAAACTGGGACTGGTCGCTACAAAAAAGACTGCAGATAATTACCTGTCGCGCTCTGAAGTAAATGAGGTGTCGTGCCGTGATTACTGGGTCATTAACTACTTATTAAAGCAGAAAAAACCACATGGATTTTTTTTTTGTCAGTAGTCCTTTAATAGCCACATTAGGTGCCCAAAGTAGGCATTCGATTGTGACCAACATACTTTCCTTTGCGTTTCTTTTTTTCGTTACGGTGCCCCCACCCCAGAAAAGGAAAAAAAATAACATGTAGCGGCGCAGCGAATTGTCGCATGGTGAAAGTTCTATTTGTTACTTCTTTTGCGGAAAGTAATGGACCATGGGACGCTTCAGCTGCCGGATACTCTTACATTATTGTGATAGCAATTATATGGACACTCTAGGCGCATTCCCTGCCGTCGCCATCGCCCTCATGTTCCACATAAAGTCTAAGGGCGATAACATCGTGACCGCGCGCCGCATGCTGAATGTGCGAGTGAAAGCGTGTGGGGGGTGGGGGGAAATGGGTGAGCCGACGATGGTGGCTCACTCTTGTGTGCGCAAGGGAGAAAAGTGAGGAGCAAGCGCGCCGCCTTCCGTCGCGCGCAATACATAGGGGGGAGTGGATGGAATTGGGGCGGTTTCTAGGATTCTGTGAATCTGTGATTGCGCAACGTTTATTTGCCTTGTTTCACCCATTATATACAGTGACTTTTTCTTAGGTACGTAGATTTATTCAAGACTTACAGGTATGTTTAGATATCTTGTTGCGAGGTTTTGTGCATACGTGCAGTGAACTTTGTTTCCACGGGCACATTTTTGCCCTTTATCAAGCTGTATCTTCGCATTTGTATATACCATTGTATCTTTGCATTTCTAATGTACGAGGGCAAGTCAAATGAAAGTGAGCCTACCCACCCTGCGCAATTACGGTTCTGTTCATTATCTGCAAAGCCTGCGCGTAGCACACAGGCATTTCTCATTTACAAAAGTGACACGCAGGTGTGAGGATAAATGTTCTTTAATGCGCTCATACACTGGGTTGAACATGGTTCCGTGACGTAATGGACGCTCCAGAATTTGAGCAGCGTGGTGCCGTGAGGTTTTTGACAGCTGAAGGTGTTTCCCAAAAAGAAATTAGTGACAGTATGGCTGCCGTGTACATTGAACATTGCATTTCATTGGCAACTGTGAAGTGTTAGAACAAACGGTTCAAAGAAGGACTTTGCAATCACATTGGCAGCTGTGATCCCAGACCGGACCACCCTAACAAAATTGCAAAGGTTGATGAGCTGATGACACAAGAACGGAGGATAAGCATCGATGAAGTTGCAAAGCGTGTGAACATCAGTCACGGTTCGGTTCACCGTCACCGTTCATGCCATAATTCATGAACATCTCGGTTATCGGCTCTTGTGTGCGCAATGGCAGGATGCCTAAGATTTTGAACCACCACAAGAATACGGAGAAGTTCAGCGCTACCTTTACTCATCTGATCCGGTATCACAATAAGGGCGACGATTTCTTGCCTGCAATTGTGATCGGAGACTAACCGTCACGCCACTACTATGAGCCTGAAACACGACGGCAAAGCTTACAATGGAAACATTCAAATTCACCACCCCCAAAGAAAGCAAAGGCCGTCATTTCCGCCAGAAAGGTGTTGTTGACTTTTATTTTTCGATCATCAGGAGCCATTACTAATAGAATTTGCTAAATCTTGAGAGACTATCAATTGTTTCCAAAATTGCGAAACGCCGGATCCCCTGCGTGTCGCAATCAAGAACAAACTACAGGAAAAATTGACGAATGGTGTCATCTTGTTCCACGACAATGACCTGGCCCACATCGCTGATGTGGTTAATACAAAACTGGCAAAGTTCAAACGGGAAAGCTGCAACATCCGCCATACAACGCACACCTGCCGTCTTGCGACTTCCACATTTTGGGGCAACCGAAAAAACAGCTCAAAGGAAGCAGATTTGTCTCAGGCGATGACGTGAAAGTCAGTTGCAGACGTTTTGAAGCAACAACCCAAGGAACTTTATGAGACGGGAATTTCGCGACTCGTTAGTCAATGGGACAAATGTCTAAATGCTCATGAAGGTCACTTTTACCCCGTTTGTCACATATTCGCATTGGCTCACTTTCATTTCACTCGCCCTCGCATATTATGCAGAACTGCTTTTTATGCATGCTCCCTGTTGTGACTATAATTTCGGTGCAATTACTCTTGATACACGACCGATGACAGCTGCTCCTGCGTAATACATTGGAACAAATGACAGCGTCATTGCGATTTTTCACTGGTCGTTGCATACGTACATGAATGTGAATACGGTTCTTGAATGACAGTTTCGTTAACATATTTGTCCTCAACTTGTTCATTTCATGGCCTTTACATTTTTCATATCAGCGGCATGCACTGCTTTGCTGATTTCGAACTGATGTAGTTCTAAAGTTCGTGTGATATTTTCTACTAAATAGACAAAAAACATGGAAGCATTGACATGAGTTATGTTGGGCACATACGAGCATAATATTTTATGAAAGACTACATATTATACTTGTATTGACAGAGCGTAGCATTCAAGAATTCTTTTGCAGCATCTTTGGCAATGGCAATGCAGTTATTATTCATGTATTCGATCCCTAGGCAAATTATCCCTAGGCAAGCTTTAGCTCGGGCCCATCTCCGACGCAGCCTATTCAGATACATTTAAAATGCAGAAACGCTTTCCTTAGATAGCTCCCGAGTCGCTTTTAATGAAGTTTGTTGCATTTGAGAGAGCAAGTTAAATTCTAGTGTCTATTGGAAGCGGAATTTCGATTTAGGGCCCGAACATTGTTTAAAATATTTTGAAAAAATTCGAAACTTCGAAAAAAATAGAAGCAGGAACTTTACAAATTAATGGCTCTGCATCAAGAAAAAGATATCACGGTTCTGTAAACGGCATCCATTACACCATTAAAAGTGGGCAAATTCGATATGTCTATTTGTATCTTATGTGAATTGGTTATGTTATGTACAAGGGTTCTGCAAAAGCTGTATTTCCATAATACTTAATTTTTTGAGACTCATGTGTAACCTCAATTTTGTCCACTGTAGATGTACTATTATGTGCAATTCACAGAATTGTGATATCAATATTCATTGCTGATTTACAGAGTTGTAAACTTTATTGTTTTGTTTTCTGAAAATTTTCGTTTTTTGCCACTCTTCAATAAAATATTGACGACCTAAATCGAAAATTCGAAGCATACGATCACTAGAATTAAAATTTTTCTTTTAAATGCAACAAACCTCATCAAATTTGGTGAAGTGGTTGCCGAGAAAAAACGAATTCTCCTTCTACATATATTTATATAGGAGCATCCGACCTAACGTTTCCTCTTAGGAGGAGGCCGAGCTGCATTGTAAGCCCCCGAATGAAATTTCTGGCTGCGCCACTGGAAATGACCCAAGAATTTTAAAGACTCAAAACATTTGGAAGAGCAAAAAAAGAAAAACAAATGAAGAGAGAGAAAGAAAGATGGATCACTTACAGCTGGGTGTAGCACCCTCATACCGCTTCTGAATTTGGTCATAGGTAAATTTAACAAATGTGTCGTATTGTTCTGTAAGGAGAAGGAAAGAAATTGCAAATAAGTTCAGTACAATGGTGCTTAAAGGCAAACATTGGCCTTTCAACTTTCAAAAGCACCATTTTAAACAACACGCCAATACAGTAACTTTATTCAGCTGAGCTCTGACACACTTTTTCAATTGCAGTCGTGTCATTAACTGCCAGACAAAAATGTGCGGCATTATATTTGCACAAGAGTAATCACACTAAGACTGAAGCACTCAGCAAATATAACCAACACCCTATTGTACATTACTGAATGTAAAAAAATCTGATCATAGGCACCCCTCTGGAAAAAAAAAAATATTAACCTTGAGTTAATATGGTAATATAATATAGTAATCAATGGTTTGTTCATGCTACAATGACACTCTAAAAGCACAATGAAATGCGTTTGTCTAGATATTTCTGGAACATAGTATTCACTGTTAGGAATGGCCGTATGGGGTGGCAACGTGCCAGCTTTCAGCCCGCTGCACGTGTTCCAAGCCCCCCCAGACGAGGCGCCTTCGGAGAACTGCGGATGACCGGCAGCTACGTGGCGCGCGGTCAGCTCTGGAATGTGGTACGCCGCCGCGCCACCCGGGACGGAGCACAGTTCTACGAAGCCCTCGGTCGACGACACCACGAGCTATCTGTACCGAGAGTTCTACAAAGCCCTCTGACGTCGACTCCGGAGCCTTTGCGTGTGGGCTCGAACTTGTGTGCATTAGTGTGTGTGGGCCATACTGCGGGGCGGCGGCAAGTTTACAATGATTGGACGAACATTCCCGACCACTCGTGCTCCGTCCACGCCGAACGATGACGTCAAGCGGAGAGCTTATAAGCAGCGTTTGCCGGCTGCTAGAGCGTGCTCGTGTCGTGCTCGTCGTTGGGAGCTGAGTGCTCGTTGTTATGCTCAAAATGTAGTAGTGAGCTGTGTGCTCGAATGCTGTTTGCTGAATGTTAATCTTGCGGACTCCATATGGTAGTCGCGCTAGACTGCCGATGTATGTCTTGTCTTAAAATATGTTAATCTGTAAATAAATCCTGTTCACCGAATTCATCTCTACGACCTTCGACTCCTTCAAATGGTAGAAGCGGCGAGGTAGTCCGACGACTCCTACATCTGCTTGACAGCTGTAGGATCGTCCGACGAATCTAATATCACTAAATTTCACAACACATAAGGATGCCAATCTCTAATAAATTGAAGGAGAGAGGAAAGCCTCATCTGGTCCAGTCTATCTTACCAAGAAGTGCGGTGAGAAATGCGGTGAGCGACAAGAAGTGCGGTGAGAAATGTGTTCCTTCCACGACAAGATTTCTACGCATATCATCACGTATCTGTTTTTCAGTCACTGAAGGCCAGGGATACCAAACTTTTATGAGAATATGATGATTGATAGGCCTACTACTGTGGACACTGGAGACTACATATGATAGAAACACTTGGGAACCACATCTATCTGCATGTTTAGTGGCACGTTACAGGCATATGCAGTGCCCAAACGACATCACTAAATGCCACCAATGGCTGCTCAAGTGCCACTGGGTGTCTGAGTTCACTTGCCCCTATCCCCACACTGAGAGCAAAAGCTTTATTCCCGAGAACAAACTTTGCTTTTGCAATGCAGTTCAGCCTGTGAACAAGACCTTTTCAGAGTGCCAAAGGTTATGATTGCGGTGTGACACACATGCCAGCACATTGCCATCACAAAGGCCGTGCAAAACAGTTCCACTTGCTCCTAAAAGCTACATGCTTGCTGCTACTGCATTTCTTTTCCACAGTTCTCACTCCACCAGTTTGCATTGAGTGATGGAGCTAAATGCAGTTTGGATGAACAATAAAAAAGGAAGTTTTACAACATGAACAAGTTTTTAAAAAGCTATTGAACAGAAAAGCTGCAAGCTTGTGAGTGTAGAGATGTCTTTTAATTAATTAATTATGGGGTTTTACATGCCAAAACCACTTTCTGATTATGAGGCACGCCGTAGTGGAGGACTCCAGAAATTTCAACCACCTGGGGTTCTTTAACGTGCACCTAAATCTAAGTACACGAGTGTTTTCGCATTTCGCCCCCATTGAAATGCAGCCGCCGTAGCTGGGATTCGATCCCGCGACGTCGTGCTCAGCAGCCCAACACCATAGCCACTGAGCAACCACGGCGGGTACAGATGTCTTTTAAGGACATTTGTATTAGGTGTGGGAGTAAGGTGAAATACTAAGAAACCTAAAATTTTGGACGTCTAATTCACAATAATGTAATGAGGGAAGATAACCAACGGTCATTAAGGATTACAGACTGGATTCCAAGGGAAGGGAAGCGTAGCAGGGGGCAGCAGAAAGTTAGGTGGGCGGATGAGATTAAGAAGTTTGCAGGGACCACATGGCCACAATTAGTATATGACCGGGGTAGTTGGAGAAGTATAGGAGAGGCCTTTGCCCTGCAGTGGGCGTAACTAAAGCCCCTCAATTTTTCAAAAGTAGCGCCATTCTTAGATCTTTCCACCACCCCGCTCACCCTGGCGCGTCCTCCTCCATGCCTCCTGTCGCCCCAGCCTCCTCCGCTCCCCCATTGGCCAATCTGTGTCACGTGAAAGCAGGCGCCGCGCTTTTGTATATTTTTTTTCTTTCCAGCGCGGAGCAGGAGCCGCGCTTTTCTATATTCTTTCTTTCCAGCGTGCGCCAACTTCCATTGTTGGGTCTGCGCGACAAAAGTACGGCAGGCGGACTGACGGAGCGCGTTAGCGTAATAGAATGTGCAGGGCTGAGAACTTAATTGAGATGCAATGCTGCTGCGCCTTCGGTTGCCGCAACAGACACAGCGAGGGCAAAAAGCTTTTGCTTTGCCGTCCGGCGGGGGCAACGCAAAAAGAAGTGTGGAGGCGGGCTGACTTCGAGGAAGTGGAAAAGAACGCAGGGCTTAGTGAAGTAAGGGCCACGGCTACTCACAACCTCTTATTTTGAGCCTAGTTCGCGCCTTCTGCTTCCAAAAAGTGTGTGTTCATGCTCTGCGTGGTTTTTAGCGCGTTGTTTGACTTTTGTTTTTCGAATGTGCTCTCTTTGTTTCATGTAGTTTCGTCTTGTGGTGAAATGCACGCACCTGCAGCTGGCCTGTGACATAAAAGCAACATTATTCAGGGTGTGTTTTGAGCTCCACCAGAAGTTAGCACATTCTCCACGCTTTTGCAAGGCTCACTATGACTTACGATGCAGTCTTTTAGCTTCGAATGTACGCCCGCATGTATTGATTTGGTTTGTGGTGATTAACGTTTTTAACGTTCCGAAGCGACTAAAGCTAGGATGGAGGTCGTAGTGGATGGCTCCGGATAACTTTATCTAGCTCGCCTGAGGATGTTTAACGTGCACTTTGATCGTAGTGTCGTACGTGGGCCGGTAAATCCCTCTTTGGCGTTTCATAATACTCGCGCGCTAGCGCTGCTTTAGAAGTTGGCGCCTCGGCGCGATTATATTTCTTCAATAAATTTTATTTACTAGTTGTAACAACTTGTCACTATTTCGTATTATTGACGGCGCCTCCAGGGCACCAAAGTGGCAACGGGAACACCAAAGCTAGAACCAGGGCTGGATGGGGCTTGCTTAAGCCTGTGCATGCCAAGGGGGTACAAGATCGCGGACAGCCAATTTTGTATGCGAACACTGCCTGCGACACCTGCATTAGTGTAATGTTACGTGGGCTTCAGAGGCCTCCGTTAGCCATTACATGTGCCCTTCTGGAGCAGTACTTGTAAAAAAACAATATATCGTCACGATTACCAAAGCACCCCGCAATGAAAAAAAACGGCCCTGTTGCCATGCATTGCTGACCGCACACAGCCGGAATCTCTCACGCGCCTACCGAACAAAAGTGTCCTGCAGGTACGTGAATGAACCTACGAAACCACGTACACATACTTTCACGCTGTCAACACCTGAAACTTTGGTAATTACGCGCGTGTTTGAGTACACCGCGTGCTTGCGTCGTGTTTCAGCAACACGAACTCTCAATGTCGAGCGCTTTACGCCTTAAATACGCCTTGAATAATGGTCATTTTCTCTATTTCTTCCGCAATTCCAACACGAAATTCTAAAGACCAGTTACCGACTGACGAAGAAAGATCTCGATTGAAAAAACTGCTCCGCAGGGCTCGAACGAACATTTCTGCGGATTTCCTCCCGTAGCGTGTTAGCCGTCGTCTGCTATGGCAGGCCCACCACCGGCGGCGCCACCGTCGAGGCCGCGCCGAGCGGAGGAGGAGGGAAGCGAATGGTGCTACTTTGGGAGATTGAGGGGCTATAGGCGTAACCATGCTGATGATGATGATGAATTCGCAATAAGAGAACTTTACACACAAGCAGGCAGGAACTGGCTGCAACTGAATAAACTTGCTTGAAGCATGTACACTTCTGCGTATATGGTGCCTTGCACTGCCATAAGAGCTTGGCACAGAGTCCATCACATTTTCTTTTTTAGAGCTTGAAAATATTTTTGTGCAGAGAACTTTCTTTTTTTTTTGTAAAACTTTACGAAATATTTTTCAAATCGTAGAACCAAGCATAAACCTTACCTTACAGAAAATTTGGGAGAGCTGCGAGGCACGTAAGCAGTGCAAATTGAGATGTAACAGAGGGCCCACTGTATTTACCAGATTCTAACATGCACCCTACGGCCTACTGCACACAAATTTCTTGCGAGTTAAATGTAAGACAAATAAAAGTGCAGCTGAATGTAATGAGCATCCAGCTTATAAAAGAAAAATACAGCATGCCCCTTAAGTTTGCATTAACAAAACGAGATTTACCAGGGTGTCTACCAAACTGACATTTCAAAAGTCCCTGGTTTTCCAGGTTTTCCCTGAGTGTCCTTGCAAAATTTCCCAAGAGAAACAGAACCTCGTTTTATGTCCCAATGCTGTCACTCTCTAGTAAGCATGTTAAAAAATTAAAAAAGGAAGCAACTTAATTCAGTTTGAATAGTAAGGCGAAGTGTCGATTTTATTAAAAACGAAAAGAGAGGGGTGTTGCGCCCGATGGTCCTTCGGGACAAGGATGCTTCACCGCTAAACTGACAGCTTTGAAATGCTGTTGTGACCTCGCCTCTGCAGGCAATTACAGTCAAACCTCGACATCACGAACCTCAATTTAACGAAATTCTCGAACTAACGCACTTTTTTATTTTTCCCAATCTCCGCCCCATTGAAAACCAAGTAATTTTTTTTCGCGATTTAACGAGGTCACTTTATACAGTACTTGCGATTTAACGAAGTCCTCGCGCATCGCACGCACGTACCAGGAGCCTCCTTGACAGGCAGACGAAAACTTTAGCCGGGCATACAGTGATTTGCATGCGCCCTTTAATGCTCAAATTTTCCAGGCGCGCCTCAATACGTGGATCAGAACGTGCTGCAGCAGACGCGTTTCTGTAGAGCTAGCCAGAGTGCTTCAGAAGTTCTGGAACGCGTCACGCTATGACGTCACCGGCCTGTTGGAACGGGAAAGCGCCAACCGGAAGTAAGTTTACGAACAGCGGTCGTTGGGCACGTTTTATCAGTTGGTTACTGTGTTTACACGATTGCAAGTCGGCCACTTCTTTTTAAATTTGGAAGTCTGAAGTTGGGGCGTCGACTTACAATCGAAACCAAAACATGGCCCCGCCCAAAAAGCAAGACCAACGGGAGCTACCAACGTAGTTAAAATTTTATGTTTGCTCTATGGCCCTACCCGTATCTTTTCGCTATCCCACATGTTTGTTCGCTTTTCGAAAGTGTTTTCCAACATTTTTGAGGGTTTTGCAGTGCATGCAACATTCATGGGGGGTGTCGATAGTTGATGGAAGCACCACCGTTCCCATTTGTGGTGGCACCCTTAGAACGGCGGTGCTTGCGGGGAGTATCGGTAGTTCATGGAAGTGCAGACACCGCTCACGTATGGCTAGCCACCATAGCTCGCGGATGTGTGATCGGTCCCTGCCAGAGAAGTGCGACATGGTCATGAAACAAGCCCGGACCTTCGCCTTAATTTTAAGGCCCTGCTCCGCCGTGAGTGCAATGACGGTGACGAAAGTATGGCGTACACAACAGATGTCGTTGACTCGTGGCAGCTGCTCTGCAATCAGTGAGGTGCTCCAAGTGACGTGACACTCGAGGACTTTGTCTTCAGCAATGCTCGCGCTGTGACAACTGAAGAGCTGGACGATGACGCAATAATCCAGAGCGTCACAGATACAGAAATGCAGGAGGACGACGACTCGGACGAAGAACTCCAGGCGGCAAGCAACATAGCTACACCGAAGCAAGTCATGGATGCGCCGGATCTCTTACGCACGTATGCGGGCGCCACTCGCAAGAAGCCTGTCAACCTACGAGCGTCTTATAACCGCGACGCTTATTAAAAAGCGGCAGATGAAGCTGACGGAGTTCTTCGCTTCCACCTGAGTTGCATAGAATTGCTCTGCGGGAAGTTAAATTAAATATTCCAGCGTTCATGAATCACCGTCGTCATTGCTTTACTGAGCGTGGTATCATCTGACGGCTGCGAGCGTTAAGCCATTTCTCTATGGTTAAGCACTCTCAACGGTAAGTGGTGGCCTCGTGGATCCACCAAGTTAATACTACTTCCAATTTTCTTCGAAAGAATAATCAAGTTGATAGCTGTGGTATGTGCATGATTTTTTTTTCTTGACGCCACGGCTTGCCATGTCTTTGTGAAAGGAATTTTTTTATTTTTTTAGTGATAAATCATGATAGCACTCATGGCCACATCTAGTGGCAGCTATGAGCACTAGGCGCGGCGTTTGCTGCAGACCTGCTCTTCACCGTACGCATAATGGAGAAAAATGCGTTCGTACCCACTGGCTATCGGGCATCACGCTATCGGTTGTGTTATTAGTTCCAGGGTTTATTGGTTATCTTTGTTATTTTGCTATCTACAAGGTGCCATACGCCAGGAGTGTTCCAAGAACCGGCATCTTTATTTGAACTGCTGAAACATGCGAACATCGACTTAACGAAACTCGCGATTTAACGAAAATTTTGGCTGCAAATTGTACTTCATTATATCGAGGTTCGACTGTAGCACATGGTTCAAGCATGTGGAATGACCACGTGAGATCTTACTTCAGCATTGGGCAGTGTTTCTTTCTTCTTGAAAGGAGAGGATGAAAACATTTTCTTTTGTTCTATCCTCTATGACCCACTCACTCGTTTTACAGAAATTTCATCCTCAGAAATAGCTGTTGGGTCGTTTTTACATGATCCCCTTTGGATATTACTGCTTTACAGGTAAGAAAGGCAATGCAGATGCACAAAGCTTATACGTATCATGCTGGTTTACCAACCGCAGTGATCGCCGTGTTGAGCAATGCCATCGGCCTCACACAGGAGGCAAACGTAGATATACGGCATAGTGATTTTAAGCTTATTAGAGTTGAAATGTGTGAGAGCTATACCAGTAGTTTACGGTAATATTTAGCACCGATTGGCACTTGAGGGGTCGCATTGGGTTGTGCTCTTATGTATTATATGCGATGGAAATAAACAGCACATCTAATTCTCACGCCAAGCGATCAGATAGTGAAAATATTTTTCAATTTCCGCTGGATATTTCCATACACCACAGCTCTTTTGTCAAGCAAAAGCTGGTACAATCAAAATACCGTGTTTCTTCAAATCCAGGCTGATATTATTTTCCAAATAATCATATACAGAACTCTAGGGTCGGCATAGATTCGAGGATTTTAAAGAAAGTGCCTGTTTGTAACTGAAAACGACAAATATGGTCGATAGCTAGTGTCATCCAGAAAAGTCAGTATCGCAGCTGCTACTAGCCGGGCCAGTAGCCAACTGAAGTGCATGAGCAATATCGTCACTTTGACCTGTGTCGCATCGGAGGTGGTTTTATGTTATCGGCGTGAGGCGTGGCATTATCGTAATGGCACACTATAGTGCGGCTTTCAAACGAAAAGTTGTGCTAGCTGCAGAGGCATAGTAAGGCAGACAGGACTTCAGCATCGATGAGAAAAACATCTGTTGTTGGAAGGGGCAACAGGAGATGCTTTTGTGTGTGCCGCAATGAGGAGATGACAGCGATAAAGAAGATAAGCACGCAACAGAGAGGAGCTGTTCACCAAGATCGCGCTGTGTTTCGACGCAAGCGATGCCACACTGTCTGCGCATGCATGGGCTACACATGCATGGACGTGCGGATGCGAGCTTCCGCACGTCCGCAAGCGTATGTGTGGTCTGGGCTATAGGGACAAGGCTAACGGTGATGACAAGGTTGAATGAGCTCAGCATGCTCACATTAAATAAATGCTCTTATTTTGTGAACGCTGTCCTCACTTTTTTTGTTCGGCCTACATTCAAGGCAAGTCTTTAAAAATTTTTCTGGCTTTGGACATTCGGGGATCGGCTTAGAATCGGGGCCGGCCTAGATTAGAGTAAATATGGTACTTTGTGTCAAAAAAGACTTAGTTTACGAGAAAATTGGCTCTGAAGGGTCTGCACACCTTTAGCGCAACTCAAATCACCCAGCCCCAAGCGGGGGGAGTGGTGACGTTGCATACACCATCGCCGCCCCACAGATGGTGCTACGGTTTCCTGCACAAAATGAAAACACACGGCTGAGCAGAAACCGAGCCAAGACAAAACGTTGTGTTCGCCACTGGAGCTCTTTTGGTCCAGTGACCTGGACTGCTCGGGAATTCCACGACATCACATGGACGTGGCATTCTCTGCTACCTGCAGTTTGAGCGAGTTTCGCAAGCCAGGAAAACCAGCACAGAACTATGCTACAACGAAACTACTGAAATGTGAAAGAGCGGGTGGTATGTAGTGATGAAAATGAAACGTTTCAACTGGCTACGTCGTTGTCAAGGGAAATGTCAATGAGTTCTTTTTGCTAAAAATCAAATAGAACTGAAGAAGTAGCATTTTCTTTCGTCTTATAATGCAATACAATGATCTTTTTTATTATGAGTGGCTGAGCACTAGTGACCATATTATAATGAGGAGTGCCTTCATCACTGGGCTAATTCTTGGATGTCCCAGGGCAGCCTCTAATCGTGTCGTGCATTTACTTCAATTTCGTTGATTACTAAACCTTTGTGTGAGATAATATTGGCACCTTAAATGTTCTCAAGCACAAATCGATCACTTTAGCTTTACTTAATATTTGTCTTTAGTGTCCGTTTGTAAGTCCCGTCAGGCCACCTCAGCCGTTGTGCTCTTCCCCTGCAGGAATATGACATTCATGTTGTATACCGCTCCCGTCACAAGCATTCCCACGCTAACATGCTCTCCCACTCACCGATGACACCTCACGTGGCTTCTCTCTCTACAACCTCAGCCCCGTCACTACATACTGCCACTGATATGCCCACCGAGCAACGCAATGACCCATCGTTTGCCCTGCTGCTCGACTACCTTGCTGCTCCATGAGTTGTTCCTTCAACGCGGATGCTACACCACCAAGCAGCCCACTTTGCCGTACAAGACAACACCCCCTACCACCGCAAATATGTGGCCGACAGTCGGAAATGACTTCTGGCTGTCCCTCGCCGCATGCGCTCCAACATCTGCGCGTGCTTCCATGCAGACCCTCAAAGTGACCACGCCAGCATCCTAAAAACCTTCGCAAGGCTGTTTCAGTGATATTACTGCCGTGGAATGTACTGGTATGTCCAGCAGCACATTTGATCTTGCACCGCCTGTCAACAAAGCAGGACCTCTCTACAGCGCCCTCCTGGTGCACTACTGCCGCTGCCGCGTCCTACTCGACCGTTCGACCACGTCAGCATCTACTTCTATGGCATGATTCCATTAGGCCCATGTGGACATGGGACTGTTCACATCGACCACCTGACGCGTTATGCCGAGACCACAGCCCTTCACACAGTGACCGTGCGCGATGTAGCAATGTTCTTTCTTCGTAACTTCATCCTTCACCATGGTGCTCCTCGAAAATAGGGGTCGTGTCTTCTTGTCAGAAGCAATACAATCCCTCCTGCACGAGTGCAACATCATTCACTGAAAATCAACTGCATACCACCAACAAATAAATGGTGTCGTGGAGCAGTTCAACCGAACACTCGGCGACATGTCGAGGATGTGCATCTCATCCGACCATACCAATTCGGACGCCAAACTCCCGTTTGTTACATTCGTACCTAACACCATGACGCAAGTGACCACCGGTTTTCCGCCTTTTTTTTTTCTCTTGTATAGACACCAGCGTTCGGGTCTACTGGATAGTATCCTACCCTACCAACCCGACACATCGGAGTGCACTGCAGTTTCAGAAGTCGCACAATACAGTGAAGATTGCTGCCAGCTGGCTCGTTCACTGACCAGCAAGGGGCATCAGAAGACACGATGTGACAGTCATCAGGCCTCACCCACTGTCCCTGCCGGTTCCCTTGTTTGGCTTTGGATACCGTCTCACACCCCTGACCTTTCTTCCAAACTACTCACACGGTACCACTATCTGTACCTTACGATCGATGCCACCTCACCTGTGAACTATATCGTTGAGCCTGTCACACTATCACCGGAGTGGCAAGAGAGCGCACATTAGCCATCTAAAGCCATATTATGGCCCCTTCATCTTGTCCGCTCCTTGAATCGCCAGCCTGGCTCCGTATCACACCAGGGGCCAACATAATGAAGTAGATGAGCCTTGTGTTTTTTGTGGCGGCTCGATAATGGCGATGACCCATGAGTGATTGTGAAAGAGATCGTGCAATTCGCTGCTGCTAGGCTTACTGTCACCTATGGAATTAAATCTCATTGCAGGAGGAAGGAAAAAGCCAAAATTCGTGATTGGGTAAGTTTGACCACTTAGAAAACAGTGCACCTAAAGTTTCGGTTTCAACAAAAGTATGTGTTGGCCTGTTGTGCAGAAAAGTAAGGCACATTTTATTCAAGCAGGTACGTGTTGACGCAGCATTTCTTTCATGCCATAGTTTGGCGCATCACTTCCACCCCTGCATCACATACAAATCCTACAATATGTCAGTCTACAGTCTTTCACATCACACTCGAACTTTTACAATACAGTGCTGCACTGCTCTTCAGTTGGCTCAACATATATTTTTTCAGCAACAGACACTCAAAGAAAACAAGAACAGAAAATACAGATTCAAAGTACACAAACAGTGATCCTTGAAGTACACAAAAAAGGAGGTGGTTTGTTCAGATCTGACATATTACAGAACTGGCATCTTATGTATCAAAAACTTTGACAGAATGCTTGCTTTACACATTATAATATATAGTGCATCTTTTGATGCTGTGTGCTTAATGCATAACAGCTGTCAGTGACCCTCAATATTTCAAAGACCCATCGCAAGATCTCCTCATCTCAAATGAGACAAAGTGAATTTGGTGTGCCAGCTGATCCTCCAAATACGATAGTCATTGGCCACTAAAGGTGTATGTGTGACAGGGGCATTAAAGAATTTTAATTATGGTATTGTGGTAATTATGGTGAGCCAAAATCCTGACATTTGATTATGAGGCACGCTGTAGTGGGGGGCTCCGGCATAATCTGGACCACCTGGGGTTCTTTAACGTTCACCTAAATCTAGCTACCCGGGTGTTTTCGTATTTTGCCCCCATCAAAATGTGGCCACTGTGACCGGGATACTAGTACAGGTATTAAAGAGAGAGGAATACTGCACTGTGCTACTAAGTTGGATTCGAGCAATATCAAGAAGGCCACTCTGGCTGCAAGAGGATGCTAGGCAAGTCAAAAGATATGCACGACAGAAAGATGTGTGACAATGCTATCTAAAAGTGCCTGTACTAGCCTTTTATTAACACTTTCTTGTCTGCACCTATACCGATCGATAGCCCATTATCGATGGTTTCAACTTCAAATTTTGCTGCACTGCAGCTAGCATCATCCAACACATGAAAGAGGAACTACCGTAAAAACCGGAATATAGGTCGAACTTTTTTTTAAAAAAACCATCGCGAAAAGTCGACCCTCGACTTATATACCGGACATTGGCGGAAAAACTACGGAAGTCTTGCAACAATGAGCGGAGGAAGTAAACAGCCGCCATCCCCATCAGCAGCAGTGCGGCGTCTATGGCGGCGTGGCGACGTTGTGGCACCGGCATTTTGCGTTTCCACTGTCGCAAAGTTATATTAATTAAAGGCTGCATTTTCATTTTGTTTCAAAATGAGCGGAAGCCGACGTCAATTCACCGTCCCCTTCAAGAAAAAGGCGATTAGTACGCGGAAGCCCACCGCAACCTGGCGGCACAGCGCGAACTTGAAGTATCCGAAAAGAGCATTCGGTAGTGGCGGAGGCAAAAGCAACGTATTACAACTTGCAGCAACCTAAAGAAAACGTCATTTCGTGCCGGATCGCAGCGGACTGCAGAACTGGAAGGCAAGGTTGCGGAGTCCACCCGAGAGCTGCGTGTAAGATCGCTGCCTGTGACGGGCAGCGCCTATGGACTGGGCAGCGAGAAGCACTCGTCATCCGACTCTGATCAAAGGCGTTGCTCTGATTCGGAGTAGCGCTTGCGCACTTCGTGCCCTTCTGTGTACTGTACACCCTGCCAATTTTTAACAGTATCGCGCGACCATCGACCCGCGTGTTTGTCAGCACCTTGTCATCACGGCACGGAGCGGCGAAATAGCGAAAGTAAGGGCACGTGTACACTTGCGCGTATCTCGTTTGTTTCGCTGCTCAGCGCCGTTAATAAGGTGCTGACAAGCACACGGGTCGATGGTCACGCGATACCGCTAAAAACTTGGCCAGGTGCACATGCGAGCAGCATTTAAATAAATGCTGTCACCATTGTGCAACCCCCTGAGTCGCATTTGTTTCACGGTAAGGGTGCCATGTTTTTCGGTACTTTTGCCATTGAAAAATATATTTTTTTTTCATTTTGAGAATTCGTTAGTTGGGGGATCGACCTATATTCCGGTCCGGCCTATAGTCCGGTTTTTATGGTACTTGTGTACTACTTTCGCTTTCGTGTTTCTTTTTTTCACTATGAGGGCATTTTCAAAGCACCTTTTAGTCAGGTATGACGAGTGTTCGCAGCTTCCAACATAGCGTCGATATCGCACGCATATGCTCTTCAATAACAGCGAATTTTGACAGATTCCAATGAGTCTACGTCAGAATTATTAGATGGTGGTAGCAGCAAAGACTAGCAAGACGATTTTGATTACTGAACTTAAAGGGACACAAAGGCAAATACTATGTCGACATGGACTGTTTAAATACCACTCCAGAAACCTCGCAACGCTTGTTTTGTGCCAAGAAAAGGCAAAGCTTATGATAAAATTGTATCTGAAGGGTCCGAATACATTTTTCGAAATTTGAATGTCCCGCCATCAAACCGAGGGAGTGGTGACGTTGCATACGCCGTCACCGCCCTTTGCTGCCGTCGGTGAGTAAAACGGCACCTGACAGACGGCAGCACCGAGCCAAGACAGAGCGGCGGATTCACCGCTGCAGCTTCTTTTTGGTCAAGTGCCATAGACTGTTCGGGCATCTAGCGACCATGGAAGTTGAATTCTCTGCTACTTGCAGTATGTACGAGTTTTGCGAGCCAGCAAAACAAGTGCAGCACTACGCGATCGGGAAAGTACTGACTCGCGAAAGCGTGGGCGGCACAGTCTAGCGAAAACGAAACCTTTCGGCCGCCTGCGTTGTTGTCAATGGTAATTTCAATGAGTTCTTTTTTCTAAACATGAAATGGAACTGAACAAGTAGCATTTTATTTTATCTTATAATACAATACAAGGTTGTTTTTTGCAACGAGTAGTTGAGTGTTAGTGACAGAATTTAATTGAGGAGTACTTTCGTCATCGGACAAGTGCTTGAATGTCCCGGGGGAGTCTCAAATCATGTCCTGCATTTACCTCAATTTCTTGATTATTAAGGCCCTGTTCGCAATGATATTGACACCTTAGAGATTCTCAAGCACTAATCTATCACTTTAGTTTGACTTAGTATTTCCCTTTAGTGTCCCTTTAAGCACGAATGGCGAAAGTGCATCAAACAGGCCCGGAACATCAACAGGCATCCGCCGGCAGGTTTCGTTTTCTACTCTGAACCAATTCGTCGCTGCCACACTCAGATCCAAAGATATCCGGTGTGTTCTAAAGGTCACAGTTCTTATCTGCTGGGTGTCAACATTGTTTGAGCAGGGCCACTCGCCAGTGGCAGCGCAAAGAGTGTAGTTTTGCAAAAGAAGGCGGCCAGGAATGGACCTCGGCATTGAGCAATTATTGAGCTCTACATTGCTGCACGGGCATGATAGCCACTAGGGCCAACATTTTTCTTTGTTTATAAAGGACTTCTACAGATAGAAAGCCTATATTTGCAATAATGTTGTATATAGCCTTTTTGTTAAAAATGCACATTTCGAAATTTTTCATGTTGTTTTGGTGCAAAGCAGCATCAATGTTCTAATGGCGTTTTCTCATTTTCGTAAGAAATTTTTTTATTAAATAATATTTTTTCAAAAAATTGTTACTTAATGGCTGCTTGTAAATAGTGCCTTTAGAAAGCACATTCCTTCTCCTACAAATTGATACCATACATTCCAATATCAAGCATTTGTTGTAGCAGTAAAGGAGTCGTTTACTAGAATCCCGAAATCCCCTCACGAGGTCAAGTCATTCGTAACTGACAAATACAAAGCCTACAGTCGAACACGGATATATCGAACTCGAAGGGGATCACAAATTAATTCGATATATTAAAAATTCGATATAAAAAAAAGCAGGCCCAAAGACTACCTGTGGCGGACGATGACCTACCGATCGGCGCATTCAAGAATGACAACAATTTCCGCACACACGACGCAACTTAATGCTTTATTCGGGTGGAAAAAAATCGCCTATGTTGGTCTGCTTCTTCGCCTTGCAAATGAAATTAAAGAAGCCAACCTCGATCTTATCGAGGCTGTTCAGGTGCGAAAGCCCAGTTCCTTCCATGTAGCCGCAACAACGGCAAATCAAGCTGAACGCGGCCGCCATTTCAGCGGCGGAGTACGAGCGTGTAGCCGCCCCCTCGACCGGATGATCTTCGTCGCCACTCGAGCTGTCGGCCTGGGTCCCTGCGACTGCAGCTACAATGTCCTCGTCGGCGAGGCTCGCAACAGCCTGAACATTGCTGTCAACGTTCACAAAACCGTCAGCAGACACTTCGGCTGGAACGGCAGCCGGCAAAAGGGACGACAACTCGCGAAAGGCGTCGTCCATGCACTCGTTGTCGCCGTCGCCGTCTTCGCAGGTTTCGGGAAGTTTGGCCATCACGAGGCCTGCCTTCCGGAAGCAGTTCGCCACGGTATCCTGCTTCACGTCTCTCCTGGTGCCCGTCATCATTTGAATGGCCCCCAGCAGGTCAACCTTAAGCTCGGTGCCCATGCGGAGGTTCACCCAAAGCCTATCAATGAGTCGCCTCCTGTAGCCGACTTTGAACGACTTAATGATGCCCTGGTCGAGCAGCTGCAACTTCGCTGTCGTGTTCGCCGGCAGAAACTTGAGCGCGATGTTTTCGAGCTCGCAGGTGGTGTGATGGGCCGAGCAGTTATCGACGAGAAGGCAAGCGTGACGCCCCGACTTGCCCAGTTCGGCGTCCCACGCTTGCAGCCATTCTTTAAACAGCTGACGCGTCATCCACGCCTTCTTGTTGAAGGCGTAGTGAACGGGGAGCTGCTTACAGTTTTTGAAGCAGCGCGGTGCCCTTGCTTTGCCGATCACAAAGGGCTGGAGCCTTTGAGAGCCATCCATGTTTGCAGCGAGCAGAACGCTCACGCGGACTTTGCTCATCTTGCCCCCGTGACACGTGCCGCCCCGGACGTCGAGCGTCTTGCTGGGCAGCATCTGCCAAAACAACCCAGTCTCGTCGGCATTGAAGATTTCCGCGGGTGAAAACTTCGCGCAAATTCCCGGCCATTCCTTCGAAATCCACTGCTGGATATCCTTGCTGATGACGGCTCCGCTTTCCCCAGAAATGGTTTTGCCAACTATCTTATGGCGGTTCTTAAACCTCTGCAGCCACCCTGTGTTGTCGGTGAAGTTGTCATCACCGAGTGCAGCGGCAAACCATTTAGCTTTAGCCATTAGCACTGGGCCATCAACCGGAATGTTCTTAGCCCGCACCTCTAAAAACCACACATAGAGGGCCTTTTCAACTTTCTCGTGGGCAGGAGCGCACACACGACAAGCTCCCGACGTTCGTTGCTCCGTGGCTTTCGACTTTATGTCCGCCTTGTTTTTTAACAAGGTGCTTAGAGTGCTCCGAGGAATCCCGAAGTCGTCTGCTCCGCCACCGTCGCACTTTTCTCACCCGCCTCAACACGCTGAATGGCTTTCAGCTTTGTCGCAAAGTCCAGGTTCTTGCGCTTCTTGACGCTGCTTGTGCTTGCTGCGGCCATTGCTTCCGCGTCAGCTCACCACGATCCAGTCACACGTGTCGTGAGATGCACGCAAAACAATAATGAACACGAAACACAAGAACGCGCACAAAAAAAAAAGAATTCACGTGCGCAGCCTCCGCCTACAAAGCGCTTGTGATGGCCACCTCCGAGGGCGACAGCGACGTACGAAAGGCACAAGCTGTGGTTGGCTGAGCAAAACTCGTGAAAAAGCAACAAGGAAAAAAAGGCAAGAGAAGGAGGCCGCCGGCGCCTTCGTTCCTCGCTACGCGGGGGAAGGATGAGAGATATTCGGAAAGAGAGAAAAAAATGCAGTTCTGCAAGTCGGAGAGTGTGCGCAGCGGGAGTACAGTCCGAGCCTCCCTCCCTCTCGCCCTCACATTTTCCGAGCCTTTCGGGGGAGGCGCGGAGCTCGCGGGTGCAGCGAGTGCCGACATCGCGCGGTGTTCTATATATCCAATGGCGGGTAAAAATATTGTTCGATATAAACGTACGAATTTCCATTCTTTAACACAGAATTTTCAAGGGGATAATTTATGAGTTCGATACAGACAATAATTCGATATATGTGGGTTCGATATATCCGTGTTTGACTGTATAAATAATGCACCCTAATGGTGGTGCCGCAGAAAGGGCTCAAATTTCAAAAGTAACGCTGTTTGCCCTCCTCACGGGTGTCTGGCTCCCAGCCGTATCGCACGAGGTGCCTTCGTACATGGCAGCGCTATGACGCCACTCATAGTGACACGTCACTTGGAGAATTATTCAAGGCAACATCCGTTATTTGTTTAATCTGTTGCTTCAACAGATGAAACAAAGTTTAGAGTATAATAAAACCTACAAAATGAATGTCTGCGTGCCTTTGTTTTACTTTGTAGCATAGCATGAGAGATGTATTTTTGTTTTGTCTGCTTGTTCTTATGTTGAGAAGTCGTGCACACAGAGAATGAAACTATGTCATTTTCTAATGTGTTCCAGTGTGCTATCATGGTCTGTGATCCACTTGTGTCTGCCTGAGGGTTAGTGTAGCACTGACTTATACTGCTAGTCAAGTGTTCTTGAGCCCAGCGCACAGCAAAATCGCGCACTGCATGAAACAAGACAAATGCAACAGCTCGTGTGCGACGCCATCGGCAGAAGTGCGCCATGTAGCAAGAAAGGGAAAGAAAAAAAGAAGACGGGGCCCATGACGCATGCATCACGAAATCCTCCAGCTCTGGTATGGGAGAATCCAGGGAAGGAATTTCTCTTGGAAAAGCTAGACAGAGGCAAGTGGAGATTGTATATGTTGGTGGTGACGCTCGCCTCACTAAATATTTCTATCTCGGTTATTAATGAACCCATTAAAATTCTTGCAGTAGAACGTTCCCTAGAGGGCACGTAACAACTTCCAGCGTATAACCAAAATTTGCTATGTGGCCTGGTGAGGGTCCCTTTAATGTCAGACTGTCTGCTCGTGTGACTGGCTTTTAAGCCAAGGATTACACCGCATACTAAAAGAACGAAAGACCAAGCCAGGCAAACTTGGTGGACTGCCCTCAGTAAAAGAAAAACACATGTACCAGTGCCAAGATTTCATCGCGCGGTACCAAGTCTGAGGGTACACGTTTCCTTTGGCAAGGACTTACCTGCGAGCTTGGTGGAAAGGACGTGGTCGTACTCCTCCCGTATCTGGCTCTCTCGCTCCTTCATCATCCGCTCACAAATGAGCCCTACCTGGCGAAAGGTGAACAAAGGCTGGTCTCGACGGACGGGAGACAAGAGGCCGCTTGTGGGCTGGGATTCAGGGTCAGACCCCTGGAAGCAGAGCTGCTTGCGCCGTTGCAGCCGTCGCATCTCCTCGCGAATGTTGGCTGCTATCTCCTCTGCAGCGGGCAGAAAAATAGGGAAGGCAGTGAAGCTGGGCAGGAAGCGACAACCAGCGTCTACTAAGAACACTTTCTGTGATGTCTACCGTCAGTTGCTCGAGTGAGGAAAGTTACAAATAAGCAATTAAGCGAGTCATTTCACATCATTCACTGCCACGGTTAACGTGTACAGTATGCTGCGCATGCAGTACAATCTTCACAGAGTAACCGCGCAGCGGGAAACCGCTGGCTACTAAGACTCCGAACATCAACGCGCAATGAATACAGCCAACGGCAGATTGTTCTAAACCCTAAGGGTTTCTCAGGTACTAAATGGCGGCACGTTGTAGCTGAAAGTCGCAGCGCACCGTTTTGAACCAGCAAACTTTGCGACATATTTCCTGCTAGGACTCGTTTCAATGAACTTTTCTGCAACGTTCTAGAATGCTCTTCGGCGCTGCGTTGTAAATCCTCTTCAAGGTCCACCGGCAACTTCATCTAGTTAAAAGCAGATGCTCGCCGCTTTTGTTATTGCTGCTGCTCATCCTAGGAACAAATGCACACAGAACAGCCCATATTGTATGTATCAGTTTACTGCCAAAGTTCAAACAATGCCACTTGTTTGTTCATGTGCGAGGAACAGTATTAACACACATAAAAATTTCTATATTTAATGAATCAGAAATCGATGAAGATGTGCGGCAGATGAGCGCACGATAACTGAAAGCACGCACATATGATTTCCCGAACTGCATATCGCTAAATTAAAGGGACTGTACCTGAAGTCAACTTCGGTGGCACCTCTCCAAACGGCGAGGGATTGATTTGGTGCGCCCTTGTTGGAGGCGCTGGTGGGGAGACTGACAGAGGCATACATCTCCGTCTTTTCGGCGATCTGCCGTTCGGACTGTGCAGGGGATCCCAGTCGTGTGTTCGCTTTAAAGTCGCACAAGCCATCCCTAGTTAGTAAGCCTAACTTCAGCGGACTCCTTTCTATGCCTGCGTGCTTGTGATGGGACTTCTGGACTGAAAAGAAGAAATCACAGTGGCAGACGCTATTGATGATAGCGACGATTATTCAACAACATTCAATAATACGCGCTAGGACAACTGCAAGATAGCAATCTAAACACGCTACTTACCCGTTCAAGCCGCCTCTAACTACCAAGATGGCCACCTTACCATACAACAGCCGTTGCTTTTTAGTTTTTTGTCTGCTGCGATTGGCTACGTTTTACGGAATCTAAGACCTAGCGAAGCAAAGAACAGTGTGCATTTTTTTTGTGTGTGTGTGCGTTTGCTTAGAATAGTGAAACACAGTCAATCACAACAAACAAAAGGAAAAAAAAGATGCTTTAAAAAAAAAATTGAAAGAAAGGGTGCGGTGCCGGCAGAGTGTGCCTATGAGCCTATGCGTGTATGTGTGAAGTCACCAGTGCTCGTGAAAACAGCAAGGTAAATATACCTGGTAGCGAAGCTTCCATAGGATCGCATACGTTCAAAACATGGCGGTCCATCGCCGGTTCATGCAACGTTGGGTTCATGGGGCTTAGCGCCATCTGTATGTGGTGGGAACACTTCCGGCGGAAAAAAAAATAACGTGACGCCATGTCCGTTAAAAGCAGAAGTGACGTCATGTTGTTTTCGAAGGCGCGAAATTTGTTTTGTTGTTCTTCCTTTGGAGCTATATATTCAAATGCCCCGCCATTCAGCTTGATGGGTGTTTCGAGCTTTCAGAGCAGAAAGTGATGCAGGAAAAGGCCAGCCGTACGGTTGTCGAAATCGCATCCCTGCACAGAACATACTTTCTTTGGAGGCCGACGAAAGCTTTAGGTGTAGAGTGCTAGCCCGTCGGCCAGCGCAGTCGCAGGAAAACAACTACACAATTATCTGGCGGTCGTAACTCACTACTTTTGACTGAACAGATTAAGAAGCAATGATAGTGCCCGCGTCACCAAATTCAGACAAACTTCGACAAGCAAGAAAGCACAAATTTTGAGGGGGGCGTATTTCACCAGGTGATACGAGTGTGCTTTTCTGCCCATTTCAAGACGTGTATTGCACAGCGAGTGATAGTGGCGTCAACGCCCCCTGTAGCGATGGGCGCTGACAAGAAATGCATTTATTAATAATAATAAAATTAAACGTATTTCCTTAACTCATCACGAATATATAAAACTGACTAGGAATTTTATTTTTGTTGAATGAATCTAACTGTGTCTCGTTTGAATTAAAAAAACGCATTTTTCTTTCCCAATGTTTGTTCCCTCCAAACATAGTCGCGCTTCAATCGCTGCTCCCATAACCCCCCATGCTGATGTCGGTGACAATCTGTACTGAACCGCTTTTCGCCCGAAGCTTCGCGACCTATTTGAATCGACCTTGAAAACAGTGCCTCCAATGGAAAATGAAACCAATGGAAAAAGTTTCCGCACGGAACAAAACCGCAGAAAGGTGGTTTTAAAACATGCCCTATTAAAGCGAAGATTCCCAGCCTCAATATCAACAACAAGCAGACGTCGATATCAACAGCAAGCGTGCGCGATCATGCGAACAGCCCCTGCACATTGCCTGTATCCGTGAGGAAACCAAATAATAATCGTCGCCCACTCATATAGAGGAGGCGCTAATTTTTAAAATAAATAAATAAATGAAGGAAAATGCGTGTTGTGCTATGCATATATATTTATAGAGTGCTATAACGGGTCCTGCCTGTTCGGAAAGGTAGTGACTACAGTGACGGGGCCCGGCACTTTAACATCTGCACTACAGTGACGGGGCCCGGTACTTTAACATCCACACTACGGTGACGGGGCCCGTCGCTTTAACAACAACACTACACCGACGGGGCCGTCAATAACGATGTTGGTATTGGGGCGAGGACGACTTACGGAGTCGCCATCTGTCGGAAGCGCCTCACATGCGTCGGCGTTAAACATACTACGCGGCAGCCCTCCTGAACAATTTTGCAAGTACTCTCGAAATGGCAGTATTTTACCTTTAAAATAATCATGTCGGATAAACAGAAAGCACAGAATGGTTTACAAACGCTATCTTTTTGCCTACTACGTACAGTAAGCTGGGACACTGCGAGCGGTCGCGCGATCGATTCCACCGAACCGGTTTGCGTGAAACGTAAGCAATCGCTGAGAAAACTATGTGAAAGATGTTCTTATAGTGGGATGGCTGTCTGTGTAACTAAATGTAGCATAACAGAATGAAGCAATGCAGCGATCGCACGGGTTCGCGGTGACCGACTTCGCGTCTGCATGCATGTCCTCGCGCAATGTTTCGCTTTCGCTCCGATCACGTTTTCGCACCGTGCCGTGAGCTTTATGCCGCAGCATATGACCATTTGACAGTACGCAAGCAACCATTGTTGTATGGACACTATCGGAGCTGTTCAAAAATAATTTTGTTATAGCTATGGTCTTCGACGCCTACAGCGACTTGTGATGTTCCGTCGCGATGATTCAGTCTTAATTTTTTTTTCTTTCCTCTAAAGTCTTGGAAGCTTCAATATCATTATTTCTCAAATTTTATCGAACTGCATGTTTATCAATCTTCTAAGCGAGCAATTACCCGCTGCTTCTTTTTCTCAATTCAGTAGAATATTCATTGTCTGGTGCTACACAAGCAGGAACATGTGCCGTGCCTTTTTTAATGTGTTTTTACCATTCCCCTTCCATTAGAGTGAACTTTCTTTCTTTATTATAATCATCATAGGTGTTACAGTGCATACGCAAAAGATTGTACGTTCGTGGACAAGTACCCATTGCGATCGTTCGATCCGTATATGTGTGCAATCGATGTATTCCGTTCAGTGGCGTAGCAACAGGGGGGGCCGGGGGGCCGCGGGCCCCGGGTGCACGGGGCCAGCAGTGGGGGTGTCATATACGTCTGAAGACACCCGAAAATTGTCGATATCCGCACCTTCCTCGACTACACCCGGTGGGAGGGGGGTGACAGAAGAGCGAAGGGCCCCGGGTGCCAGATGACCTAGCTACGCCACTGAGTCCGTTACTGCACGGAAGTTGCTGACATCGTGAAATTCACATGGTGTTGTGGACAGTACTGGAATAAAATACCGCGGTCCGTGAAGTGCTTGGCATCCCCATAGGCGCCAGCACCGAGAAGCTCATGCAGCTGGGGGTCCACAACACCTTCGACGAGGTTGGGTCACAGAAGTCCAGGTTGTCAGGCTCGCTTCCTCGCCTGTGGGGTGGCGGATCCTGGAGGCGCTGGACTTTAACCATACAGGGAAAGGCGGTGCGTGCTCGACGCGTGGTCGCGGGAGGCCGTCACGGTCTCGCCGTTCCCGCGCAACGTGCACCCGCAACGCAATGTAGGCACACGCCGGGCCCGAGCTGCCGCACTTCTCGGATCCGTCGCCGACGATCCACGATCGGTCGCGTTCGTCGACGTCGCCCAATACGGTTCGTCCGACCGGTTCGCGGCGGCCGTGGTGGATCACAGGGGCAACCTAACGCCGCGTCCGCGCGGGGCAGGTGTCCGGATTGCGGAGATCCATTCTGCACTTAGAACACATGCTCTGGCGGTGTCCCTCGTTACGGGACCACGGTCATCTCACCACGGAAGAAGAGTGGGAGGAGGCGGTCAGGCACGGCCTGCCCGTCCCAACATCGGAACGGCTCGCGGCGGCCCCCTCCCTCATAAGCGGGTTTCGGAGTCGCTCCTCAGGACCTTAATAAAGTTCACTGCCTGCCGTGAAGTGCTCGAAGTTGTTTGCATAGAATGTTTGAAAGAACTGCAGGGCAGAGGTTAAAGCGCCGAGCCCCGTCACTGTAGTGTATATGTTAAAGTACCGGGGCCCGTCACTGTAGTACAGATGTTAAAGTGCCGGGCCCCGTCACTGTAGTGCATATGTTAAAGTACCGGGCCCCGTCACTGTAGTACAGAGGTTAAAGTGCCGGGCCCCGTCACTGTAGTCACTACCATGTCACTACCGTTCGGAAAATTATTTTGCGCTCACCGCTGTACTGTTCTTGCTGAACTTCTGCGGAAAAATCGCATTTTGGAGTCTTTGTAGTTTAGAATAACTCGATCTTAGAACAGTTAATTGCCTCGTTTTTAAGAAAAAGTGCAAATTTTCCGGCGCTTATGGAGATGCGACCTGCTGCCGTGACGGCGGTAGCATAAACTTCTGTCGCCGCCTGCCGTCAGCTGCAAGAAGCAGCGTTTCAGGGTGATGATGATGATGAAGCAACATTTGCTGGGCCCGAAATAAATCGGTGGTGCACGCTGGCACCAGACGGGGTGGTTCCCTTGTTACGGGACCCATATGTTCCCAGCAGCTCCTGGCCCCTGGCCGTCAGTGCGAGCTGAATCGGTAGGGCGGGGCTGGATAACAAGGTCTCCCATCGCTCAAGGAGTTGGGGATTGGGGGTGTTGGTGGGGAGGGGAGGAGGGGGGGCCTTGAGTTCTGTGCACTCTGCCAAGACGTGCGGCAGGGTGCCCTTTTCTCTTCTGCAAAAAGGACAGAGCATATCGTATTCCGCAGGGTACATGCGGTTCATGAGTACGGGATGCGCAAGCGATCCCGCCTGCGCTCGACGCAAGATCGTCTGTTGTTGCCTGGTGAGTTTGGGGTGCGGTTCTGGCAGTCTGCACCTTTCCTCTCGGTACATCCGGGTAATGTCCCGAAAGCTGGTAACCGGGTGCGGTAGCTCTTCCGGCTCGTGCTCGGCCCGGATTGACATTTCTCGGGCATGGTAGTCGGCGATGGTGTTGCCTGCTACCTGCGAGTGAGCCGGGACCCACACGAGCTCTATGGCTCTTCCCGGAGGCTTGTGCATAGAGAAAGTTCTCTATGGCTTGTGCTTAACTAGAATGGCTCGGGCCGCGGAGGAGATTACCCCCCTGCGGAAGCTTCTGTAGGCTGTCTTTGAGTCGGTGACTACGGTGTCCACGCTCGGCTGTGCGAGTGCGAGGGCCACGGCCGCTTCTTCGGCAACTGCGGGGTCTGTTGTCTTCAGGGACGCGCTGACGATCAGCCTGTCTTTTGATGTAACCACCACCGCTGCACGGTCACTGTGTTTTCGGAGCGAGGCGTCCGCGTAGAGGGGTTCTCTTCCAGCTTCCGGGCTAGGGCGCTTTGGCTCGCGCGGTGCGCCTCTCGTCGTCCTTGCCCGGCGTCATGTTCCGGGGAAGAGGTTTTGTCTGAATGATCGTTTTCCAGTCTTCCGTAAAGGTCGTCTTTATGGGTACTGGCTCGATCTGCCATCCTATTTTGCGTAGGACGGCTCGTCCGTGCGACTGAGCCGGATTATCTGATTAGAGAGGTGGGCTTCGATGAGCTCCTCCACCGTGTTGTGGGCGCCCATGTCTAGCAGTTTTTGAGTGGACGAGTAAATGGGCATGTCCAGTGCTTGTTTCGTTGCCTTACGAAGCATCGTGTTTAGGGTGTCCCTAGGCCTTCGTCAGCTGGAGATACGGGGTGGAGTAGGTAAACCGCGACACGACGAACGCGTGTACCAGGCGCATGGCATCGTCCTCTTTAAGGCCTCGGTTTCTATTCAGAGACCTGGATTGGGAAGAAATGGGGATAAAAGTTAATGGAGAATACCTTAGTAACTTGCGATTCGCTGATGGTATTGCTTTGCATAGTAACTCAGGGGACCAAATGCAATGCATGCCCAATGACCTGGAGAGGCAAAGCAGAAGAGTGGGTCTAAAAATTAATCTGCAGAAAACTAATGTTTAACAGTCTCGGAAGAGAACAGCAATTTACAGTAGGCAGCGAGGCACTGGAAGTCGTAAGGGAATACATCTACTTAGGGCAGGTAGTGCTGCGGATCCGGATCATGAGACGGAAATAATCAGAAGAATAAGAATAGGCTGGGGTGCGTTTGGCAGGCATTCTCAGATCATGAATAGCAGGTTGCCATTATCCATCAAGAGAAAAGTGGTGTTCCCACTCTGACAGAAAAGAATTCAACTTGTCGGCTGATGCAGAGTTGGGACGCAGTGCTTCAGCTGGAAAGCGTGACGTCATGACTTGTATAACACCATGAATGATCCTGCAAGAGCAATGTTAATGTTCAATTTCAATCACACTTAGCTATTTAACTTATTTACGACACATAAATAATAAAGCGTTAGTCATGCGGTCGTGCACCAGTTCACTATAGCACACTGTATTAAGTGAGACTTGTTGTCAGGCAGGCTAGTCCCAGTTTGATCTAGGCTACGCAAGGTTAGGTTGACAAAATAAGGCATTTTCTTTGTACCTGGAGTAGTGGAGTTATCATTCTATGATATGCAATACTTACTCAAAAAAGTGCACTGTCGCTGTTATGCTGCCGCACAGAGGCTCCAACTTGGCTTTTTGCAGCTGAAGCCCATGAATTACTTTTTCACTGAAGAGCTGGAACGCCAAGGAGACTCTCATTTTCTCGAAATTGTAGGTTCGTATGGCTGGATGTGATGCCATGCATGGCCTGCAGGGTAACATTGCTTCCGTCCAGCTCCACAGCTTTTCGAATAGTTCGCATTGTCACCTGCAAGTAAGGCAAATCAGTAATTATTTACTGCCAGTTAGAATGACTGGAACAAAAATTACAGAAAACAGTTAAGCATGCCGCTTTGGCAAATACTTACTTGGCCCTTTGGTGTTTGGAAATCCAAGCACAACAGCCGGTTTCGAAGGCACTTTGAGGTGAGGGAAGTCTGACATGAACAAAAGTTGATGGTGCTCGTCTACAGGATGTGGTGCACTGCATTTAATGTGGTCCAAAGACGCCTTGATGCCCATTAATGTCCACATCCGTCGGTTAATTAATTCTAACTTGCTCCGTCTGATGTTACGAAGTCAACCTTCAGCCCTGCTTTTTCTGCCAAAATTATGGCTTCAATCATGATCTTCGTTAAGGTGCTGCCGCAAATGTTCCCTCTTGTTGCAAATGCTGCAAGAATTTGGGTCCATTTTCCAACAAACGCTACGAAAACCAGAACCATTCCGTGATCGCATGGTGTGTGTTTGTCCTCAGTCGATGTAAACTTGCCGAGATCCACGAAACCATCTATGCGGCTAGCCGTTGTCACAGAAAGATGCTGAGAGAGCTTCATCTCATCGACAATAATTCCACCGTGGCGTGCATATTCATCCATTGTGGCCGTCTTTTCACTGATGACTTTGAAGATCTTTGGGCAGAAACCAAACCATGTTCTGTAGGATTTCAAATATTTGCGTAGAGTTGTTTTACTCGGGCGTGACAGTACCTTTTCCTTCCTCAGGTGCTCATAAAGCCTGGCACTCTTCATTTTCATTATGAGGCACTCCAGGACCCATTCGTTAGAATACTGCATGCCTTTTGTGCTTTTTCTTGAAACAGATTTAAACACGTGAAGTGTTGCTTCACGCTGTTTTGGAGGGAGACTTTCTATTTTAGAGGCAAATTCTTTCTCATTGATGTCTTTGTTTTTAGCTGCCATTGCTTTCAGTTGGCCCTTTAATGCAGTGGCGCTGGTCTTCAAACGTTTTGTCTTCTGCCTTTGAAGTTTTAGACGCTGAGCAAGAGCTCCTTTCTTGGACACACGGGCTTTTAAGCTCGACTTTCGGGTCAGCAATAACTTTCGATGCGACTCTCACTCTGGGCAGAAAAGTCCTGTCGATGAAAAAAAAAACGCAACAGTTTAAATGCTGGAATAAAGAATACATACATACGAGACTAGTACATGAAAGTCTCTTAAAATTACTTACCAACGGACGGGACGTTTCCGGAGCACTTTATGCTGAAGACGCAGAGTCCGTTGCTGCATGTTGCTGCCTGAAGTTTCACTGTCAAGTTCGGTAACGAGGTATGCACTGAGCTCGACCCGCGAGGCGGCGACAGTGTCGCTGGGGCAGCCGCGCCATATTGACGGTCGGGGAGCACCGAAAAAAATGGCAGCGGTCTTTACTCGCGCAAACATCTGATCCCTATCTTTTGGCCCGCCGTTCGCCTTGTTTTCTTATCCAGTCGCTGATGTATAAGCAGGACGTTTCAGCTGTCTCGAGCGCAGTGCTGTTCTACGTCTACGAACAGGTCTACGTACAATGTTTACGTATCCGGACAGACTACGCTCCGGCGTGGCCGTGCGTCAACTGAGCTTCAGTGTCGCGGTGAACTGGGCTATGTTCGGATGCAGCAGTCACACAAGAAAGAAACTCGGTGATAGGAATATGTTGTCCAGATTGGGTTCCTCTCGACACGTGCTTATTTCTCTTCTTAACTACAGCCTTAATGTAAAAGAGCGCAGCAGCTATGTGCGAGCACGCCTCTGCCAGGCCTGCCTTGCAGGCGCACTGTGCCGCCAGCACCTCGCCGTTTTATTTTGCGAGAAGCCATGGTGCGAGTGGATTATCATCGAATGATTGTGATTGACAAACCTGGGAGGGCGAAAAAAGAAAGACTGTTTTGGCAAGACCAGAATAAGTGACGTAACATAAAAATTACGAAGGCTGTGTAAAATCAGTGATTAGTTCTCGGAGGCAGGGGGGGGGGTCATTTTTTTTTCATTGAAGCAAAGTTAACGCTATCCTTTGAAGACGCAAGTGGACAACGCGGTGTAAATTCTGTAATGAAGGCGATCATGTTACGCGAGCACTTTGACGCGCGGCTGCTGCACCCAGCCGCTCGCCAGATTATTGTGGCCTTCCATCGACTCGTAGGATTTCGATTGCTCGCGGGTCGCGAAGCTCGTTGCATTCGCAGTGTAATCCTTGATGTCTGCGACGTCCACGCGAGGCAGTAGTCCGACATCGCGCCGAAGCTGATGATCTTTGAGTTAAAGCTGGTCGACACAGTCGCACGAGCGCACTACGTTTTCATAACGCGATTTTTCTGGTTCACTCAACCCACGCACGTACATGCTTTGGCCCATCGTTCACCTAAGACGTACTACTCTATAGCCAAGTCAGAAAGGCACATTGAAAAGGTCGTTTCACTTGGCGACGCAGGCCTGCTCGCATAGGCAGCGCGAACTGGCGACCGCAGTTATGGCGGCCTCCGCAGATGCCGCTAGCGCTCCTAGCGGATAACGTCATGTGCATACCTCCTTGCAAACACAAGTTGCTTCGGCATCCTGCAGTACAGCTGCAGCGTCGCCAACAGAGGCAACTGTTCTTTCTGTGCACATCACTCCTTGGTAATAAATGTCAGCTTGAAAACCACAGCTCGCTCATGCGTAATCACAAGCCTTGCTTGCATTTTCAAAGAAGACGTCGCAAAAATTAACCCGAAACGTTCGTCCTCGAAGCGGCACCAGCTCGTCAAAGGAGAGCTAGAGTCCACGGAGCGCCTGAAACGAGAAAGGCGAGGATTCTGTAGCAGCCAGCTCTCCCGGCTCTTGATGTTCGTTGTCAGCGCTGTTCACGTCCTGACACGGCTTCTTGCATAGTGGTGGAATTGTTTGACAAGCAGATCTTTTCCTTTCAGTCCTCTGTTTAGGGGTTTTAACAGAGAGGTAGGCTGGACACCCAGGCAGCAGCGTCGGAATGGCACCGGGAGCTAACGACGGCTTGCCTCTGGGTATACGCACTTCAACGCCGTCGATTTCGTGAACGTAGTCGCGCAATATGAGGTGGGCTTCAAAATGGTGCTCACACACTGCTGATAGTTCCGTGAGGCTCTTGTCGTCCCTTCGCATGATCCGCTCCCACTTCCCTCGCAGCTCGTCGTCTCTTTGGTGCGGCAAACAACGATGCTTTAGGCGCGCCCGGGTAGCCGGTGCGGCAGCCTGGCGCAAAACAGTGGGAATCAGTTCTTCTTTTCGCCATGACTTCGTTAAATTCCCTGGCACTGATGCTACATAGTTCCTGCTCACTGCTATCCCTACTTAACAGCAAGATACGAACGCTAAAGTAAAATTAACTGCGTGACAGCGCGCGCGCGAAGCGAGCTAAATCACATACCGCGCGCGCCGGAGGCTAGGAAAAAGACACGTCCCCCTCTAACCACCATAGCAGAGCGTAGCGCTATGTCGTCTGCTACCAGGAGCTCGCACGATGCATGCAACAGGAACGCACTGCCAGCGCTTCTCAAGTAGCTAGCGCGACAAAGCCGTGAACTGGTTCTTAGGGACACCTTTACTAGCCGACTATATCAATTTTCCTTCTTTTTTCGCCCTTCGTCATCGGCTCAGACATGACTTGCTCGCCGCCGCGCTGCCGCTATCGCTGCGATCTGCCCCACGGCGCGTCGCGTGATAGAAGCAATGGAACTTAAATCGAACATTACGATACACGGGCCCTGCATTGCCTGCGCGAAGTCATATCGATCAGTGTGGTGCTGACGGTGCGCGCTGTGCCGTGAAATTGAGAAACAAAGTATGCCACTCCCGAGCTAGAGAAAGAAGGGCAGCCAAATAAGAGAGCTCCACAATACCTTCCCGTCCTGTCTGTATAATTTTACCAGGCGAACGAAAGAAGCGCTGAACCAGCCTAGGTTGAACCCTTCTGACTGCTGAACGGCGCGATCTGCGAGCTATTCACACTGGCGATAGCACTGGGAATTCGATCTCACCATGCAAATATCTCCTTGGCACTGACTTTGAAGCTGAGGTCACGGGAAAGCTGACCCAGCCCTTCAACCGGCCAACACAGTAATTGCGAGAGCAACTTTGTGGACAATGTCGGCAGCAGAGATCTAGGCAATTCCAACGAATGCTTCGCGTCCGACTGAGCTCTGGGAGCTGCAGGCCGGTCGCAATGAACCCCAGCGCGCAATATTCCTCCCTCTGCGTGGAATGGCCACTCGTACGCTTGCACCCGAGTCTCCTCCATTTGATAGCGTAGCCTGCAAAAGGTCTACTTAGAAAGCCAGCAAGGGCGGTGCAACTCATTATTCGTCACTTCTTCGAAAGCGTATCGTATTTCCAGCCGTGCTCGACACCGAAAGAGCAACGCCAAGCAGACGACGAAGGCAAGTAATAGCTTCCGAAGCAACCAACGCACGCGCGCGCGACGCCCGCGTGTCTTCGGGGGCGCACGACCGGCGCGCGCGGCCAGGGTCACAAGCCAACAGCGTCGCGCCTTGATCGGAGGCGTGCTAGTGCTTCATGCCGCCGCGGGGCGGCGCGCACGACTCGCTACCGATAGCTACCGAGCGTGCGCGCCGGTAGGAGCATACGACAGGAGCATACGACAACGTAGACCGCAGCATTTTGTGGGATATTCTGGAAGGGGAAGGCTTAGGTAACGATTGTATACAGCTTTTGAGAGAGATTTACCTTGAAAATACTGTTTGCGTTGAATGGGAAGGGATGAGGAGCGCGGAGAAAGTTCATATCAACAAGGGACTGAGGCAGGGGTGCCTTTAATCCCCGCTGCTGTTTATGATGTACATGGTGAGGATGGAGAGGGCGCTAGAAGGAAGTAATATCGGGTTTAATCTCTCATACAAACAGGCAGGTACAGTAATAGAGCAGCAACTCCCAGGTTTATTTTATGCGGACGACATTGTGTTGCTCGCAAACAAGCAAAGTGATTTGCAACGTCTGGCTAATATCTGTGGACAGGAAGGCAACAATTTAGGTTTGAAATTTAGTGTTAGAAAATCAGGTGTTATTGTATTCAATGAAAACAGTGAACAGACAGTGGAGATACAGGGCCAAGAAATACCTCGGGTAACAGAATATAAATACCTTGGTATATCCCATTGGACCACGAATATCCTCTGGACATCCCAATAAGATCCGAACGTCCAAGTCCCGGTCAGGATGTCCAGTGGATAACATTTGGACATTAATTTCGGGATGTCCTATTTAAGACATCCTTCAGACATCCACACGATTAAACTTCTGGGATCTAAACAAAATCCCAAAACTTCAATCCTATGGATGTCCGAAGGATGTGTTCAACGGGATGTCCCGTACCGGCCTTATGTGGGACCAACACACAGTCCAACACGTACTATGTGATCATATCGCGGCATATAAATCTCTACCACGGCTGCCTTCAGCGCACGCTCTTCCGAAAGGACATGTCAGCCAGCAATATGAAGCTGCTGCACTCGAATTCCAATGCAGACGATTAATGGAGAAGTAGAAATGAACGACCGAAACTGCACAAGCATATCGGGAGGAAACGTCTCAAAGCGGCAGGTAGAACGCCGGAACAGCTGCGCATTACCACCTACCGCAAAGCGTAACCCGCGTAACCGAATCGATCGTGTCCTATGCTCCCACGCTCTCCGAACATGTCGAGAAAGAGGAGTACGGCAAGCTCTGCAATGCCTGCAACCCCTGCCGTTGTACAGAGCAGTGACTGTCTTTACGCAGTCGAATCACCACTGTCTGTTGCATGCACACGCACGCTTTGCGCTGATTTGCGCGTAGCCGGTCACATGACTTAACGACGTGTTCTTGTTGGATCTCTTCGCCCTTCTTTGCAAGCTCGGAATGCCTGAAGGCTTGCAAAGGTTGCTGGGTTGGTGTGCTCCGCGCTCTCACACGCTCAGTTCGCGCGCTCTCTTTGAACGTGGTGGTTGTATCGTTGTGCCATGTGCTCATGAGTTCCCGGGTGAGCGTTGGTCAGCTCCAGGTGAACGTTTTTGTCATGCGCTTTGGAGCGGTAGTTCTGAACTTAGTGTCACACATTACTCCCCCCCTCTTCTTTGGCTTCTGGATTGGATTGGCGCGGCTCGCTACGTGCTTGCGCGCGCTTTTCCGAGCGCAGATTGGTGTGCGCCTGGTTTCTGCACTAGGCTGTTATGCGATCGCTTTTTCGAGCGCAGATTGCGGAAGTGCAGCGCCGCGGGCCTACCGTGTATGGAAGCGCACAGCAATGCCGGGAAACATTCATACAAAAGCAAAGGGTCAGAAAAGTGCGCTTTATTTTCCATTACTATGTCACACTGGGTAGCGCCGTGCGATCGCTTCTAATAAACGCAGAAACGAGTCCTTGCAGCGCATGTGCCCATTAATCGATGCCCACCATAGCCATATCAGGTGCGACTCGAGAGGAGAGTCACCCTGTAGCCGGCGGAGTCGAGGTAGCGCTTCACCTTCTGCCAGTAGCTTTCGATTTTCTGGGTGTGAGCGCCCGTGATTGGGTCTACAAAGTTCATGCTGTGGTTAACAGCCTCCCATTGCAAATTCAGTCTTGCTCCGTTAGCCCCCACCAAGTTCGGGATGAAGTTGTATGGGGCCCATTCATCACTGTGGATGGTGGTTCCCGGTTCAACGTTGGCTGCAATAATGGGGCCTAGCGTCGCCGCGTCTCGTCGGTCGACCTTGAATAGTCGGAGCTCCCCGGTGGTCACGCAGATCATGCCGAATACCCATGGTCCACGATCTGCAATGCCGCCGTAATTTTGGCGGCTCGGCGGAACGTTGTCGCCCGTCATCAGGCGGCCTCGATTGTATTTTCGCTTGCCGCGAAGGAGGCATTCATCAATTTGCACAATCCTCCCGGGGCCACCGAGTGGGGGTCGCGCCAGCAGCTCGTCCCGCACGACCTCACGAGCGTAGTTCCTCCAGTCGGCGATGACATGGTCCGACAGATGAAGCAAGTCGCCGGTCATCTCCTTCATGAGCCACGTGCCTATGTTTTTGCTCACGCAGTACGTGAGTCAAATCACTTGCCGCCTGCAGTAAGCGACGCTCACTTCGCCTTTTGAAAGCCCAGTGCAAAAAGCAGGCGATCGTGCAAAAGCCTAGTGCAGAAACCAGGCTCACATCAATCTGCGGTCGAAAAAGCGATCGCATAACAGCCTAGTGCAGAAACCAGGCGCACACCAATCTGCGCTCGGAAAAGCGCGCGCAAGCACGTAGCGAGCCGCGCCAATCCAATCCAGAAGCCAAAAAAGAGGGGGGAAGTAATGTGTGACACTAAGTTCAGAACTACCCTTTGGAGCTCCATTTCTGCGGCGCCTGTACGTCTTACGCCTATCAAGAGGTAAGTGACAGTTCATGAAATCAATCTTTTTCTATTAGCAGCCCCGCAAGTGTCGTGTCTGCGCATAATCGAAGGACGGGCATTGTAGTACATCCCCATCTTTTGCAGCGACGGTAACATATATCAATCGGCGATTGACCATACGTTGTGTTGCGTTTGATCGCATCGTACTACTTTTCTGCAAACTTCTGAGCTTACTCTGTCCTATATTTCTGCGCAGCGCTGATATCCGCTAAAAAAAATTCTGAATTCGAAACTTTAGAACCGTTAACTCCCCTGTAGCACACAGGATGAGCCCACGAAAGTTATCGTTGTTTTTACTGAACATGCAGTGGCGAATAATAAGAAAATGAATATTAATTATAATAGCTTCCCGACACACACTGTCCAGAATAGCCTTGCTTCAGCTTCGTTTGCGTTTTCTTTGCGTAACCGTGATTGCGATAGCAATCAATCGTACAACTGCGTAAGCTTGAAATAGCTGAAATTTTGTACGCATTTGAATCGCGGTCGGGGCACTTTCTGCACGTTATGGCCGGCAGCGCTGCTGAATTTTAATACGCCTAGTCGTTAGGGCTGCTATATAATTACTAACAGTGCATGCACTTTTCTTGGAATAACTAAACTTTAGGGCGACTTGTTAGACTGTTAGACTTAATGGCTTGTTCGCAAGAGGTCGTATTTTTTAGTACGTAACGGTGAAACTTTTTCTTACTTGACCGATTCCTTCGCGTGCTCGCAGTGATAACCGTGTCGCTTAAACTTCGGTACGTGTGCTAGCTGTTGGCGTTTTGTTTGCGTAACAGGGATTTCCAAAGTAATAGTAAAACTGCGTTCGTTCGGGATAATAGACCTTTGTTGTCGTTTGTATCGCGATTTCAGAATTTGCAGCCCGTGATGGCCGGTCGCGCTGCTGAATTTAACAGCTCGTGTATTTACGGCTGGTATTGTTTTTTGGCTAACAGTGTCGTGCACGTTGTCGCGATAACGAGACATCTGGGCGACTTGTTACGTTTCTGCTTATTTACACGTGAACGGATGCATGCTAGTATGGTGTTACGGTCAAATTCACGTCTCAGCTCTGTAACGACGAAACGTGCGCGCTGATGAGCTCGTTCGCACGTGGTCGCAATTTCTTTATTATAAGAGTTAGTGAGGGTTGACTGCATCACACGCTCGTAGTGAGTAACCATGTTGCTTAAGCTTCGTCTGCCATTGCTGTTTTGTTTGCTTAACGATCGCGATAGCAATCGTAAAAACTGCGTAAGGATGGATCAACTGAATTTACTTATTTCAATACTCTTAATGTCACGCAGGGCGTTATAAAGAGGGGTGGGATCCTACACAATAAGTGGAAATCGTGGTTTTGAAGTATGATGGGACAGCTTGTCACTGACCTCAGAAGAAGGAATAACCGTGCACGTTTGTACGTGAACTTGGGACGTGGAATACAGATGTAGGCATCTGTATCACAATCGGAGCACTTGCTGCGCGTGATGGCTAATTGGGCCGGCCGCACTGCTGAACTTTACCACGCTTGTCTTTACGGCTGGTATACCAACCGTAAAGACAAGCGTGGTAAAGATCTGCAGTGCGGCCGGCCACTTCACCATTACGTACAGCATACATATACGTGCCAGTGACATGCACATTTTTCGAAATAACGAAACTTTGGGACAACTTGTTAGGCTGCTGCCTATTTGCATGTGGTCGGATGCATGCTATTATGAGGGTAATAAGATCAAGCTTAGACCTCAGCTTCCTGTAACGATTGACACATTTACGCTACTTATACTAGCTCGTTCGCACGTGGTCGTATTGTTTCGTATTAATAATGGGGAACGTTTGTCGATCTTCGTTGACTGCTAAATTTGCGTCACGCTACCGCCCTCACTGATTAACCGTGCCGCCAATTGAGCTTCGTCTGCCGTTTGAGTTTTCTTTGCGTAACTGCGACTGCGAGAGCGATCGTAAAATAGCATGCGGTTGAAATAACTACACATTTGTGGGAATTTTTACCGCGATACCAGCACTTGTTGCACGTGATGGTTGGCCTGCCGCGCTGCTGAATTTTCCCACGCGTTTCTGTCATACAATGCCCTACACGTTCGTATCTGGGAATAGCGAAATTTTGGGCGACATCTTTTACACGTACGTTCTCAGGTGCATGCAAGTATGCTGGTGAGGTCAAGCTTACGTCCAATATGTCTGTAACGATCGAATCGTTTACGCCTATTAGGCTATCGCTCCGAATTCGCACGTTGTCCTATTTGTAGTAATGGAGTCCCGGCCGCGGCGCCTGCATTTTGATGAGGGCGATATGCGAAAACACCCGTGTACCTAGATTTAGGTGCATGTTAAGAACCTCGGGTGGTCGAAATTTCCGGAGTCCTCCATTACGGCGTGCCTCATAATCAGAAAGTGGTTTTGGCACGTAAAAACCCCATAATTTAATTTGAGTGTTAATTAATTTTCTGTCGGGTGCGCGTTTTATCGCGTTTTGCTGGACACAACTCACACTGTCAGGTGATTTACCGTGTCGCCTAAGTTTTGTCTATCGTTGGAGTTTTGTTCGCATAATCGCGTTTGCAAGACCAATACAATCGTGGAAGTTCCAAATAACGGAACTATATTGTAGGCATTTGTATTTCAATGGCAGTACCTCGCACACAGGGCGGTTGACCAACCGTGCTGCTTCAGTTTTCTCGCATTTGCTATCATTTGGGCCAGCGTTTGTGCTGACATGTGTGCGCGACGCGCCGGACATGATTACGAGCCTGTTGCATCCCCATGTTGTCACTGTATATTTACTGGAGTTATATAGTCGACAATCGCCTAATTTTTGTACAATTGCGATAGGAATTGTACGGACACTCCTGATGAAATTCCGCTGACGCGGACGTGCGCCGCGATGGGTAGTGGCTTCGTGGGCGCTGTTCCCGCGCAGCTTAGTGTCGAAGTTCGCGTAAATTTGGCTCTGGAAAGGCATTGTGGCTGGAAGCAGCAGGAAGCGATCGCTTGTTGCTACCGCCCCCTCTTCACACCAGCGTTCATACAGCGTGTTTACCGTCAGGGAGATGTGTTCATGCTTGGCTTCGCGCACGACACTGTTTGTTAATTTAACAAGGAAGCGAAGGTTTACTGTAACTTAAAGTGGCGATAACACGTACAGCTGCTTAAATATAGCCGTTTGGTAATTTGCTGTTCCAATCGCTGCTTCGCTTTTCGGACGAAACTATGCTATGCGGACGAAGTGACTAGGGGAATTCCTTTTATCTTTGTACAGAGATGAAATCATCACTTTTCTGATAACTGTTCGCTCAACGAGTTTGTATTAAGCCACAAAGAAGCAAAGTTGCTGTCAGAACCTGCAGATTGCTGTTAAATGTGCAGGTTGTTAAATAGCAATTTTCGTAAACATTTCTAACACGTTTTTATTGCATACTTTACAGCCATGCTGTGTTCCTGCCATGAGCCTGGTGTCACTTTGAGTCGACATCATTCTTCGTTGATGACCAGCACAGAAACAAGCCCACGGAAATCTGCTAACCTTCTTAGTACCTCTGGTCTCAGCAATGTATTTTCTTGTTTGCGACCACTGGAACCGATCTTTCAGGATTACTAGTAAATTGTGTAGCGTACCCCGGATCTCTTCTGTTCTGCATCTGAAACTATGGACGAAAGACTTCACCCAGCGCGTGGCGACTTCCTTATGGACTGATATACCTGTGAACTCTGGGTTACTTTTTGTCTCTGGGACTGTTCAAGCAAGCCCACAGAAATGCCCCACTAAATTTCTTAGTACACGTGAACTGCAATGTAGTTGTCTTTGACTGCTGAGCCAGCCTGCAGTGAGCCTTAGTAAAAAGTTTAGTCGCCAAGATACCTGCAATCTTTTCACAAGTATTTGTATCTGCTGCCATGGAATAACAGCCACGCTCTGCCTCTGGTAACTTCCATCGAGGCTGTCTGACACCCGTGAATTTTTAGGATGGAATTGTGTTTTTGTGTGGCCGCTGAAGCAAGCCCACACAAATCCTCTATTAGCGTTTCATATGAGTGAACTCATATAATGCTGAAGCGATCATGCTGCAAGCTTTTAGTTAATTGTGTAATTGCCAGGGTACCTGTGACGTTTCAGCCATATTTGGCTGTGGCCACGGAGAGGTCACATTCAGCTTCTGTTTACTTGCTTAGAGGCCTTCAAGCCTCTAAGCAAGTAAACAGAAGCAGAAGAAACAGAAACACAAATTCACTTATGGTCAATTTATGTTTGTGACCACTCAAGTGCAGCAAGTGTCTTGTAACTCTAGTACTTGTGACATCAGTTTGGTATTGTGTTGAAGCAAGTGTCTTGTAACTGCTTTTGTATACCTGTGAACTCTCCAGTAATGTTCGTGTTTGCAACTGCTTAAGTGATCCTTGAGTAATTTTTTTTAATGCCCAGTGTGTCTATAAAATATGTAGTACTTCTACTGTGTGCAACTGCTGAAGGAGGCCTGCAGAAAGTGGAGTAGCTTCCGTCATGGCTAAGACACCTCTGAACTTTCCAGTAAATATTGTATTTATGGGCCCGCGACCATTGAAGTGAGCCAGCCCACAGTAACCCTCCTACTAACTTCCTTTGTACCCCCCACCCTTGCATAGGGCTTTTGAAGTTCTTTTACTGGCCGAGGTGCATCTGCGAATTATTAGCTCAACTGAAATGGCCTTGTCACTACACACGAAAGTGTCGATGTTTGCTCTGGTTACCTTTGCCAGAACTTGTTATGGATGCACAGTGCATTTGCTCTACACTCTAAGAACAGTTGCACCCTTTGGGGTGTAAATTTGCGACAGAACAATAATCGTCATCTGTCTTACTTGGCTTTCCTTTCTTGAAAACCCTGCGCTCATTACTTTCCTGTCGAGAATGCTCTGTCATGCTGATAATGCGCATGCCGTTCGTGACATCGAAGTACTGGGCTTGCAGCGTTAAAGAAAGAAAATGCAGGCAAGTCAGATGACGATTATTGTTCTGTGGAAAATATACACCCCAAAGGGTGCAACTGTTTTTAGAGTGTAAATGGATGATCATACAGCAGCTGTTTGTCTATATATGACCACTGAACTAGCCTCGAGTAATTTTGTTAATTGCCTAATGTAGTTGTGACATCTTAATTTAGCATGCCTCGTGTTTGTGTATGTAACTACTGAATATGGCCTAGGGAAAGGCTCTGGCAACTTAAAGTGGCTAACATATCTAAACATTTCAGCAAATTTTTCATTGATGTGCCTGCGACCACGACAGTGAGCCCACAGCAAGCCTTGTGATAAGTTCCATAGTGGCCCCACTGCGAATTCCTAAATTTTCTTGCTACCCAAAGTGCATTTGTAAGGAGTTTGAATAATGTGCACGTTTACTAACCATGGTGCGGTATAAATAACTCCTAATAGCTGAACTTGTATGATGAAATTATTGAGTTTTATTTGCATTGATGGGTTTTACGAAAAACTGTTAGTGCATTTTAGAGTTCAACGAGTGATCTTCCTGCAACTGTTCTATTGAAATAAATGCTGTATTTTTAATGAGATTGTCAAATGATTCAGCAGCCTGCAGAACTTAGTTCTGTAGCTTCGTCCCTGTTAGCACAAAGAAGTATAGGTTGCATGTCTATATGTTTTGAATTAATGCATTTTTATCAAGTTGTATGTAATGTATTTGCTTAGCATAGCAGGGAACCAAGTGCACAATGCTTAGTTGCACTGCAGCCTTCATTTAACGTGCTTTGAGATGCGGTAGGCTGCATTCCTGGCTTATCTCCTGGTACTTCAGCTTTTGCATGACAAAAATAGTTGGTTGACTTATTGGATTCCTGGATTTTTTTGTGTTGCTCTGGTATACACTGACGCCATGAATGCTTAACCAATTTTCTCTGCTTGCATATAACTTACTATTTATAGATGTGAATTTCAAGGCTGTATTATTTGTATCAGTTTATGCTATTCACTTTCTGTAATATAATTTCTTGCAGCATTATATTGTTCATTTTTTACCCTTATGCATTTCTGTTATACAATGTTCACTAATGTTCACCTTTTTTTTTCTCGTTTATCCATTATGTTATGTTTGTGTTCTCTTTATTGTGCACGGTGCCATTCCTGTAGGGGGTACAGACCTTGTCAAGCCGAATTCATATGGCTTTTTCTCTGTACTCCTGTCATCTGTACATGTATAGATGCAAAATAAACTTGAATTGAAATTCACCGCTGGGATGAATCTTCAAGAGCCATGCAGTTCCTTTTCATCATTGCCTACAAGTCATCACAAAACCAGCTTACTTTGTTAATGGTATGTAAACTGCAGCAGGCTTGCTGCACTGTAGGGCCCATTCTGAGGAAAGTCCCAATTATGGTAATTTGTAATCAATATGGACGCCCTGTGGATATTCTCTATCCCCAACCAAATGTCCCACAAACGTCCTTTGGACTATTGGTAAAATGTCCCAGAAGCGTCCTACATCCTCGCAAAAATGTCCTTGGGATGTACTCCGGGTTATGCAATAAGAATAATCCATATTTGAACATCTCTTGGACATCCGAATATCCCATTATGATGTTCGGGGGACATTTCTATGAACGTCAATCCCAGGGACGTCCGAATGTCCCGTTTTCGATCTCTGCTAGGCATCTGTAGGACGCTGGTGCTCCAATGGGATTATCTTCAAAGGTCCTGCGGACGTCCGAAAATTAGATTTTGATGTACGATGGCCGTTCGTGGGATGTGCAATTCTCTTGCGTCGGACGATCCTATGGACATCTGTAGTACATCATCGGGACTTCTAGGGATGTCCGACGGACATCAAAATATCCTTTATAGGACGTCCTTTGGACATTCAATGGAGATCTGTGGTCCAGTGGGATGGATAAACGAAGGCAACGGATATATGGAAACACAGGAAAAAACCATAACAGTCAAGGGGAAGAGAAATTCAGCCATAATGAAGCACAGAGCGCTATGGGGATACAATAGGTACGAGGTCCTCCGAGGTATGTGGAAAGGAGTAATGGTTCCAGGACTTACTTTTGGAAATGCGGTTGTTTGCTTTAAATCAGGGGTACAATCAGGACTCGACGGGAACCAAAGGTCAGTGGGTCGCCTCGCATTGGGCGCTCACGGGAAGACTACAAATGAAGCTGTGCAAGGGGATATGGGCTGGACTAGTTTTGAAGTGAGGGAAGCTCGCAGTAAAATTGAGTATGAAGAACGGCTGAGGAATATGGAGGAAAGTAAATGGGCTGGGAGAGTGTTCAGGTATCTGTACAGGCAAAACATTGATTCACAGTGGAGGAAAAGAAGTAGGAAGCTTACCAGCAAGTATGCGGCCTGTGGGGTGGGCAACACAGCAACAAAGAAGGTCAAGCGGAAAGTCAGAGAGGCTGAATTAATCTCATGGGTGGCGGCAATGGAAAAGAAACCTGCCATGAGTAAACTACTTAAGGGGAAAAAACGAAATTAGGAAAGAAACCATTTATGATAACTCAAAGGGAAGCTCATTACTTTTCGAAGCGAGATCGGGATGCCTTAGAACACGCACCTATAAAGTGAGATATAAGACGGAAGAAGAAGCATTTGCTTGCTGCGGTAAAGCTAGGGAAACGACGGAGTATGTTTTATTAGAATGTGAAGACGTCTACCCAGCGGTCGATCTAGGCACCACTGGCCTCCTTGAAGCCCTTGGGTTCAGCGGGAGCAGTGGTAAAGCAAACAGGTCCGCAATAGACATCAGTAAGAGGCGATTGGAGGATTGGTGGAAGAAAAGTAGGGAAATGACAAAGGACGGAGACGTACAAAAGCACAGTTCACAATAGGGTATCAGAAAATTTGGATGTGGTAGTTCATAGTGTTTTTTTTTTTTTGCATTGGTTAACCTAGGTAGGATATTAGACAGCATAGTAGCAAGAGCTTGGTGGCGCAAGCCACCGCCCCGTTCCAAAGGGGACGCTCATAACATCCATCCATCCATCCGAGCCAAATGGAAAAGAGTAAATTTACAATGTCAAGAGCATCTTTGGTTATCAGGTACAATGAGTGGGAAAGAAACTTGGCTTGGAGTTACGTATTTGTGGACCGGAATAAATTGCACAGAGAAGAATAAAGAGTTAGTGGAATGCATAAGCGCTGATATTAGGGGTTTCGGGAATGGTGCTGAGATAGTCCTATTAGGTGAAATGAATGCCCACATACAGGATTTAGATGGCTATACCGACAATAACGGGAAGTCAATGCTAGACCTTTGCGAGCAACATAACCTCGTGATCGTGAATACAGGGCCTAAGTGTGAAGGACAGATCACGTGGGAAGTGGGAAACCGGCAATCGACCATTGATTACTGTCTGATGACAGAAGGAATTCATGATAAGTTGAGAGAAATGGTCATCGATGAGGAAGGGTTTAGCAGCATAGGGAGTGACCATAAACGCGTCATTTTGAAAATGGGATATGTAGTTGGGAAAGAGAGCAACGAAAGCAAAATGGCCAGTTCAAATTTGAACGCTGAACAAATAGCAAATATAGTCACTAGAGTGGAGGAAGAAATTGGCAAGTCGCCAAGTAAGGGGTGGGAATATGGTGAGCTTCTAAGTGTAGTAACGACAGAAATACGGAAAGAGAAACAACATGTTCATTGGAAGGGAAAAAATAAACCGAAAAGCTGGTCAAGGAGATACGAGAAGCGATCGCCGAACGACAGAAAGCATCTCGAGAGCACAGGCAGGCAAAGAAGGCGCAGTTGCCACAGGATGAAGTAACCAGTAAATGGGAAATATACCGGGAGAAAAAGTCTATGGTTCAAATACTGGTGCAAGCAAAATTAAAAGGTGAAAGTGAAAGTTGGTTGTCAGAAATACGTGAGAAAAAGGCTGCACCTAGAATATTTTGGAATCACATAAAATTATTAGGCAGGAAGTCAACAACAATACAACATATCCTAGACGAAGATGAAAACAGACTGGAAGGAGAAGCAGCAATAAATTACATCCAAAGAGTAACAGCCGAATCTTTCCAAGGCAAGGACCAGGTTGTATTTGAAGAAAAAAAGAGCATGAAAGAGACCCAAGGGGGAAAGGAGCTAGTGCTTACAAATTTAAACTGGAAGAAAGCGGAAGAGAAAATTCCTAAGCGCACAGCCACAGGGCTAGACGAGGTTCCCGTTAGGCTGATAAATGAACTGGGACCAAAAAGTAAGGAAGCTCTCGTGAAAGCAGTTGAAAAAACTTTAAAAGATAGACGAATACCAGACAGTTGGCGACAAAGTAGAATGAATTTAATTTATAAAGGTAAGGGGGAGAAATACAGAATTCACTCCTATAGACCGTTGACCATTACATCGGTAATATACAGGCTAGCAATGCAGGCAATCAAATTAAAGCTTCAAGCATGGGCAGAAAATAATGGCATCTTGGGAGAGCTTCAGAATGGCTTTAGAATAGGTAGGCGTTTGGATGATAACTTGTTTGTTCTTACTCAGTGTATTGAAATATCAAAAGCAGAAAGCAGACCGTTGTATGTGGCCTTTTTGGACATTACAGGAGCATACGACAACGTAGACCGCAGCATTTTGTGGGATATTCTGGAAGGGGAAGGCTTAGGTAACGATTGTATACAGCTTTTGAGAGAGATTTACCTAGAAAATACTGTTTGCATAGAATGGGAAGGGATGAGGAGCGCGGAGAAAGTTCATATCAACAAGGGACTGAGGCAGGGGTGCCCTTTATCCCCGCTGCTGTTTATGATGTACATGGTGAGGATGGAGAGGGCGCTAGAAGGAAGTAATATCGGGTTTAATCTCTCATACAAACAGGCAGGTACAGTAATAGAGCAGCAACTCCCAGGTTTATTTTATGCGGACGACACTGTGTTGCTCGCAAACAAGCAAAGTGATTTGCAACGTCTGGCTAATATCTGTGGACAGGAAGGCAACAATTTAGGTTTGGAATTTAGTGTTAGAAAATCAGGTGTTATTGTATTCAATGAAAACAGTGAACAGACAGTGGAGATACAGGGCCAAGAAATACCTCGTGTAACAGAATATAAATACCTTGGTATATGGATAAACGAAGGCAACGGATATATGGAAACACAGGAAAAAACCATAACAGTCAAGGGGAAGAGAAATGCAGCCATAATGAAGCACAGAGCGCTATGGGGTTACAATAGGTATACGAGGTCCTCCGAAGTATGTGGAAAGGGGTAATGGACTTACTTTTGGAAATGCGGTTGTTTGCTTTAAATCAGGGGTACAATCAGGACTCGACGGGAACCAAAGGTCAGTGGGTCGCCTCGCATTGGGCGCTCACGGGAAGACTACAAATGAAGCTGTGCAGGGTGATATGGGCTGGACTAGTTTTGAAGTGAGGGAAGCTCGCAGTAAAATTGAGTATGAAGAACGGCTGAGGAATATGGAAGAAAGTAAATGGGCTGGGAGAGTGTTCAGGTATCTGTACAGGCAAAACGTTGATTCACAGTGGAGGAAAAGAACTTGGAAGCTTACCAGCAAGTATGCGGCCGGCAATTCACAGCAACAAAGGTCAAGCGGAAAGTTAGAGAGGCTGAATTAATCTCATGGGTGGTGGCAATGTAAAAGAAACCTGCCATGAGAAACTACTTAAGAGGAAAAAACGAAATCAGGAAAGAAACAATTTATGATAACTCAAAGGGAAGCTCATTACTTTTCGAAGCGAGATCGGGATGCCTTAGAACACTCACCTATAAAGCGAGATATAAGAAGGAAGGAGAAGCATGTGCTTGCTGCGGTAAAGCTAGGGAAACGACGGAGCATATTTTATTAGAATGTGAAGACGTCTACCCAGCGGTCGATTTAGGCACCACTGGCCTCCTTGAAGCCCAAATTGGGTTCAGAGGGAGTAGTGGTAAAGCAAACATGTCCGCAATAGACATTAGTAAGAGGCGACTGGAGGATTGGTGGAAGAAAAGTAGGGAAACGACAAAAGACGGAGACGTGCAAAAGCACAGTTCGCAATAGGGGATCAGAAAATTTGGGCGTGGTAGTTCATAGTGTTTTTTTGTGTCTTTTTCATTGTTTAACCTAGGTAGAATATTAGGCAGTATAGTAGCAAGAGCTTGGTGGCGCAACCCACCGCCCCGTTCCAAAGGGGACGCTCATAACATCCATCCATCCATCCATCCATCGACGCGCCGCCTATCCAGTGCTGGTTCCCCATAGACATTAGTAAGAGGCGATTGGAGGATTGGTGGAGGAAAAGTGGGGAAACGACAAAAGACGGAGACGTACAAAAGCACAGTTCGCAGTAGGGGATCAGAAAATTTGGATGTGGTATTTTAGTGCTTTTTCTTTCTTTTTTCATTGGTTAACCTAGGTAGGATATTACGCAGCATAGTAGCAAGAGCTTGGTGGCGCAACCCACCGCCCTGTTCCAAAGGGGACGCTCATAGCATCCATCCATCCATCCAAGATGTTTTAGTCCAGGTCGGAAGAAAACGATGCTCTGGCTTTTGCGCGCTGTCTACCATGTTGTCAGCTGCTGTAATTATTGTAAATATCTTGTAAATATACGTCTGACTGTTTTTAACCTGTAGCATTTTATATATGTTTGGAGTCTTTGGTTCAAACCGTAATACACTGCACTGATATGTTTGTCTCAAGACTAACCAATGATATTTCTCTACTGCCTTCGCTTGGAAAATTCAATGTATGTATCGGTGTTTTTCCTGTCAGTAATAGATTGTGGTAAGTTTTCTTTCTTTTAAATATGTTTATAGTGCTAGTAATACCTTTGTGTATACGAATTGCATACATCAATTGACATGACTTGCAGGAATGTGTCTGTAGTGCCCTTTATTCTTTGTCTGCAATATTTGGAATTGGTATTAACAGAAACTGTTAACCATGTTTCATACCACTTTCACAGTTGTATTTGTGTCCCGACCCTGCTACAGCCTTATATATAAGGCTAACAGTATGTATTAAACGAATAAATAAATAAATAAATAAATAAATAAAAATAACATTAAATTTTAGAGTTTGCTTGTTTCATTCACAATGTATACACAATGCCTCATGACCTCGAGTGTACCGGAATCTTGGAAGAACACTAACATAATCCTAATCCATAAGAAAGGATGCGCCAAAGACTTGAATTATAGACCGATCAGCTTGCTGTCCATTGCCTACAAAGTATTTACTAAGGTAATCGCAAATAGAATCAGGAACACCTTAAATTTATGTCAACCAAAGGACCAGGCAGGATTCCGTAAAGGCTACTCTACAATAGACCATATTCACACTATCAATCAGGTGATAGAAAAATGTGCAGAATATAACCAACCCTTATATCTAGCTTTCAGTGATTACGAGAAAGCGTTTGATTCTGTCGAAACCTCAGCAGTCATGGAGGCATTACGGAATCAGGGTGTAGACAAGCCGTATGTAAAAATACTGAAAGATATCTATAGCGGCTGCACAGCCACCGTAGTCCTCCATAAGGAAAGCAACAAAATCCCAATAAAGAAAGGCGTCAGGCAGGGAGATACGATCTCTCCAATGCTATTCACAGCGTGTTTACAGGAGGTATTCAGAGACCTGGATTGGGAAGAATTGGGGATAAGAGTTAATGGAGAATACCTTAGTAATTTGCGATTCGCTGATGATATTGCCTTGCTTAGTAACTCAGGGGACCGACTGCAATGCATGCTCACTGACCTGGAGAGGCAAAGCCGAAGGGTGGGTCTAAAAATTAATCTGCAGAAAACTAAAGTAATGTTTAACAGTCTCGGAAGAGAACAGCAGTTTACAATAGGTAGCGAGGCACTGGAAGTAGTAAGGGAATACATCTACTTAGGGCAGGTAGTGACGGCAGATCCGGATCATGAGACAGAAATAATCAGAAGAATAAGAATGGGCTGGGGTGCGTTTGGCAGGCATTCTCAGATCATGAACAGCAGGTTGCCATTATCCCTCAAGAGGAAAGTATTTAACAGCTGTGTCTTACCAGAACTCCCGTATGGGGACGAAACCTGGAGGCTTACAAAAAGGCTTTTGCTTAAATTGAGGACAACGCAACGAGCTACGGAAAGAAGAATGATCGGTGTAACGTTGAGGGATAAGAAAAGAGCAGATTGGGTGAGGGAACAAATGCGAGTTAATGACATCTTAGTTGAAATCAAGAAAAAGAAATTGGCATGGGCAGGACATCTAATGAGGAGGGAAGATAACCGATGGTCATTAAGGGCTACGGACTGGATTCCAAGGGAAGGGAAGCGTGGCAGGGGGCGGCAGAAAGTTAGGTGGGCAGATGAGATTAAGAAGTTTGCAGGCACATGGCCACAATTAGTACATGACCGGGGTAGTTGGAGAAGTATGGGAGAGGTCTTTGCCCTGCAGTGGGCGTAACCAGGCTGATGATGATGATGTTTCATTTAGAAAAAAGACAGTGTCTTGGTCATGCCGCCACAGTTAACGGATAAACTTGCACCAGCTACATTAAGTCAGAGGAGAAACTAACAAAGTGAGGAAGACAGATGCATGGTGTGAAAGTGATGCTGTTCTATCAAGTAGCACAACTGCTCACTTAAGGCATCATTGGGCTGCTTTACATGCCTCTGTATACAGACTCAGAAGCTTTACCTCTTCACCATCCGTTAGTGAAGCACTGTTTGTTCACTGTGATCACCCACTCAAGGCAGTCACTTGGTTAAGTAGGGTCCTTCACTACACGTAAGGGCACTGACCCAAAACTATACAAAATTTTGTAAAATATGGTCATGTTTTGGCTACTGCGACTGTTCATCAGCAGCTGCATGACTACTGCCAACATGCAGACCATGCAATTCCCCAAGCACTTGCTCAACAAGAGTACAATAATGAAGAGTGGCAAATTGGGCTAGCTGGTTCATTGGGAAAACAAGAAGCTATTGCAAGAAAAAATAAAAGCTCTAGAATTTTGATGGCTCTGGCTTGTTTAATATATTCAAACATTAAAAAGCTTATTCTTACAGAATGCCATAAAGTGTGGTGCACTGTTACCAACTGCCGTTTTTTAAAGCTATAACCTGTTATTGCCAAACATTCTTGTACCATGGCTGAAGTATGCTGTTCATCGTTACCATGTCTTGAGCACGGGAATTAGTCTCTTTCCTAAAGGTCTAGTATTGTCAATACAAAAATATATTGGTCTATTCCATAAACACACAAAGGCCCATAACTTTGCTGGGTGTTACATAAACTAGTAGCTCATCTCTTTGACGCAGACTGAAAGGTGCTTTGCATGGAGAATTTCAACAGGAAATAGTTTCTGGCATTGTAGAACTATACAAGAATTCGCTCGAGTAAGAATTCTACAAATGAGAAAAAATGCACCTGGGAAGCTGACAAATGCACTGTTGTTAGTCTTTGTAGTTTGAGTGTATTGGAGAGAGTGGAATGTTCGTTGGTTGATGACTAACGAACAAGAATATTCAGTGACACTTGTTGAGTCACAGCCACGGTTGTGGACTACAGCCTGTTTTTCACTTTCATCCAAGTTCAGGCACAGCTTTCCAGTGCCTAACAAAACTGTCTGCTGACCAGCTCTCCTCTTCTGTACACTAAGAAAACTGACAGCTTCAGATGAAAGATTTAAACTAGCTTTAGCTGCCTAGTAACTTTCGAGCAAGTACATAACGTTCCAATATTTGTAAAGGAACACCATTAGCTCCGCTGATCAGATTCGCGAGAAGTTCATTTCCACCTTCAAATACAAATGAAGATTGGGACCAAAGAGGTTCTAGTTTAGCCACATTTTTAGGAAGATGCAGAATTTGGTGTACATTGTATGTCATTGCACCCAATCCGTACAAAGACTTTCTTCTCACAACAAACTCTGAGAGAAGATCGGATGATCTCATTATGTCATCTGAAGTGGTGTCCAGTAGAAGTATATATAGATGCACTCCACAAGCAAACTGAAATGTCTGACATACTTATGCGGCAAACAGCGCTGTAAAGGCATAGCAATGAATAATGAAGAACCCACCACTTCCATTCACTAGCTTTCCAGATTGTGAAGTCTGATAATCTTCATGGTGTATGTGTGAACCAATTATGTGGCTTGATTGCCAATAACCTCCTGTTTAAGGAGGCTAAACTTTGTCGTGAACTAATGCTAAAATTTTTGCTTTTTTAAATGTGATCACATTTTTATTGTTTTTAAGCTGTTGTATGGTGTATATTTGTTGTTTAGGTTTGTTACAAAAATCTTTCCACTGCAAATCCTGGGCTTCACATGTTAGTTATATGTATTGTCTTTTGCGATATTATAAATACATTATTTCTGACTCATTTCTTGGGCAATCGAGGAAACTTGCTTCTCCTTGAAGGAGTCATTACACCTATACAACACACATAGATACTGATAGACTATAGATCTGACAAACTAATACAAATACAATATTACACTAATAAAAAGAATACACTAGTAGACTTGTACAAAAAGAATAGTGCAGATACGTGCAGTTTATCCTATCAGATTTTTTGCTAGGAACATACCAATGACATAATGCTTGTTGATTGGGATGACAGTACAGTATAAGATGCACATAAGTGGTAAACATATTGACGAAATGATGTGGGGCTCCCCACAGAGAAACCCTATGGGGCCCCCGCACCGCGGGACGGCGCGCGCAGAGGTTGGCGCCATGAAAGATGACGAAGCACGTAAGCTGTATGTTTTGCTTCTGGCCCGCCATTAAAGAGAAGCGTCTATTTTGCAAGACTCAATCTTCAATCTACGTTACATTTTTCTGGTGGAGGTGCGGGATACATGCTACCACTCCCAGATCGAACACTGTCTACAAGCCCAGTATGAAGTCCGGTAAGGTATGGGCAAGCCATCGACTTTAAGGACTGCCACCTGAGCACGAGCCTCTACCAATCATGGCGTAATAGCATCACGTGGGCCCTCGCGCCATGCATCAGCGCCATTTTCGCTCGAGAAGCGTCTACGGAGAGGCGAGGAGCGCATGTTGGCGCCGTTGCTACGCTCGAGCAGTGTAGGCGGCGCCGGTTGAGGAGGGAGCGTAAAAAGAGTGGAGAAATGAGAAGTGAAGGCAGAGGAGGAGAGTGTCGCTACTTTACGAAGTTTAAGGGGTTTTATGCTCGCGCAATGGTAAACGCCCCCTGGAGATTGAAGCCTACTGCGCGGACGCCGAGACCTCATTTGCCCCATGATTCCGTGACACCCGGTCACCATCACCCACCCGAAATAGGTCTTCCAGCCCCCTCTTCATGATAAGTGCAACGAGGCGTCGCTCACCCAGCCCTGCCTCCCGGGAAAACTGAGTCCAGCGATCTGCGAAAGTGAGGTCGCTGACGTTACGAATGCTGAAGATCCTCCACTATGATGACGGCGATATTATGTAATTGAGACGCAGAGAAAGCAGTGTAGTTCGGTGTCACTATCTTGCGACGTACAGTTACCATAGATGACCACAAAGTCACGGCGTTAATCGACACGGGTGCGGACACGTCTGTTATGAGCCAGAATCTCGCGCGTATACTGAACAAAGTTTTGATGATTTCACGAAGAAATGCGATTGTCGTTCCTCGCGGTACATGCCGATACTCATTGCTAAAGTTTGTTATCAAAACGACTGAACATCTGTTTCGCACCTGAAAAAGCTCTCTGGTTATGCAAATGTGGCGCTCAAGAAGCAGGGGGACGTTTGCCTCAACAGTTCCTTCGGCGGCGTCCTCCATGTCGCATCGGACAAGGGTATACAAGCTCGCTGCTCTTGGGTGGCAATGTGACGTGATCATCAGCTACGCAAAGTGCAATGTTAGGGTCGTTGTCATTACTGTTCGCTATATCTTGCGTAGTAGCGAAGCTGACTCTAGACTCTTGCAGGTCGATGATAGCACTGTTCGCATGAAGGAAATCCATACCAAGTATAAGGTCCCTTGAACATTCAGGAAGAATGACGAAGGTGCATGCCGATGTAGGTGAAGCCCCAAATGTTGACTCGTGTCATGCACCGGCCCATTGGAGTTATGAGATGCCCTCCTGCAGTACGAATCTGGGTACCGGTCCATTACGGACCCTATGGTCCCTATTGCATGTAGTAGGAAGAGTGCCATGCCTCACGCCACACCAGTCAGCATACGTCAACCACTTGGTTAATAGCCATTCTTGAGGCTGAGATGTTTGCTTCTCAGATGCATTTTGACCCATTAATTGTTTGGCACCTACTGATGAAAGTGCATCACAATATTGCATTGCAGTGTAGTTAATTAGTGTAGTCCACCTAGACTAGCAGAAAGCTGCAACGAATGTTCCCTTTAATGAATATATTTGAAGCCAACTGTACAGCACGAGACAAAACATTAATGCTTGTCTACAAAATGAAACGGTGCTGACAAATGTATTGACAAGAACATGACTTGAGGCACTATGTCTTGTTGCCCGCCAGCTGCACATTCAGGCAAACAGAGTACTGCTGGTCCAGCCCCAGGTACGAATCACTTAGCAGGTACAGGGTGTACACAACTCGGCCAACCTCTTGGGGCGCTCGAAAGGTGAGCTGAAAAGGAAAGGCAAATGATGATAAGCGATTAACCCTTCATGGACAAGTGTTGCTTACAGGCACTAAACTATTTTTTTTCTAGATGAGTTTCAGTATTGAGTACAAACATTATGGGTAAATATCTCTGAAAAATGCTAAATGACAGGCAGCAAGCATGATTTTTTGGATTAGAGCAGGAATACAGGATGAGAAAGAAGTTTATCATGCGACACTGCTTGCTTTGGAGGCAGACCAGTGCAAGATTTCTGGCTACAGTAGTATCATACATGTAATGAAAAGCAAAGGCAATGTGCACCCATCATTTATATATGATCAGAGATGTCTGTAAAAGTTCCAAACAACGTGTTATGCAGCTTGGGGTGAAGCCCACTTCGGGTTTTCTGGCTGGTGTTGCTTCCTCACTATTGCTTAAAAGTTTCCGCAATATATATTTTTTTTATTGATTATGCTTGTTCTCTCTGTATCTTGCACATTTAGACGAAAAATAAACATTTCCTTTGGGTATTTATATGCCTTATCCTTAAAGGGTTAATTAACGCACAACACAACAATGCAAACACCTTAAATCGTATTTATTTGTACTCATCAATTATAAGGAGGTATACATTTCAATGAAAACAGGCTTAATAAAGGTCTCCTGAGGTAGACGTTACAATTTTGTCACGTCAGCTGGATTACTTAAAGAGGAGGGCACTACTTGCAAAACAAATTGCTGAGTGATGTTAGCTAATTAGCAACATTTTCCCAATTAATCTTGTAATTATTCAATTAATAGCACATGTCCTGATCGCAAAATTTAAGCCAAGCAGGAATGAAGCAATATCCATTAAGCAGAAGTCCTCTGCTTAGCACCAGTGTCAAGGAATGCACCCTCAAACGTTAGCACTTATCTTTACACGCACAAATTTTCCACTGAGCCATACCTAGTTGCAATACTTATCATTTAATAGGCCTGTTTCCATTAAAATAGACAAAGCAGCCAAATATATTCGAGGATATAAGCAAATAACAATGTAAAAGTCTGCAATTTCTTTGGAGCCTACATAGAAGAGAGCCTCCTCACTACCAGAAGAACATTTGACATCAAAGCAGAATGACATCGGATGCCTGTAGAACATTGGCACACTACTATAGCATTCCTTTTTTTTTTTGTACAGCGAAGCTGTTAGCCTCCCGTTGGTCGGCATTCTTCGTGGCGTTATGCATGGGCAATAATGTGGGCCAAACATGAAGGTAGTTCAATACTGGGCTGACCTGTGGTGGAGGTGAAGCAGGCTTCAAGCAATCGGCAAAGTGAAGCAAAAAGTGCATACATTCCTTGGGATCATGCATACAACACACAGAACAGCATTCGGTTCAATAAAGAACAAGCATCCGAACTACATAATTGATCATGAGGCACTCCTGATAACAATGCGAAGCACGTAGTGTTCCCCGCATATATTTCCCAGTAAAGATTACTGTTGTGCAAGCCGCCGTCGCCACCGCAGCTTGCGACTAGGGGGAGTGACATCCCTAGCCTTTTGTATATAAAAGAAGCAGCCTAGCAACTGATTTCATTGTTGTTGCAATACTGCTGTAGATAGGCAATGCATACTTAGGACTCCGGAGAAGTAGAGTGAATACGAGGAGCGGAAAAGGTAAAAAGAAACAGCAATATGACCAGTGGCGGCAAACTGTCAAAATTACGATCACTCGCATTACTCTAAATTACCATTACTACCAGTACTCTAAAGCTATGAAGCACTGCATATCCCCTCAGTTGCAGTAGTAGTTTTGAACAGCTTCGCTGGACATCCACTTTTGCAGGGCCAGGATGACGTGTCAACTTTTTTTTGTTGCACATGTGTTAGTTTCAGTCTGGAAGTCATGGCTATTATTAATAGGTGGATGTGCATATCATCACCTACTCGCAAGGTACTGAATGCTGTGCGTGGGAGTAGATTCGTTTTCCTGTGCTGTTCATCCTAGGTCTCTGCAGTAGGGTGCCAGTTGTAACCAAAGCGAGAAATCCTTCTGTGAAATGCATGCTAAAAGGGACAATTTGCTAGACTGTTGTTGACAAAAGCATGTATAGCTCTTGCAATGTGTGGAAATAATTTGATGACAAATGCTTATTGAATGATTGTTCCAAATGTTTGATGCATTTTGTCCTGCTGTCACCATCACAGGGTTTGTCTCCAAGGGTCGCATTCTGAAACGGTTCACTTCGGCGACACTATTGCCATGGCCACGCCTCGGCCAACGTCGCACCGATTGGCTGCTTTAGCAAAACCAGCAAATAAATAGCTCCAGCTAGTAGTTCTGGCCTACGTCACTTTGACGTCAGAACTACGTCAATAATTTTGAATATAATCAAAAATGTGTTTTGCAACTGCATGAGTTACAGCAGAATTTCTTCATTACAATAAAACATTTCACACTTCCTTTTTCAATTTATTTTATCTAAAGTGGCCATAGCCCACCGTAGTTAGAGCATAGAACCCGTACTACAGCAATTACACTTAAAAACAACACAACCGAGCCACTCTACACTCACATGGTGTGCTCTCTTGTGCGTGTGAAGCGTTTGAGTGCACATGTTGGTAGTGCATGCTGTCGTCACGGGTAAGCATCTGGTTGATTTATTGAATGTGATTATAGCTGAGGCGATAGTATCGCCGAAGTGGATAGTTTTAGAATACGACTCCAACACGTTGCATTACGTGCTGATGTGACTTTTCCCCAATAAACACGGCATTGCATTAACTAACTGCTGGGCCAGCTTTTAGAGCACCTTTCAGAGGAGGACAGATGACTCATTGTATCGGCTTTGCAACACAAAATACTTCTCGTCGATGGATCTCAAGACTGGCTATTGGCAAATAGAAGTCGACGAGAGGGATTGAGAAAAAAACCGCCACCACGCCAGATGGCCTCTACGAGTTTAAGGTCATGCCATTCGGTCCGTGCTTGCCGCCTGCAATGTTCCAGCGCCTGATGGACATGGTGTTAGCAGGGTTGAAGTGGCAGACCTGTCTTGTCTATTTAGATGACGTCGTCGTCTTCGCCAGGAATTTCGACCATCACCTTAGGAGGCTTGCAACAGTACTAGAGGTCATCAAGTCATCAGGGCTCACTCTGAAGCCAGAAAAGTGCCGCTTCGCGTATGAAGAGCTTCTGTTCTTGGGCCACGTCATCAGCAAGTCTGGTGTTTGCCCCGACCCGAAAAAGATAGCTGCCATCGCAAAGTTCCAGCAGCCCATCGACAAGAAGGCAGTGCGTAGATTCCTTGGCATCTGTGCTTACTACAGACACTTTGTCAAGGACTTTTCATGGATTGCTGAGCCGCTGACACATCTAACAAAATCTGATGTCGAGTTCAAGTGGGAAACGCTGCAGGCCGATGCATTTCAAGAACTCAAACGACGCATGCGGTCACCACCAGTACTTGCGCACTTCAACGAAGATGCAGATGCAGAAATCCATACTGATGCCAGTAGCCTAAGCCTCGGTGCCGTCCTAGTCCAGAGGAAAGACGGACTTGAATGGGTGATAGCTTATGCTAGCCCGTTGCTGTCAAAAGCGGAAGGCAATTATTCTATGACCGAAAAGGAATGCCTCACCGTTTGGTCACCACCAGTACTTGCGCACTTCAACGAAGATGCAGATGCAGAAATCCATACTGATGCCAGTAGCCTAAGCCTCGGTGCCGTCCTAGTCCAGAGGAAAGACGGACTTGAATGGGTGATAGCTTATGCTAGCCCGTTGCTGTCAAAAGCGGAAGGCAATTATTCTATGACCGAAAAGGAATGCCTCACCGTTTGGGCTACAGCAAAATTTTGCCCTTACCTATATGATAGGCCATTCAAAGTCTTCAGCGACCATCACGTGTTGTGATGGCAAGTGAATTTGAAGGACCCTTCAGGATGGCTGGTGCGGTGGAGCCTCAGACTCTACAAGAATATGACATCGCTGTAACCTACAAGTCCGGATGAAAACACTCTGATGCCTATTGCCTATCATGCACCCCCATGGACCTGCCACCGCAAGATGACGAGGATGATGACGCTTTCCTTGGAATAATAAGTGTGGAAGACTTCGCTGAACAGCAACGAGCAGACCCAGAGCTAAAAAGCCTCGTTGAGTGTTTGGAAGGGCACACCGACGTCCCTAGGGCATTTAAGCGAGGATTGTCTTCGTTGTCGCTTCAAAACAACCTACTCGTAAAGAAAAACTTCTCACCAGTCCACGCCAACTACCTTCTTGTTCACTCAGCGCTGCATCCAGAAGTACTGCATGCTCTACATGCTCACCCGACCGCTGGGCACCTCGGATTCTCTCGGACTCTAACGAGGATACAGGAAAACTATTACTGGCCACGCCTGACCGTCGACGTCGCCCGTTACATTTACGTCAAGATATGCCATGACTGTCAGCGATGCAAGACACCGCCAACAAGGCCAGTGGGATTGCTACAGCCAAGTGAGTTTCCTTGCCGACCATTTCAGCAGGTCGGGATGGACTTGTTGGGACCCTTTCAGACATCAACATCTGGAAATAAGTAGATCATCGTGGTGACAGATTACCTGACCCGCTTCGCTGAAATGGAAGCTCTGCTGAAAGGTAGCGCAGCTGAAATGGCGAAATTCTTCGTTGAGAACATCCTGCTGCGACATGGCGCACCAGAAGTCCTCATCACCGACAGAGGAACGGCTTTTATAGCAGAGCTCACCCAAGCCATTCTGCAATACAGCCAGACAAGCCACAGGAGGACAACTGCCTACCACCTGCAGATGAATGGTCTTACGGAGTGCCTGAATAAGACCCTCGCCGACATGCTAGCAATGTACGTTGACGTTGAACACAAGACCTGGGATGCCATCTTGCCGTACGTAACCTTCGCTTATAACACGGCGGTGGAAGAAACAACACAGATTGCGTCACTCAAGCTGGTTTACGGCAGGAACCCGACGACGACTTTCAACGCCATGCTGCCGCATGTCACCGACAAAGAGAATCTTGACGTCGCCACCTATCTCCAGCGTGCCAATAAAGCCCAACAGCTCGCCCACCTGCAGATCAAGAACCAGCACAGGACCGACAGCCGACCACACAACTTTCGACGACGCTATGTTGAGTACCAGTCTGGCGACCGCCTTTGGATTTGGACCCCAGTACGCCAACGAGGACTTAGCGAGAAGCCTTTATGTCGCTATTTCGAACGCTACAAGATCATCCGATGCATTGGCACACTCAACTATGAAGTCGTACCAGACGGCATTTCGCCATTACAGCAACGCCACTCACGATCTGAAGTAGTCCATGTTGTGACTTAAGTCGTTCTACCAGCACTAATGAACTTTGGGACTTTGCATAGCTGACCTTTGGACTTTCTTTTTGGACTGCGTGTTACTTTGGACTTTGTTTCTCTTCGCTGTTTCGTTACTTTTGTTTATTAATTGCTGTTTTGTGTTTCGCTCTCCTCTTATGTTTGTAGCATTGGGACAATGCTTTTTAAGAGGGGGTATTGACACACGTCCTTGTTTATCGGGCGACCACGTTTCACTGCCTAACAAATGTTATCATACAGCGCAGGACACGCCTGCATGTATTGGAAGTTTCTCGAAAGTTATCGATGGTTCTAGCTGCTGTCTGTTGTCACGGAACCTTGTGTAATCTGATTTCATGTATGCGCCATTTCATGTATCAAGTCATTTCGTAAGTAACGTTTGTCACTTGTCACAAGATATGGTAAGGGCCAGAGTACCTCGAAAGTAGTCCTGAGAGGTCAACACACCGAGAAGGGGACCACAGAAGACCAAGGTCACCCGCACTGAAGTGGGTGTCTCAGTGGTTGGTGTTGTACAACAACTTCTGGCGTGTCTGCGATGCAGAGAGGTGAAGACGGGCAATCTGACATGCCTCTTCAGCAGCAGCAGTGGCGTCGCGAGCATATTCAGTCGACAGTTGGGCAGGGGGTCAGAAGCATGTCAAAAGGAAGCATTGCTTCTCTTCCATACAGAAGACAGAAGGGAGAGAGTTTAGCAGACGGTGCCATGGCATGAGGGGTTATACGCAAAGGTGACAAAAGTTAGCGTAGTGTCCCAGCTGTGATGATCTGATGAAACTTACATTAAAAGCATATCAGTGATTGATTGTGTGATTAGGCGTTTAGCAAGACCATTTGTTTGAGGGTGGTGCACATTCGTAAGCTTGCCTTTGGTGGCACAAGAACGAAGTCTTTGATGAATTTGGAAAAGAAGTAGAAAGCGGAGTTGTGAGAAGCTGACGAAGAGCGCTGTGATGTAAAATGACATCTTGCATTAAGAAGTCGGCGATGTCGGTAGTGCAAGTGGTTGGAAGAGGTTTTGTGACGACACGTATAATGGGTCACATAATCCCTAGCAATGGCAATCCATTTATTGCCAGTGGTAGAGAGAGAGAAAGGGCCGAGAAGATCGAGGCTAACATGAAAAAAATGGCTCAGCTGGTATATCAATAGGCCCAGCAGGATGAAGCGCTGGCTTTTTCCGTCATTGGTGTGACTCACAGGCAGCGACATAACAACAGAGCTGTTGGGACCAGGCCAGAAAAAGTGTCACCGTACATGGTCGTATATCCTGGAAACACCGAGGTGGCGAGCTGTATGGACATCATGCAGTTACTCAAGTATGGTACGGTTGCTCGGAGGTGAGAGGAAACAAGAAGTGCAGTAGAACCTGACTGATATGTTCCCGTTACGTTTGTTTTACCTGCGCCAACGTTCGCAATCGAGCATGCTATAAATGACCCACTAGACCTGTGCTCATTTCTTACTGGTTCATATGTCCCCGGAACACACAATTTTTCATCACCAATGTTCAGTACGTCATCAAACTGCGATCGTAGGATACGTTTTCCAACTGCTAGATCCCATGTAAACAAGAAAATGTGTGTGGCATGCGCGATTGATGGCAGTATATAGCTGCCTGCTGCGGCAGCTTCACTGCAATACTCACCTGCCTGTCTCAAGGCACGCACTCAGCTTCCCATTTCAGTACTAGCAAATCTTCTTCAGGGTCGTCACACGCGGCATTCACAGCTATCACCGGCAATCCAATTGTGATGAGCATCTTCGCCTATTTGTTTCACAGCGTGTGGTGCCATCAAAAGCGCAGTGCACACTCTTAATGGGCAATAGCCGGAACGCGGCGGCCGCTCCCTGCTGCAAACTGAGATTGCATGCATTTTCCAGCTGCTAGATCCCACGCGAAGAAGAGAAAGAGCGCGGCGCGCGATCGAGAACAGTATATAGCCGCCTGTCTTACGTAAAAATGACGGTGTGCACAGTTTCTTATTTTGGTACCAGCAAATCTCCAGCCGGGTTGTCGCATGCTGCATTCACAGCTATCGCCTCCAACCCTATTGAGATAAGCATTTTCACCTATCTGCTTTACAGCGCATGATGCGTAGTGCATTGTGCCATTAGTAGCACATTGCATGCATTTAGTAGGCGATAAACCAAATGCGCAGCCGTTCCCTGCGTCGTCGTCCACCAGCTCGATTTCGTTTCGGTTTCCTGTTGCTCTTCTAAAACACCACGCAATAGGAAAACAAAAAAATGCATCTCCGGCCGTCGGAGCACCACCAGCTCAATGCGTGTCGGCGTCTTGTGCCGCAACTATCCGCTTGACACTTCGCATTACATAGATGTCAACAATAGTTGAGTCTGTCAAATTTTTTTAGTTAATTAGGATGGTACGTTTTTCTGGTTAGTACATTTTTGCTAGTGGTTTTTTTCAAAATGTATGAACGAGGTTCTACTGTAGTTCCTGCCCCTCGAGGTGCGTGTCCTGGCCATTTACGATGACGAACATACGAAGTGAGCAGGCTGATCAGTCAGAATGCAGGTGACTGATAGGATCTCTTAAAGACGTGTCCCGCCGTTGCTCATCACCTAAAGGCGGAGAGCGAGAAATTGTTGGTTGGTGTGTCCTTTGTGGGAGCGTGTGGGCCATCAACGGGTTGCCGAGACAAGCATTTGGCATCCTGGCATAGTCGGCCACACATGTACATTAGAGTGTAGGTGAATTCCTGGAGTCGTAGAGCCCAGAGACCCAGGCACCCAGTGGGGTCTTTGAGGCTTGAAAGTCAGCACAGAGCGTGGTGGTCAGTGGTAACAGTGAAAGGCTACCTGTATAAGTAGAGGTGGAATTTGCTGACTGCTCAAAACAAGTGCGAGGAACTAGTGCTCAGCAAGTGAATAATTGCGCTCAGCAGGGGGAAGAAGCCGGCTGGTGTACGCAATAACTTGATCATGACCATGTTGGTATTGGGCTAAAACAGTGCTAATTCCATAGGCACTCGCGTCTGTGAGTACTTAGTTGTAACATGGGCATCAAAGTGGGTGAGAATCGGCGGGATAGTGAACAGCAAGATTAGGTGTGGAAAGGCTGTGGCCTGACTGACACCCCAAGAACACGGAATGTCTTCCCTGAGAAGATCAGTTAACGGGTGCGCTATGTCTGCAAAATTTTTAGCAAATTGGTGGAATATGAGCGGAATCTCATAAAGGTCCGAACGTCCTCGTCACAATTTGATGATGATGATGTTTGGTGTTTAATGGCGCAAGGGCCAGGTGTGGCCAAAGAGCGCCATGTCCGTGTTAATGAGTTTGCAGTGAAATCACGAGTTTTATGAAGTTGGTGTGATGTGGCTGTAGAGGGGCCTTAAAAATGGTCGCGCTAAACTGCGTAAAATCTGTATCATAAAAGGATGGCGATGACTTATGGCATGTGCAATGAACAATCAGACGTATTTAAAAAGAATGATATGATGTCTAAAAATATATCAGGTTATATAAGATATGCTAGAGCACTACTGCCTCCTTCGAGCCCTTGAAACTCAAGGGCCTGGAGGCATGTGCTATTCAAAACAATTATCGCAGTGGCATCCTCTGGAGCGAGGATGCTCTACGAATTTAATGGGCTTATAACGTGTAGCACTACATCCTTTAAGAAGTCGAGGACTGCCTTGGTGTTAAAAAGTGGTTCCTTACCAAGAAACATAGCTGGGTGAAGAGGTATGCAATGATGATATGCAAGAAGAAAATGCTTCTTTCTTTCAGGTTCAGCTTCGTGACACTCCAAGAGGACGTGGAGGACGGTCAGCCTCTCACCACATCGACCACAGGTTGGCGGTTCATTTCCAGTAAGAAGAAAATTGTGTGTACCAAATGTGTGCCCTATTCTGAGGCGGCAGAATAGGACATCTGTTCGCCGTGATTTTGATGGGAAGGGCCAAAAACCTAGCTGTGGCTTTATAACGTGCAGTTTGTTGTTTATTTCTGCGTTCCACATGCGTTGCCAGTGCTGTCGCAGTTTCTTACGCAAGAAAGGCTTCAGGTCTGTGACCGGGACAGCAGCTGCAGAAGAAGTGTTTAGTGATGTGAGTGATGTGGCCATTTTATCAGCCAGTACATTACCCTCGATACCTCTGTGGCCAGGTACCCAGCATATTACTACATGTATATGTGATATATAAATACTGCATAAAAGGGAGTAAAGTTCAATGAATACAGGATTTTTAAGCTTTTGTAATGAAATTAACGCTTTTATGAGACTTAGCGAGTCTGTGTATACAATTGCTCTGTCGAGTTTTAATTTCTGTATATGTCTTACTGCAGACAGTACTGCATAAGCTTCTGCAGTGAAGATACTTGTTTGCGGGTTCAGTAAGTCAGATATAGAAAGAGAGGGACCAACAGCAGCATAAGATACACCAGCATGTGATTTAGACGCGTCTGTGTAGAATTCAGAGCAACTGTACTTTGATTGAAGTTCGCGGAAATGCATAGCGATTTCGATGTCAGGTGCGTGTTTTGTGACTTCTACAAAGGATACGTCACACTCTATCACCTGCCACTCCCAGGGCAGTAATAGCTTAGTTGGATGCATTAGTCGATGTTCGAGAACAGGGACATCCATTTCCGTGCTAAGTTTTTTTGCATGCAGTGAGAAAGGGAGTCTCATGGAGGGTTTATTCTGAAACAGTGTTTGACACGTTATGTCATTAACAGTTTTGAAACACGGATGTTCTTTATTGGAGCGCAGATTGAGAAAATAGGTAAAGCTGATGTACGTTCTCTGAAAATGTAGTGACCACTCGTCTGACTCTGCATATAGACTTTCCACCGGGCATGTTCTAAATGCGCCAGTGGCCAGGCGGATACCTAGATGATGAACGGGGTCTAACATTTTTAGCGCACTCGGTGCAGCAGAGTGATATACTACGGCACCGTAATCTAACCGTGATCTAACTAGGCTTCTGCAGAGATTCAACAGGCACCTCCTGTCGCTACCCCATGTAGTGTGGGATAGAACTTTAAGTAAGTTCATCGTTTTTAGACATTTTTCTTTAAGATATTTTATGTGTGAAATGAAAGTGAGCTTGGAGTCGAGAATGACACCTAGAAATTTGTGCTCTTTCTTGAAGGAAATTTGTTGTCCACCAAGTCCTACACAGGGATCAGCTACCAGGCCTCTCTTTCTTGTGAAGAGAACACAAGAGCTTTTTTGGTCTGCCCACTTGGACACCTTGTTTAAGCCCTGCTGTACTTGTCTTTCACACACTGTAAGGTTGCAAGATTTGAAGCCTAGCTGTATATCATCTACGTAGACAGAATAAAAAATGGCGGGTGGCAGTGAAGGACGAAGTGTGTTCATTTTAACGATAAAGAGAGTGCAACTGAGTACTCCTCCCTGGGGTACGCCTGTTTCTTGAATAAAAGGTCGCGACAATACATTGCCGATTTTCACGCGGAAGCTACGATCCGACAAATAGCTTTCAATTATGTTCAGCATATTTCCACGGATTCCCATCTCCGACAGGTCTCGCAAGATCCCGTAACGCCATGCCGTGTCATACGCTTTTTCCATGTCAAGAAATATCGATAGGAAATACTGTCCATGTATAAATGCATCGCAGATATTTCCTTCAATGCGCACCAGATGATCGGTTGTCGACCGCCCTTCTATGAAACCACACTGATAAGGATCAAGTAAATTGTTGAGCTCAAGGAAATGTATAAGTCTGCGATTTATCATTTTTTCAAAAATCTTACACATACAATTTGTTAGAGCTATCGGACGATAACTTGTTGCCAAGGAAGGGTCTTTTCCCTGCTTTAGAACAGGAACCACAATCGCTTCTTTCCATGTGGATGGGAGGTATCCTGAAGCCCAAATATTGTTGAATAGTGTAAGAAGTGTAACTTGTACGTCAGTATGTAGGTTTCTGATCATGTCATACATGACTCTGTCAGGTCCAGGTGCAGTGCTTTTGCATGTGTTCAAGGCAGCTCTGAACTCGGCAATACCAAAAGGCCGGTTATACGGCTCATTCTGCCTGGATTTCCGTATGATTGGCTTACGCTCTACTATTTCTTTATGTTTAAGAAAGGATTGGGAATAGTGCGTTGAGCTCGACACTCGCTCAAAGTGCTCCCCAAGTGAGTCTGCCTGGTCTTTCAGTATATCGCCCTGTGTGTTTACCAGAGGTAGTGAATACGTTTGTCGCCCTCTTATCCTATTAACCTTGTTCCAGACTTTGGCCTCATCTGTATAGGAATTTATACTCGATAAAAACTTCTCCCAACCTTCTCTTCTAGCCTGTCGGCGGGTTCTCCTGCCTTGGGACTTTATTTCCTTAAAGTTAATAAGATTCTCACGAGAGAAGTGCGTAGCAACACCCACGCTTTGTTCTGTTTTTTACGAGCGATCCTACAATCGTTGTTCCACCACGGGACACGCCGTTTGCATGAGAGGCCATTTACTTCTGATATGCATTTTGATGCGACATCTATTATAAAGGCTGTAAAATACTCAACAGCAGCATCAATTCCTAGTGAGGACATATCATCCCATGATATACTAGTTAGGGTTCGGAATTTCTCCCAGTCAGCTGTGTCAATCTTCCACCTAGGAGCCTGTGGTGGATATTCGTTCTCTGTAGGTGTTCTTAGCAGTATGGGAAAGTGGTCACTTCCGTAAGGATTGTTGATAACTTCCCATTCGAGTTCGGGCAGTATACACGGGGAAACTAGGCTGAGGTCAATTGAAGAAAATGTTCTGTTTGCGAGAGAATAATATGTAGGTGCCTTCTTATTCAGCAGAAGTGCACCAGAAGAGAGAAGGAACTGTTCAACAAGGCGACCTCGCGCATTTATACGAGAGTCGCCCCACAGGCAGTTGTGCGCATTAAAATCCCCAAGCACAACGTAAGGTTCTGGCAATTCATCTATGAAGGACTGAAACTCATGTTTAGTTAATTTGTAATGTGGGGGTATGCAGAGCGAGCAGACAGTGATAAGTTTGTTGAGGAGAACAGCACGAACCGCCACTGCTTCAAGGGGCGTTTGTAGCTGCAAACGTTGACACGCTATGCCTTTCTGAATAACAATGGCAACACTGCCCGATGATGCGAGAGCATCATCGCGATCTCTGCGAAATTTAACATACTGTCGAAGAAAGTTTGTGTATTTTGATTTTAAGTGTGTTTCCTGTAAACACAGCACTTTTGGATTGTGTTTATGGATAAGTTCTTGCACATCATCGAGATTCCTAAGAAGACCTCTGACATTCCATTGAATGATTTGTGTATCCATATTTAAAGAAAAATTGGTGCTGTGTTTACGGAAACGGAGGTAATGCCTTAGGTTACAGAGCTCTTTCAAGGCCCTGTAACGGGAGTTCTGCTCTTTCTGGAGCGCTCGAGGGAACCTCGCCGCTCCTTAGGCGCTTGGCGCACCGTGGGGATAGGTGTTGTGTCCATTGCCTCTTGTGAGGCGCCGGACACGTGCTCTTGCGAGCGAGAAGTTATCAGGGAGAGTCCCGCCTTGGAGGGCAAGACCGCTGTGCCCACCAGCCCGGAGGTCGATGGGGCTCCCTGGGGGATTTGGCTGCGCCGGCTGTTGCCAGCGCTGGAAGGGACCTGGGAGGTTGAGGCAGCCTCGGCTGCGCCTACCTTCGGGGTCGACAGTCCCCTCTCCTCGGTTGACGGAGCAGCGCTAGCTGCAACCGCCGCGGGGGCAGATGGCGTAACTGCCGACTCACGTCTTGTGGGTCGGACAGCCGCCGGAGGCCGTTGTGACGCTGCCCCCTGACGCGCCACTTCGGCAAAGCTGGCCTTAGGAAGGTATGCAACCCGCCTGCGTGCCTCCTTGAATGAGATATTTTCTTTCACTTTGATCGTTACGATTTCTTTTTCTTTCTTCCAGGATGGGCACGACCGCGAGTACGCGGCGTGCTCCCCATCACAGTTTACGCAGTGGAGAGCGTTCTGACAAGTTTCAGTGGTGTGTTCTTTGGCACTGCATTTAGCACGAGTTTGGCGGCCTCGGCAGCTCTGCGAGCTGTGGCCGAAGCGCTGGCATTCGAAACAACGGAGTGGGTTTGGTACCTACGGCCTAACACGGAGCTTGATGTACCCGGCCTCGATGGACTCGGGAAGGACACTTGAGCCGAAGGTGAGTATCAAGTGTTTCGTTTTGATCTCTTTTCCATCTCGCCTCATCTTAATTCGTTTAACATTGATAACATTCTGGTCACTGAAGCCCTCCAAGAGTTCAGCCTCAGTGAGCTCCATCAAGTCATCGTCAGAGACAACACCACGGGTGGTGTTCATCGTGCGGTGCGGGGTTATAATTATTTGGGTTTCCCCAAATGAAACTAGTGTTGACAATTTTTCATATTGTTTTTGATCACTGAGCTCCAAGAGGAGATCACCGCTTGCCATCCTTGACGTCTTATATCCAGGACCAAAGACTTCAGTCAATGACTTCAAAACAAGGAAGGGTGAGATAGTTCTTACTGGTTTATCTGGTTTTTCAGAGTGGATCACGTGAAAACGAGGGAAAGATTCTTTTTGCTGTCCAAAAAACTGGAATACTTCATCGGTGCGCCCTCTTTTCTGAGGGCAATCAGGAAGCGGAGGGAAGGATGTTGCCATAAAGGAATTGAATTTTCGGCAATAACGCCAGCCACCCACCATGGAGTCCTACAAGGGGACGCTACAGGGACTGTAAGAACAGGTCCTGTAAATGCCAGCTGTACGTTATCACAATAACCAAATATGAAATAACCTAGGTTGGCTAATCACACAAGGTTAACCCTTGCTGCCTGGAAAATTTGGAAGTAAGCGGAAGGAAGGAGAAGACAGGAAAGATGAAAAGTGAGAGAAAGACGAAGGCTGGAGGGAGAGAGAGACAGGAAAAGGCAACTACCGATTTCCCCCGGGTGGGTCAGTCCGGGGGTGCCGTCTATGTGAAGCAGAGGCCAAAGGGGTGTGTTGCCTCCACTGGGGGGCCTTAAAGGTCCAAACACCCAGCTTCGGCTCAACCCCCAGGATCCCCTTTTCCCCAGACACGGCTAAGCCGCGCACGGCTACACGGGGGAGGGTCCGACCCTCATGTGCTCGGGTCCGTGGTGTCGCGACACACCAAACGCCTGCTCACGCAGACGCCCCTGCGGGGCTCGTCACTAGTTGGTACAGCAAACTCCAGGACAGCATGAACCTTGGCGTTATCGGGGCGGACGCCAGATGAGTCATTGAGATGCTCGAGAATGGTAATCTGGCGTTGACCAAAATGGCATTTCGAAAAATAAAGTTGTAGCCCAGAAGCATGAAAGCATGAAAGCATGAAACACTGATAGGATGGACGAAAGACAGGGTAAGGTAAGGCGTCCAAAGGTTGGGGAGAACACAATGACATCATCCAGATAGCACAGGGCAAGGGGGAAGCACAATGACCCCATATCCGGCACGGATGTGGCAGTTTGGGTAGATGACAGGTGATGTGAAGGAATGTCCCCTTGCACCCTTCCCGGCAGAACCTCTTGGCAGAACCCAACTGTTTGCCATAAATCATCGCAGTTGGGGATGGCTCTGACGAGGTCACTGGCCTGTTCACTATTATTGCGTCCTCCTTGAGCGACTGCTTTTGTGGGGTAAACAGCTGATCACAACAGTATCAACTTGGTGGCAAAGGGTAATAACGTTAAGTATGTACGACACGCATAACTCCACGGAGTTCGAGCATGACAGGAGAGGTCTTTCGAAATGGGATGCTGGTGACCAATTGGTTTGCCAAATAGGTCACAACGCTCCTCCTTGCATACATCCTAGCTGGGCAGCTCTGCTTCATAAGTGTCGAACCAGACGTGTGCTGTCTCGCTGAGGTAGAAAGCGACATTGGCGAGCGCCACTGTCGGGTCCCACCAATTGTTAATTGCAACACACTCGTAACTTTCAAGCCAGTCACCGGCGTTGATGATGTCAGTGCCGCAAAAGGAGCCAGGGTCGTGGGGACGTAAAGAACTGTCGAGGTTCAGGGCATCCTGCGGGTAATAAGGAGGATCTGGAGATGCATCGGCTGCAAAAGCAGTGACGTGGTCATCTGTCACTGACCAGAGCGTGGCCACCGCTATGCCTTCAAGTAACACTTGCTTCGTCAAGCCAAAGTTGATAACAGGGAGACACATCCGATTAGCGGTAAGGGTTACGACGGAGTGTGGCACAGAGATGTCGTGCGCCAGGAGGACATCACGAATAGCTGCGACGACGCACGGTTGCTGTTGAGGCCAATTCGACGAAGGTTAGGGCTTTTGGAGGTAAGCGAACAAACGCTGTGGTGCAGAGGGTGTTCGGTTGTACGGGGCGAACGTCTGAAAGAAGAGGAAGCTCGAGGCACAGCGTACCGGTGGAACAGTCGATGAGGGCAGAATGTGCCGTCAGAAAGTCGAGCACGATGATTTGGTCATGAGGGCAACTGGTCAGCACGGTGAACAGGACTGAAACTTGGCGGCCAGCAATTCCTACGCGAGCAGTGCACATACCACTGATGGCAACAGTGGTGCCATTGGCGACGTGTATGGCTTCAGTGATGGCAGGCATAAGAACTTTTTTTGAGGCAATGACGTAAGTTAGCGCTCATTATGGACACTTGGGCTCCAGTATCCATTAATGCTGTCAACGAACACCATCTACGTCTACTTCAATTAGGTTCGTGTTGGTGAGGAGCGTCAATGGAGGATTTGGACAGGAGGAACATGATGCAGCACTACCTGCAAGAGCTGCACGGCCTAGCTTTCCGTCCGTTGGTTTGGTGAGGAAAGGCGGCGAGGCTGGTGTGACGAGGAGCGACGGCGTTGAGGCGATGGTGATCGCACGGAGGAGCGGCTGTCAGGGGCATCAGAAGTAGGGTACAGACGGCGAGGCGACTAATGGCGAGCATCACCGCTCGCCGTTACTCGAGCTTCAGTACGGCGGTATTCAGGTGGTGCGGCAGTGGCAGGATACATGACCAACACGGTGGCAGAGGAAGCAGATCGGTTTGTCGTCTGGGTTTCGCCATTCGGCAGGATTGCGTGGTCTGGGAGCGAAATACTGGTCATTACAGGTTGTGGACATGGGAATGGGTGCCGAATCAGGTCAGGAGACAGAGCAGGTGGCAGGAATGCCAAGGTTTGCAATTTCTTGCCACACAACTGCTTGAATTACGGAAATAGTGGAGGCCACTTCGTCAAAGGTACTGTCAGGGGGTTGTGGATGAAGGGGGGGTCGAACTCGCCGCTTCAATCTCACAACAACGATACGTGCGACGTTTTCTTGAAACTGTCTTGTGGCGGTAAGAGTGGAACAAGAGGATGTGGCAGGGGTGTTCGGGAGTCGGAAAAACTGCGGTACGACGCGGCAGCTTTTGGCTACCTCAAAACGGTGGCATTCTTTGATGATGGCATCGACGGTAGAAACGTCGTTACAGACCAGCAAATTGAAACCGTTGTCCGCGATGCCTTTTAGGATGTGGCCCATCTTGTCAACCTTGGTCATGTGCTCGTCTATTTTCCGGCAAAGCACGAGCCCTTCCTGTATGTAGGAGACATACGATTCGGTCAAGGGCTGGACAAAGGTAGGAAGCTCTTTTTGCGCAGCCTGTTGGCGAGCTGATGGGCTGCCAAATAGGTCGTGAAGCCGCTCTTTGAAAATGTCCCAGCTGGAGAGTTCGACCTCATGGGTGTGAAACCACACACGCGGTGTCCTGTCCAGATAAAAAATCACATTGGCAAGCATGATGGTAGGTTCCCTCCCAGTGGTGGCTTCAGCTAACACGCTCATACATGCTGAGCCAGTTGTCGACGTCAACACTATTTTGGGCGGAGAATGTCCCAGGATCACGGAGACTAGGAAACCGTAATGTACGTTGTGGTTGGCGCCGCAGGTGTAGGTGGCGATGGGTTGGTTCCATCGGAAGCCCTGGTTGAGAAGATGACGATGCGGCCGCTTTGGAGCTCCGTGGCTAGGACGGGGAAGTTCTACCTCCACCACAATGTTTTGCGAAGGACGGTCAGTAAGATGAGCAACTATTTACAGGTTATATTTACAAAAGTGGTTGCAGTGCTTACCGGTTATACTCACCGTGCGAGCCCAGTTCGTGATGGCGCCCAGTGATGGCGCCCACGTGCCTCGTTCGAACAATCAAATGCCACACGCGTGTAGCAATATTAAATAAATGCTGTTTTCATTTTGTGAACACTCTCCTCATGTTTTTGTTCGTCTTACATTCGAGGTAAGTTGTTTTTTTTTCTTGGGCTTTGGACATTTGGGGGTTGGCTTAGAATCGGGGCTGGCCTAGATTCGAGTAGATATGGTAATAAAATCTTGCACAAGAAGCTTGATTTTTGATTCTGCCAAATGAAGCTGATCGTCAGCAGCCATAATCACCCTTTAAGGGCTTTTCCTCATCATGACCTCCATGTGCTGGAGAAATTCAACCGTGTGAATAATAATTGGCCACGAACTCTGGTCTCACCCAGAAAACAAACTATGGGCACTATAATGTAGACCTATTCCAAACTGTTTCTATTTCATTTCCCCAATCAGTCCTCCATGATTGGTCAAAAAATCTTTCGCGCAACGCTTACTTCACCTGTCTGTCAAGTGATGTAGCAAAAATCATGAAAACTTCTCATCTGATATCTGTACGCACTGATTATGCATGATTAGATCCCAGAAACAAAAACATTTCGATTCTACGCCCTTTTCACCATTAGCCTTTTGCGATTGGTTAAGATATTTTTGGGCAGCACCCACTTTGCCTGTCGTCATGTGACATTACAAAATCGCGAGAACTCACCACGTGAAAGTGATGCATACACATTAAAGCAGCATTAATATGCCAAACAAAACTGATTTTCTTTCAAAATAGTCTGAGGCTGCCCCCATTCCGAAAGGAATAAAGGATGTCTACCCACTGATCACTCTGGCACTGGCTACCCAAAGATTTCTGGGAGAATGGATTTACTTGAGTATAATAATAATTTTTGCATGGTAATGAAACGTCGAGCCCTTTCAGCACATATATGACATCACTCTGCCAACTCTTGTTCACTGAAGATGCATTTTAGCGGCATTTTCAAGCTTTCGTTGCATTGCCGCTGCCATTTTTGACCAGCTCCACAAGCTGAAGAAGGGAAGACGGGCAATCGCAGGTGCTAGCACCACCCTTCTCATCGGGCTTTTACTGTGCTAGCTTAGACTCATCACCAAAACCCTCTCCACTTGTGTGCTCTTCGCCTCTGGTCAGCCAAGTAGATATGAAAAACCAGTAAAGGTAGGCAGTGTTGTTTGCTTTGAAAGCAAACAAACGTGACGACCTATAAATGAGGAGAGAGCTTAATTGGGTGGTTCAAAGAAACTGCGCGTCATCCCCTGATTCTTGCATCAGCGGTTACGTAAATTAACGTCATGAGATTTGCATAAAAAGATATATATATATATATATATATATATATATATATATATATATATATATATATATATATATATATATATATATATATATATATATATATATATTTGGAATAGTTTTACGGTATAGGGCCACATTTTGCAACATTCAGAAAGGTAGTGATCTCCTAGTTGCTGTGGTCGAATAGCTGATACAGAAACTTGTGGGAATTATGAAAGTTTCATATTTTCTGGCGCTCCTACATGCGCTAAGGAAGCGAGGAGAGCAGATGCATTCTTCTCTTCCTGTGCGGGGAGCCAGATGGATTTTGTCATGGTAGAAAAACCCTCTTGCAAATCAGTTGCGAACGTAATGGTCACGTGGCTGCGGAGCTGTGTGCCCACTGGACTGCGCAAAGAACACAGCAGGGGGCGCCGAACATCCGGGAAAAGAGCAGACTGTGAGCCACGACAAAGGAGGGACCTCAGGTAACCATCTTGTTCGATACTGTGAGCCAGGACAAAGGAGAGACCTCAGGTAACCATCTTGTTCCGATCCTTTGTCACGCCTTGTCATTGTTCGCCACACAATCGACCCCGGCAAATGTTGCGGTCGTAACTAGACTGCTGCCACATGAATCCCCTGGAGCCATAAATTTAGCTGTAGTTGATATTATAGTGTGTTGCCGTATTTTGCGCTTGTCCTGGTACCGCCCCAGCCCAGCCATACAAGGCGAGCAGAATGGCGTTGACTGTCAAGCCTAAGCCTCAGGAACAAAGGCGACTTGAGAGAATCTGAGACTACAAACTGAAAGCTAATACCATTGACTAATGTGCTACATAGCTGACAGAGGGGTTAGTGTGTACGATGTTAAGTGCCTAGACAGATAGAATGAGAGTGTTAATGTTGATAATGATTCAAAGCCGTGTTCTCAATTACTTCATGCACCTGGTAATTTTCAACGAAAAGGACCTGTGCAATGTTCTAGCAAATGCCATCTTTCTATGTAAAAAATTACTTCAGATATAAAATAAAGTGTTAACTCTAGTGACTAGCCCTAGTGTAAATGAGGTCGACTGACTCCTGGCTGTCTTTCCACGTGAAACTTGACTTCCTGCGTGGCCGCCGGCAAATTATCCAGACCGAAGGATGTTAACGCTCTGTGGTTAAGAACTGCGACCTTTAGAACACGCAGGAGATCTCAATGTCAGCGCATAACAGTTTTGAAACAGTTCGGCGAAGAAAGCGAAACTCCATTTGGAAACCTGACAAACTGAAATTGTCTTCTGCATCAGTAATGCTTCCAAAGTCCACAAATGCTGCATGCAAATATATTAGAATCGGTAGAAATGCAAAGTTTTTGTGCATGAGCGGTGCAAAACGCCGAAGCCATCATGGAAACTACAAGCAATCATTGTGCCGACCATGTCCCTCCTCGGGAGTCCCTTTTAAAAACCCGCATGTGGCGGAAAAAGAAAACTGAAAGCTAGAACTGACTAAATATAGTTCCTAAATAAGCCAATAAATGGCGCTAACTATCCGACAGTGCTTGGAAAGCGGAAAAATATAAGTTCACAACTACCGACAGTGGGCAATCGATGGCAATAGGCACAGACAGGAAACTGCTAATTCACTTACACAAAGGACATGTGACAGCACATAAGTTTCAGCCCTCTGAAATAACGGAACTTGAATGAATGTGTCGTTACAACTCAACTGCAGGCTATGCAGATCAGTACATTCTTCATATAGGCAACATCACTCACACAGCCCTGTGTCATCACCAAATCGTAATATGTCAGTCCCTCAATAGATGTTCAACCTCAACGGGTAAAGTGCACGCAGATAGGCAGCTTACATGTGCAACTAAATGCAATTAAATCTGTTTTTCATGCAGTGGGCACTGTGGCCTTCGAAAACAGATCACAGTAAACCTGAACACCTTGGGTCAATGTGTGTTAATTTTGTGTGTTATATTTAATAAAAACACTAGAGATACATACATCCACGTCATGTAAGGGTGGAAATAAACTATTCGTGGGTGAGGCTGAAAACCATAGTTTCATAAGAATTATTGAACCGCTATTATTGAACCGAATTATTGAATTCTGAACCATTATGAATCCATATGAAAGGATACTTTTGCTATGGAGCTGAACCTGAACTGAACATGAAATCCTTTCAGTGATCTAAATGAATATAATTAGCATAAATCCTAGCCTTCTTTTTTAAATTTTCAGATAGAAAGAAAGCATAAAATGTTCAGAAGCATATTGCCAGTAAACAATATTTAAGTTTAAACGCTACTAGAATTATTACTACTATTACTACTAGAAAAAACACTACTAGAATACTAGACTACATAAATTGAATTTGGAGAACTATGCAAAAACGTCTGGCCCCCAAATGGTTAAGAAGAGCGGAAAAAAAATCTAGTTTAGAGCAGTACACAACAGATCTGGAGCAATAGCAACATGATGAAACAAATGATTGCAATTTCTGGAATGTGACATGTAGTGTAGTGGTCGTACCCAGGCTGACAGAAATGATTAGTTTATTGACATAGGAATAGACTGAGACACGTAGGCTGAAGTCAATGCAAGAAACTATTGCTTTACACTTTCTAGGTCTTACTGGATACAGTAAAGTCCTGAAAATTCCAACTTGTGTAAATTGAATTGATATATAACTTGAAATGACATTTGGGCCCTGTCATAGCCACATGCATCGGAATCGGGAAAAATTCTTGGGGATAAAAGTAATGGTAATTCAAACACAAATGATTGTGAGACAGTTACTTCAAGCAAAATTTCCTATTCTCAGTTGCCACTTATCAGAGAAATCTGATGCTCCCCTCCAAATTTTAAATTGTGCATTGTGCTGTAAAACACCATATACGGCATGAACCATAGAGAATTCACTCTGCGCATCATGACGGCATTTTCATTGCGGAGCAATAAAAATGGCATCTTAGTGTAAAAAATGAGTGCCCAACCAAGCAGCGCTGCTTAGGCCCAAAATCACTGAGTAGAAAGGAGGGCCAATGCAGAGCGTACGTGTTGTCTGCAGGTGGCCCGCAGGCTGCCCGTCCGCTTGAGGGCAATGAGCTCCTTGCGCTCCCGGTCACCCAGCACCAGGAACCAGGACTCGTCTTTTGGCTTTGGGTAGTGGGGGGCCAAGGCCTGCCCAGCAGTGCCTCCTCCTCTGCTTTTCCCTGAGTGGCGTTGGTCTCGGTGGCTAATCTGCACCTGCAGCATGTACTCGCTGCCTCCAGTCACCGCCAGCCATCGGTCATCTGGCACAGGACCCCCTGCAGTAGTAGGTCCCTTTATATCTCCATACGTGCCCTAAAAGCACCAAGTGCAGCCATTACAGAGAGTGTCATGGTTCCCATTACATCAACACACTTCAAGGAGACTGTTATTCTGATTCTGTACATGAAGAGACAGATATTCCTCCATAAATGCACTGAAAACCGAAGTTAGTTGTGTCAAGACAGCTGCCGATAAAAACACAAATGCCATTAAGGACACAGCTAAATGATTCAGAAGATAGGGCTCGTCGTTCTAACTTTGGGTTCTTTTGGCGTTGCTGACCTTGAGCGGAAAATATGGCGAGAATCGGAAAACAAGATTGCGGAACTTTGCACTTCTAAGCTTAACATCAAGCTAGACCTCCAAGATATCAAGCGCACTCGTAGAATTGGCAAATACAGCAGTAATAGAAACAGACCTATAACTGTCAACTTAGCACATTTCAAATTAAAACAACTACAGTCGAACCTCGATATATCGAACAGCGCGGTGATCGCAAAATAGTTCGATATAGCCAGAATTCGATATATAAAATCACGTAGAAAACGCGTCAAAAACTAGCACAAATCAATCAATGAACCAATCGTGGCGCAATAGATATTCACATGAAGCTTCAGACACAGTATTTATTTCGTTCGCTGAAAGTACTGACGCAGCGTAGCCTGCTTCATATTGGAAACCGCGTCCTCAACGTAGTCCAAACGGTCCACAAGAGACGGCCCAGTGTCTTCTATTGCGCCGCAGTAGCGGCGTACAACGGCCAAAGCAGCTACAGCCTCAGTTGCAGTCGGGAGCGGGGCAACATCAGCGCTTGCTGGATCAGCCTCGGCAGCGTCTTTGTTTGACCGCTCAGCAGTCACTTCTGCCGCGATCTCACGTCTGTTAACTCCGCCACTGTTCCGGTGCTGTCGTCACCGCCAACGAAGTCCTCAATGCACATGCTGTGTGGCTCAGCACCGACAAAGCGCTCGAACTTGCTCCACGGCCGCCTCGATCACGCGCGCACGGCGGGGGCGGCGCACGGCGGGGGCGGCGCACGGCGGCCGGGCTGGCTCACGGCCGGTCTCTAGGGGAGCGCGCGCTTTAGAGAAGCGCGCGAAGCGCGCGCTCCCCTCGAGACCGGCCGTGGCTGGCTCCAAGCCGCCGCGTGTGTACGCCGCTACGTTCAAATGGCGCCCTCGGCGCAACCGATGTGGGAGCTGTCGTACGCAGCAGTTCTGGAACGCCCATCGCGCCGCCGCTATCTTCGAGGGTGTTGCGGGAAAGCTCGCCTCCTGTCAACAGAGGCGAGCTTTCCAACTTGGTCAACTTGGTCTGGGGCGGCGGAGTTCGATATATGCATTTTACATCCGGCCCCGTTCGAAATAAAAAATTAAAAATGCCTGCGATTTTCCACGTGATATAGAATGTGTTCGATATACGCAATAATTCGATATATCCGTGTTTGATATATCGAGGTTTGACTGTATAAAGGTGTTTATTAGCCACCAGCGGTTGGGCTGACCGTAAGTGCAGGGCACGAACTCTCAGCACGAGTGGCGTTCTGCTGAGGACAGTGCTGGAGAGCTACGATTACCCCCAGGAAAGAAAAGGGAGCCGTCCAGCAACCGAACTGATCCTCACTATGAATGGACCATAGTATGGCTTGAGGCGTTCAATGTTGACAATGTCTCGTCCACGACAGCGTAGGTCAAAACATGGCTCAATGGGTTCGATCATGTAGTTAACGGGGGATGCCCATTCAATGATACGGTATGGCCCTTCATACTTCAGCAGTAGTTTTGAAGAGAGCCCAGGTGCAGTGGAAGGAACAGAAAGAAGCACAAACGCTTCTGGAAGGAAGGTGGGTGCAGAGGTGGTGTCACCGCGAGTGCTCTTCTGGCGCTCTTGGTCACTGGAGGTAAAGGCCCGTGTGACATCGTGGCACTCTTCAGCATGTCTTGCCATGGCAGAAATGGGCGCACATTTAGATGCATCTGGCTGGTATGGTAGAATTATGTCGATGGTGCGCGACAGGTGCCTACTATACAGTTATGAACCCATATGAAAGGATATTGCGACGTTGTAGCATAGGTTACAAAGGGCAAAATGACGTCCCAATTCGTGTGGTCAGAGGCGACAAACATTGCAAGCATGTTGCCGAGCGTATGGTTGAAGCATTTTGTAAGGCCATTGGTTTGAGGATGGTACGCTGTAGTTGTGTGAACAATGTGGCACTCTTTAAGAATGGCTTCAACTACTTCGGATAGGAAGGCACGTCTGCCATCACTGAGCAGTTCCTCATGTGGTCGATGACACAGGAAGAAGGCAACATCGCGTGCTGTAGCTGCCAGGAGGACGGCAGTTTTGGCGTATCGTGTGTGGTGGTAAACCGCCACAATGGCCCAGTGGTTTACAACCGATGTCAGGGGAAGGGGCCCATACAAATTGATGCCGATACGCCCAAGCTGCCAGGTAGGGGCAAGGTAAAGGTTGCAGACTGGCTGGCGAGAGGAGGGGGTGGTGATTTCCGGTGCTGACAATCGGAGCAAAAGCAAATGAACTTCTGAACGTAGCTGTACATCCCTTACCAATAGTACTGCCATCGAAGGTGCTGATAAGTTTTGAAAACTTCTGAGTATGCACACTGTGGAACAGCGTTGAAAGCTGCGCGTATGTTGGAACGGAGACTGCGAGGTACTACTAATAACCACTGACACCCGTCGAAGTTATAATAGCGTCGGTGAAGCAGGTTGTCGCGAATGGCGAAATGGTGAGCTTGACGACGCAGCGTGCAAGTGGTTGGTCGTGCTGATGAACCAGAAAGCAAGTCTATAAGAGAGGTAATCAAATGGTCCTTACGCTGCTCAGACGGTCAAGTAAGGTCAAGTGAGGAAATCATAAATTGGGATAGTGAGCACCAGGCATTGCCGTCAGGCTAGGGAGAGCACGAGAGGGCATCGGCGTCACAATGCTGGCGTCCGCTGCGGTACAGCACGTGGATATTGTAGTCCTGTAGATGAAGTGTCCATCGGGCAAGACAGCCTGAGGGATCTTTCAAGGATGACAGCCAACATAGCACATGGTGGTCCGTGACTACATCAAATGGAGGACCATACAAAAAATTGGCTGGGGCTTCGCTAAGGCTAAGCCTGGATATCTCGAAGCGAAAAGGTTCGGTGATGCTTATGGTTTGGCTTATGGTTTGGCTTATGGTTTGGCTTATGGTTTGGCTTATGGTTATGCTTTATGATTTAGCCTATGGTTATGTTTACGGTTTAACTTATGGATATGCTTATGGTTTAAGTTATGGATATGCTTATGGTTTAGCTATGGTTATGGCTATGGTTAAGCCTATGGTTATGCTTATGACTTCACTTATGGATATGCTTTGGTTAGCTTATGGTTATGCTATACGTGTGCCTTGTGTAGTTATGCAAATTGCTTATCAATGATATATACCATAAGTTATGCAGGATTATTAAACCTCTTTATTCATCATTGTTGGGCACATTGTTTTGCGATTTCTGTACAGCCATAAACACAGCTCTCTGTATAGGTAGTATCACTCTCTTCTCCTTCCATATTGAATGTGCACGCCTATTCTCTGGCAAGCAGTTATATAGTCAGCATCCGCGATAAACATGCGCTTGCGACGAACGTCAAATGATGACGCATAGCGCGCGGCAGTGGCCACCTGCGCCGACTCCGAACACGCTTATGGAGCCAAGTCCGACTCCGAACACGCTTACGGAGCCAAGTCTGACATACGCCAGCTCACGCGAAGCGCGGTGTTGACTAGCGTAGTGAAGCTTTTCGCTTCAAAAGGCCTGCAGCTGGTAATGACATTGTTGCATTGTTGCACCAAGTCCAGTAAATCTTCGATGTAGCTGGTAAATGATGCACATGGCTGCTGTGCACATTCCCACAAATGCGATTCCACTCGCAGCTTGCGCACAGCAGGGAGTCCAAACACAGCCATTAAAGAGGTTTTGAACGAGGCCCAAGACGGGAAAGTTGGTCTCATGGTTGTTGTATCAAAGACTGGCGACACCACTGGGATAAAAGAGCATGTTGCTCAGTTTGGCAGGATTCCCCCATTTGTTGTGGGCGCTTACCCTTTCCCATTGTTACGGGCTGTGTAGAAGGCGTTTATTTCAGAGAGCCATAGGGCAAGTGGGTGCTGGTACTGCCCGTCGTCCTTTTCTTTGCTGCCCTCTTAATGTTGTTGTTGCTGCTGATGCTGCTGCTCCACTACCTTTGATGCACTGTAACATGGCTCCTCTTGCAGACGAAGCCCTCCGGGTGAGAAGTCAGTGGGGCTTTCGTTGAGTAAACGGCTTCAGGCAGGCTACTTGCATGATGTCGGTCTTGGATGACTGTCTTCCACTGGAAGTGAGGCACGCAATTCTATAATTCACCTGGCTGAGATGCTCAAGCACAATGAACAGTACAACATAGTCGTTAAGCAGTTTTTAACAATATGTTGTCAGCCAGCCCTCGACGTGGGTGGCATCAGCGCAGCTGAAAATAGCATGGTCCCTGTGGCGAGGCACACCACAGCACAGGACCGACTGAGGAGACAATGGAGTAGGAGAGATTTGCTGGCATGCGTCTTCAGGCATGGTTGAGCGTAGTCCACAGGTTCAAAGTTCCAGGGTTGACGTCGTAGGCCGAAACAACCTCCACCACTTGTAAAAGTGTTTATTAGCCACCTGCGGTTGGGCCGACAATCAGCGCAGGGCATGGACCCCAAGAACAGTGCTGGAGAGCTTGACTCACTAGAAAGCGCTGCAGAGGATGGCCCAATATAGAGCTCCTCTGCTTTGCTACACAATATATTCTTTCAAATGCTAAACAACTAAGAAGGTCCAACCACAGCATATCAGAAGACTGCTTATCTAACACTCGGCATGCACATAAACGACTAACAGAGTTCGGCAAGTCCCAACAGAAACCTTTTAAACTTTGGTACGATAACCTAACCATGGAGAACAGAACTTACAAGTACGATAATGCAACAAATAGAGTTATATCAACTTCATAGCTACCATCACACACTACCACAAAACCAAACAGCATCCCTGTATCATTTGTTTATACTAGCAAAGGACCCTTGCTGCCCAAACGCGAAGCACTCTGCAGCCTCGAAATGTGGCTGAATTCAACCGTCGATAACACAGAGCTGAATTCATTCCTCCCTGATTTGGACATTTTTAGGTGGGATCGTGTAGGCAAATGCAGAGGAAGTGTCCTGATAGCTGCCCATCACAGCGTTTGTTGCTTCATTGTCGATATCACTTCACCTCTGGAAATTTTATCTGCTCTGTGCAATTCTTCATACCTACAAATTATTATCAGCGTATGCTATTGACCCCCCATTGCAGATGCTTCCTTCACTATTTACTTCCACAAGGCACTGCAATCTGCTATGACATCATTCAGTCATGCGCAGCTACTCCTCTTCCTAGACCTTCCTAGACGATGAGCAAAACGAGAACAAGGTGAAAGCAGGAGCCAATGTTTTGACAAGTGGACTTGTCTTCTTCAAGGCGACGTATGCTTTCCTCGCCACAGTATATATAGGTGGGGTTCTTGTAAAGGGGAGAGGGTGTCAGGTGAGAGGGTGAGGCAACGAGGGAAGGTGTGTTAGCGTGTCGAATTGAGAGTAAAGGAATGCTGTGCACAAGGCCAGACCCCCCCCCCCACAGTCTGTCAACGCACGCGTGTTAGACTAACAAGAAAGGTCTAGGTCAAGAAATCAAACTAAGTGTTGTTGCCTATAGCTTGAAATTTAGCATAGCGAATGGATTCTAAAGCTCCCTTTGAAACGTTTGTGCCTATTGGTTGCAATGTCTTGAACTTATGGATAAGGTATGATTCTTTGTATTTTCTTTCTCGTTCAGAACGGAAATTTGACTGTAAGATGTAGAGTTTAAGTTAATCAAAGTTATGACCTGGTTGGTTGAAATGCTCGGCGACGGCTTTGGGAAGCTTTTTAGCTGTGTCCGCGCACTGTCCGTTTAATCTGATGTTCATTGCTTGTCCTGTTTCACCGATATATTGTTTTTTTACAGAAGGAACATTCAAGCATATAAATCACATCCGAACTTGTACAAGTGAAGCTAGATTTGACTTCATGTGTATAGCTATTTGTGGTGCTTTTAATTTTAATGTCACTTTGAAGGTGCCTGCAGGTTTTGCACCTGGGGCGACAACATGCTTTTATTACGGGGGAATGCCGTTGGCTGACTTTTGCGTGCACTAACATGTCTTTAATGTTCCTGTTTCGCCGATAGGTAACCCTAGGTACATCCGGGAACGCTTTTCTCAGATGCTCGTTACTTGATAATATTGGGTGGTATTTTCTTAGGATGTTGTTTAAGTTTGGGAGTGCATTAGAATATTTTGTTATAAAGGCCGGCGGTCTGTCAGATTCTAGAGTGGGCTGTTTCTTTGCCAGTTCCGACTGTCTCTGCAATTTTGACGCAGTATCATAAGCTCTTTCGAGAGCAACTTGGGGATAGTTCCTTTCTGCTAGGGTTGTTTTAAGGTCATTTAGGTGGTGGATATAATCGCGGTCTTCGCTGCAGATTCTTCTTATTCATTTCGCTTGCCCGACAAAAATTTCTTGCTTGCAATGTCGCAGGTGATGACTGTTGTAGTCTAAATATTGCTGGCTATCTGTAGGCTTCTGGTAAAGTGTCGTTCTCAGTTTTCCATTTTCTATGTAGACTGTCGTGTCCAGGAAGTTGATCTGACTAGGAGAGTGGTGAGCAGTAAATTTAATACTCGGATGAAAGCAACTGAAATGGCTAATTAAATCGGTTAAGGTGCTTGTGCCGTGTTCCCATATTATGTATGTCGTCAATGTAACGAAGATAGGTGTGAGGTTTTAAAGGGTAGGATTTCAACAGGTCTGCTTCAAGCTGTCCCATGAAAATGTTCGCATACGTGGGAGTGAATGTTGTACCCATGCTAGTGCCGAAAGTTTGCAGGTAGTGAATAGAATCGAATTCGAAATAGTTGAGCGTGAGAACTAACCTAAGGAGTGATAAGCAAACTTCAGGAGCATGCGCTTGGGGATTGATTGCGAGGGATCTAGAAACGGCTTCAATTCCTTCAATCATGGGAATGTTGGTGTAAAGGGCAGACACATCCAAAGTGACTAGAATAGCGCGGTCGGAAAGGATTTGGTTGCCGTTGATGCCGTCGATAATTCGAAGGAAGTACGGCGTGTCTTGAATAAAAGATGGGAGGGTGGTGGGGATGTTTGACAGGTGGTGATTTAAGAATTTAAATAGTGACACAGTAGGTGTGTTATTAGGCACAATAGGCCGACCTGGGATTTCTGCTGTAAATATTTCTTCGACCGGAACTTTATGTATTTTAGGAAGAAGATAAAGGTGGCCTGATTCTTTGCTCTTGGGCATCATGAAGCGATATTCAGATTGCATGATTAGTTCCCTAGACAGGAGCTCCGCTGTTGTGTTTATCACAATATTGCTGTAATCTGAAGTTGGGTTAGAGTCGAGTTTTCTGTAATGGGTGTGGTTGCTCAGTTGTTTAGAGGCCTTATTCTTGTACTTTTCTATAGGCCGGATTACGATACTGCCGCCTTTGTCCGCTGGTTTTATTATAATATCATTCCTTTTCGCAAGTTCTTTAAACATTTGGTGTTGAGCGGGGATCAAATTTTTGCGTTTCCGGCAATGCCGCGCTGACTCTAGAATTTCCTTTGATATCAGTTTTATGTATAAATCTAGGTCTGGGAGCTGTTCTGTTTCTGGCGTCCACGTGCTAAGTGGTCTAAGAGAGTCTCTATCGCCTTTTCCTACATCTGGTCTATCGAAAAAGAACTCCTTGATGCGCATGCGTCGTGAAAACTTCTCCTGCAAGGCTTATGGAGTCCTCGTTGCCATTGTGTATACATGATTCTTAATATAGCACCACAAGAAAAAGTCATGAGGGTTGAGGACGGGTGACCTTGCCGGCCACAGGATAGGCCAGTTTCTCCCTATCCATTGCTCTGGGAAGGTAACATCAAGCTATGCTCGTGCTTGACTACATGTGTGGGCTGGAGCCTTGTCGCGATAATACCCCATTGCGTCAAGCCGGGCTAGTGGCATGTTGCAGCAGGAATCATCAACTGGCCCTTTGAGAAACTCACATACATACCTATTGCCGGTCAGAGTGTTGTTAAAAACACTGGGCCAATGAATGTGCTGTCATATATTCCACGCCAAATGTTAAAAGACTACTGATATTGGTGGGGGGACCTTCCTCGCCAGTGGGGATTTCGCTCACTCCAATAGTGTGCGTTGTGGATATTTACTTGTCAGTTTCGGGAAAAGTTCGCCTTGTCAGTCCAGATACCTTGGTGAGAAAGTCAGAATCCTGCTCCTCCTAAATCAAAGTCCAATTCGCAAAGTCAAGTCTCCTTTGGAGATCCTTTGACTCCAGGCATTGATGCAATCGCAGATGATAGGGGTGCAGTACAGCTGTTTTCAAAATCCTCCAGGTAGTTCAGTTGGACACACCGAGCTGTGCACCACGCTGCGCGTGCTAGCATGTGGATTAGCCGCCATGAAAGACAAAACGTTGGAGTGAGCTTTATTATTTATAACTGAAGCTATCTGCCTCTTTCTTGTGAAACTTCTGGTTTGCTTCATTGACTCGTAGGTGTTGAATATCGTCATCCCGCTGAGTCACATACTCGGGTGCCAGCTTCGAAATATTCTTGGAGCCTGCTGTCTCTGTCCGCTTGCAGCTCCTAGGACAAGAATCATGTCTTCTTTTCCCTCGTTGTAAAAAGGCCTCACGAAATTGCTCGCGTTCTAACAGCCGATGCATGATAGTCTGTTTATCACTGTCTAGAACTACCATCTAGCACCACCACTACGTCCATCAGGCGCTTTACGGAGCACAAGCGATAACGGTTGCTAGCTTAAATCGAACACACAATGCTTGCGGCAGCGCACTTATTGCTGTTTGTGCGCAGAATGCTTGGGAGCAGTGCAATCACGACGCGTAAACGGGCATGTTACATTGTGTTTTATTTTTTTTATTTCGTGGGCATCTACGGCAAACTGAAAGACACTAATACCTAATAGATAGAAAGACAGAAACTTTTTATTCGAACATTTTGCAAACCGCTCCGCAACCTTCTAATTGGAATTTTTTTTAGCTTCCTTGCTTAAGAAATTAGTTGATTAATCTTGACTAATTATCTAATTAAACAAAAAACAAAGATAGCGTGACACACTGCATACAAAAGCGAGCAACATGCATTTGGTCGCATCATCTTGAAGTACATCAGCGTATTCTTAAACTCTGGCTAAAGTTGGCTGAAACACCCTGTATAGTGCGTCAAACAAGGCAAATGTCTGATAGTGTGTTGATTTGGCTTGCCTCGTTGTATGGTTCGATGTATGACTTTAGAAAAGTCAATGCACCTTTGGTGTCAAATATTTATGAGAACATTAACCCACAAAGATTGAAAATTGAAAATCTAAAGCACGACTTTGGAAATGCCAATGCGCCTTTTGCATGAAAAGTTTATCTGATCTTTATACTTATAAAGTTTCGGAATTGAAATCCGTGCTCTCCGCGAGATGTGCGACGAGCCCGCTCGCCATCAATATGCCCTTGAAACTTTGTGCTCGGATGGGGCTCTTTACGTTATGTGACTCCAGGTGCATGGGTGCGGCCACGAAATCCAGCCTGAGTTCATAATCTTCGCGTCAAAATGTCTTTTCAAGCGTGAAAAATACATTCTAGAGAAAATCCAGAATGATTTCTGCTGCCGGGGGTTGTTTTGGTTGGCAGTGCATGACAGCACGAAAAAATTTTGGTGGTGGTGGTGAAGGGTTGAAGCCTCATAAGGGCCCCCCGGCTACGCCCCTGGTCTCTTCCCCCTCATTATGTGGGAATGTGCATATAGGCCACCGAACATAAACTTGCCCCTTATAGTGACCTCACACAGGGAGCCTTGGGAGGCAGTTTTCGCTCGAGCTGACTTGGAGACCCAGAAGGGTCTCTTAGACCAGGCTGGTCATACAGCAACAGCCACCCTTCCCATTCCCTTGTCTTTCCTATTTATTAAATAAAGTTTTTCAATCAATCGATCAATTGCACAGAACCGAGACTACACCAGTGCAAGCTAACCGAGTGTGCAGCTCTGTGACAGTGTGAGTGGTTTCGCTGTCATGGATGTACCGGTACGTCATCGCGCTTCCCCCCCACAGTGTCACTGACGTACCGGTACGTTCTCTATCGTGCGTTCAAAATTTCGCGACAGAGTGCAAAGCTGGCACTCCTGGATTGGCCATGCTATCTGTTGACTCTTTCTACAAGTTCGTATATTCGCACTGACTTGTGTTACTCCATGTATTGAAGAGTACGGCGCGACTGCCACTCCCCACTTTCTCTTTGCTGAGTGGCGCGGTGGCTCCGTGTTCGCTGTATCATGCGTCGCGCGCGTGTGGTTATGGGTTCAAGGGTTGTTCTGCCATCTCCGCTGGTTTGAAGGTTTTTATTTTAGAGCGCAGCTCTTTGGCGTCCGTTCCTGGGTTTCGCGTCGTCGTCGGCGTTGTCGTCGGCCTCGTAACCAGCTCCGCCCCCACTTTCATCCCCCCAGCGCTAGCAGCGACCGACTGATACCGCTGGATGCCGCTGACGCCGCTAGAGAGTCAAGATAACGTGACTGCATAGAACACCGTCGCCGCCATGCAGAAAGAGGAGGAAAGGGTCCCCCCCTCCCCCCCTGTTCTTGTGTGGCGGATAGGGTGCTCTTCAGTTGCCGACGCGCCGGTTATTTCACGTAGGCCCCGGCACGTCGACGAATACGTGACCACCTTCCCACGGCTAGACCTGGTTCTTCGCGCTGCGGAAGCGAGGGTATCATATTGTTTGTGTCGGCATCGGCGGCGTTGTCCCTGAAACCAACTCCGCAGCTGGGGTTGACTCACTATCGGCGTCAGCGGCATCAGTCAGTCGCTGCTATCTCTTCCCTCCTCCCTTTATCGTGTTGTCCGCTTGCTGCGCGCGCTTCTGCCCCCATCGTTTGCCGCTGGGTGTACACGCCGCCCCCCTCCCCCCTCTTCCTGCGAGTCTCCGGTTGTCAAAGCGCCGGCTCGAACTTAATTCCTTTCTTCGCTCCTCCTCCAATGCAACCCCTGTGCGGTGGCAATCAGAGAGCCAGATCGGTGGCGGCGGATCTGTATATGTGCACCGCCCGAGCCGAAATTGCCGCTGCCGTTCGCCCTGTGCGGTGGCAATCAGAGAGCCAGATCGGTGGCGGCAGATCTGTATATGTGCACCGCCCGAGCCGAAATTGCCGCTGCCGTTCGCCACTGCGAAATTATCTGCCAGTTCTTTCTGAGCCATGAGGGAGACGACCGATGGAAGTCCTCCGTCTGCTGCTGCTGCTGCTGCTGCTGCTAAACGAGCTGCCAGAGCAGAGGCCCAGCGCCGTCGCCGTCAGAATCCAGAGGTGCGTGCCGCCGAAGCAGAAGTTTACCGTCGCCGCTGTCGAGATGATCCAGGAGTACGCGTCGCCGAAGCAGAGGCTAAGCGCCGCCGCCGAGAAGACCCTGCCGTTCGCGCCGCCGAAGCGGAGGCTCATCGCCGCCGTCGAGAGCAACCAGCAGTAAGCGAGGCTGAAGCAGAAGCTCATCGCCGCCGCCGAGAAGACCCTGCAGTTCGCGCCGCCGAAGCGGAGGCTCATCGCCGCCGTCGAGAGCAACCAGCAGTAAGCGAGGCTGAAGCAGAAGCTCATCGCCGCCGCCGAGAAGACCCTGCCGTTCGCACCGCCGAAGCGGAGGCTCATCGCCGCCGTCGAGAGCAACCAGCAGTAAGCGAGGCTGAAGCAGAAGCTCATCGCCGTCGCAGAGAAGACTCTACCGTTCGCGCGGCCGAGGCCGAGGCCAAACGCAAACAAAGGCTCGCAAACAGTCGGTGCAACAAATGCTTTCCGGCGACAGTTTACAGACAATCCGTTTGGAACTTTGCCCCAATCTATCGAAAAGGTGAAACAGCTTATTTGCTGCGCTCAAATTTCGCATTAGGAAGTAACGTAATCGTCGGTAATTTTTTTTCTTCTGTTGATGTGCCTGCTACGGCGCGTCAAGTTCAGGCGCACGTGCCGTTGCCTCTCCGAAAAGGGTGACTCGTTGCTGCATTCGCTCTCTCGCCGCACCCTCGCTTCCGACTTGCAGCAGTAAATGTAAAGCCCTTCGAACTTTGTTTAGCCTTTTTCCATCTCCCTCTGTCATCTTGATCACGCAACGTCCCATTTATCTCCGTTGTGCGGGCGACTGAAAGCGCATCCTCCCTGCGCGCGGTTACTTTCGGATGGCTCAGCACGCGGGACCTTCGTCTGCTCATTGGAGCGGTGGCTCAATTCCGATTCAGAATACGAGCCGAGCTCGGATTCGGACTCGGACAGAGTCGCATGCGAGGAAGAGGGTTCCACATCGTCAGATTCGGATGTTGAAGGGATTTTATAGTCAGGCTGATGATGATGATGATGTTTACTAACAACAGCTGCAGAACACTGAAAGCTGTATATTGCATTGACTATGTTATTTGTATACCAATTATAATCAAAAATAAATTGCTATGTTCATTCCCTGTTATGCTCGTTCCCTGAAACCAAGCCGACACTGGGGGTGCGTTACGGCCAGAAAGGTCCGACACTGAAAGGGTTAAAGTAGGTTTCACAATGTCATTTGCCAATTACGTACGGTGAGGTTCCAGCTTGACCTGCGTCCACTCCTTTGTAGTCGGAGTGGATAATCCTTGAATGCAGATCCTGACACTCTGATTGGGAAGTTGCCTGAGGGTGTCCATCACCTGCGAACAGAAAAACACAGATGGGTAAATGCCCTGTCATGGTGAACAGCTTCTAAGTATCTGTTACGCTAGCATCTGGCGCGAAGTACCATGCATGCCATCGCAATGTTGAAGTTATGAGGGTACAAAGATAGTTTCCTGAAGTTCAGGTTTACAGAAATCGGTGGTAAGTCGCAATGTGTTTTGTGCAATGAAGTGCTTGCACAAAGCTTCCTTGCACCAACCAAGCTAGCCCGCTACCTTTGGACAAAGCAACCAGCCTATCAAGGCAAGGACCTTGACTTAAGTGAAGCAATGGAAGTCGTAGTCCCAGAAACTTGATGTACTTGGGCTGTACACGCCACTAACGTTATATCATCTGCAAATAAAACACTTGGATTTTTGCGACGTCATCTACATAACGCATCTAAGAACGTAAAATTGTTAGCTTATAAAACTCTCGTGCGAACAAAATTGGAATATGCTTCACCAATTTGGAACCCACAACAAGCTTATACTCAAGACGCCCTTGAGTCACTTCAAAACCGTGTCATGCATCGTTCGTATTCTTATGATGTGAGTGTGTCATCACTAAAATTAGAATCTAATTTACCCCTTCTCTCATGTCGCCGCCGTATCGCCAGTCTTCCTTTATTCTATAAACTTCTTCATAGGTCGATGGGAATCCCGCCACACACTGTTCCACCAACACGCATATCTAATCGCACTGGTCATCCTCTTCAAGTCGCGTGCCCACGTGCATGCACCGTTACCTTTTCTACGTCATTTTTTTCCTCGTACAGCTGCTGACTGGAATGGCCTTCCGGGCGACACCGCTGCCATCCCTTGTCCATCCATTTTCATAGAAAGTGTCACCAATCACCTTTCACCATAGATTAACACATGGTTTCTGCTTATTTCTGTGTAACCCACCCCTTATGTAATACCCCGTTACGGGGTCTTTAAGGAATAAAAATGAAACGAAATGAAACCCAAGAAATGTAAGATGTTAGACAGTTTAATAAGAGGCTGCCAATTAACCTTGCTTTAGTCATTGATCGGTAGCGGCATGTCTGCTAGTTTCCCGCTAGTTTCCTTTTGTCGTGGATGAGAGCTGCGACGTGTCTGGCAGCCCACAGCTCATCATGTTTGCACGTTTCGTCGATAAGCCATTGCCTAAGAGTTGCTTTGTGCAAAGAGCTTGAAACAACAGTGAAAGATAAAGACTTCTTCAATGCTACCGATAGTTTTTTTTTGTTCTGCATGGACTTATACCCATGCCACACGGGCAAGGTTAGTGCCATTGAAAGTGTAATACCCCTGCCACATGGGCACAGAAAATGACATTAACTGGCTAATGCCTTAAACTTTAATGTCATTCGCGGGGTGCCAAACGGACATGCTTAATGGCATTAAAGCTTAATGCCATTCGCGACGTAGTGCGTTCTCATAACTCACTTTGCCGTCAAATGCCTACTCTCGTTCCCAATGTCTTGACATTCCGACGTGACAAAACGAATTATTAGTGAAGAACTATTAATATGTTATTCACTTTTGTTTAGCGAGAGCTCTTTTTCTGCGGCACAGTGCGTTCTTACATTTATTACAATTCACTTCCCCATCGAATGCGTATTCTCGTTTCCAATGTTCCCTCCGTTGCCATGGTGACCACATTTTGACGCTATTAAACAAACTTGTAGATGAAAACAATAAATATATTCTTCAATTTTGCAAAGAGGGGCTCTTTATTTTTACAGAGATCAGCAGGCAATTTTGCCACTACGAAAAAGATAGTTCTTTATAGGCTTGTTCTAAATCCAGTAAAAAATCCAGCCAAATCCAGGAAAAAGCAAAGCAAGAGCGCAACATTTGAACACATTGTCACATTGTCGTCTGTCGCAACACGTTTTGTGTAGTCGTTCACAGGCATTCTTTTTTGTGTGTGTGTGTGAAAATGGATAAAACCAAGGACCGCGCCAACTGGACCGACAGTGAGACAGAAGCACTGATAAACTTATAGGAGGAAAACCTCGGCCAGTTACATAGCCATAAACGAAATGGAAAAATGTATGAGTCCACTAGAGTAGCCCTAGCAGAGCTAGTTATGATTAAAACTAAAATGCAGGTGCATTCCAAGATAAAAAATCTGCGGTGGAAATACAGCTTTTGCTTCATGTGTTTGCACTAACGACGCATTGTAATGTGCCTGTCAATGCCAGTACAACGTGTATTTAGCTTTTTGTGTGCATGCGCTGGTGTTTTGCTAGCCTGAATCGTTTTGCTAAAGTGTTATAATCGCGAAAGCAAGTAGCAGCGCATGCATTAACCATGCATGCCTGCACGCCCTGCTTGGACGGTTATTATTATTAAATTATGAGGTTTACGTGCTCAAACCACTTTCTGTATGAGGCACGTCGTAGTGAGTGGGGGACTACGGAAATTTTGACCACCTGCGTGGTCACACATGGGATTCTTTAACAAACCTAGGGTTCTTTAACATACACCTAAATATAAGTACACGGGTGTTTTGACATTTCGTCAGAACTCTCATCAGCAACCGTGTGATAATTTCTACTAACGCACTCGCCCCGTCCTTATGTTCTCCCCTGTCGGGGATCGTGTTATTGACGAATCCATTGTATGACGTGGGCCAACTACCCCAACAGCAAGCACTATTAGAGAATTTAGACATTAAGCCACCAGTTGATTCAAAAGCACTAGAATATAGTGCTGTTTTTTGTATATTGAATGTTGGTGTAGGATTAATGACATCTTGCGGTTTCAGGAACTATACCCAGAAGAAAACCACTGGCCAGGGAGGGATCCCATGGAAGTACTATTGGAAAATCCATAGTTTCCTGGGATCCCTTCCATCAAACAACTTGGAGTTGGTGGTGGAGAGTACCTGCCAGGCACCAACTGTTAGCAAAGTGAGTGCATCGGTGACTATGTCAATTTTTTGCATACATGCACAGGGAAACTTCTCCAGAATGTTTCAACTTATGCAAAATTTGTGTTATTTTTACTTTTGTGCTAACAAAGTTGTGTTCTCTGATGTCAGTGATTTCTGATTTCACGACACTATGCAGATAATTCGAGGCATGGAAACAGGCGATTCCGTGCCTGCTGACGATGCCGCTACCTTATACGACATCGACTGGGTTCCAACAGATGATGAGCCACCCATGCTATTGGAGCCACCCACGCTATTGGAGCCACGAACAAGCTGCCCCTCATCACCAATGACAGCACTACAGAGCAGTGAAGTGCTCAGCACACCAGGACGGCAGCCAATAGCAGCAAAGCGCAAGCGCTGTGCTGCCAACAGCGCTTCCAGTGAAATAAGGGAGCTGATATCTGAGCAGCGGGCTCCAAGAGCCATGTTGGAGCAATCGATTAAAGATGAAAAGGAGTGCCATGAGCGGGAGCTTCGATTGCAGGAAGAAGGCGCAAAAAGAGAGCAGGTGCTCATCAACATGTGGAATTCATTTAAAAAATAACAGGTTTTAAAGAGATGTATTGTTTTATAATGTGATATTTTTCAGTAATTTCTTTTATACTGCAGTGCAGTGAAATGTGATATTTTTTTATTAAGGGGGGATGTAGGCTGTAGGGTCAACTTTTGAAGTGCTCAACCAATTTTCATGAAATTTTCAGGAGTAGGTGATCTTGTTGTCATTAGAATATCTTCCAAATATCAGCGCCCTAGCAAAATGAGGAAAAAAGCTATAACTGTGAAATTGAGCGACCTTGTATGTCAACTTAGGAAAACTATCGTTTACAATATAATGAAAATATACAAATTATTTGTGGTTAGATACCTTCTAGATGGTTTATAGTGCAAGATAAGGCCTGTTGCACATTTTTTATGTCATTTCTGTAAAAATGCCATCACTCTGAAAATGAAGATTATTTTTTTCGCTGTCATTACATGTCAAAGATATGCTAAATATTATATGTTGGAGAAAACTTACGCATCTGAAAAGTACTTTATCTTGTTCCTCATGAAATTTTACTGTAGAAATAGGGTTCGAAGCAGCACTTGGTGATGCAGTTTGGAAATGATACTTTTCCTAAAGCTCTTTTTTTTTTGCAAAAAGTACAAACTGAGAAAAATCAGTTCAAAGATTTCAGAGCATTTATTCTGATGATCAGAAAAAATTAATCAAAGTGCCCTGCTGCATATGTCGGGTCCTCCTCTTTAACACGACGGTGCTCTGTGGCGATCACTTCAAGGCGTCATCTTTTTTTTTCAGCTTTAGAGCTATCCATCGCTCTTGCCTGCGCTCGTGAAATGGCTTGCTTCGTTGCTTGCTGAATGTGCTTATTCGTCTGGACTCCATGTTCAAGTTCCAGCTTGTCGAGAACTTTCTTGATGCCACATGCTCCTTCATTGAATTCTGTCACAGCCAGTGCTGCTGCAGTCTCCACTGTTCGCAGTGACGCAAATTCTGTCTTTGGGCACCTTTTCCATACAAGAGCATTGACGGACTCGTTTGCATTCTGTGTCTGCATCCTTGAACATTACGCAAGAAGCTCTGGCTTACTAAGCCTGTTGTAGACAGGTACCAGCTCTTTGGCAACGTCTCTGCTGAAAGCTGGACGATGGATCTTGGCACTGATGGCTTGCTCGCTGCAACTAGGGCTCTGTGCCGACTGTAGTGACGCCAAGAGTCCTCACCAACTGGGCAATCGTCGTGTCGTGGGACTTCATCTGTTCAATAGGAGTGAAAAAGCGTCACAAATACTCCTCGTGGCATTTTTTTTTTACATCTGGAGCATTGTCTTTCAGGGTAGATGCACAGTAAGCAGAGAGTTTTTTTACAGTTTGTGTCAGCTTCCCCTTGCCCCGAGACCTTTCGTCGTTCTCTTTAGTTTCTATAGTGTTTCTTTAGTTTCTTCTATTGTGCGAAAAACAAACTTCCTAACTTGGGCATTCACTTTGCGTTTTGTTTCTTGCCTGCTATGCGGCCGGTTTGGAAAAACAGCATTCAGAGTAGTGTTCGACAGGAAACGGGAGCCACCAACTTGAAGGGAAAAAAACTAATTTTTTTTCCTTTCTACTGCTGAGATAACTACCAAACTTGGTGATGAGATTCCTTATTAAACAACCAATTCAGAACTCAGAAAAAAAAAACATGTTTTTTTCACCGAAATCGGTATTTTAGCCCCGCATCCCCCCTTAAAGTGTTATAATTCTAATGTTTATACTGTTTGTGAAATAAAGTTGTGATATTTTTTATTGATGTGATGTTTGTTAGTGATTTCATTTGCACCTACAAAACAAACATGGTGCAACATTCATCACAGTAATGAATCATTGACTTCATGTTCTGTGGATGAATAAGTGCATAAAAACAAGACAATAGAAATACAGTTAGAACATTGTTTATTGCAGAACACAAGATGGCATAGAAAGGCATTTAGAGAAATTCATACTAGCTTGGCAGGAGAACAAGGATTCATGATAGACAGTAGTCTTCTACAAATGCAGCATTATGCGAATGTTCACTGATTTTCTTTAAAAAAATATTTTGCTAGAGCAGCTTGAACAGCACGTCCATTGCTGGCTTGAGCTTGTGTGGTGTGCTGCGGCAGCTCATACAGCACATCTGTGGCAGCTCGTTCATTCTCCCACTGCAATTCTATGTGGTCTTTTAACCCTTCACAAACATTGTGGAGCGCACAGCATGCATTGATCACCATTGTCGCTGTAGGAATGGTGCATTCCATGCACTTTAAGGTGAAGCGAAACCTAGCCTTCAAACGGCCAAAAGCGTTTTCAACCATCCGTCTTGTTTTAGAAAGGTTGTAATTTAACGCACCCTCGGGTGTGCCAGGTGAAGCATTTGTGTACGGTTTCTGCAGATTTGCACTGAGGGCAAATGCCTGGCCGCAGAGAACGATAGGCGGCACCTGCACTCCTTCAATCAGAGCTGTTGGCCCATTGAAAAGTTCGCTTTCAATGAGTGCGCACAAGCTTGAGCGGCTGTACACGTACGAGTCATGGCACCGCCCTGGTGACCCAATGTTCACATAGCGGAAGCGATAGTGGTGGTCAACCAGTGCCAGTAGTATGATGCGTGGTAAGACCTGGTAATACCTGCAAGAGAAACGAGACAAATTTTAATGTTGTCCAGAGGACATGGAATTGGGCTGTGTTGAGCATAAATACTGAAAAACACTGAGATCGCACCCATTTGTAATATAGTTGGCAACTGCTTGCCATTAATGTATCTACAAGAATTTACAAAAGTGACAACATGAATTGGGCTGTGTTGAGCATAAATACTGAAAAACACTGAGATCACACCTATTTGTAATATAGCATGCAACTGCTTGCCATTAATGTATCTACAAGAATTTACAAAAGCGACAACATGGATACGGCACTTTTTTTACCCACCAGCCTTTGTAGTTGTGACAATCGCTGGCTTGGCCCTTCGGAGGGGACACTGGGAAGTGGCAGCCATCCAAAGCACCAAATACTTGTGGAAATCCAGTCATCGTGAAGAATTCGCGAACGTGCTTGCCCATTTTGGTGGGCGGCACCATAGTTAGCCACTCCTGTGCAAGGTTACGAAGGACAGCAGCACAAAAGTCCTTGTATATCATGTTCACTGTGGAGCGTCCCACACCAAAGAGCTCGCCCACTGACCGATCTTCTGCTGTCGAGCAAAGCCGGAACAGTGCAATCCCAACTCTTTTCTCGACAGAAATTCTGTCTGTCATGACGGTGTCTTGTCTCTGCAAATAGGCGTGGCAGGCATCCATAATGTACCTGTATGTGGCGTGGGAGACACGGAAAAACCTTTTAAAGTTCGCTTCACCCAACTGAGGCAATGTGTCCTCGAACCAACGCGAGTTCTTCGGAAACCACCACTGCTGCCTGGGCACAGCGCCAAATGAACGCACGACTACAGCACTAATCATGAGTGCGTTAGCCAGGAGAAGCTGTTCGATTGCATGGCGGCGACTCCTTGCCTTGTTGCCCTCATACTGTAGCCTTCGAATTTCTCGACAATGTTTGGCCCGAAGAAGCACATACGCCGTAACAAGCTGGAGCACACAGTCAAAGTCTTCAGGATCACTGCTTGGAAGCTTTGTTGCTGTGAGCGCCATTTTTCAAATTTTAATGCTTTGGCTACACTATGGATTAGCCGTTCTGCTAGCTTCGGCTTGAAACAGCTTACGGCTGGGTGCAAGAATGACATTCCTGAAGTAAAATACATAAAATACGCCTATTGATGATTCTTATGCCATTTATTAAACATTTGCTCCCTAAATACCTCTTTTTTATTGTATTACGATTGACAAGCAAACCTAAGCGTTTCACTGCAGCTATGGTCATCGCGACGCTTAATGCCATTAAGTATGCGCGTGTAGCAGCGAACGAAATATAATGGCATTAAGAAAGTTAAGGCTTTACTTGGGATGAGTGTGTGGGAGTGTGCAGTGACGGTGCCACTGCAATGGTTGGCACATTGGCAGGTTTGCTGAGCCTTGTGAAGCAAGCTCAGTCTTATTTATGCATTGTGCGCTTCACAGGAAGGTTTGGCATCAAAGTAACTGAGCCAAGAGCTAGCGAGCATGATGCAGCATGTTGTCAAAGTTGGGAACAGCATCAAAGGAAGGCCTAAGCCCAGTTGCCTTTTCAACATGCTTTGCGAAGAGATGGTTTCAGAACACCAGCATGTGCTTTTACGAACGGAGGTGTGTTGGCTGTTGTGCTGAGAAAAGCACAGGCCGGGCTGTTTTAGCTTTGGGAAAAAAGTGAGTGTTTTAACCCTTTCACCCTCAAATTAATTCCAGAAAAAAAATTGCAAATTCTTTTTATGTAGTCATAATTGCTTTTTTATGTCATTCTGATTCTGAAACTATATTACTTGATAGGTTACTGGTTACGATTAACACAAAAATAAAATAATAAAAGATGTTCTCGAGGGCTGCTTTTCTCGATGCCGCCTGTAACTTGTTTTTGGTACTGAGAGCAGCACAACATGGGACTGAGAAGTGTGGCTCTTGATTACCCATATTGGTACAGTCTCCCATGATGAGTACAGCTCAGGATTGGAGTTTAAAGGGTTAATGCTATCAGCATTATTAGGGTACATCACAAATTATTTGCAGTCTATCTGTGTTTCCTGTTTTCCCATAAACTTGGGTCCCTGGGTAGTCCGTAGCGTAATGGTCAGAGCATCGGGCTGAGGGAACTGGGTTTAAAACCGATCCTCGGGCACACTTGGGTCATGGGTGTCAGTTAACCCGTTTCACGCCAACTTGTGTTACTAGTGTAGTGAACCGAAGGGTCACCACTATAGGGAACCGAGGTGCAGCAGCGGAGCGGCCGACCAACAGGACCAGTGCAGCAGGTTTCTAGAACAGCACTGCGCATGCCGAGCTTGTGCATCGAGCATGCGCTGCACCCTCCCATCCCTCCTCTTTCACCAAGGCGCTGGCTGAGAACGCCAACCTTAGCACCCCTGCGATACGGCGTCGGTGGGCACTACACTAGGTATGTGCTACTGCTTATGTGCTGCTCTACAATGAACCTGTTTAACACCCACTTGGTTGGTCACTGGGTAATGCCACTGGGTATGTGCGGCAAAGTATGTGCAAGTCTCCAAGTAAACCTGTTTCACGCCAACTTGGGTCCCTGGCTATGAGCCAGTCTTCAATGAATGTCTTTTCCACTGACTTGGGTGCCCTGCTGTGTGTAACTGGGTGTGTGTCGCTCTTCAAGGAATCTCCTTGGGGCCAACTTGGGTCTCTGGGTATGTGCCTTTGGGTATGTGCCGTTCTTCAATGACAAAAAAAATAATTTTTTTTTAGGTGGTGGGCGGAGTTGAACCAGCATCAAACTATTACGACAACCTTGTCTGAACATATATTCACACATGCGCCATGCAGGGACTTACTGTGGCAGCACTAGATGGCACAGCGTGTTCAGAGAGAAGTGTGAGGGAGCATCCTGGCTACACAGACGCCTCATACATAATGCGTTTCAGCAGTTGCATTATTGCGCGTCAATACATCGCTTCAATGTTAATAGCAGTAACATTGACATTCACTGTGACATTGGTTCTGCAGAATTTTTTCTAGCAAAAGACAAGGGGCGTTGAAAGCTTTCAAAGTCCTTTTATTCTCACCGAGCTTGCCTATCTCTGTGACAAGTTCGAGAAGCTCAATCACCTAAATTACAGCATGCAAGTGGTTGGGAGTATTGTTGTACCGTCTGGTGACACGTGAAGGGCTTCTGTAGCAAACTTCAAGGTTGGCCGGGTCAGGTGGGAAGAGATGATTATTTTTCATTTAAATTGCCAAGTAACTTTGCAACACATGAGACTTAACTCATGAAAGTGTTGATGCTGAAAATGAGCTGATGCAGCTTCTACGAAATGCTGTAATGAAGGCAAAGTTTGTCACTGTGGACCTCGAAACATTTTGGTGGACCTTGAAACAAGGCAGGCTCTAAAAACAGAGCAGCGACATCTGCTGTTTGCCATATCTGTTGCATTAACTTGGGAAGTCAATTCAGCCATAACAAATATGTTAATTTCTCTGCAAGATGCTTACCACTGTAGTCTACAACATTAGTAGTAATTTACACCAGACTTCTGCCCCTTGAAGGGCCATTGAGAAACCAAATCATGTTCCATATTTTATCAGGATGGTCTGAGGCGCTACCAGGGTGTCTACCAAATTGACATTTACAAATTCCCCAAGTTTTCCAGGTTTTCCCTGAGTGCCTTTACGAAATTCCCTGAGTGACACAGAACTTTCTTTTACGTTAAGACAGGACGACACAATGTTGCCTAATGCTAAAAAATGATTTAATCCAGTTTGAATAGTAAGGAGTATCATTTACTTTATTCAAAAAGAAATCACAAGGGAGGTGTAAGTAAAATACGCAGCGAATAAAATATATTAGAAAAAAAATGGTAAAACTCATTGCCAATTGAGTCGAACATTCTCAAATATGAATAAAAAGGAGATGCATAGAGAAACAAATGTTTTCGAATATCCCCTTCAGTCATGATTGACTGTCAATACATGTGTGAAACATAGGTGGTGCTTGAGACTCTACTGAAAGCAAATAAAAGTGGTAGAAAGACTCTTAGCATTTTAAGATGAGTCATTATAGTTACTAACTAAATATTTGAATATTGCAAAGCCAGTCATGCTACGTTTCTTCATAAAATTAACAATTAAATCTCCTGTTCGAATTACATGCACAAGTTATTCATTGGCCTGAAGCACTTCAACAAAGAAAAATAAAACCATATTTCAAGGTTGATACCGACATGCCCCACATTAGGCGTCACGTAAAACATGGTAGTACCTTCCCTAAAGTGATACTCTGTAACGATACATACCCCTCATAAGCAAAATGGAAGCAATTTAGGTTATCAGAATATTCAATTTGCCCTAAGCTTAACATTTGTGCTCTATTTCTTGCTACGTAACACTACACAGAAGTGGCAAAAATAGGTCGCGTCCACAAATGTGGACCCCGTGACTGAAGGGGATATCAGCTATTTTTATCACCTGATAGCAAGCTCATTAGTATGAGGCCTGAACTTTGTCACAAGTGAGATTCTCTCTCAACAGCTGGTGTGTCAGCCTCAACTGTCCTGACATACTCTCAGCCCGTGCACGACGCCTCAATGCTGTGTTTCACTGCCTTACAGAGTTTATTTTGGTTTGGATGAGGGACACCTGCATTTCGGCATCAGCCAAAACTTTCCTTTTTGAGCTCAAGCTCCTTCAAAGAAGTGACGGCAGGTTTTTTTTTCACGTTCATTCCTCAATGTGTAGGTCCTTTCTGTTCTCATCCTCCTTCCATCACGGGTTCACCCCATGGACTATTTGAAGCATGCTCTTTGTCAGTTGCACAGTCAACGTCCAATTTTTTGGACTCCCTAGGGGCCGCGAAGACGTCCGTATAAAATTGGGCAGTTAAAAAAAAATGAATGCATGTCTTTTACTGCCATTAAGGGCTCCATTCGCCACAAGCACATCCAAAAAGGCCTGCCAGTGCACTTATTAGGCATATCGGCGCTCATACTGTGACATGAGATGGTGCGTATAATTAAGGAATACATACTGTGTCCTGTGACAATTGCCCCTTGCCACGGTTATGCTTCAGCGCATAACATTGCTGCATTGAGGCGAAGCTGACTTTTGGGACCCGGCATTATGCAACGTGCAGTGCTTTCTGAGCTTCGAAGCCAATCGCGAGGACCACAAAGGCGGAATCGGTGCCATTGCTGACAGCGGCGAATTTTTTCAATGAGAAACACGGTGCCAAAGAAGCTTAATAGCGAATGTTGAAGCAGCTAGGCCTTGCGTTTACCACGGCGGCAGTGGTGGCATTGATTAATGCCGTTTCGGACCTGCAGTCACGGCAAATAGTTTGGAATATCAGACGGTGAAGGGCTCTTGTGTCTGAAATTTCAGACTTTCTTATACACTGACTCTATGAGGTACGTGGTGGTGCCGCTATGGTGCCGCGAAGCCGTCTGACTTATCAAGCATCCGGAAAGTCGGCCAATGACTGTACACTGGCAACTCATCCGACGACACGGCATCAAAAGACGATTTGTTACGATCCCTCTCTCTTACGCAAGCCAGCATTATCGCGACTTTCATTCCCTTTCAATAAAATTACAGCTAATCTTCCCTGATAGAAGCACAAATTCCCCGAGTTTTCCCTGAGTATTTCCAGATTATTCAAAATCCCTGAGAATTGTCGGTTTTTCCATTGGTAGACACTCTCAGTCTACTGAAGTCCGTCTCATAATACTGCCTTTCTGCATTTCTTATGTCAGCGTTTAATTTATTCCTGTGCTTTCTAAACTGTTCTAGAATCAGAAAATCTCTAGAATCAAAAGCTTATATGATTTACCCTTTTCTTTATTCCACGAATGTCGCTCACATGATATCTACATTTTAAAAATATTTTTCTATATTCTGTTCAATTTAGGGAAGCAACAACGAGCAACAACGGAAGATGCAGCCAGTCATTCACCCGGAGTACGAGGGGGAACCCAATCCGGATTTAGACCAACCTTTCACCAAGTCGGAGATCGTGGCAGCCTTAAGAAATCTCACAAGAAACACGATGCCCAGCAGGGATAAAATTAACAACAAGACCCTCCGTAACCTGGACGACGGGGAGACGGAGAGTTTACTAAAGTATATCAATGAAAGCTGGGAGACCGGCACTATACCGGCTTCCTGGAAGCACGCGGACGTAACGATGATCCCGAAACCCGGCGAGCCCATCAATCTACAGAATCTGCGTCTGATCTCTCTCACGTCATGCGCAGGAAAACTCTTTGAGCACATGATCCACAATCGTCTCTCACCCTACCTTGAAGAAGGTGGGCACCTGCCGAACACTATGTTCGCTTTCCCGCCTAACCTATCCACCCAGGACATTCTACTTTAGCTTAAAGAAGAAGTCATCGACGGCCTCAGCACATTCCACAAGAGTGACATCCTGGCACTCGACGTGAAGGGAGCCTTCGACAACGTCTCACACGAAGCAGTGCTAAACAGCCTACAACATACCAACTGCGGGCGGCGGACATACAACTACATCCGGGACTTCCTGACGGGTAGAACGGCGACCATAGGCCTGAGGAATCTCAGGACCATGAAGTTCCAAATACCGCAGAAAGGAACCCCCCAGGGGTCGGTGATCTCCCCGTTGCTGTTCAATATAGCGATGAGGGGATTGCCGAACCTCTTGGAGAACATCAGGGGTATCCGTGACGCAACGTATGCAGACGACCTGACCATGTGGATGTGCACGGGATCGGCGGGCGAACAACAAGACGCCCTGCATAAAGCTATCGACAGGACTGAGCAATATCTACACCGCTGCGGTCTTTCATGCGCGCCGGAAAAGTCGGAGCTCCTGATCCTCAAAAAGAGGACAAGAGGGCGGCCTCCGCAGGAGACACCTGACCCAACGTTGACACTAAATGGAGTCAACATACCCAAGGTGGACACACTCCATATTCTGGGCCTCACTCTCCAGAAGGATGGTGCCGGTCTCGCCGCCATTAAAAAACTGCAAGCGACAGTTACCCAAGTCGCGCACTTGGTGCGAAGAGTGACAAACAAAAAGCACGGCCTGAAAGAGCAGGACACAATCAGAATAATACAAGCCCTGATAATCAGCAGAGTCACTTACGGCACCCCGTACCTGGGTCTCAAGAACAGCGAGAGAGACAAATTGAACACCCTAATACGAAAGACCTACAAGCTGGCACTGGGGCTTCCACCGACGATGTCGACGGAGAAGCTACTCAGCCTCGGCATCCACAATACTTGGGAGGAACTAGTAGAGGTCCACAAGACGAGCCAGATGGAGCGACTCAAGCTCACCAGCACGGGTAGGGACACGTTAATAAGACTGGGCTACCCAGTCGAATATGAGTCCCGAAAACAGCGGGTTCCTCTACCCCTGAGGGAGATCACGGTGGCCAACATCCCGAGAAACATGCACCCTGAATACCACAGAGAAAGGAGGCGAGCGAGAGTGGAAGCTCTACGTGAGGCCTACGAAGGACCAAAACAAGGAGAAGTCCGATACACCGCCGCGGCGAAGTACAAGAACAGAGCGGCCCACGCTATCAGCGTGATCAACAGCCAAGGACAAGAGGTAGCAGCGGCCTCGGTAAGCACTCCAGACATCAACTGCGCAGAAGAAACGGCGATAGCCCTGGCGGCCACTATGGGACAGCGAGAGGAAGATCTAATCACAATTATCACCGACTCACAAACAGCATGTAGAAATTATCAAAAGGGCCGCATTTCCAAACAAGCCCTCAGCATCCTCGAAAAACAAGACAATTTTCCAGAAGTGTACATTGTCTGGGCCCCGGGACACGAGTCCCTGGCGGGTAATGTAGCGGCTAATGCCGCTGCCCGAGATCACATTCTCCGGGCTATCCCACCAGGTTCACGAGCACCGGTAGACCAACAAGATAGCGTCCCGAAAAGATACGCCGATATCCTGAGCCACTACAGACTGGGTAGACGGATCTATCCACCCCCGCATCCCCAGCTGACAAGAGAAGAGGCGGTGATCTTCCGAAGACTACAGACCGGCACATTCCCGCATGGCACCCTGCTACACGCCATGTATCCTACGAGCTATACTCACAAATGCGCCTTCTGCTCCACGCCCAATACCCTCTACCACATGGTATGGGAATGTCAAAAAAACCCATCGACACCGCCCATCACCGGACCAACCGTCGAGCAGTGGGAGGCACAGCTGACAAGCTCGACCCCTGAAGACCAGCATCGCCTGGTGAGCAGGGCCAAGCTATCAGCTCAGGCCCACGGCATCCTGGACTAGGGACGCCGCCCACCTCGTACGATTTTACCGTCGGCTCATTTCAACTAATAAAGTTTATTCCTCCTCCTCATTATATTATAGAACTAGAATAAATTATTAAAAATAAACTTGAACCCATAAAGAGTAATGGTTCTACATTCACACACGTAAGCAGCCTTAAGTGTTTCTGTGAACCTTTTATTTCGTTTCAGTTAGTGTTGCAATCGTTGGCCTCTCATGTAAAACATTTTGCAGTGGATTGTATAGTTAAGTTGGCCAAGTCACAACATTTACAAGAAGAAACCTACATTATATATTTGTTTTTATACCGACGAGACGGGGAAATGAGAACACAGCACTAAAAGAATAAAACAAAAAAACACTACCGTTTATTTTTTCTCCGAACCAGTTTCAACCGGTTTGAACCGGAACGGAATGATGCTCGGGAACCTAACCCAGATCAGAACCGAACCCGAAAAAATTCCCGCTCGATGGCCTGGCAGTCGCACCCAACCCCCACACACTCTAGACGCAAATAACATTTGACAATATATTTTTGTTGAAAACAAGCTGCTAGAGCGAAGTTCCAAGCAGCAAAGAAATTACAACTAGATTTGCATACAATGCAAACTGATACACAACCAGCAAAGGTACTGAAGCCAGCACGCTCAACGTGAGCCACTTTGGCCTGTTATATTTTGTGAATAAAGCAAATGAGGAATCGTGTTATTGCACCCACTTTTTGCCCGACATACGTGGACTTCCATCCAATATTTTTTTTTAAATAGCTATTTTTGTAAAAAAGCTTGTTTATTTAAAAAATGTTTTCTTCTCTTGTATATCATGTTGGTAGATAATATTTTGCATAAATGTTGCAAAGAGAATGTTTTATGTTCAAGTTTTAGTACGAAATAGAAACAAAATCTTTCTGATTTGGGCTACGTTTGGATTCCTTTACATTTTTTTCATTTGTGGACAGCATAAAAACACCCGTGGAACAAATTTACTGTAAAGTGTATTTATTAATATGAGCAGAAATGTTTTTCGACACAACATATTTAGTTTGAATTTAATTTGGCCATGAAATCGTAAAATATTGTGGTAAGCAATAGGAGGATGCTTGCGCTGCCACCTTCGAATATCTTTTTGGCTTGCTGGGAACACATTTCAGAAATAAAATTTTCAGTTCCATGCAGTTTGAATGTTCCTACATGACATATGAAAAAACCAGACAAAACCAAAATATCCGACGGACATGCATGTTTGACCTCTCGTAGAATCACCCAATTGCTGATGTCTCCTACCCCATCTTGGGTGCTGACTTCCGGCAACATTATCGTCTTATCGTTACCACTTTCCTGTCCGTGTCTATACCCATCGATAGCCTATTATCGATGGTTTCAACTCCCAATTCTGGTGCGCTTGGGGCGCTTTTGCACAATTAGCATTATCCAGCGCATAAAAGAGAAACTATTTTTCTAGTTTCGCTTTCGTGTTTACTTTTTTTTCACCGCGGGGAAATTTTTAAAGTGCCTTCTAGTTGGGCTTGACAAGGGCTCGTAGCTTCCGACATGGTGTCGAGGTCATGGATGGTGAAAGTGCATCAAACAGCCCCGAAACGTAAACAGGTATTCGTAGGCAGGTTTCGTTTTCTGCTCTGAACTGTTTTGTCACTGCCGCGCTCACATCTAAACATATCCGGTGTGTTCTAAAGGTCACAGTTCTTATCTGCAGGGTGTCAATGTCGTTTAAGCAGGACCACTTGCTGGTGGCGGCGCAACGAGTGTAATTTTGCGCATCAAGGCGGCCGGGAGTGGACCTCGGAATCGTGCAATTATTGCACTCTTTAGTGCCGCGCGGCAGTTCATAAGAGCCACCACATGAGCCCAATAGCCACTAGGGCTAACGTTTTCCTTTGTATATAAAGAACTTCTACAGATAGAAAGCTTATATTTGAGGAAGGTTGCACATAGCCTTTTGGTTAAAAATATACATTTCGATATTATTTTATGTTCTCTTGGTGCAAAGCAGCATCAATGTTTTTACGAAGTTGTCTCGTTTTCATAAAAATTTTTTATATGGAATAATTATTTCAAAGAATTGTTAATAAGTGCTTGCTTGAAAATAATACGATTAAAAGCACATTTCTTCTAAAAATTGATACCATACATTCTAAGATTAAGCATTTGCTGCAGCATTAAAAAAATAGTTCACTAGACTACCCATAAACTGCAAGTTTTCCCCCAGCGGACAGGAAAGTCCCAGCATGCTGCGCAAGCACCTAATTGATGCTACGATTCACCACGTCATGCAAGGCATACTTTCACCATCTTTACTTGCTGGTCACCTCCGTCTTCATATATGATCTACAGCGAGCTTCTGGCCAATTTTCCTGCACTATCACACCCATCCAACTTCTTCCTTCCTGTGAAGGATGACGTCTTGCACCAGCATCGTCACTACTGAGCGTCCTATGCATGCTCACCTGTGCTGCCTGGCTACTCACCAGCTCAAAATTGGACGACAGAAACTTGGGCAGATGCTTGAACTTGGCATCGTGTGTCCATCTTCCAGCCCATGTGTGTTGCCATAGCACATGGTGCCCAAGAAGACTTCAGGCGAATGGCATCCGTGCAGATACCCTAACTGCTACCCATTTAGAGCTTAAAGTTGGGCTAGTTCACTGGAAATTGTTATTATGCACTTAATGCTATCTATTGCCACACATTGTGGACTTCAATGGAGCACAATAGAAGCATGCATAGAAGCAAGCACACATGGCTGCTGTCCGAAGGATGAGTAACCCACCTGTTGTAGTCCTCTCTCTTTGAGCCTTCCCTGCAGGGCTTTCTCCAGGACTTCTGGTGACCTGGCCACCAGATGCATGGCTTCTGGCAAAGAGTTGACCGAGACGGACCTGGCAAGGGGAAATCAAGCCTTCTTGTGAACAACACTGACACAGTGGATTGCTAGATGAAGCAACAAAGTACATGGTAACTTTCACAGGGAGTCGTGCTTCCACAATGACAACAGGATATCCCTAGCTCAATATATTTTTTACAGCTGCAGAAGCTTTCCCCTGTCAAAGTCCTAAGCCAGAACACATGGAAAGTTGAACCACTGACAGACACTATAAGCACATGGTAGTTTAAGTGACATAGACTGTGCTCCCAAATCTCTGCATAGACAGCAACCTTGATGTCATTCTCATTTTTTTATTTTGTCATCGTTGGACAGCTGCTATGTTTTGATATTCTCCAGTGCTAAATGGAACAATCAAATAGACAAGACAGAGCACTGGCTATAAACTCATGTTTATCATTGGATTCTACAGAACCTACTGCACTTACATGCCCATAATTATTTTTTTTCTGATATTTTTTACAGCATGTGGGAACTGAAGTCAGACTGCCATGCAGAATAACACAACCAATAATGACTGACTATGATCACTTTTATTCAGTTATCCTCATTACTTCTCCTATGCTGGTCATTTGATGAGCTCACCTCACTGGTGCTCTTCTCAAGGTTCCTCATCCTCTGCCCACTTAAGTGTTTGAGATTCTTGACCCATTAAAGCTTTTGATGACAATCTAGAATAAAAACACACACACCACTCTTTCCCAATTGACTAAACGCTTCTCGTAACGATGCCCTAGATGTTAATTTGCACAAAAGCACAATGCAGCTAAACCTGCTGAACAATGCGCCTCAGCAATGCTGATACTGTTGAAGCACAATGAATCAATGTCGTGTGATCGCGATCAGGCAGAATATGGTGACAATGATGACGCCTGTACTGGCAGAATAGCAACTAGTGTCATCTAGCCGCAACTTGCTAAAATTAACCAGCACTTAGGCGTGGTCTCCCAGACTGCAACGGTGCACCAGTGCAATCTCAAGAGCCACACATACAGGTATGTGTGTGATGCTTAGTGCAACATTTTTTCTAAATTTTTGTACCCTAAAGTGCAGGTGTGGGAGTTACACTAGGGCGAGTCTAGCATGAGAATATATAATACACGCTGTAATCACAGCTGTAATGCAGTCACCAGCCGATTTATTGACAGTCTGCTTTCACTGTGAGCTACTGGAGACCCCCCCCCCACCCCCCCTAAAAATAACATAATTAAATTCTGGGATATTATGTGCTAAAACCACAATTAGAGGACTTTCAGACTGACTAAAACCAAATAACTGAATTTTATTAGCCCGATGTTTTGGAGCCCATTCTGCTCCTTCCTCAGGGGGTTGATCTTCGGGGGGTGGCGGTGTACAGCTTTTATAGGTTCTTTTGTAAAGAAAGGAAGGGGGAGCACGGAAGGTGAGGAGATACTTCACAGATGGGAAGGTGGGGAGAAACAAAAGAAGGGGGGGTGGGTATTGACGGCTGCTGTGGCGCAGGGGGGGGAGAGGGGGGGGGGGGGGGCTGGGATGACCGGTGCTGGGGAAGCTTGGCCCTCCAGAGTGCTGCTGATGGGAGGCGAGGGGGTGGGAGAGGTTACAGGGCCGCGCCGACGTTTTTGTGTTGGTGAACCGAGCGGGAGTCTACCTGGCTGGGCGCCCTTTTCTTCTTTTCGTCATGTCGCCAAGGCCATGGACATACACCGAGGGTAGGTTGCCCTTCACGCAGTTTATGTTACCCCCCGTATTCTGAATGTGCCATGACTCCAGTAGTAGTCTCTTCCGTGAGTTCGTCTGTTTGAAGGATTTCAGGAAAGAAATTTTGTGGTCGGCGTCTTCAGAGTGTTCGGCGATGGCGTTGCGGCGCTGTGCACTTCAAACAGAGACGAACTCGACAGCATTCTGCTGGTCAGTTGAAACTCGACAGGCACTCAGCTGATCAGGGCCCTCGCGACTAACTTTACCTGGCATCTCAATAAGCGCCTTTTGTGGGTGTAACAAAGTGGTGGAAGCGTGAGGTACGACATAGTGTAACACGGAATCATAACAGTGAGAACTTACCCGCAGCTGCTGTCTTGCCGGTCCATTTCACAACAACTTTCACAATGTTTCAGGATGGAAGTGTGCAAACGCCAGTGCCATTTGTAGCTGCTCAATAGTCGATGCCAGTTGGACCTGTGCAGCACTACATGGAACCACGCTCTTTCATGGAAAAGAAAGCGGATGTCGACAAGTGGCTGACGTGCTATGCAAGGGTGAGCTGCTACAACCATTGGGACTATGTCACCTAGCTATACGTCGTACTGTTTCTAAGTGAGACAGTGCTGATGGGGTTCGAAAACCACAAGACTCCCTAACAATATGGGAGGGCTTTGCTGAGGAAATTAGGAAGTGTTTTGGTAACTCCTACACCAAAACTGAAACGAGCAGAGTGAACACTAGCTCAAAGAGCTCAAACTCCCGTAGAAACGTGCACCATATACATAGAAGGGATCCTCAAACTGTGCAAAATAGTGGATTCAAGGATGACTGAAGAAGACCGAGTCTGACATCTCAAAGGAATTGCAGAAGATGTCTACAGTTTCCTTATAGGCAAGGAGAACCTAGGTCATAGGTCACTGCACTTTGCTTTGTGCCAAAATTTGGACTGGTAAATGTGACAACTGTTGCCAGCGTCGATGCGAGTCTGTACACCAACATTTCGGCTACTATATGCCAGATCATGCGCAAACTGCTGTAAAACAAGGTACTGGCTTGCAACTTCATGCAACAACCTGCTGCCTATCCCCCATGACACATGGCACCTGCATCACTGTGCAATGATGATGATGATATATGGGGTATTATGGCGCAAGGGCTAATGACTGTCAAAGAGCACCAATCAATGGTCGATGATGTGGCCAATGACAAATGGTAAATGTACAGATGTAGCGTGGCTGTATAGAGTCTAAAGACTGTCACTGTAGGGTGAGTAAAATATATTTGTGTTAAAATAATGACAATGCCTGGTGAGGTGTGCTACTGACACTAAAGATATGGTTTGAATTGATATACTGAAAAGTGCAAATGTCAGTAGCATTACTGCTACTGGCCCTTATATGCAAGGGCCTGGAGCCGCATGCTCTACAAAAGGTCGCAACCACAGCGGAAGCCTCCGGTGGAAGGATGTGCTACGAATCTCACGGGCTAATTACCTGTAACACAACTCAATTTAGCACAATTTAGCACTCAATGTAACACAATTTAGGAAACTTGAACAGCATTGGTTCCGAAAAAATCTGGAAGACGTTTAAGCTTCACTTTTAAGAGGAAGCTTTAGCTCGGCCCCGACTCTGACACGGCCTATTGAAATGCATGTAAAATGCAGAAACGTTTTTCCGAGATAACCGCCGGACCGACTTTAATGAAATTTGTTGCATATGAGAGAGAGTGAAATTCTAGTAACTGTTAGAAGCAGAATTTCGATTTAGGGCCTGAATTTTGTTAAAGGAATTTTAAAGAATTCGAAAGTTCGAAAAAAATATAGACGCACGAAGTTGATAAATTATTAGCTCTGCATCAAAAACAGATATCATGGTTCAGTAGACGGCATCCATTAGATCATTCAAAGCAGACAAATTCAATACGTTATTTTATATCCAACATGAATTTGTTATGTTTTGTACAAGGGTCCTCAGGGTGTCTACCAAGTTGACATTTCCAAATTCCCTGAGTGGCAGAATTTTGTTTTGCGTTAAGACAAGCTGACACCACGTCGCCCGATGCTGTCACTCTCTAGTAAGCATGCTAAAAAATTTAAAAAGAAGACAATCTTGTTTGAATAGTAAGGAGTAGCATTTATTTTAGTCAAAAAGAAATCAGAAGGCAGGTGTTAGTAAAATTCACAGCGAATAAAATATCTTTGAAAAAAATGGTAAAACTCATTGCAAATCGAGTCGAACATTCTCAAATATAAATAAAAAGGAGATGCATACAGAAACAAATGTTTTCGAATATCCCCTTTACTCACGAATTATGATCGACTGTCGATACGTATGTGAAACATAGGTGGTGCATAGGTTGCTAACGGCATGCCCCACGTCAAGCATCACGTAAGACATGGTATAGCGCCTACACCAAAATGGTACTTTGTAACAATACATATCACTCAGAAGCAAAATGGAAGCAAATAAGGTTACTGAATGTTCAATTTGCCCTAAGCTTAATGTTTGTGACATATTCCTTGCTACCATTGCACATAAATGGCAAAAGTAGGTCGTGTCCACAAATGTGGATGCCGTTACTGAAGATGATATGAGCTATTTTTATCAAATGATAGCAAGCTCATATGTATGAAACCCAAACTTTGTCACAAGTGAGATTCTCTCTCAACAGCTGGTGTGCAAGCCTCAACTGTCCTGACATACTCTCAGCCCGTGCACGGCGCCTCAGTGCTGCGTTTCACTGCCTTACAGAGTTTATTTTCGTTTGGATGAGGGACACCTGCATGTCGGCATCAGCCAAAACTCCTTTTTGAGCTCAAGCTCCTTCAAAGAAGTGGCGGCACGCTTCCTTTCCTGTTCATTCCTCAATGTGTAGGTCCTTTCGGTTCTCGTCCTCCTTCCACCGTGGGTTCACCCATGGACCCTTTGAAGCATTCTCTTCATCAGTTGTACAGTCAATGTCAGATTTTTCAGACTCCCTAGGGGGCGCGAAAACGTCGGTAAAATCGGGCAGTTCGAAAAAATGGATGCTTGTCTTTTACTGCCGTTAAGGGCTCAAATCGCCACAGGCACATCCGAAAAGGCCTACCAGTTAATTTATTAGGCATATCCGTGCTCGTACTGTGACAGGAGATGGCGGGTGGACGCATGTATAATCAAGGAATAGATACAATTGCTCACAGGGGACCCTGATCATGAGAAGGAAATTCACAGAAGAATAAAGTTGGGTTGGAGCACCTATGGCAGACATACTCAGATTCTAACTGGAAACTTACCATTATCATTAAAAGGAAAGGTGTACAATAAGTGCGGTCTACCGGTGCTAACATATGGGGCAGAAACTTAGAGAATGACAAAGAAGCTCAACTGCACAAAGAGCGATGGAACGAAGAATGATGGGTGTAACGTTAAGAGACAGGAAGAGAGTGGTGTGGTTCAGAGAGCAAATGGGCAAAGCCGATATTATAATTGACATTATGAGAAAGAAATGGAGCTGGGCAGGTAATTTAATGCGTAGGTTAGATAACCGGTGTACCATTAGGGCTACAGAATGGGTGCCAAGAGAAGGGAAATGCAGCCGAGGACGGCAAAAGACTAGGTGGGGTGATGAAATTAAGAAATTCGCAGGGCCAAGTTGGAATCGGTTGGCGCAGGACAGGGGTAATTGGAGATCGCAGGGAGAGGCCTTCGTTCTGCAGTGGACTTAAAATAGGTTGGTGGTGATGACGACTGTGTCCCGTGACAATTGCCCCTTTCAACGTTTGTTATGCTTTGCCGCAATATTTTTGCATATGCTTCACCGCGTAATAGTTTTGTATTGAGGCTAAGCTGACTTTTGGGAACCAGCATTATGCTGGTTCCCAAAAGGGTCGGTCGTTGACTGTACACTGCCAACTCCCCCAGCAGATGACATGGCGTTAAAAGACCTATTCACTACGATCCCTCTCTGTTACGCGAGTCAGCATTGCCGCGACTTTCGTTCCCTTTCAATAAAATTACAGCTAGTTTTCCCTGATGGAAGCACAAATTCACTGAGTTTTCCCCGAGTATTTCCAGACTATTCAAAATCCCTGAGAATACCTGGTTTTCCCAATTGGTAGACACCCTGGGTTGTGCAAAAGCTGTATTTTCATGTTACTAAATTTTCTGAGATTCACGTGTAATAGATTCACAGAATTGTGATATCATTTTTAATTGCTGAGTTACAGAGTTGTAAACTTGATAGTTTCGTTTGCTGAAAATTTTCGATGTTTGCCAATTTTAATAAAAAATTGACGACCTCAATAAAAATTCGAAACAAACAGTCACTAGATATTAAGTTTTTCTTTTAAATGCCACAAACCTCGCCAAATTCGGTGCAGTGGTTGCCGAGAAAAACGAATTCTCCTTTTACACGTATTTAAATAGGAGCACCCAAGCTAAAGCTTCGTCTTAAGAGTGGAACGTGATAGCATTCGAAATCCCCGACTGCTTCTCATGCTTCCTGGCAACTGGAGCGTGTGTAATTATAATGTTTACCTAGAACGCTCTGTGCGTGAATGCTGACGTGAACGACGACATGAACGCTATGCACGAAGGCGAGCTTTGTGGTGGAACCACGGCCTCTTGCGTGGGCCACAATGTGGCGGAAGCGAGTGCCAGCTGGAGTTGATGCAAGGAACCAGGCACATTGCTCCGTGGCCCCCAAGACACCCATCGCACCAGCACATGCAAAATAGCGGATGGCGCGGCCCGTTTGTGTGTGTAAAGGGGTTTCCTTGAGTTTTCGCATAATAGAATGATGTTTTCTTGTATAGTCAAATTACAATCCCAGAGCTATAATGTCTGCAGGTTGTGTGCAAGTCGTAGTTTACGATTTTTTTATGTATTTTATGTTGAGAAATTCAATTAGTTCGCTCAATTCCTTTCATCATATGGAAGGCCTGGGTATACGTGGTTCAAAAATCTTTTTGCTGATGTGAGGTCCGACGCCAGATTTTCTGCGACACGAGCTCCTTAATGGTGTTGCGGTAAAACAGTACCACACCAAGAAACATTGTTGTATGGAGAGGAGTATGCTGTTGATAAGCTGAAGAAAAGCATTTTTTTTGCTCATCTCCCACTTCCTGACAGTGCAGCAAGACATGGAGTATGGTCAGCCGCATGCTGCATCTTGCAGAAATGGGAAGTTCACCACCAGTCAAAAAGCAAGAATGGGTACTGCATGTGTGCCTTATTCTCAATTGACAAAAAAAGGTCAAGAGCGATAGCGCTTTTGCTATCGACGGCCAATTAGTTAAATGTGGCTTGATTGGATTAATTCTGGGGTTTTATGTGCCAAAACCACGATTTTGATTATGAGGCACACCATAGTCGGGAAGTCCGGATTAAATTTGACCACCTGGGGATCTTGAATGTGCCCCCAATGCACAGGACACGGGCGTTTTTGCATTTTGCCCCCATCGAAATGCAGCCACCACGGCGGGTGCGACTTTATTTAATGTAGCTTATTTAAGGTTTCTTTGTCAAAAATGGATTGCCAAAAATTTTGGAGTTATTTTTGTAAGAATGGCTACAAGTCTGTTGCAGCGACAACAGTTACAGGCATTCAATGATGTGGATGTAGCAATTCAATCTGCAAGCATATTATCCGCAGTGCCTCTATGGTCGGGTACCCAAGACTAAGCAACATGCTGGTTATATACAGACATAGTACACAGAAACGATAATAGATCACTCACTACAAAATTTTTGTGCTTTTGCCTTTTGTATTTTTATTTGCTTGATGCTTTACAGCCGACAATAGTGTAAAGGCCTCAACTGTAAAGATATTTGTTTCCGGATTCAGAAAATCAGACTCTGAGAAGGATGGACCTACTGCTGCATAGGACATGCTGGCATGTGATCTTGATGCGTCAGTGTAATACTCTGTGCATGAGTATTTTGCCTGAAGTTCTAGGAAGTGCATGTTAAAATGCGTATCTGGGGCGTGCTTAGTGATCTCAATAAATGATATGCCACATTATATGTTTGCCATTGCCATGGCGGCAAAAGCTTTGCTGGAGGCATGAGACGATGTTCAAGGAGTGGTACACTCACTTCTTTGCTGAGATTTCACACATGCAGTGAGAAAAGCTCTCTCGCTAAAGGTCAGTTATGAAGAAGTGTGACATGTCAAATTGTTTACGGTTGAGTAAGAAGGATGTTCAGGGTTGGAGTGTACTTTCAGAAAATATGTGAAACCAGTTTATGATCTTTGCAGTTGGAGTGACCACTTATTGCATTCTACATAGAGGCTTTGTACAGGGCTGGTTCTGAAGGCTCCTGCGGCCAGTTAGATACCTAGGTGGTGTACAGGATCAAGCATTTTTAGGACGCTCGGTGTTACAGAGTGGTAAACTAGGGCACTGTAGTTCAAGGCACTTCCTGTCACTGCTTTAACCTTGAGGTGCTTTATGTGGGGAACAAAGGTTAGTTTGGAATCAAGTGTGATGCCCAAGAACTTATGGTCAGTAGTTACAGGTATATGTTGTCCATACATTTGACGATTGGGTTCTGGGATTAGCACCCTCTTTCTTTTGAAAAGAACACATTAACTTTTCTGGGGATTAACTTTCAACCCATTTTTGCCTGCCCATTGAGACATTTGTTAATGTCACGTTGCACTTGTCTTTCGCACACTGTAAGGTTACAGAATTTTAATCCTATTTGTACATCGTTGACGTAGACAGAATAAAAAATGGCTGGTGGTAGCGAGGCTGGAAGCATGTTCATATTTAATTGTTCAGCTCGGCACGCCTACTTGGGGTAAAACCACTTTCTTGCATAAAGGGATGGGATACACCACATTGCTGATTTTGACATGATAAGTACAATCGACGAAGTAGCTTTCTATTACATTTAGCATGTTCCCATGAATGCCCATTTCCAACAGGTCTCGCAGGATTCTGTAACGGCCTGTTGTGTCGTACGCCTTTTCCATATCGAGAAATCCGGATAAGAAGTAATGGTTATGTATGAACGCATCTTGAACGTTCACTTCAATGCGTACAAGATGATCAGTTGTAGACTGGCGTTTTCTGGAACCACATTGATAATGATCCAGCCTTTTGTTGCATTCAAGGAAATTCAAGGAAGTATAGAAGACAACGACTGATCATTTTCTCGAACAGCCTGCTAGGATAACCTGTAAGAGCTACAGCAAAACCTTGTCAATTCAACTCTCATTAATTCGATAAATACTAAAACTGGGACTCGTCCTCTGGTCCTGGGAGGTGTATGCATTATTTAATGGAATTAAACTCTTGTCAATTGGGACATATTTGGCCACATGTTGGTTGATTCGGACAACTCTCGGAGCTTGGTGAGCGCAGAACACCGCAAATGTGCGACCCAAAAAAGCAAGAACGGCCAAACGGCACTAGCGTCAACCGAAGCGAAGTGGCGGACTCCACATCGCTATAGTTATCAGCAAAAATGGTATGCGAATGACAGGAATGCCAGAACTCTTCGTGCCTATATGTGCCTTTAAGGCCTATATTATTGTGGTTATCATCGCGCTTAACGCTGCGTTAGCCACGTGCCTTCATAACTGAACAGTCACCATTCATGATTGTGTTGATAGCCACCCCTATTTCGACCGCAGCAGTTGTGGCAAATAGCAGTTTCATTTTGGATTGGTACGCGCATCACCGCCGTGCTTTAAAAACTGTGCAGTTGGCATCCATGATTGCATTGATAGAGACCGCGGTTTCGTCCGCAGTTGCTGCAGCAAATGGTAGTTTCGTTATGGCTTGGTGCATGTGTCAGCCTCATGTCTTCGGAATGGTTGCCATACATGATCACGTTAATAGCGGCTGCGGTTTCATCTGCAGCGGTCGTGGCAAACAGTTGCAAGTTTCGTTTTGACTTGGTGCAAAGCTATCAAGGACAAAGAGGACTGGCTACATCATGATAGAGGTATGATCTGTTGGCGACCAGCTCAATGATGAAAAAATAATTGGGATATGAGCGCGGTAGTGAAAAATGTATCTTAGATAAAGGCATGCGCCGCAGCTGCGCTGCTAAGGAAGTTGCAAGACCTTCGCCGCTGCGAGCTCTAATTAGTCATGAGATGATGAGAATAGCAGCTTCCACACTGCTTTTGTGCAAAATAGAAAACAGGATTTGCCCATCCATTCAGTAAATAAATGTGTGTTGACGTAGTAAGCATTTGTTTATTGTTTTCTTGATACTCTCTATAATTCAGCATTCGGCTAATTTAGACATTTTTCAGCCTCGTGACATCCCAATTAATTAGTTTTTAGTGCATAGGGCGGTAGCTTGAGACCATCGATGTGTCTTTCCTTGTTTGAAAACACGGACCACAATCACTTCTTTCCACGCAGATGGAAGGTATCTGGCAGCCCAAATAGTGTTGAAAAGTGCGAGTAGTATAACAGTCTACTCCTTAATAATGTCATACATGATTCCGTCAGGTGCCAGGGCAGAGCTCTTGCATGCAATCAAGCCAGCAGTCAGCTGGGCAATACTGAAAGGACGGTTATGTGGTTCGTTCTGATGGCACTTATAGTCGAATGGCTTACATTCTTCTGTTTGTATTTCAGGAAGGATCTTGAATAGTAGATCAGGCTTGACACATGCTCAAAGTGCTCCCCAAGAGAGCCTGCCTTGTCTTCCAAGGTATTCCTTTGGCCGTCAGCACCATGCGCATCTTGGGAACTGTCGGTATACGTAATCGACAACTACCGCAGAGTGGCCGTATGGCCACATGAGGGCACATTCACGCCCGCACAACGACACAAGAGAACACGCTCGCCCCAGCTGGTGTGCATGCAGGCCGACAGTTCCTGCTGTGCAGCATGCTCAGCCACTTGACCCTGCTAAATAACTTCAAACGGCTGACCACTTCGAGCAGCGGTGACTTGGGCCACATTGACAGGTACTGCAACGGCCCCCAACCACCGAGGGTTAATCGATCGATGATGTCTGGGATGAGGGTAACTATGTGGCCTTGTTGGTATGGCCTCTTATAGTTTGTTGTAGAGCAAGCTGAACAACAAGGATGACAGAAAGGCACATTTGACAATCACACAGCACTAACTTTCAACAACAGATTTAATTGCAGTTCTCTTTGCTATATATACCCTCAATACGTCATACGACATGTGTGAAAAGCTCAGTAAACATGAACATAGAACGGGAAACCACACAAAGGCATTTTTTAACCACACTGATTGATATGCCATGTTGCAATGCCGTGTTGCACTGGTTTTTCTCCAGATATCTCTGCTTCAGACATCCTTAAACCAGATTGCAAGTTTGCACTCTGTGTCAATCATGTCTTCACTATTCACTGTGCTGCTGTTTCAAATATGCACCAACTGACTTACTTATGTTCCTTGCCAGTTTGGTCTTTCGGGAAGGAATTACAGAAATCTCCAGTGGTCGAGCAAAAGCCATGGGCAGTATCATCTATTGGTCAAGGCCCAACGGGTTGCTATGCTGAAAGCTGCTCCCTTGAAGATGGCAAAGGAGATTTTCTTTCTTGTGATGCTGCTTCTGCCAGTGCTACATGGCTGCTTTGCCCTCCACCTACACTTGCAGCAAGAAGGGCCTCCCCTTCTATCTGCAAGAAAGTCCATTTTGTTCAAGTGAGCCTCCACCTGTGTTCCTGTTTGACCGTTAGCTTGAGCCTTGAACGCACATGCCAAGCTGTAACTTGCCAACACTGTAATGCCCCCCCCCACCAGGCTTAACACCTCAGTGTACAAAAAATGAACTGCAGCAGGGGTTCTCAAAATACTCCCCTGTTGGCAATGCCGATAAGGCTGGATTAATATGACAGATGTAATTGCGGGTGAATCAGTCATGTGACGTGTGATGTGAATGAGATCACTTTGCAATGTAGACAGCAGCCCTCACATGGGCAACGATGACAGAGAAAATGTGACCGAGTATCACGAGTTAATAAGGAAACCAGGAAAAGAAGGAAAAGAAGAAGATAGAAAGAACAGCAAGAAAGCACGAGGTGGCAGAGAAAGAGACAGAGAAAGAAAATGTGAGAAAATAAGGAAGTGGCCGAATAAATACAACTGAATATACGAAAGAAGAAGCAGCGCAAAAATGCAAGGGGAGCTACGTGGCCAATACTGCGAAAGGACATGTAGCAGAAGAGAGCAGCCCAGCTATGCTCTAGGATGATGGGGAGGAGAAGAAGCTGGAGGCTGGATGGGACAGATGGCTCATGGAGTGGATACTGTGATTCAGCTGCCGCGGCTGCGACATGTGAGCTGAGTGGGCACCCCAGCAGAGACCTCAGCTACAGTCGGACGGCGCCGTTTCCGAGACTCCCTGTGGTTACGATCCGCAGGTTAGCAGAGTTGGCCGGGCGATTCAAGTGCCTCGGTCACCCCACCGTCCTGACCTTCTGGCCAGATCAACCGTGGGACGGACAGCGGAGACAGTGATGTCGAATCCACGATGCATTGGCAGGTTCAATGACTTTTGGTTGGAAGTAGTGATGACGTGGCAACAGCCATAGTCTCAATGCAAATATTTTGAACTATCCAACCCACTGTGTGGGAGGACATTAGGGAATACGTTGTGGGGATTTAGGAGTGCACTGGTGCCATTGAGCAGTCATTCACATGTTCTGTCTATGCCTACGCCTCACTCCCTTTCCTCTTGCAACTGGTTGTCAGCGGTGGCGCTCCACTCGCGATGGTTTGCGGTGGGGCGGGGTGCTGAAGTCATGACATGGCTGCTTTTGGTGGGTCACGGTAGGAGCTAGTGTCTTATCTCCGGTACACCAGTGGGTACGTACAATGCTTCCTCTTGTCTGCCGACACTTCTGTGACTAGGACTTGACTTCGCACATGGTGCCTTCGCCCGTGCAGGGAGAGCGTACTTTACGTTGATCCTTACCGGACGCTAAGACGAAGAACGAGTGCCTAGTGCTTGTGTGAGGTCATACCACGCCGAGCTGCCCTTATAGGAGGCCTGAGCCAAAGGAGGCTGCCTGAGCTTTTGCGAGTTGGCCCATTGGTTATCGTGAGAGCAAGTAGCATAGCCGCTGAAACTTTTCCCAGTGGCGTGTCCCAGCTTGAGCCTGTACTCTCCCAGCAAAGTGCTACAGGAGCTCCTGTTTGTACTTTCGCCATTGGTGTGGGACCTCTTTGGTTCCAGTGCCACTCCGGGACTGGGCATTTGTGCAGTGTTGGGTGCCGCCGGAGACAATAACGGGTTTCCGTCAACTAAGGGCAATACTGTGTTCTTGTGTGCGTCGCTTTGTAGCCCCTTGCGGCCTGCGTGTGCGCGCGGCTGTGCGCTAGCAATGACGGCTGATGCGGCCCTGTGGCTTGTAAAGCTCGAACCTGCAATGGTTGGTGCTCCTGTGAGACCCCATATGACCCCATAACGTTGAATTAACTCGTGCTGTGCATAGTTTGTTGTTTATTAGGTTTTCTATTGGGATTGTAGTGTGTGTTCCATTGATAATAGATGTACTTTTCTTTTATGCTCATGCCCCATAAAGGCTTTTCATAACTAAAAATTTTCTTGCAATATGTTACCACCATGAGATCTTGACACCGAGCCAAAAATACTAACGGTGATTTTGCTCTCCTCCGTATAGAGAAGCTTGAATCGAATTTTCTCCACCATGTGAATGTAGCTTGTGGGGACTGAGGTGACCCCAAGCACCTTTATGCAGGCATTCACCTGTTCTTTCGTCGCTACGCCTCTCCCTTTTCGCTCGCAACGGTTGTGGGTGGTGGCCTTGGCCATGCACGAACCAGTTTGCAGTGGTTGCTGCTATTTGTAGAGCGAGTACGAGGGAGATCACTCCAGGATGGCATTGGGTACGTACACATTTTCCTCTCGTCTGCCAGCCCCTTTGTTAGCGTCTTGAACTTGAGCTCGTCTATGGTGCATCTGCACCTACGGTGAGTATTGTATTGCGCTAAGCCGAAGAGCGGTGCCTGGTGCTCCCGCATGGTCGTACTGCGCTGAGCTGCACTTATTGGAGCCAACGAAGATTGCCCGTGCTCTTGGGAGTGGGCCCATTGGTTATAGTGAGAGTAAGCAGCATAGCTGCGGGGACTTTTCCTAGCGATGTGCTAGCGGAACCTCTTTTTGTACTTTAGCCCTTGGCATGGGAGCCCTTTGACCCTGCACCTGTCCGGGACCGGGTGTTTGTGCAGTGTTGGGTGTCACTGGAGACGGATAAGCAGTTTCCATTAACTCAGGACAACACTGTGTTCTTTTGCATGCATAGTGGGTGGTGTTCACTTGCCCTCTCTTGCGGCCTGAGCACGTACGGAGCGGCATGCCAGAGTATGCAAAGCAACTGCTGATGTGGCCCGGTGGCTCACTAAGCTTGACCCCGTGGTGGTCGGTGTTTATGTCAGATAAAAGACTCCCACAAGCTTTATTTTCAGATTTTGCTATGCTACGACGGCCCTCGAGCGCAACTTATCCTGATCTGAGATCTAGTTTGCTGGCGCCTTATGCACTATTTGCTGACTATTAAATGCAAAATGGTGACCCATAAAGAGGATGAGATTGGGCTACGATGAAGGAGAGGTGAAGGGAGCTTCAACACAGAGGGGTGGCATTCTCTCTCTCTCTATATATATGTTTATATAGGAGATAACGAAACATTATATGGTGGAGAACCTTGCCTTGAGGTGTAGCTTCAGGGTAGCACAGACCGTGCTACCATGAAGGCACACCTTAAGGCGAAATCTGCATATAAACCGTACCCGGACTTTAGTGCTAAGTTTTTGATCTTTTTGGTGTGGGCTATACGTGCAAAAATATCGTTACGGTGAAGTGAAGGAAGAAGTTGAATTGGACTAGAGAAAGACGAAGTCTGGCAGTTGCCTGAACGCCATATTTGTAAATATACGTTATTTTACACTCGTGGGCCTGCTTTCTTCCCGCAACATTTTGGTGGAAGGTGCGGGGTACAACCACGGAACTTCGCAGCGGATGTCATCTACCTGCTGCCACAATGGCAAATCAACCGACACAAGCAACAACGCCTCTGCAGCCCGTGCCAACGGTCATCCTCACTCACCCACAGGACCCGGGAACATTTTGTGGCACGGACAACGCCGACGTCGAGGACTGGCTTACGATGTACGAGCGAGTGTGCGACAACAACAGGTGGGTTCCTACAATGATGCTTGCAAACGTAATATTTTATCTGAGGGGAACTGCGAAGCAATGGTATGACACACATGAAGCTGACCTAACGAGCTGGGATGTCTGCAAAGAAAAAATGCGAGACCTGTTTGGCAGACCTGTCGGTCGTCAGCTGGCAGCAAAAAAAGAACTTGCGTGCCGCGCTCAGACGTCCGCAGAACCCTATGTCGTGTACATACAGGATGTGCTGGCCCTCTGCTGCAAGGCTGATCACAACACGACCGGACAGACAAGATTGGCCATATATTGAAAGGTATTGCAGACGATGCCTTCAATCTCTTGATGTGTAAGGATTGTGCCACTGTGGATGCAATTATTAAGGAGTGCCGGCGCTTCGAACAAGCGAAGGGCCGCCGCGTCACTGAAACTTTCGACCGGTTGCCCAATACCGCCGCGAAATCTTCTTGCGAAGACCCGCCGCGGTACGTTCAGCCCACAGGACCGGAAGAAATAACGCGCATCGTTCGCCGTGAGCTTGAGGCCATGGCCCCGGCTCCAGTTCGTTCAGACTGTCGGGAAAGCGTACCCGCTATCTCCCTTATACAAGCGGTCGTTCGGGAGGAAATAGCATGTTTGGGTATTCCATCTCTCTGCACAGTCCGCCATACAAACACCTACCGAATTTCTCCGACTGCTCGCTCCCAGACGCAAAGCTTTCCACCACTCTGTCGCAATCCAGCTGAATGGCGCACAGCGGATGATAAACCCATCTGTTTTCATTGTTCCAATATTGGACACATCGCCCGTCATTGCCGCAACCACTGGTCGTCGCCTCCTCGGTGGACGTCTCCGAGTCACTACCCCCAAGTACCAGACAATCGCACTTTCTCGCCCTATACGCCGACTAGGAACATCAACGCCGACAGTGCTCTACCAAGATCCAGCCGCTCCCCGTCTCCGCAAGGTCGTAGGTCCCGTTTGCCTCTCGTTCACCGCTCTTCTTCCCCTTCTGCAACCGGTCGCTTCGCTTCGGGAAACTAGGCGGTGCAGCTCCCGGAGGTGAAGCTGCAACTCCGACCCGGCCCACAAATCCTCTGTTGACCCTGCCTACATGTGGAAACCTACTGGACATTGAAGTTGATGGCGTTCCTGTTAGATCTCTCGTTGATACAGGAGCGCAGCTTTCAGTTATGAGCGCTGCTCTCCGCCGAAGGCTCAAAAAGGTTCTGACCCCCGCCGTACCGTGCACCGTGCGAGTCGTCGATGAGAGTACGTCACCTGTCCTTGGAATGTGCACAGCACGTGTGACCATTGGGGGCCATTATACCGTTGTTCTATTTATCGTCCTTGAACACTGTCCACATGACCTAATTCTCGGCCTCGACTTCCTTTCGAAACACTCTGCCCAAATTGACTGCTCCGCAGGTGTTGTACAGTTGGATCTGCCGCTTCCTGCCGACGCAACCACTTGTGCTCTACACTGCTTATGTTCTGCTGAATTTGCAAGGCTGTCTCCACAAGCGGCTACAAATGTCCTCCTGATGCCCTGTTTTCCCGTACCTGATGGCGAGTACGTTGTGTCGCCACTTACTGACGTGGTTTTGTCGCGTAATATTGCCCTACCGAGCACCTTAATTCGGATCCATGAAAACTGCGCTCGCGTGCCCGTCCTCAATTTAGGGTTTTCGTCACATGTGTTGCCACACGGTATCGCCATAGCGCATATCACTCCTTTGGAAGAATTTCAGATTTCTTTTTTGACCTCTGAATCCTTCCTCAGTACGAATGGACCTTTGTCATCCACTCCTTCGTACTCGACGCCTGCGGATGATGTTTCTAAGATGATCACCCCTGACCTTCCTTCCGAACAAACAACAGCTCTTCGTCACCTCCTGTCATCTTATCGGGACATCTTTGATTTGGACGACCGTCCACTTGGCCAGACATCTGTTGTCACGCATTGCATCAACAACGGTGACGCCCGCCCCATTCATAGGCAGCCATATCGTGTCTCGCAAACAGAAAGGGCCATCATACAGAAAGAGGTAGACAGGATGATGGACAAGCACATCATTGAACCTTCCAGTAGCCCGTGGGCATCACCGGTTGTCTTAGTAAAGAAAAAGGACAACTCGTGGCGCTTCTGCGTTGACTACCGTCACCTCAACCGGATAACAAAGAAGGATGTTTATCCCCTGCCTCGTATTGATGACGCTCTTGACTGCCTTCACGGATCCCAATACTTTTCATCAATTGACCTCCGCTCCGGCTATTGGCAGATTAGCGTCGATGAGATGGACCGCGAGAAAACCGCCTTCATCACACCGGACGGTCTGTACCAATTTAAAGTCATGCCCTTTGGACTATGCAATGCGCAAAATGCGCAGGGCTGGCCTTCAGCTAAACTCCTCCAAGTGCCATTTCGATCGCCGTGAAATTAACATGCTTGGTCATCTCGTAAACGCTGCCGGAATCCAACCTGATCCACAGAAAGTTCACGCCGTGCGAAATTTTCCTGTACCTTGTTCAACGAATGATGTCCGTAGTTTTCTGGGCTTATGCTCTTATTTCCGGCGATATGTGAAAAATTTTGCCGACATCGCTCACCCTCTCACTGACCTTCTTAAGAAAGACGCCTCTTTCTCTTGGGGACCATTACAGGAGCAAGCCTTCTCTACCCTGATTGAGCAACTTACAACTTCACCGATTTTCTCACACTTTGACCCTTCTGCGCCCACTGAAGTACGAACTGACGCGAGTGGTCGTGGCGTCGGCGCTGTCTTCGCTCAGCGTCAACAGGGCCAAGACCGTGTCATCGCTTACACTAGCCGCCTTCTTTCCACGCCCGAGCGAAATTACTCCATTACTGAGAGAGAATGTCTCGCGTTCGTATGGGCGGTCGTGAAATTTCGACCGTACCTTTTCGGTTGGAGCTTCTGCGTTGTAACAGATCATCACGCCCTCTGCTGGCTCTCCTCTTTGAAGGACCCAATTGGACGACTTGCACGTTGGGCATTGCGCCTACAAGAATATACATTTTCTATTATGTATAAGTCAGGACGCCTGCATAAAGACACTGACTGCCTGTCCCGCAATCCCGTGGATCAACCGGACAATACCGATGCAGACTCGGACATCAGTGTTCTGTCTCTCTCCGGCTTCCTCCATATTGGCGACAAGCAGTGCAAGGATCCTGTTCTTCGAACACTTATGGAACGCCTAAGCTCCTCGCCCAATGACCCGTCCCTTCGGATGTTCACCTTGCGCGATGGAACTTTATACCGTCGAAGCGTTTGTCCTGACGGCCCGGAGCTCCTCCTAGTCGTCCCCAAGCACATTTGACTCGCCATGCTCCAGCAACTTCATGACACTCCTACTGCTGGGCATCTGGGCGTCACTCGTACTTACGACCACCTGCGGCGCCGCTTCTTCTGGCCCGGCATTTATCGCTCTGTGCGCAGTTATGTCGCTTCTTGCGACCTGTGTCAGCGCCGGAAGACGCCTGCTATGCCTCCCGCTGGTTTGCTTCAACCAATTGATATACCTACAGAGCCCTTCTTCCGTGTGGGCCTCGACCTCCTTGGTCTGTTTCCAATTTCCATCAAAGGAAACAAATGGATTGCTGTAGCAACCGATTATGCCACTGGATATGCCATCGCACGTGCGCTGCCAACCAGCTGTGCTACAGATGTCGCTGACTTCTTACTAAAAGACGTCGGCCCTCGCCAGTTGCTGACGGATCGCGGCCGCTACTTTCTATCGAAGGTCGTTGATGATCTGCTCCACTCCTGTTCTACAGAACATCAAATTGCTACCGCGTACCACCCTCAAACGAACGGCCTCACCGAGCGACTCAACCGCACACTCACTGAAATACTCGCCACGTACATTTCCAACAATCACCGCGACTGGGACGTCGCTTTACCATACATCACTTTCGCATACAACTCGTCCCGCCATGACACTGCCGGATTTTCACCATTTTTCCTTTTGTATGGCCACGATTCCACCTTGCCTTTTGACACGTTGCTACCTTCCGCAGTACAGTCACTCAGCACTGCTTACGCTCGCGATGCTGTTGACTTGGCCGCCCAGGCCTGAGATGTTGCCCGTCATCGCCTCAAAGTCTCGCAAGCTTCTCAGAAGCAACGCTACGACCTTCGGCACCAAGACCACCATTTTTCACCTGGTTCCCTTGTCCTTCTCTGGACGCCTTCACGTCGCGTCGGCTTGTCGGAAAAACTACTGTCCCGTTTTTCTGGTCCGTATCAGATCTTACGCCAACTGTCCGACGTGACATACGAGATCGCCCCAGTCGGTCAGCCGTCAGTGCCTCCCAACGTAACCAGCGATGTTGTTCACGTCACCAGGCTCAAGTCCTATGTCCCCCAATTAAGTAAGGCTGTATAACTTGCACCGGGACGGAGCTACCCCGCCGGAAGGGTGATGTTACGGTGAAGTGAAGGAAGAAGTTGAATTGGACTAGAGAAAGACGAAGTCTGGCAGTTGCCTGAACGCCATATCCATCATTTGTAAATATACGTTATTTTACACTCATGGGCCTGCTTTCTTCCCGCAACAATATGGTAACATGGCGAAATTTAAGACGTAAAAGCACACATGCTCACACATCAGCAGTGCTATTTAGGTTACTGCCTAGCTCCCGTGACTACCATGTTCCTGTCTTAGTTGAAATACTAATTAAACATGTTTGTGGTACAACATGATAGCAGAAAAGATGGTTATGAGGGCATGTGGAATTATTTTTCTTCTAAAGCACACAAACCTTAATTTCAAAGAAGTTCAATTACTGTAGTATCCAACGGCAAGTGCTACATAATGCAGACTCAAAATGCACAATAGGAAGAGAAAGTGCCCAGGGCCCACCGGTTCTCTGGGCCTCTTGCTGTTATGCAGTTTTTTACGTTTTTGCCATTTTTGTGAAAGTGATTTCATCAAGGATGAGCAAGAAGATGCTCACTCCCATGACCACTAGAACAAAGTCAGTCGTCTGCTTCATAGTTCATTTTTGGACAATGTGCCTTTAGAAGCTCAGACCAGCTCGATTCCTGGTAGAGCTCAATGCCGGAAGTCATGAACTCTGACAGTGATTACACTGTAGCCATGGGCCGCCGTATGAAAGAAGTAAATGCGCCATATGTCGAGTGAGCAGACTTCATCAAATCAAAGTGAGCATGAATCTTTGATGGTTTCTTACGTGACACTCTGGATGTCACATAGCATGAACTTCCTCAGGAGGTAATTTCTAGCAGAATATTTTGAAAGTGTGGACCTTAGACAAATCAACGAAATCAGGATCAACGCTCGAAAGAACATCCTGATGGTAGATGCGAAAAATTCAGCAATACTGGAGAAGTTAAAGGGACACTAAAGGTTACCAGAAACTCAAGTTAAAGTGGTAGAGCAATGTTCTAGAATGTCTAAGGCGTCAATTTAATCGCGAACAGAGCTTTAGTAACCGAGAAATTGAGGTAAATGCATGACACGATTTGAGACCCCCCAGCGACATTCCGGTACTAGCCCGATGACGAAAGCACTCCTCATAATTTGTGTTACTAATACTCAACTACTCGTATTAAAAATATCATTTCATTCGATTATAAGACGGAAAAAAAATGCCACTTGTCTACGTCTATTCGATTCTAAGAAAAAATAACATTTTGACGTTGCCCTTCAGTAATATGGGTATTCGAAAGGTTTCGTTTTCGCTCGACTCTGCGCGCTCGACTCTGCGCGCTCGACTCTGCGCGCTCGACTCTGCGCCGCGCACGCTTTGGAGTTTCAGTACTTTCGTTATCGCGTCGTGCTGTGAGGGTTCTGCTGGCTCGCAAAACTTTCATTTGGAACAAGCAGCGAGAATGCCACGTCCATGTGATGTCGTGGGAAGCCCTCGTTATTTCCTGCTCCGGAGAGCCGGTGTCGAGGCCGCCGTCTTAGTACGCAACGACGCCGGCAGTGCGAGCCCTCAGCAGCAGGTCGCGCTTGTCGGTGCTCAAATCGCTGAAGTTGAGCCCACCATCGCGAGCCAATCTGTCGGTGTCAGGGTCCATTGTGATGAGCGTCGAAGTTTGCGTCATAGAATGAAGTACCAGCTTATGGGCATCTTGCGCTGGAGTTTGAGGTATAGTAGCGGCGCCTGGTGGAGGTGCGGGAAACGACATCTGGGTCATGCCAGCTTGGCTGTGGCGAAGCACGTTTCTAGGCCGAGTTTTGCGTCGATTCGCACTTTTTTATGCCCTGTTGCGAGTGCGAAAAGGCTCACAGACCACGCCGACCACGCTGCGAGCTCGCCACAGCCTATAGTTTAACGAAAACGGACTCTCCGTGTGCCGTGGGACGTAATTCGTTTCTCCTTCCGCTAGCCACCATACTCCCGCTTTCGCTCTGCTGTCGGCTCTGTCTTGGCTCTGTTTCTGGCCGCGCGTTTGCGTTTTGCGCAGAAAAGCCGTAGCGGCGTCTGCGGACGCCGTTCTACTCACCGATGGCGCAACGTCACTATGAGACCATGATGTCAGTACTCCTAGATCGGAGGGCGGGCGATTTGAACTGCGCTAGAGGTACGCGGACGCTTCAGAACGCATTTTCTCTTAAATTAAGTCTCTCCTTGGCACGAAACAAGCGTTTCGAGGTTTCTGTGATGGTATGTCAACAGTCCACGTTGACTTAATAGTAACCTTTAGTGTCTCTTTAAAGACCGTTCCGATGTTAAGTGCAATCGCCATCCGCTCCTTTAATACTTATGGGAAGGACACAACGTCCGGTGCAATTTCCGACTTGGACCTCGAAATCAAGTATTCGAACCTCAAGAGTATTCTGAGGTCATCGATGTGCATTCTTGAGATTCACCGATTGGGGAACTCCTGGTGCATCAAGTTAATATTTTCTCCTTCGAGATTACCTGTGTCTGTCAAAGTGTGCTACGTGATACACCGCATACGACATTTCATTTTGAGGCCTCTTCAATGCCAAAAGCAACTTAAAGGGGCCCTAAACCACCTTTTATCGTAGTGGAGAAAGGCATTTTAAGTGAAAATAGGCTATTTCAGGAATACTGTGCCGCAAAAAGTACTTCTATGCATTCGGCAGAAGTGGAGTTATTCGCAATCAGACACAACCTCCGTTGTGCTCCCGTTCCTTCTTCAATGCCTTGCACTGCGAAGGTTACACAGCAGTGGGGTATGCCCACAATGCTCTGCCTTCTACATGTCACCGTGGTGCGCAGTTCAAATTTAATTTTGGATGTTACCATAGATGCCATGACTTCCGCCTTTGGCGCCTACGAAGAGCTAAACATAAGCCAAACGCAGTTGTCCTAAGCGAGTTGCAGTGCGCTTAGCCAGCAGACTTATGGCGGCATCCTGCGGCGGCCGCGGTATCTACACCATGTAGCCGACCACAGCTTGATGTCAGCTATTGGCCAATGGTAACCGTCTAAGGAAATGACGAAATAGTGCGTCTAGAAGAGAGTGAGGACAGCGCCTTCTGTTGAAAAGAGAATGTTTGAAACAAAGGTGACTTCGCAATCCACTTGCGAGCTCTACACACCGTGTAAGACAGTAAAACTTGGCTGAGATGTTCATAGCAGCATATGCTACCTGCGGACTATGTTATTTCACCAAGCACAAAAGGTGGTTCAGGACCCCTTTAAGATAGGCCACGTGAGCGCTGTGTGAACAAGTGAAGTCACCTGCCCGCATTGCTGCGGACAACGTAACACTGCCGATGTGATGTGTTTTCATTTAAACGTCCCATCTGTGTCCTGGCTCTCACGAGGCAACATTGAACAAATGCCCAAAGATGCAACAAGAAGCTTGTATTTTTTGAAAAATGGCAAGTGGCATTTCAGTACCAGCAAATCTTTGGGCTCGTTGTATGCAGCGTTCGCAGCTATCACTGCCAATCCTATTGCAATAAACATCTTCATCTGTTTCACAGCGCATGGTGCCGTCACATGCGTAGTGCCCGCTTTTGATACATGATAACCAAAATGCGCCACCGCTCCCTGCTGCAGACTGCGATCATATACATTTTCCAGCTGCTAGATCCCATGTGAATAGGAAAAGGTGCGAGGTGTGCCCAAATGAGAACAGTATATAACAGCTCGTCTCATGTGAAAACGATGGCGCACACAGTTTCTTATTCTGGTACCAGCTAATCACTGCCCAGGTCATCACACACTGCATTCACAGCTATTGCTGTCAATACAATTTCGATTAGCAACTTCAGCTATCTGTTTCACAGCGTGTGGTGTGTAGTGCCATTGGTAGTGTACTGTACTCTTTTAGTAGGCGACAATCCAAATGCGCTGTCATTCCCTGCTGCAGACGCCACAATATGGACATTCCGTTTCGCTTTGGCGGCATCCGGCGTCGCCTACCAGCTCGATTTCATTTCGGTTTCCCGTCGCCCTTTCAAAACACCACGCAAAAGGAAAAAAAAAAGTGTCTTGGGCCGCCGGAGAACCCCCCGGGGCATGATCAGAGATTGTTGTTCGAAACGCATGCTCACTTTGCATTTCGAGCAACAATCTCCGCTCGCGCCCCAGGTCAACACGCGTCGATGTCTCATGCCGAAATGATCCAGGCGACGCTTCACATTATATAGATGTCAACAATAGTTGAGTCTGTCAAATTTCTTCTTACTTTAGATCCGTTTTTCCATTTAGCCCATTTTTTCTCATGGTTTTTTTCTAAAACATATGAACGAGGTTCTACTGTAATAGGGCCAATAAAGCTGGCAACACAATAGGCAAGCAAGGAGATGGACATAATGAGAAGGAAAGCGTTAAAAAAAATTTTGAAGCACCTGGCAGAATCGATGCGTGCGATTCTCTGTGGTCTCCACTAAAAGAGCCCTGCAGCTCACTGTACTGGAACTGTTTATCTCTGCTTTTTACATCTTCTAAAGCTTTTGCTTGGCACATGTGCTGCTCACAGGAGAAGCCCACACACCAGCTTTGTCTTAGCACCTTTATCAGGAGGTTCAATTGAACTAGTAACTATGGGCAAGATCTGGAACCCGGTGGTGGCTTCAGGAATGATGTTGAACTTGCTTCCCCCATGGTGCATCCCTCTTTCTGTGTCATCATCATCATCCCTCATCACACCTTTATGACTCTCCCTGTGCAGAGTAGTAGGCTAGAGTGTGCTAGCTCAGGTTGACCTCTCTGCCTTCTTTCAAATATTTCTCCCTGAGGCTGACTAAAACGTTCGGCAGCATGTTACACTTCTGTAACACGTGAAGGCGAAAGCCTCCTTCAGACTTGGTAATGCACCATCTCGCTTCATTGCGTTGCTGCTATCGCAGTTAGGTTTCTTCAGCTTGTTTTCGACGCTTAGCTGCGGCTTCGTGTGCTCGTAGATCGGGGTCAGACTTGCACCAACGACATTTCTCTTTGGCATTATGTTGCACCCTCTCAGCAGGGGATTGAAACAGATATTGCTCTGTGTGTTGTATGGGCGATTTCAATGAATGTATGCACTGTTCGCTTCACTTTGGTGAGCGCTTGTAGCCTCAGCCTTACGGGGGTATGATTCATTGAGACGGCCACGTGTATTTTTTTTTTTTTTTACCACTGAGCTAACGCCGCGTTTCTGTACGTTGTATGCGTGATTCCAATGAATGTATGCACTGTACACTTCACTTTGCTGAGTGCTTGCAGCCTTTGCATTACAAGAGGGATGAGCCATTGTATTTTTTGCTTGCTTAGGGGCGAGAAGCCATGCTGATGATGATAGTTTTTGTACCATTGAACCGGATGATGCATATTTTTTTTTACGGCCATTGGAGGTATGAGCCACTTAAGGCTTTTGCCTTATTAACTGGCACAAAGCCACGCACTGATTATTTTGCTTAAATGATTAGTAAGTAACCAGTAATTTGTGCACCTTCTTGTTCTCATTTCTACATATAATATACTGTGTGTAGCCATTTGGTTAATTCAGTAGAACACTTATAATGAGTCTGTGTTTAAGCATATAGGTGGAAAGAAGGAGAGGGGAGGGGCTCTGCAATAATCAGTGAAGGCTAGTTGTGTTCCCCAAAGCCAGGAAGTTTGAGAACCTCCCCCATTACACGAGAACTTGAGAACAATGTCACCACAGTAACCCCAAACAATGCAATGTAACCAAATGCGCATAGTAAGAAATGCAGGAATGGGCTTGTTTGAACAGACCAGCGCAAGATAACCATTGTGTCACACGAGAGTGCACTGCCCAAGAAGGTGCGACTTGGGGACACAGGCAGAGATACCTGGAGATCTTGATCTTGGGATACCTGACCTTGAGAGGTACTGGTCATGCCTAAATGATCTCAAGTACAAGAGGAATGATATCAAGAACCATTCTTGTTATCACTTGACTACTGTGAATGACCACATCTTGTAACATAAAATTTCCACAAGAAACGTGTCTGCGCAGCAGATCAGTGACAGCAGGGACCCTCGTGACATGGTGCAGCAGGGACTCACGCAAAGTCTTCAAGGACAGAGTTGTCAACAAGTGGCAGGGTGAGCAGCGAGTTGTCAGTGTGCCACCGAGCCTGGATGATCATCTGGAGGACCACAATGCCAGACAGAGCCGGACTCAGCCATCCCTGGTTGGCCACTATGTCAATGATGGCCTGAAATGAGCAAAATTGGCACACTGGGCTGGGAAATTGTAGCAGATTAGTTTTCCCATTTTAATGCTTCTAAAATGCACTTTAATTATAGTTGCACATTGCAAGCCATGCTGTAACCTGATGAGTTCCACAGCTCCATTGGCCAGCTGGTGGTTACTTCAGCAGTCATACCAATTGCAGCATGAAAGGGAGACACTTAGCATAACAGTGACACACTAGTGCAGATGTACACTGAAGTGCTGGGCATCCTAGACCCCTGGTAGTGACATTATGTAATGCTGTAAACGACCAAACACTAGAAGTGCTGTTATGTGCAATGCTTTAAAAAAGATGCAAAAATGTCTTTGTGACAACTTTTCTGTCACTGAGATGTTTATGTTTCCAAATGAATGAAATATACTTAGTCATCAAAAAAATAATTATGCCAATCCATCGCAGATTTTGGAATCTATGTGAAGCAGTTACCTAAATGCTAAAACTAAATGTCATGCACACAATAATTGTCTTAATTATTATTTGTGCAATGTATAATCTGATGCACATGTTTATGCACCATATTGGTAAATGTTTATGCCCTAAACCATTCACGATCTAAGCTGAAATGAAAACTGCAGTTCAAGCAAATGCTTATTGAGAGACATTGATGCAGTGACATCACGAGCACGAAGGTGATGTTTCTCGGAGGAAGAATGGTGAGACAGATGCATGCTGACAGAAGTACACTTGGAAGGACAGGGGTAAGGCAGCATCTCACTAGGTAGGCTGTTACATTTACCTTTTCATTCATGCATTTATGACCTAATGGAAACTGCCATATGGAACTGCTCTCACGCACATGCTATCCAACATGAAGCACGTGCCTATTTGGCACGGCTGCAGAAGCAGCCATGGTACGAAATGAACTGCATGAGGGGTCGACGTTGGGCTGGTTGGTGTTGCATATTTGGATGGGCTAAACAGCGTGTAAGACGAGGACAAGTGAAAGAACAACGAAACAAGCTCTGACTGACAATGTCTTCTTTTTTTGCAACAAGGCAACATATAGAAACCAGGTACAGCTTCCCCACATGCGCCGAGCATATTGTCAAGGATGCTGTTGTTGACGGATGCTGTTGATGGGGCCGAGCTTGAGTGCAAAGTCCTTGTCTGCAGTGCTGGCAATTGTCAGGTTCTGGTTCCACTGCGTTTGGATGATTACTTTGGCGCAGAATTCTTTGAAAGGGGAACCACTTGTTCTTGCGATTTCCTTGGTGATCTTCTCGTCCGGCCAGCTGGACAGCTTCATGCCAGTTTTTGGTTGGTAAAGCACCTTGTAATCAATCTTTGGCAGCAGCGGCGACGCACATATTGGTGGTCGTTTGCCATTGGTTTGGCTTCCCTGATCTTGCTGCCGTTGCTGGTTGCTGTTGGCATGTATGCTTGTTTGCACTCTCGGGTTTTTCTTTGCATTCAGTCTTCCTTGCTGGTTCTGGGTGTTTCTTGGCTTTCCTCCCTCTTCCATGCAGTCCTCTTTAGGCATCTTCTTGTTTTTCGTTGCCTTAATTACTTGGAACCATGGGGTAGCATGACTCAGCATCTTGCTGCTGTTCTTGTCAAATTCAATGTTGCTCTGTACCACTCCCGAGTCTTGGCAATTGTTATTTATTTCCATTTCATTGCATTTCCCGCTCGCTTCCCCTGCCATTATTGATGCTTGCAAGGCCATGCAGGCCCGTTCCTAGGGCACATGCGGCATTCGGAGAACGAACGGCGCTCAGTATGTTAAGGTGAAAAAGTCCACTCACTGCTACAATTCTGGTATAATTTGTGGGGTCTGAAGTGGGATATCTCACACCGTACTCTTGGGACAAAGGAACGACAATTCAGTAGTGCAAACAATCACAAGGGCATTTATTGCACCTTTCATACATCAATGCCTGCTAGCCGAGTTGCTATCCACAAAACATGCCGATGGGCGCGCGAAAAATCTAGAAGTCCGACTTACTGCGACCGGAAGCGAGCGAATATGTTCGCCCCATGCTGGATCCCAACGCCTGGTCGTTCGCGTGTATAGTCACGCGAATCGTGGCGCGTTCGAAGGCGGCCACGCGAGGCGGTCTCGCAGATGCATCGGTCGCCGCGCGCGCGCGGAATGTCCGCGCTGTTCGGCGACCCGCCGGGGAAGAGGGTTGCTGCACGTGCAAGCACGTCTGTCCCGCTGCCTGTCTGGAACCCAAGAGAGCAAGCGCCTTCCTTTCGGCGCCAAGTAACCTCGCGGCCGCGCAACACTAGCGCCATCTCTCGCACTGCGCCTGTACCACTCAGACCGCCGCGTGTGCGGCGAAGCCGCACTACAGGAGACGCGCTATGCGGGAAAAACATCAGGGGAGGCGCGAGGGTCGCGCATCCCCACAAATTCGACGCAGCTTGCCTTGTTGAGTTCGATGACCGAAAAATCTTGAAGTTTCAATAAGGTTAATCACAACAACTCGCAATAAAAGCAGCAGCCCATGAGAAGCGCATCCGCTCCACTTGGCCCCCTGGTAACTTCTTTCCTAAATTTAATTTTTTTCATTATCCTCTCAACACCAAACCCCCTTCGTTGCAAGATGTCCACCCCATGAAAATTTCTGAGGAGAACCATGCATATTTTATATTTCGAGTCATTGATATATCGAAATATTTCGCAATCCCCTTAAAGTGTGATATAGTATTCGGGACTGACTGCAGTAAAGCTCATGCTTATGTTTTTGTTTTTTTTCCGCATCTGTGTGCCACTTTGTGTGAAGCTACCATAGTTGAAATGCAAAACCAGGTAGCCCAACAGTCAGTCCTTGAAAAGTATCAGCAACTTGCACAATGCTTTCCATGCTGTAGTGCTTGATGCACACAACCAACTAGTATAAAAGCTAACAGAATGAGAGAACTGCAAAAAAACATATAAAGGTTTCTATGCAGTTACTGCAAAAATGAAAGGTGCATGGCAGAATTTGCAGCTGGTCGACACCCACCTGCAGGATGCGGATAGCTTGGTCAAGGACTGACTTGAGGTCAGTGAGGTAGTCCGAGCATGGAAGCTGCAACCGTGAGAAATGCGCCTGGAACAGCAGATGTGCCTTGGTATGTGGGCTGTCCAGGGAACTAGAGTCGACGGCTATGGGGCACGCCTTGGCCAGATCCCTGAAAATTAAGAAGGGTGGCACACAAGGCTCTCTCACTGTCATGCACTCAATTATTATAAATAAGTCAGTCAATCAAAAGGTTCCCATTACTAAGTTTAAGCAGAGGCAAAATATATGATCAGCACTTTATTGAAGGGTCTCTTACTAGGCCTTCGGCAGCGCAAACAGACAAGTGCGAAGCATCTGGGACACAACTGTGTGTGGCTGTCAGTGGGGCTGAGTTTTGCACATGCAGCTTGCACACTCCATCTTGGAGGTAATCTCCAGTGACTGCAAAGACCGCCCGAGTCAAGATAGCCACGGCTACATGTGCACAGTCTTCTCGCACACTTGGTGAAATCTCGAGTTTCAGAGATGTGTTGAAGCGAGAGGCAGACGAACCATTCCCTCCCCCCTGCCTACGCTTTTCATGATAGTGTCTTCCCACTGTGAGAGACACTATCAGCTGCGAAGGCAGAGTGGATGTGAAAGTATTGCAGTCTTCGCTTTGTACCACCAATGCGAAGATATTGTTGACATTGCATGAAACCGTATCTTTCGTTGCACACTCTCAAACTTGACCAAATGAACTTCCTTTCTCATTGAAATTCTTTCTTTTTTTTTGATTGCCCAATGATTCAGAAGCTTTTTGGGCTCTTTCCGTGCCAGAAAATTCCATCAGCAATTGTACTTACTTATAAAAGGGCGAATTTCCATATAACGAAATAAACATGTCGGGAACCGAGGTGTCACACTGGAGCGCCCGACCAGAGGACCAATGCAGCAGGCTTCTGCGCGTGCCCTGCTTACGCATTGAGCATGCGCCGCCTAACTTTATTTTCCTCTTCTTTTGCAGCCGGCACCAAGGCGCTGGCTGAGAGTGCTGACCATAGCATCCCGGCAGCATCGGTGGGCACTACAAATTGTAGATTTTACCACCTTCGTTATATCAAGGTTTAACTGTACTTTGTTGTTGTCTGCTGTTGTTCCCATACTCTTTTGCAGAAGCATCCACAAACAAACTTTTAGCTATAGAAAAGTGCTGAAGTTAATGACACTGTCAGAGCACGCTCAACCCTAAATGTCTCAAGTATTACCAATGACAACTCAAGTTTAATGGCACATAGCAAGCTGAGGCAGCATAACCAGGCAAGACCTTTCGCTGTAGTATCTGTGACAACATCAAAAATTTTGGATGCAGTAGGCATGTCTTCAAATGAACGATAATTAGTAACAGTAATAATCTGGTGAAAAATGGTCACCATCAAAATGCAAAGTAAAGTAATCTACACTTGATAATACAGCCTAAATCATTTCACGCACTATTGTAATGGAGAGGTGGCCAGAATGCAGCTGGCACTGATGCCCTCCTACTGGCAAAAGCTTGCAATAGAATGGACAGTTGGGTGAGTTATTACAACTGTGAGTTCTTCGCGCAGCACTTCTCTTCCATCTTGTCCTTTCTGCACTGTTGTCACAAAGTGCAGTTATACCTACTTGCCCAACTTTCCATTCTATTGCAGTACAGTTAAACCTCGATATAACAAAGTCACCAAAATCGGGCATTTGCTTCGTTATATTGAAATTTGACTTTTTAATCAAATAAGCACAGCCACCGATGAACATTTATTACAAGAAAGAGGCCACAACATTTTATACATTATTGGGCAAACGGAAAAAAAGAAAATTTGAATCAGAAAAACAAATCATATTGTTGAATTTAGGAGTCGGTGATGAAAAGACAGTTTCATGTTGTGTCAACGATATCTTAACATCAGCAGTATGCAGTTTACACACCAAACATGCAGGAAGACAGCGTGCGATGTCGCGCCATGTCTGCTTGCCCAGTGTTTAGTAGCGGCACAAGTGGCAGATTATGTCTAAGGCAAGGCACATGGGCTGCACACTGACAGCCATGCGCATCCATGGCTGCATAAAGAAAGGAGACGGCCCCCACTCACTCCCTCCCGCCCTCACGTGCGCTTCACCACATTATCGCGAGCTCGCTCCCCCGCCCCCTTCTCTCTTGCACGTGCGGGAAGACGTCACTCATCAAGCATACAGCTCATGGGGCACGACAGGATCTTATTGCACTTTTTATGGACATAATGCTGCTCCACGGCGGTCACTCTGGGTCACGCATAACACGACTTGAGAAGTGCGTTTGCAGGCAGCCGATGTAAGTCAACGATTTGACCATCTGCCCCTGTGGAAGTTTTCATTTATTGCCTCGGTATTCCTTCGCGGTGGCCGTGAAATTTCGTTATATGGAAATCATATATGAACACACTTCATCATATTGAGGTGCAAAGCACATGGTGTTCTACGGACAAGAAGTTATAAAATGTTAGATACTTTGCTACATTGAGAATTTTGTCAAATTAAATTTTTTATATTGAGGTTTAACTGCATATGTCGAGGACACTGGGCCCTGTTCCTTGGGCATCAGTATATTGGTACTCAGATAGGTGCTGACCTGTAGCCATTGAGCATCGGAAGGGCTGTGCGCTGTGCAGTGAGGAAGAACGAGAAGAACATAAGGATGCGAGGTCCATGACGTAAGCATGATGCAGTCTCACGATTCTGGTATTATGGGATAATGTAGGGTAGGAGTCTCAGTTGCAGAGAGTCGCTTACCTCCAGGCAAAACCGGCTTGAGATATTTCATTGTCTTCTACCTACACTATCATTTAACCTACAGTAGACTTCCTTTAAGACGAACTCGAAGGGACCATGAAAATTTTTTCGTGTTATCAGAAGAATTGGCAACATGACCGGGTGCATCGAAATATCTTACTTCAAGATGGCAAACGAAGTAGACTTAAAACAGGCGAAAAATGATATAAAATGTATTCCTTTAGCTGAACTTAATAGAAAACTGGTTTCAAGTGGTACTCTCGCTTGGCTTCATCCAGTTCGTCATGGATGTTTAGCGCTTCTTTGCAAATCAGCAAGCAGCCACAAACGATGTCAACTCACCTAATGACCTTAAAAATCCTTCTGTGCCTTCGTGCTACTGAAAAAAGTTCACTGGGGAGTTAAAGCAGCCATCTGCCACCTCACAGGTGATCGGTGCAGGCCCCGAGCTAGCAAAAGTATGAAGGAGTGTGCTGAGTGTGCGGAAAAGCAATGCAATGTAGAGGAAAGTCTAGGTGACGTTGAGCGAAGTGGGGAAGGAGAAACGAGATAAAGCGTGTCGGAGGGGGAAGGTAGGCGGAAGCACAGTGCCTTGACCTCATATGGCAGTTGCTACAGGTTTTGTTTGCGATACAGACGTACCGGGTTTGTCTCGTGACAACATCATCCTTGCGTGCCGTACACTGTGTGTGCAAGTGAAAGCGTGCGACGGTGAGCTGATGATGGCGGCTCAATCTCGCGTGTGCAAAGGGGGAATGGCAACTTAGTATCTCTAGAGATCACTTATGCTGGATGTATGAGCCCAGAGGAAACAAGCCACTTTTGTCTTATCTGTCGACCCATTCTAAGCAGGTTAAATGGGGCATTGTAAATCTTTGCTTTCCAAATGCCCTAAACAAGTCTTGATTCCACCCTTTAGTGCGCAGTCTCCAAGCGCAAGCCTCCCACCTAACATATGCTGGGTACCCCAAGCCTTGGTTAGTTTCAGTTGCAGCAAAGATATTAAAGAAAATCAAGCTGGGAGACAAAGCACCAGTTCACAGAGCTGCCAGAGACAATAAGCCAGTCACAGTGCTCCCTTACTTGCACAAGATATCGCACAGCTTGAAGAAGATAGGCAGCAAAGCAGATGTTAAAGTAGTTTTTTTCTGCTCCGGAAAAATTATCAGTGCTCTGTAGGCGTGTGAATGTTCATGCCACAAAACGAAATATTTGACCTACTAACCATAGGAATCGGTTTGGAGCATGCACCCTGGGTGTGGTTTACACGCCCAGGGTGCATACACGCCCAGGGTTTACACTTGCAGAAAGCAATATGTTGGCCAAGCAAGCAGATGTTTAAATGAGCGATTGAGAGAGCCTTTTTACAATGTTTATACTGCCTTGCAAGGTCATCTTGGCATTCACTGCAGAGACTGCATTTGTGACCCTGAATTTGAAAACTGCGTTGTAATTTTCAAACTCCGAGAACACCTTACACGTGAAATCATAGAGGCTGACAAGATGCAGTGGTTGGGTGACCTTTGTATCAGCATGCCGTCTATTGCCTTCACCAAAAACTAAATAAAGTATCTGGCTGTGATGCAATAGGGGTTCATGTGGGACATAATGCAAAAGTTGTTTTTTCATTACTTTTGCTCATGTATATAGCTCTGGCGATTTTGCCAGAAGATCACCAGAAAGATCAGTTGAAGTCAGCTCCTGTGTTGTGTTCTTCTTTCAGTCCTTGTCTTTTACGCTGCGCAAACATGTCAACATTGAATCACCAACTCGCCCAAGCTTCCACCTTATCATTTCATAATGGAACCGTCGCCGTTGCCATTTGTGCTTCATTGGCCACGGATATCAAGCACGCAGGGGCGGTATTCTCTAGTGATCTCTCTTAGAGATGGTACTATCACTTTCGCAACATTTTATGTGACTCTGAATCAAACTTGCCGAAGTATGTGGCCGACAGCGTTCCATGCAAAATCTTGCAAAGGTCATGGTATCCATAGTTTCCTACTAAACTTTTTGTATGGAACTCTATGACAGTATCTCCGAAAGTGATTGATCAAGAATACTGCTCCAGATCGTAGTCAAGCATGAAACGAATTGCCACAAACCGTGCAGAAACCTTCACTAAGGTGGCTAGAATAGGGAGGTGTGAAAACACACCTCCCTATTCACTAGGCACTACAGTCTTGGGCACAGCTACTGCAGCATTCGTGCCATCAAAAACTCATACCAAAGCGTATCTCACATCTCTCTTCACTGGCATATTGTCCTGTAATGCTATGGGAATTTACCAGCTTTTTATTGGTCACGCGAGCCATCGCAGTGAAAAATTTGTTGCAGCGTTCTCACGTACGCAGCGTTCAACACACTCATGCTGTCTTTTGCGCAGAGATTTCAGCAAAAACTTCTTTTGCCTTCCATTGACATGAAACAATCAATAACACTGTCATGGTTCAAGCTTTCCATACTGCTTCTGCTTTTCATATTGCATCTGCTTATACCTAAAGAAGTATCAGCTCAAGCTGATATACCGTATTTACACGCGTAATTTACGCCCTCACAAAGTTTGCGCACCCCTAATATTTAGCCAGCCTTACACACACACAAAAAAAATTTACTTGCATGTTTTGCCCCCCCCCCCCCCCGTCCCACCCAAGCCAGCTCGCCAGTGCATGGGCACGGAGACTTTGGACGGCCGCGCCCCTTGCCGCGCAGGCGAGCGCATTCATACACAAAACGGGCTGTGAGTGCGAAGTCCCCTCTCTGGAAGCCCCTGAACTATGGTCCCTAGAATATTCTATATTATATTCTAGGAAGACCCAAACACGTGAACCTGTTCACAGGTTGTCGAAACTACTCGAGCGTTTGACCCCCATTATCTCCCCTTCTCGGAGAGCATGGGCTCACTCCCACTGGCAGAATAAAGAGACCGCCACTAGAGACGGTCTGAGTGGATACTCGCAGCGTGGGACCTGGTTTCTTCCAGTATTGTCGAGAAGAGCTTCAAGAAGACGAACGGGCTCAACGGAACCGAGGACAATACGCTTTGGGAGGGTGGTGACAGCGGCCACGATGATGATTCTGTCGGACCTCTCGACCAGTGATTCTGACTAGACCAAGCATGAACGAATCTGGCTGTTAGTTAGTTAGTTAAATGGGGTTTAATGGCGCAAAAGCGGCTGAGGCTATGCTGCGCCAAACACGAGGTGTTTTTAAAATCAAGTTTATGCAGGAAAAGGCTTTGTTAATCTATATTTTATGTAAAAATCCAGTGTCGTGTAGAAATTTACGGAGGTCACATAATGGGACTAGCGGATCATCACCTAAAATTAGAGCAGGGTGTAAAGGTATGTGTAGTGGATATAATTTGTGCAAAAGTGTTCGTCTATGTGTTTCAGTCTGCGTACATGTGAGTAATATGTGCATAACTGTTAGTGGCTGTTGACATTTCTCGCATGTTGGTGTGTCTTCTTTCGTAAGTAAGTAATTGTGTGTGAGGTGTGTGTGCCCAATGCGTAGTCGGCATAAAACTACTTCGATGAACCGCTCCTGATGATAGCAAGACTTCCACTCGCCAAGTATGGGTTTCGTGAGATGTAGCTTGTTGTCGGCACAAAGGTCCCATTCGCGTTGCCATTTTACCGTTAAAACTTTTCTAATTGCACGGATGCTATCTTTGTATGGGAGTGTTGTGTTTGTGATGTCTTTGTGCGCTGCCATCAATGCATATCTATCAGCTTCTTCGTTACCCGGTATCCCAACATGGCTTGGGACCCAGCAGAAACGAATTGACCTCCCATATTCGTTAAGCACCACCATGTTTAAAATATCTCCAATCAAGGGTTCACACTCAGATTTAAAATTTAGAGCCTTTAGTGTGCTTAAAGAATCTGTGTATATGACTGCATTTTTGTGTTTCTCAGCGATAATCTTTTTTACAACAAGCCATATAGCGAAAACTTCGGCCGTGAAGACAGAGGCGTATTGTGGCAATCGAATACTTGTTCCCCAATTTTCCGTTACGGCGCCCACTCCCACGTGATCTTTTGTTTTAGAGCCATCAGTGTAATATTGCATGTTATTTTGATATTTGTCCTGAAGTGCACGGAATTCTTGTGGAATGTGTTCGTGTGGGGTGTCTTTCTTCTTTAAATGAGTCAATGTCCAGTCGCACAACTGTGTGAAATCGTACCACGGGGCCAACCGTTGTGGTTTCTTGGCAACCTGGAGGACTTCGTGGGGAATGTCATAATCCCGAACATATTCCTCATATCGCAGGACAAGTAGTTTAATCGTGTTTGGTTTATTTGTATAGTGTAGGCGTGAGTTGCATTGTGTGAGTATATTGTAGCATATGTGTTGTGGTGATGACTGAATTCTTAGTACGTAGGAAAAAGTGAGTAATGCTCTACGCTGATGTAATGAGGGTTCATTACACTCAACATATAAACTTTGCACAGGTGACGTTCTGTAGGCGCCACTTGCCAGTCGCAGTCCAAGGTTATGTACTGGATCAAGTCGCTTGATGTATGACTGTCTGGCTGAACCGTAAACCACGGAGCCGTAGTCTAAAAGGCTGCGCACAAGAGACCGGTAAACTTGTAAAAGGCACGTTCGGTCGGAACCCCAGTGTTTATGGGACAAAACTTTAAGGATATTTAGAGCTTTATTTGCTTTAATCTGTAGTGCTTTTATGTGAGTTAGGAAATTAAGTTTGCTGTCAAAGGTTACTGCTAAAAACTTATGATCTTGTTTCACCGGCAATATGGTGTCGTTCAATTTTAGGACTGGATCGCTGTTTAGTCCTCGTTTCTGAGAGAACAAAACAGTAACTGTTTTCTGTGTGGAGAAGCGGAAACCATTTTTGTTAGCCCATTGTGTAAGTTTATTTATTGTTATTTGAAGCTGTCTTTCACAGGTTGGCATACTTGAGGCGCGGCAAGCTACTTGGAGATCGTCTACGTAAACAGAGTGCATAAGAGATGACGGTATAATCTTATTAATTGAATTCATCTTTACTATAAACAGCGTCGTGCTGAGAACACAGCCTTGCGGAACGCCATTTTCCTGTGTAAATGCATTAGAATGAACTGAACACAGACGTACCTGAAATGTTCTGTTAGACATAAAATCAGCTAGGCAATTTAGCATTTTACCACGGATGCCGAGGTCAGCCAGGTCTCTTAAAATTCCATATCTCCATGTGGTATCATAGGCTTTTTCTAAATCGAAGAAAACTGCAAGACAGTGTTGTTTGTGTAAAAATGCATGTCGAATTTCATGTTCAAGACGGACAAGATGATCGGTGGTTGAACAACCCTTTTTATATCCACACTGATGGGGGTCAATAAGGTTTCTTGATTCTAAAATAAATGAAAGTCTTATGTTGATGATGCTTTCATATGATTTTGCCAAACAGCTTGTGAGGGCAATAAGTCTGTAGCTGGTTGCGGATGTTGGGGATTTACCGGCTTTTAGAAATGGGACTACTATTGCTTTTTTCCACTCCTCGGGCATTATACCTGATTCCCAGATTATGTTGAAAAATTTGAGGAGAGCGTCTACAGATGCCTGAGACAGATGAGCCAGCATGGCGTAGTGAATGCGGTCGTGACCTGGCGCTGTTGTTTTCCCTGCAGAGAGGACTCTGTTTATTTCTTGTTGTGTCAGGGGGGAATTATACGGTTCATTTGACGCGCCGGTAGTGGGCAGCTTCTGTTTTTCAGCGGACTGTTTGTATTGCAAAAATTCCTCTGTATAATTCCCTGAACTGGATACATCACGGAAATGTTCGCCAAGTATATCTGCCTGTTCTTGTATTGTTGTTTGTGTGCCTGGACATGTAAGTAGTGGAATTGTGTACGATGAGTACTCTCCTCTAAATTTCCTGACCTGGTCCCACATTCGTTTTGATGTTACTGTACTATTGATTGAAGATATGTATTTTTGCCATGAAGATTTTTCAGCCTGTCTTCTAATGAATCTTGCTTTGGCTTTGGCTTGTTTGAAGTTTAAGAGGTTGCAATAGGTGGGGTACCTCCGTAGGATTCCCCAGACCTTATTTTGTTCTTTTTTAGCGTTGGTACACTCCTTCATCCACCAGGGGTTTAGCCTTTTGCTCACATTTCCCGATGACTGGGGTATCGCCTTTTCTGCCGCTGAGATTATTACCTCAGTGAATTTTGTGTTAAGTTCGTTAACGCTTAGGTTTGGCGAAAAGACATCTTCTAGTTTCGAATTTTCCGTAAAGAGCGGCCAATTAGCGAGCTTTAGTTTCCATCGGCGTGGCCTAGTGGTTAAGGTTGATGGTGATGATACGAGTTTAATGACTGCTGGTAAGTGATCACTACCATATGGCGTGTCGAGGGCCTCCCACCTAAGATCATTAAAAAGAGATGGTGAGCAAAAAGCTAAATCTAAACAGCTAAAACTGCGGGCAGTTGGTGAAAAGTACGTTGGGGCACCTGAATTTAAAAGGCAGATATCATTGGATAAGATAAAATCTTCAACCAGCTGTCCTCTTTGGTCAGTTTTGGCACTGCCCCAAAGAGTGCAATGAGCATTAAAATCCCCTACTAAAACAAGTGGTTCCGGTAATTGATCTGTTAAATTTTCTAATTGTTTAGTAGTGAAGTGGGTGTGGGGTGGTATATACAGTGAGCAAATGGTGATGGTTTTGTAAGACAGGATGGTGACAGCTACGGCTTCTAAAGATGTATTCAATTGGACGTTTCGGGTAGGAGTGCCGCCCTGCACAACTATAGCCACTCCGCCTGACAAACGGGTGGAACAATCGCGGTCCTTTCGGACAACGGTGAAACCTTTGAGAATTTGACTATTTTTTGGACCGAGATTTGTTTCCTGAAGACATACGGCAACTGGTGAAAAGATGTTGATGATGTCTTTGATGTCACCTAGATTGTGCATGAGACCTCTACAATTCCAATGAATAATAAAAGCCATTTTAAAATTGAAAGGTAAGAATTGGCACTATGGAATGAATAAGAGGTGAGATGTTAGGTGACATGGAATTTAAAAGGCTTATACAAATGAGCGATAACCTTTAGGTTATCGCTTTCTTATTCTGAGTGGTTATTGGGATCTTGTCCCTCTTACCGCGCTCAAGAGAGCGCTTGTCCTTTGGTGTCAATGACACCGGGGTTTTTGCGTCGACCTCCATCGCTCTCTCTGAGGCGCTGGAGGACCGAGAGTTAGGTGCCGAGACACGTGCCTCGGGCCTTGGGGTTCGCTTGATCTTAGGGCCCTGCGGGACTGGTGTCTGCAGGGCGTTCGAAGAGGATGGAGCAGCGTCGGCTGCTTACATCACGGGGGCGGGAGGGGTCACTGTGGGACCACTGCTCGTGGGCTCGGAGGACTCCTGAAACCTCTGTGATGCTGCCCCCATCTGCGTCACATCGGCGTAACTTCTTTGTGGAAGGTACGATAGCCGCTTTCTGGCTTCATAGAAAGAGATTTTTTCTTTGACTGTTAGAGCAATTACTTCTTTTTCTTTTTTCCAGCAAGGGCAGGACCGCGAATAAGCTGGGTGATCTCCCTTGCAATTTACACATTTTGCGGGAGCATTGCAGTTATCAGAAGGATGGTCATTGGCGCTACATTTCGCACATGTTTCTTTACCTCTGCAGGATTGTGATCCATGCCCAAACCTCTGGCACTTGAAACACCGCCTCGGGTTCGGTATGTACGGCCTCACGTTGATTTTCAAATATCCTGCGTCGAGTGAACTAGGGACTGTGCTGCTACCAAATGTCAATATCACATGTTTTGTCGGAATCTGTTGGTCATTGCGTCGTATTGTGATTCTCTGTACCTTAATTACATTTTGCTCCTGAAATCCTTCGAGTAGCTCTTCGTCGCTGAGGTTCAGGAAGTCTTCTTCAGATATAACTCCTCTGCTTGTGTTGAGTGAGCGGTGTGGAGAGATTGTTACTTTGATGTCACCGATAGTGGTGAGTTCGGCGAGTTTATCTAGTTGGTCTTTTTTGGTCAGTTCAAGGAGGAGGTCTCCGCTAGCCATCTTCGAGGCTTTGTAACCAGCTCCAATTGTGTTTGCTAGGCATTTTGAAACTGTGAATGGTGACAGTTTTCTTACGGTCGTGTTGCCTTCACTGTGAAGAACGTGGTATTTTGGAAATGAGTTGTCGGTTGGTTTTAAGAAGAACTGGAAAGTTGCTTCGGTGCGACCTCTTTTCAGAGGCTGATCTAAAAGTCGCGGGAACGCTTCTGCCATTGGATAGTTTGGAAATTCGGCAGCGGTGGTAGCCGCCCACCACCGAGCCCAACAAGGGGACGCTGCAGGTTCCAAGAAACCTGCAGACGCCAGCTATGCACCGCCACTATAACCTAATGTATATACCCAAGGTTGAATATATGACACACGGTTAACCCTTGCCGCCCGGAAATATGGAAGTAAGAATAAGTGAGTAGAAGACAGGAAAGATTGAAAGTGAGAGAGACAGATAAAGATTGAAGAGGGGGACAGGAAAAGGCGACTGCCGATTTCCCCCGGGTGGGTCAGCCCGGGGGTGCCGTCTACGTGAAGCAGAGGCCAAAGAGGTGTGTTGCCTCCGCCGGGACGCCTTAAAGGTCCAAACACCCGGCATCGGCTCAACCCCCAGGATCCCCCTTTCCCCGGACACGGCTAAGCCGCGCACGGCGACACGCGGGAGGGTCCAACCCTCGTGTGCTCGGGTCCGTGGTGTCGCAACACACCAAACGCCTGCTGACGCAGACGCCCCTGCGGGGGATCTGGCTGGTTAAAGTATGAGCTAATTCTGTTAAATAAACATGAACCCTTAGTTTAGGCTATAAGTTATTTTCTTTTTAATCAATATACCGCATGCGTTACTACAATTGCACTTTATTTAGGATGTGCTTGCGAAATCATCGCGTAATTTGCACACCTCCTTCGTGGAGCTCTAAAATCGCGAAAAAAAGTGAGCAAATTATGCAAGTAAATACGGTATCTGTTTAGAAATATAAATTTGTTAAAGCTAATGCAAGATGAACAACCTTAAATTTATGCTGCTGTTACAGGGTTTTTCTTCACTGGTAAATGTTCCTGCATTTTATAACTTTCTTAATATAGTAAGCAGGAAATATTGGTAAAACATGCTGTAAATTACAATGTACCATTGTACTCAATAAAAAAGCAAGACATATTTATTTCAGAAGGTAAGTTCACCTGAAGTTTGCCCATTGAAATAAGCAAGCTGTGTGTACACTGCAGCATAACTACTAAGTAGAAGACTTGACCCACTTCTTGCCCTTTCCATCCTTTTTATTTTGGTTAACTCTCCAAGACTTGCTAAAGAAGAAAAAAATAACCTGAAGCAGTGAAAGCACATTTATTTCAGAAGGTAAGTTCATCTGAAGCTTGCACATTAGAATAAACAAGTTGTGTGTGAATTGCAGCATAACTGCTAAGCAGAAGACTTGACCCACTTTTTGCCCTTTCCATCTTTTTTATTTTGGTTAACTCTCCAAGACTTCCTAAAGAAGAAAAAAATAACCTGAAACAATGAAAATGCATAGCTGAGTGTGCCAGTAGCGCTGAGAGCAGCCAATAAACAATAGCTGCCTAATTTTTCACCAAATTGGTCTCGAACAGATTTAACGTGGAGGTGAGCCGGAAAAAAAAAAAAAGAGTTTGTTCTCAAGCGACTTAATCATGCAGCCCTACCGAAGCTCTTACGAAAAAAAAAAACAGAAAAAACCAGCTTTCTTGCAGGTCTTCCTGTGAATTAATAAACTCCAGCCCTTAATCAAGTGTAAACGTGTCAAGTAGGTTCTTTATTTCAGGAAATCCTCGGCAGACGCACACACATGCAGTCTGTGTTCCGTCCCGCCTCACTGCAGGCGGCTTGCTCCGCTGATTACATCACTCACCCAGTTCACTGTCGCGCGCTCCCCGCATGCCGACCGCGCACACATGCCTTCCATGTTCTCTCTTCCCGCCACACACTGCTGCCTACCGTCCTGTGCCTGCTACTCTACACAGTTGCCTACCCTCTCGTGCCTGCGACTCTACGCCACCTGGTGTCAGCCCGGTACCCTCACAGATCCTAACAGAACGTAACCAGAACAGATGAGTTCGCAGCAAAGTTACATGACACAGGGACCAGAGCAGTGGAGAAAGGTGCGATATGGATGTCAGAGGCGGCAACAAATTTAGGAGAATAGTGGTGGTCAGGGTCAAAGCATGGCACTGATAATGTAAGTTCAGCATGAGTGCAGTCGACAAGAGCTTGATTGACTGATAGGAAATTCCATCCAAGAATAAAGTCGTGCGAGGAACAAGATAGGATGACAAATTCGATAACATATATAATGCTTTGAATGATGGCCTGGGCTGTTCACAACGCTGAAGGCTGAATGCAATGCGAGGTTGCTGTACGCAGAGATAGAGAGGTAAGGGGCATGGTCACTTTGTCCAAATTGCGGCAAAGCTTCTCACTAATAATAGAAACGGCGGCCCCGGTGTCAATAAGTATGTGTACGATGATGCCGTCTACGAGCAGTTAAATTTCGTTTGCTGGGGAAAAATGAGGCCTTGAAATGTTAGACGTAAACACAGCTCCTGCCTCTGGAACTGGGACTCAGTTTTCCTCTCGGGCTGGGTTCGGTCGGCGAACCATTGGGGAAATGGATCGGCGACGTGGGGAAGGCGACTGGCATGAGTCGAATGGGTGGCAACTGTAAGACGCGTTCGGAGGAAGGTTAGATGGGTCCTGACGCAGAAGTCGAGCAGGCCTGTAGTTTGAGGGGCCCCCACTGTCAGGTAAATGGTGGCTGCAACTGTGGCAGAATCGTGCTAAGTGGTCTGGAAAATGGCAGGAATAGCATATTGGCCTGTTATCAGGTGTTTGTCACGGGTTGATGACAGGGGCTCCAGCGGCCGAGCGACAACGTCAGCGTAAGTTAGCGGTGCCGCAGCAGGCTGCAGAGGAGGGGCAGGTGGCAGCGCTGTGGCAACTTGCGTCTGAATTACGTGACGAAGCGAAGTAGCCAAAGTTGTCAACGGCTTGGGTGTGCTATTTGCCAGGGAGAGTTGGCGTGCAACTTTCTAGTGGGTGGACTGCTTTATCTCCGGCATTAAAGCAGAGATGTCGGCCGCGTCGCGGCAATAATCCAAGGGAAATAGATCCACGGTGTCCTGCTGAGCAGCGTGTGCTGCAGCACGCTGCTTGCGCAGCTCGTTGTACTGCTAACAAAGCTGTATGACCTCGGCAATCGTCCGGGGACTCTTCGCGACGAACACCTGGAAGGCATGGTCATCGATGCCTTTCATGCCGTGCTTCATCTTGTCAGCTTTGTTCATAGATGAGTCCACGCGCTTGCAGAGCAGGAGCACGTCTTCAATGTAACTGGTAAAGGTCTCATCTTGGCAATGAGCTCGACCACCCAAGTGATGCTCAGCCTGAAGCCAGCGAATGGTAGGACAGCCAAAGACGTATGCCAAAGTTGTTGTGAAAGTCGTCCAGGTGGTAAGATCGGATTCATGATTGCTGAAGCATAGGTTTGCCACATCAGTCAAGAAAAAGGTCACATTTGTGAGCTTGGCGTGGTCGTCCCACTTATTATAGGCACTTAAACGGCCATATTCGGCGAGCCAGTCTTCCGCACCGTGGTCATCTGTGCCACTAAATATACAGTCAAACCCAGTTACAACGAACACCACATTAACAAACATTCCAGATTAACGAACTTTTAAGAAATCCCATGCCGACTGCTTATAGTTTCAATGTAAAAATATTTCATTACTACGAACTTCAGAATAATGAAAATTTCAGAATAACGATCATTATTTAATTTCCGTATCATCTTAACAACACCTCAGTACTATGAACTCATATCCCGAAATGCGAGGATTCTTAGATTTCAGTGTATCCGTCACGGCAGCCGGAGCTCTAAGCTAGCAGATGATGCAGCGCGAAGCGCGGGCGCCTTGCAACTTGCTTCCCGCAAAAACCTGAGATGGCGCAGGAGGAGAAAGATGCGAGCGGGGACTTTTTTTTTTCCTTCTCCGTTGCAGAGGCAACAACGCACCAGGTTTTGTGAGTGGAGAGGCGGGGAGCATGGGCTCGTAAAACCCGAGATGGTGCGGCAGAAGAAAAAAAAAAAAAGTAGTAATTAACGCTGAAGTGGGCCCTTTCTTTTTTTTCCAGTTGCAGAGGCGACGACGAATCACGTTTTTCTTGCTTGTTTTCTCAGTTGTTCGCGTGCTGTCACTCGTATCAGGCCTGTCCATCTTGTTTTTCTTCTGGTTATATTATTGTGTTAGAAGTATGTGCCAGCATTCGCGTTGCCATGAGCTCAACAACTCTAACCATGGCGAAGAAGCGAAAGCAGGTTTCTTTGAGCAAGAAAGTAGACATTCTTTGCGAGATAGAAGAAGGGAAGAAACAATCCGTCGTGGCTAAAGAACGTGGAGTGGCGCGGTCGACGATCGGCACGATTCTCAAAGATAAAGAGAAAAGAGAAAAGCACCAGCAAGAATCTCAGCTTACCCCATCAAGGAAGCGTGAGCGGCTCGGCGATTTCTAGAATATTGACGCAGCAGTGCTGACTTGGTTTAAAGACGTGAGAGCACAGAATGTGCCCGTGAAACGAGTTCAAGGAGGTACTGTTCCAAAGGTAGGACGTTTGCGTTACTGAAATGCTATTGTTATGGCTAATTTTCAAGCTTTCCCTATACGACCTTTAAGAATAACTAACATTTTCCCGCGGTCCCCTGAAGTTCGTTATACCGAGATTTCACTGTAGCCGGATGGCGCTGCTGGATGACGCCAGAGCAGACGATGGCTGGGGGCACTGGTGCAGCAGCCTGGGACGGTACCGGATCATCCATTGCATTAGCTGGTGGTAGTGTCTGACTGCGGAGTTCCAGGATGTCGAAGAGAAGCCGAGCAGCTCTACCAAATACAATGAGGGTGTTTGCCTAGTGTGGGGTCTGATGTGGGATTCTCCTCCGGTACTCTTGGGACAAAGGAACGACAACACAGTAGTGCAAACAATCACAAGGGCATTTATTGCACCTTTCATACATCAATGCCTGCTAGCCGAGTTGCTATCCACAAAACATGCCGATGGGCGCGCGACAAATGTAGAAGTCCGACTCACCGCGTCCTCGCGAGCGAATATGTTCGCCCCATGTTGGATCCCAACGCCTGGTCGTTCGCGTGTATGGTCACGCGAATCGTGGCGCGTTCGAGGGCGGCCACGCGAGGCGGTCTCGTAGAAGCATGGGTCGCCGCGCGCGCGCGGGAGTCGTCCCCCGCCGTGCGCCGACCCGCTGGCTGTCTCGAACCCAAGAGAGCAAGCGCCTTCCTTTCGGCGCCCAAGTAACCTCGCGGCGTTAGCCGCGCAACACTCGCGCCATCTCGCGGACTGCGCCTGTACCATTCCGACCGCCGCATGTGCGGCGAAGCCGCACTACAGGAGACGCGCTATGCGGGAAAAACATCAGGGGAGGCGCGAGGATCGCGCATCCCCTGTGGGGAGCACACGCGCCCATCTTCCCCCGCGCCGTCTCGTCGAGAGCCGGCATAGACAGGGGAGAGGCGCACTATGCCCTCTCCCGATTCTCCCTCGCTCTCGCGACGCGCGCGCGCCCTTCCTCCGCGACTCACGGGCAGGTAGCTGACGGGCGAGGAGGACATTCCTCTCGCCCAGGTAAAAAGGTACAAAACAGCGCGACCGAGGGTGACGCTCGCTCTCTGAGGGCGGACCCCTAACCTGCCGGACTGGAGTACCTGCTGCAACCCGTGAGTGACCACGTTGCCTGACTATCCCGGGCAACGAGGCCAGCCTATTTATTACTATTACAGAGAGGACATCCCTCTGCCAGTGTTCTTTATTGCCAGTAGCAATAAACGTTGTTACCGTTGACACCGCTGTTTGCCTTATTCGTCCGAACCCGGCGTAGCCGCGATTCCCGCGCTACGGGTTGGGAGTACCACGGAGCGACTGCGTGGGGCTAGATCCGGAGCTCGCCTTCAGCCCTAGCCGCACGCAGAGTGGAACCCCCACACCCCACATCCCCCCAACCTTAAATCACTACATATTCCGGCGAAACATGTCACTCGGTCTCGCATCAACGCGCGCTTCGCGACAAGGTAGTACATGTAACAGTGGCCGCGCCGAAGAAATGTCCACACGCTGTCCATAGCATGCGAGCCGACATTGTCCCTGGGTGCACCGCTGGCGTCCGCCGGTCACAGCAGCAGCTTTGCAGCCTCGACGGCACGATCCCAAGCCAGGACTCCGGAGACGACGCGGTAGTCGGTACGAGCAAGCGTCGCTCGCGCCGACGCGCCCTGCTGGCAAGAGCCGCAGTAGCTGTCGGTGACCGCCGGCTCCTTTGTCCGCCGTCGAGGGTTGTGAGCTGGATGCAGGAGGCCGCCGAAGTTGCTGCGCTGAACTGGCCACAGCATCACCATCGCCCGGGGTGGCTCGATCGTAGTCCGGGGCAGCAGCGCAGACGATGTGCAGGTGACAGCAAGCCAGGGGTGACTCCAATCATGCGCGTCCTCGCGAGCAAATATGTTCGCTCCATGCTGGATCCCAGCGCCTGGTCGTTCGCGTGTACGGTCACGCGAATCGTGGCGCGTTCGATGGCGGTCTCACAGATGCATCGGTCGCCGCGCGCGCGGGATGTCCGCGCTGTTCGGCGACCCGCCGGGGAAGAGAGTTGCTGCACGTGCGTCCCGCTCGCTGTCTCGAACCCCAAGAGAGCCAGCGCCTTCCTTTCGGCGCCCAAGTAACCTCGCGGCGTTAGCCGCGCAACCCTCGCGCCATCTCGCGGACTGCGCCTGTACCATTCCGACCGCCGCATGTGCGGCGAAGCCGCACTACAGGAGACGCGCTATGCGGGAAAAACATCAGGGGAGGCGCGAGGGTCGCGCATCCCCACACTAGCTGCGTTAGTTCTAGGTTTGTAGCGGTAGGCTGAGACAAGTCAGTGCTATATAGAAACGGGAAGGAATCATTTCTCTTCGTCTTCTTCTTTTTCACCAGCACCATGCCCACTGCGCAGTGCCTTCAGTACAGTTGTAATACTTTGCCTGGCTGGCTTTTGCCAAAGTTTGGTGGTCCTGTGCAAAGGCCCAAGCATCTCGAAGGTACACATCCAGTTCAACAGCTAGGGCATGAAGCACAAAATGGGGCACCTCAGTGTCAGCTGTCTGATTGTGATGGATCCATGGGTTCCGTAGTTCCCCCCATAGCACAAGAAGGCATGCGGAAAGCCAGTAGGCACACTTCCAGAAATGCGCATTGCAAGCGCCATTCGGGCATCCTTTTGTCCCAGTCCCTGTGGGAAGTGCAGTAGCCCACCAGGCATTGCTTAACTGTTGCACTTTGGCGTTACGCAGTCTGTCCTGCTGATCTGTATGGGACTGTGTGGCTCTCCTTTATTCCCCAGCACTGGAGAATGCCTTTCTACAGTTTGCTTATGAATGGTTGGCCATTGTCGCTAGAGACGGAGCTAGGCACAGCATGCCGGCAAAATACATAGATCATTTTATCAATGATCGATTTGGAGGTAGGCGCATGTAATGGGAAAAGCTCCACAAACTTCGTGAACTTGTCCAGCACCACCAGGATGCACTTGTGGCGCCGAGGGGTTGTGGGCAGTGGCCCAATAAGGTCCACACTTAGCTGCTGGATTAGGTGGGTGACCCATGAACTGTCCACTGTCAGGTGTAGGATGATAATTTGTGTACAATAAGATACCATAATAGCTCTAGAAGAAAACTATGCAGCAGCTTTCCTGGACAGCGCCAAGGGTAACAGGCGGCAGCACTAAGGTGGCGCCCCAAGCAGCACCCACAGGGTCCCTAGTTACATCAGCGGGAAAGGCAACAGTGCCTGGCAAGGAAATGCTCCGCTCTTTATTTATTTATTTATTTAATAATACTGCAGGCCAATACTTTGGCCCAAGCAGGAGGGGCATGTCACAAACAAGAAAACACAGAAAAGCGTATACAATGCAACATGAAATGAACATAATGCACTAAAAGAAGCACAAATGATAACGTCAACATCGCTAACTTGCACAAAAATGATTTTGCAATGCAGCCATGAAATCTTTAGACTGAAATACACTAATGGGAAGTGAATTCCAATCGTTCATGGTTCGAGGGAAAAAACTGTACTTGTAAGCGTTTGTTTCCGCGAAGATCGGTGCAAGCAAATACTCATGACTGTGTCGTGTTCTCCTTGTAGAAGGCCGAGATATGGAAGCTGGTAGCGTCAAAACTCTTCGTTGCACCTACCCATTTTAACCACCCTAGCATCCCGAAAATAGGCTCTGTCACGATGACAATGATGATGCGTCTGGTGGGTCTGACAGTAGGTTGTTGCCAACACCGGAAATTCGGCTTTGATTTCGTATCTCATTATAACATGCAGGCAATTTTCAGTCATTTTCACGGAAAAAAGGTGCACGTTAGATTTGTTTAAGTACAGTATACTCCAGGCACATTCTAGTGGCCATAAATGCAATGAGAATAAAGTAAGACTGCGAGTCGGCCTAGTTGGAACAAATTCATCTTAAAACTTATTGTGCGCAAACAAACAGGGACCAAGAATAGAAGAAACACAAGAACGAGTGCTTTCTAACAACTAAGTTGTTAGAAAGCGCTCGTCCTTTTGTTTCTTCTATTCTTCGTCCCTGTTTGTTTGCGCACAATAAGTTTTAAGAGAATAAAGTGACAAGGTTTCAATCTTTAAAGCTATTTTTCTAAGTTTGCATTTGTTTTACCAAAGTCACAATTTATCACTTTTAAACATGGAACAGCCTTTTCTCTCTCGGTGTCCTCTGAAGTGATATTTCATTTAGAACGCAACTGTGGGGTCATGATTATTAAATGTTTTGCCTTTCTTACTATAAAAGAATGGAAATTTTAAAGGCAGGGTGAAAATGGAAGGTACCAGTGTCATTTATACACCAATTTTCTTTCAATAAAAAGTAATAAAATCTAGAATACCGTTCTACAGTTGCACAGCCTGGGCCCTCCTAAGACAACATAACACACAGGGAGGGGAAATTTACTTAATTTTGCAATAATTTTTGTTAGTAGCCATAACTGCCAACACAGGGTAGGAATCGTAACCATTTAAAAATATGAGCTAGAGCAATGATAAATAGCTCAGAGCCTTAAATCATTGTAACAAACAAGTCACTCAATTTTCATTAAAATTGATTAAACTCTCGGCAGAGAGTGAAGAAGAGCAGAAATGAAGGCTGAGTAGTTTTAAACAAGCAAGCTACATAAGAGCGCAATGCAGCAGCAATAAATGCGAACCTGCGTAGGCTGCAACTGAAGCTAATAAATAGGAGGCGAGCTCTAAGTTAAAGAAATGTCTCATTCCCTTCGAGTCATGCAGAATTGACTCAATTGTTAAATGTGATCAACAAACAGTAAGTTTGTGACATCTAAAAGTGCAGCATGACTGAAGTAGTATTATCTCAGTTTTTTAACTCAGAATGTAAGAAGCCCATGACATCACACATGTGTAGTCGCCACTTACCCATTGATGAGGTCCTCATTGTGCCGGACTGGAAGTTCAGAATACTCTTTAACTTGGGTGAGAAGGTAGAGTATCTTCTCAATAGATGCGTCAACACTGAGCTGGTCATAGAGAAGCCGCATGGTCTCATGGCTCAAGTAGTAGAAGGATGAAATCTTGCCCAGGGCTGTTGAGATCAAGGTGCGTTCATCCTGTCAGAAAGGGAGCAATGATTTCAAAGTAACTGCCGCTACCAAGACACCCACAGCTGGCCATAATCAAAGCTGTACATTTTGTAAATTAAATTTTTGTGTTTTATGTGCCAAAACCCCGATTTTATAATGAGGCACGCTGCAGTGAGGATTAAATTCGACTACCTGGAGACACTCAACGTACCCCCAATGCATGGGACATAAGCGTTCTTGCATTTTGCATTTCAAAGGGAAGTATTTAATATTTATTAATAATAAGTAATTGTATTTAATAGATCGTAACACAACTTTTTTTCAGGATTTTCGTTGCTTGAACTCAACCCTCGCATTACATTCAACAGTGGTGGAACAGCCAATTCACCTTTCGGCACAGGTCATGGCGCAGACAACAAGCCAGTTTGGCAATGTAGCAGCAGGCACCTATCGTGCAGGGTCCAACACACATATGCCTACCATATACCAATGCAAATTTTAACTGATATAGTCAATATGTTGCGAGGGTATCGAGCCGACACCAGGTAGAGAGAACATGGAAGGCGTGTGTGAGCGGTCGGCATGTGGAGAACGTGCCCCAACGAACTGAGTGAGTGAAGTAATCGGCGGAGCAAGGTGCGTGCGGTGCTGCGGGGCGAAACACGAACTGCGTGTGTGTGCGTGTGCCGAGGATTTCCCAAAATTAAGAACGTACTTGACAAGTGAGGGCTCGTCCGACCGGATCTAATATGGAGGACCAAGAATCATCTAGACCCACCCAGCCAGTTGCATAGCCTCTCCTGCCTTCTTTGATCATCCAAGGACTGCTGGCTTCGACCTCCGGGACCGCTATGGAAAGGGAAAGACTCGCAGCTGATATAGCTCAAATTCTGCACACCACGCGGCTCAACGACACGGTTAGGCCTGACGAGACAACCGGCATGGCTAGGCCCGACGAGACAACCGGCACGGGGCCAGCGTTTAACGTCAAAGGTGCATCCATCCCACTGCCGCAATTCAGTGGCTACAAGGACCGACACTCGCCGCAAGACTTTCTGGAGACGTACTCGGAGTACTGCGATATTGCGGGGATCCCCCACGATCGCCGTTTGCAGTAACGTTTGCAGAACACTACAGAATGGGCAGGAGAAACCCCCCCCCCCACGTACATCTCTCACAAAGAAGGAAGAAGTAATCTGGCGGAAACTGCAGACAGGTACTTTCCCAAACCCGTATATCCTACACAAATGGCATCCTGAGGTGCACTCTTCCAAATGCAAAAACTGTGAAGGAATAGCGACCCTAAATCACATGCTCTGGGCTTGCCCAGCACTAAATGGTCTATATGGAAATAAAGAGTCATGGGAATCCTCCCTTCGTAGCCAGGAACAACAAACCCAAAAACAAGTCATCGGTCAAGGCCAGGCCTCCACCGGAAGCCAACTAATTCCGGCCGACGTCTAGGGGGGAGGTAGACGGTGAAAGGGGGAGCTGCATCTCACCCCGATCACCCATACTCCCTGATGGGTGCAAATAAAGTGCTTTCTCTCTCTCTCTCTCTTGGCAAAAGCCAGTCGGGCAAAGTATTACAACAAAAAGTGCGCTCCAGCAACCTTCCAGGTTGGAGACTTGGTTCTCTGGGACACGCACCCGCTAAGTAAGGCAGCCATTGGATTCACAGCCAAGTTTGCCCCTCGTCGCACAGGGCCATTTAGAGTGACTGCACAAATTGGACGCAATACCTGCAGACTCGGAGACTCGGCAGAGGGAAACAGAAAGGCCTCACTAATGCAGATTAGCTGAGCTCTTATAATGTGCCTTGGAAGCCATCTTCACAGGATAAAGGGGAGGGGGGGAATCTGTGAGGGTACCGGGTCAACGCCAGGTGGCGTAGAGTCGCAGGCACGAGACGGTAGGCAACTGTGTAGAGTCGCAGGCACGGGACGGTAGGCAGCAGTATGTGGACGGAAAAGAGAACATGGAAGGCGTGTGCGCACAGTCGGCATGCGGGGAGCGCACGACAACGAACTGAGTGAGTGATGTAATTGGCGGAGCAAGCCGCATACGGTGAGGTGGGACGCAATGGAGACTGTGTGTGTGTGCGTCTGCCGAGGATTTCCCAAAATAAAGAATGTACTTGACAATGTTACGGAGACGGGTTCGCGCAAAGCTGGCCCTGGTAATGCGGTCAGGAAAGGACGCAACGCTCCTCCACACCGCGACGCACAAATACCGCTATGACCGTGTTCGTCGATACGGCGCGAGAAGGCACCACAGACAGAATGTCAACAAAAGCGTGCTTATTAACCCTTTCAGGGTCAATGACGTAATATACAGCGCCGCGAACAAGTTCACAATGGTTGATGCTGTATATTCACGACACTGTCTGTACGTTTCAAAAGTGCACCAATTTCCTAACTTTATCTTTTCTGGCATGTGCTGTCACTATGCAGGAATACAGGGAATTTTTTTTCTCACGCTTTTCTCTCTCAGTTTTGGCTGCATGGTTTGTTTGTTCCGACGCATCTATATACTACCGCGTGTGCATTGGCAGAGGCGCGGGTGGGCGGCGATTAGTTTTGGTTTTGTTCCGTGGGTGTTTTTGGCGCCTTGCACTCGTAAAACTGATGGCTAACTCATTTCTAATCACTCAAAGGGCGACCGCTTGTTACTCGTTTGCTTATTACTCACAGGGGTGCGCATATGAAGGATGTCGCTGTGCATGCATTTCTTTTTCGGAGACTTGTGAAAAGTAATCGCCTCTGAATGGCGATAAGATGAAGGATTAGCTGAAGTTTTTCACATGTTTTGCTTTTCTGACGGGCACACAACCACACAGTTTTCATGCGTGCACTCACCTACGCAGTTCGATTATGCTATGGACGTAAATATTAATGTAAGAGCAGGAACATTTGAGACTTGCGAAATATTCTCGGGTGTGGATTTTTAAGCCTTGAACTATGTGTATAACAAGGCGGTGGTCCCGGGTTCGAGTCCCGGACCAGGACGAATTTTTCTTCAACTATGAGGCTTTTCTTTCGAGGAACCCGTATGGCTTTTCTTTGTAGCAATTGCTACGAACGGGTGGATGTCTGATTTTCCCTTTATTCATCTGTATAACAATGCATCAAATTTTTATTCTTGTAAGTTTATTTCTTTTATTTATTGTTGTTATTTATGACCAAACAGTACATATATACCAACGCAAAATATTTTTTCTCACTTTTCGGTCAACTTAGAAAAATTACGGTAAATGTTTTTCGAAATAGGTCCCTTTGAAGAATTTAAATCTGCAATAAATAAATCGACTCTGGGAGGTTGCATATGGTGAAAAAGATCGACTTTGAAAAGGTTAACCCAGGATGCAACACAGTGCGACAGTCACGGCTTGTGGGCAAAGGCTCACCGCAAGACCGATCGAGTATGCGCGCCTGTACTGAACAGATCATGCAATATACTCGTGTCCTGCGTGCACATTAGGAAATCTCGAATAGGGGCCGCAGAGGTTTTGCGGCCACAAATCGCTTCAATACCACTGCACATGCAGGAAATGCAAATACAGTTTTCTGTTTGCGTCGGCAATGCTATTTCACTGAAGTAGCGCTTGACAAAAAAACTTGACACAAGTTTTGCAGCAACATACCCACTGAAGTGGCGGCTCTCGCCTTGTACCACATTCGCTAATACCATTCTTAACTATGCACCACGTGTGATTCTGATCACAGCCGCTTTTTTGCAAACGTTCGCTATCACCCATAAACATAGAAAAAGTTTACCTTTAACTCTACAATGCGACTTCCGCCATCGGCATACTCAGCGGTACCACGCGGGTTCGATGAACACCGAAATAAAGCGCCCGCAAGACAATACGGTGACACCAAATTGTAAGTCTGTATGGGAAAATGCACGAATGATGAACCAAACGAATTCAACGGGCCCATAGTGTTCCTCACTATAGAGTGAGAAACGTTATGGACAAACCCCTGCTTCCTTTTTATTTTTTGTGATGATGATGATAGCACACTATTGCTTTTGATTTCAGCTTTACTAGCCTCAAAGCATTGACGGAAGGAGGGTTTCGCTTTTATGCATGCTTTGGCGCAGGATGGCGCAAAGGCTCGCTCTTGGCACAGTTTGGCGCAGCTGTTCCACCATTGATTCAAATAGGTGCTGTCCAAAACCCTTTGTTCATTACATGTTTCTAGCTCCCAGAGACTGGCGGATTCAACCAGCAAAAGTATAGCCTTTAAAACTCGCATTTTAAATCACGGATGCCACCTCTACCTGGTGGAACCTGGACGCCACCTATAACGGCAAAATTGACCCTTTTAAAACAAATGTCTTAATTCCTGCGGTTTCTAGCATTACATTGGCAACTTGTACCTTTATGTTTAGATCAAATCCATAGACAAGCCTACCAAAGTCAAAACATGTACTTTTTTTTTTTTTGACCAACGCCAGAGTTGCCAAGTTTGACTACTTTGTGCCAAATTGGCTACTTTTGAAAGCTTGTGGTGGAAAAATTTTCGGGTTCAATATTTGCCTCCTTTCCGGTTACATTTAAAAGCAACGTTGTCCTATAGGTACTATGGACAAACCAGACAAGGTATTATCATAAGATGATGTAATTCACTGTACTTTACCTATTATGGCACACAAGGTTCAACGAAGATAATCACATGCATGTGTATATGGAAAGGAGCATGCAACCTCCACCTTGCAACTGATGAAATCCATTCAACCGAAACACCTTATAATTCCTTCCATGGAATGTCTCCTTTTATAGTTGATTGCTAAAAAAATTATACGGGGGAAACAGAAGTTTCATTATGGTTCCTTGATGAAATTGAGTAAAGGCATCTGAAAACACGCCAATATATGTCTATGAGAAGTACTAAAAAAGCACTTTTCTTAAGGAATATAAAATCCTGACTCTCTTACAAAATTGAGATATGGCATAGGGATACACTGTTGAATAAGGCAAAAGATGCCGAGAGCGAGTGGGGCTATATTAATCCAGGTACAACGAATTAGGAAGGCCCACTAAGTTTCAACAAAGATACTTACTCCATAATACGGCAGACATTGTTAGCTCCTGACTGGACGCTTACCATTATCATTGAAAAGGAAGGTGTACAATCGGAAGTTTCTCCATTGTTATTGACAGTTCTGTTGTCACCGAAGCTTGTGTAATCTGATTTCATGTATGCGCGACGTGAATAATGTAGACCTTTCTGGAAAACACATGGGCACCAACGATTACTCTGGAACGTTCGGTGGTTCATGTATAAAAGCTGATGCGCTTGACCCGCTGATCAGATTTCGTCAACTGGCGACCGTGGTAGCCGCTAATGATGTGCTTCGAGTGTAACTTGCTCTTGTGGGCACAAGTTCATTCAATAAAGTGCCAGTTTTGCCATTCACAGTTTTACAGCTGTATTACTCACCGTCACTACTACGTGACAATATGAACAGCTTATCCCATTCTATGCATAGTCTTCTGCATATACAAAATTCTCATACACAGTAGAACCTCATTGATATGATCCCATTTCGTACAACTTCTCGGTGCCAACATTAGCAATAAAGAACAGAAAAAAAAATGACCTAATACAGGGAAGCTTTCTTTTTAAATGGCTGATATCCTAGATCCTAGACAACACAATCTTTCAGCAGCAACATTCAGTACATTGCCTAACTGCGATTGCATGATACGTTTTCCAGCCACTAGATCTGTCATATGTAAGAGGCATACGGTGCAAAAAGGAAGAAGAGGACGATGTGCACGTATTGGTCCAAATGGCACGAGCCCTCGAGGCACGTGACCCGAGTTCTGATCGAGGTAGAAGCGGCGCCGAGCTGGGTTTATAGTTGTGGCTCTGGGCGAAGAAGGTTGTAGCGTGAGCATCGCAGTGGTGATGGGAGCCATAGAATCTACATGTGTCCATGGCTCCAACATTCGAACATACATGCGGAGCCATGGAGGTTCAGCCAAGTCCATGAGGCTGGCAGGCCAGGGTGTGGCTGTCGACCTTGGCGATGTTCAAACGAGGCTCCTTGGACCTGCTGCATCCTCTCATGGCAGTGCCGGGCACTTCAGGAAGGATTGCCCTTCAGAGGCAGACCACCACGTACGATAGTCCCGGGGCATCTCATCGGCGCTCGAAGAAGTAGCGGTGGAACCTGGAGTTGGGCCTGTGTGGTGAGGCCGGAGTGCCCCGTCACCGACGGAGTTCAGGACACCGGCATAAGAGGCGGACGAGCTGACACCAAGGCAGCAACATTTATGGAGTTGGCGAGAACACAGACTATGACGAAGATCCGACACGCATTGGTCTCGGAAGATACGTGCGATGACAAAAGTCTGTAAGAACAGTCCCTTCTGATGGTGTTGCAGCTATAGGCTAGGCTTGCTTGACTTTCACGTAGAAGGCGCCAAGGACTAATGCAGCCGGCAACTGGGACATGTTTAGTGACTATTAAGTAGGAAGCATAAGGGCTAGTATTTCATCATTGTGTTTTGGTTTACAGAAGTTTCCAGCGGGACAATGGCGAGTGCCATCACAGGCACCAGAACCAGTTGAGGAGTGCCTGGACGAGGCTCGAAGCCGATCCAGTCCCAAGTGCAGACTACCACATCAAGCTTCCTCCTGCAGCCAGACGGCCACAACAGCTGCTGGCCAGCATGGAAGCAGCCACATGGGCAAGCCCTGGCCAAGCTACTTAAGACCCGGTCGAGCCGTGAAGATCAAAACGCATTAGACGGCCTGTCGCATGTTATGGCATTGATGACTAACCAGACATTGTGGAATTGTGTAACGAATCTTAGGAGAAAGGAATGTTGTATACTGATATCGCGTGTCACGCTGACACTGCATTTTCAGGAGTATCGCTTATCAGCCACGCAAGCAGCAGTCAGCAGATCACATATTCATCATCCTATAAAAGGACACTGCATCAATAAACGTTGTCTAGTGTATCAAACGGACACCGTCCTGGTGTCCGGTTGATACACTACAGCAGTGGTCTCGGAAGATACGTGCGAGGACAAAATCTGTAAGAACGGTCCCTTCTGATAGCGTCACAGCTAAGGGCTAGGGTGGCCCAACTTTTGCGTAGAAGGCGTCAAGGACTAACGTAGCTGGCAATTGGGACATGTTTAGTGACTATTAAGTAGGTAGCATAAGGGCTAGCATTTCTTCATTGTTTCTTGGTTTACAGGAGCTTTATGTTGAGTTTGGGGTAATTAAAATCTGTTTGCTGTGCTGCTCTGCGTCTCCCAACTCTACCTCTCATAACATCCGCACGCCCCCGAGATCGGTGACATACGACAAGGTCCCATGTGAACAAAGGCGATCACGCACGCACGATCGAGAGTAGTAGGCACCCACCATGGCAGCTTCCCTGCAGTACTTGCCTGCCAGTATCACATAACAATACCAGCGCACATTTAGTTTCCTCTTCCAGTACCAGAAAATGTCTTTGCGGGTCACTGCAAGTTGCATTCACAGCTATCACCACCAGCCCTATCGCAGTAACGATCTTCACCCATCTGTCCCACAGTGCGTGTAGAGTATTGCTGCTGGAAGAGTGCGGCAGGCTTTCAATAGGCTGCTCGGGCCCCACCAACTCGACATACGTCAGCATCATGCAGCTGCAACTATTCTTGCCGAGTAGGCACGCCAAAACTTTCCGCCAAAATGCCCCATCTAAAGAAGCTGCCGACTTCAAGGAGTGCAAACATAAGCATGGTAAATTTCCTAAAGCTGCAAAAATGACAATGTGCGCCTCGGGCTGCTCGGGCTTCACCAGCTTGGCATGCAATGGCATCTCGTGCTGCAATGATGAGCGCAATGCTTGACATTACATAGATGTCAACTACAGTTCAGTCTGCCAAATTTTTTATGACTGCGAGTTGTAACAAACATACGAACGATGTTCCGCTGCACTAGAAAAATTCAATAACGATGTATAGTGCTAGAGCAGACAAGGACAATGGAGGAGAACACAACATGAGCTCTCATGTTCTCGTCTGTCCCAGTGCTTTACATCGTTACTCTGTCCCACCAACAAGGCCGAAGGGCAGCAAAAATTCTGGCTTCACTCTTCAATGTACATAACAGTTGTTATTACCTGTTACTATTATTACTAGAGAGTTTTAAAGATGGGGAGCCAAGAAAATAGCAGGCTACGAATGTACACGTACAGAAACCAAGACAACTTTTGGGTTTTGGTTTTGTGTTGACACAAGAATGAAAACTGGCTTGTACGAACAAATTGGACGAACAAGCTGAAGCCAGTCAGAACCAAATATTCTTTTTGTATGCATGGAACTGACAACCATAGCATATTGGCATGCATATGTGCAGTCACGCTTCACGACTGATGACGACGTAGCTATTATGTATGAAGTGCATGCCATAAGCTCAATTGAGAATGATGCAAAATGGCCCTTGTCATGAAAAACCTTCTGCAAGGCATGCGGAAAACGTATTTGCTACAACAAGATGCACTGATTGATGCTGATCATCCAGTTCATACACAGCCACCTCGCTAACTGAAAAAGGTAAGTACCACACAAACAGGTGTATACCCATGTGTTCATCCACCACCTCCATCTGCATATAAGTAGCTTTCGTCTGCCTATTTCTGTGGCCGTGTCGACAAGCTCGTGAGAGCTGTGCCAAGCAGTTTGGCAGTCTCTCACATTGTGTAGCCAGACAGACAAAGTTTTGTCAAGCCTATAGCTGTGAACTGCAAGAATGCCAAGTACCACGCATGTGCATTCTGTAAGTGTCAATTTTTTATATAAAATTAAAGATTTGCCTTTTTTAGTAGCATCGAGCTGAGCACCCAGCTCGATGCTACTTCATTCACCCCAAATTTTAACTCTATCTTTGTTCTCTGTACCCAAGAGCAGCCAACCCAATGTGTCTTGGGGACCTGACCCAAAGCTTTGGGCTCCCAATTCTGAAACTCTCTAACAATGTCCAGGATATACTATTAGTTAAATAGAGATATACCATAGTGGGAGTCTAAAATGAAGTTATTCAGCATAAATCTGATAAACTACAATATATGTAACCAAATTCTAGCCACCTGGTTGTGTGCATGGAGCTGAATGAGGCATGGTGCAAAATCACACACAAAAAAAATATTACATGAATGCTGCTGCATTCATGTAAGCGGACGCTAAAAGATCTGAGGTGGTCAAAACGAGGCTACAGCTACGATGTCCTCATAGGTCAGGTTCAGGTTTGGTATGTGAGACATCACCAATATTACATGGCAGCCCACATCCTTCCTTGTGCACAAGAAGGCCAGTCTAAGAAGCTGTCAACAGGGACTCAAAACTACTTATCCTGCGAGCAACAGCGTTCAACAACAACAAAAACAAACAAACAAAAATCACCCACCGAGTCTACCTCTAGGCAGTAGGAGTCTTGCAGTGTGCGCAAAGCCTTATTGACAAGATTTGAGAGGAAGATGTTCATTAGCTTGGGTTCCACTTTCTCAAGGCCATAGTACCTGCAAGTAAGATTGAAGGCTCTAAACACACTGGTAGATTTCAAAGAAAGCAGCCAAATACATCTAGACAATATGCTATATATTGCACCATAGCGGTGATGAGGCTTTATCCGAGCAGACAGTCTGTTGGTTTACAGGGCAATCCCAGCCATTTCTTTGGGTGAACAAATCTTAATAGAATTTGCCATGTATATTCACCTGAGCCCTTTTGATGATTTGAGCGAAACAGCATAACTAAGAATTGTAATTTTCCTGCAATGTAATCTGAAAGGAACGCATGTGCACTCCCGATCGGTACTCTCAAATGGATTGGGTATTTCTCCTAGCTGCCGTGTTCTTGTTCATAGTAAGCGCTGGTTCATGTTCATAGTAAGCGCATTCAAACATGTTGGCAAGTATTGCCGCGAGTTAGAGCGCTCAACTTACCTGCTAGTGTTCTGGCACAAACAATTTTCAGCATAATCATTTACTGTGAGAGCAGTGCAGTGCTTAATTAAAGAATTGACGAATTGTACCACAGAAACAAATAGACAGGTAGGACGCTTGTCTGTCATATTACTTCCTCCGTCTGCCTATGTTTTTCTGCACTATAATTTGTGAGTACAAAGAGCCGCAATGCTCAAAAGTGTTTGT